>NC_057864.1:445332821-446009321 GCF_019393635.1 Dromiciops gliroides
TCACTTAACCCTCATTGCCCTGCAAAAAAACCCAAACACCAAAAAACAAACAAACAAAGAAACAAAAACCCTAAAGCTGTATCTTACTTTGGTGCTAGGTCCAGAGGGATGCTAGGTGCCTACTAGTCAATAGAGCAGGCTATGATTTTTCTAGGGCTTAGCCCTTCAAGGATTACGTGCCTATTGCTAAAGATAGGATCCTCTGGGAATATTTACCATATCTGCTCACCAGAGCCATAAATAGCAATTTTACTCCCTTTGGCAAGGGCACAAAATGCACCTGGAGCATAAGGTTCAAGATTTGCCCTCAATTCATTTGATGCTGGTGAGGGGCTATCAGGGAGCCAGGCAGAGAACCCTGGGATACCTTGAGGAAGGCTACCATCTGGAATGGGAAGTAGGCTATGTATGGACTGGGCTGAGGAGGACTCTACCTGCCATCTGGCAATGACCTAGTTTAGCTAATCATTTTTGCTGACCCAGTGTCCAGCTCAATTGTTTCTTTGCTTCAGAAAGACTGAGCATGTTGCTGAAGGCTTTTAGATCAGTGTTGGCCATTACTACAGCACAGGGATTTTGAGTCTTCTACCCACCACCAACTTCCAAAGTACAGGACTCTTTCTACCATTGCTTTCTAGCACAGTGCCTTTAAAATAGCTGAGTTGGAGAAGGGTCAAACTGGAAAGTATAATGGAGAAGGGACTGTCTCAACAACCTCATTCTTCCTTCATCCAGATTCATAGCCATTCCTCTAGAAATGAAAGCATGAATGAAAAAAAATACATTTATGAAATTCTATGTGTCAGACATTATATTAAGTAACACTTAAACAAAAAGTGGGGATACAGATTTAAAAAGCAAGACAGTCCCCTTCTTCCAATGAGTTTATATTCTAATATTATGTAGGGGAATGGTGGGAGGGCAGAAGTGTTTCTCTTTGGGAAGTCACAGGGATGGAGAATGGAGCCATTGGGCCATTGATTGACAAGTCATTTCCAGAAGTGGGAGTATTGATTTGATTACTGTACCCTGAGCCAGAGATGGAAAAGGGGAGAGAGGTAAAAGGGTAGGGCTGGGATCTGGGTTGGGCTATATATGGAGATTTCTCATCAAGCAGGAGTCCATGGCCCCAGGGAAAGACTTCTGTTGTCTTGGGCTAGAAGAAAACATTTTGCTTCAAAATGAGTCCCTGGTGGCCCAGAATTGTGAAATTATGCCCACCCTGCTTAGATGTGGTGGTCCTATTCCCTTGCCAGGACCTACAGTGTTCCTGCCATGAACAAGTCCCCAGTGGTATAAATTCCTAGTAAAAGAAAAAAGATGGGTAATTATCCAAGCTCACCTTGTCTTTTTTTTTTTTTCTTAAGTCTACAGCTTGGCAGTTTTTCAAAAGATAGCCTGTTATGTGTTAACAAGTAGCCATTGTTAATGCACTTACAAAACACAATGGGAAAGAGCAAATCTTGATTACTTACCAACACAAAGAAGTCGGAGCTGAAAAGTATAGTCCTAAAAGTGATTTGGGGTTTTGGGGTTTGGGGTTTTTTTTTCCATTTTCCTCCCCTTAGCAAGACTTTCTTGGTGATCACCTCCTCCTTCACTTGCTAGGATCCTAAGTGCTGATAACTAGAAATAGCTTAGACAGGGTCCCATCCGCTTTAAAAGAAAAATGGAGTTGAATATGATCATCATCCTGATATCTAGAAGGGAGGGAGAATGATTTGTTCCAAGTAGTTTAACATGAAACAGTTTAATTTCCAGAATATTTGATGTGCCATCTAGTGGTGGAGCCTTGGATCAAGATTTGTTCATTGTGTTTAGGTGATTCTTGGGCCTCAAGAGCAGATTAGTCACCATTAAAAGAGGAAAGCAAGTGGTTAAAAAAAGTGAGATAAATTATTTTAACTTAATGTCTTCAAAACCACTCCCTGAACTTTCCTCCAATATTATATCAGCTGCTAGATTCTTTAAATCAATTCAACAAACATTGATTCAAGTACTTTTTATTATTATAAACTATTCAGTGGACAGATTGCTAAACTAGGTACTGGGGGAAATACAAGATTTGGATAAGATATCGTCTCAACTCTTCCAGAGCATACAATCTAGTAGATTTTTCTTTTCAAATAGATCTTATGCTTTTGGTTGAATTTCTGTTAGCATGCTGTTTACTGGCTGATCCAAAGGACATTCTAAAGCCATAATAATAGCTGAAGGAGGAAGGAGGAGGAAAGGAATAAGCATTTATTAATCACTTACTGTAGGGCAACTTGGTGGGTGCAGTGGATGGAATGTTGAGCCTGGAATCAGGAAGACTCCTCTTTCTGAGTTCAAATCCTAACCTTAGACACATCAATTTTGTGACCCTGGACAAGTCACTTAACCCTGTTTGCCCCAGTTTCCTCATTTGTAAAATGAGAAGGAAATAGTAAACCATTCCAGTATCTTTGCCAAGAACACCCAAATAGGGTCACAAAGAACCAGACAGGACCGAACAACAACAATCCAACAATCCCTTACTATAGCAGTGTACTGAGCCTTTACAAATATTAGCTGAGGTGTTCACCTGATGACCCACTTGGTTCTAGATGGATATCATTGACTTCATCAATTTCCAATGAAGCCACAGAGATGGTTATGCCTTTGAGATTGTCATCATGCACACCTAGGGGTGTGCTGGTAAATGTTTAACAATCAGATCTCTGAAGTGCAAGAGACACTTTTAAGTTTAAACTGCATTATTATATATTCGGCATTATTCTCTCCATCACTTTTTAAATCCTAGAAAATCAACAAAATAATAAATTAAGCCCTGATTTGTAGTGCTAGCTGAGTTACAAATACTCACACTAAAACTTTAACAATTTTCTCTGAAGAATCAGGTCAAGCCAGCTCCTGATTAGCCTTGGAGCCACAAGTGACCCCTCCTCCCCCAATCTATTACTCTGAAATTCCTCTCTTTGACCATAACCTCTTGTCCTTCCAGTTTTCCCAGTGGCACACCTGGGCTAAATCCATTCTCTATCCTCACCACAACCTCTAGTCACTCCACCCATCCCAGCTTTCCCAGGCCTTCACCCCCAGTCTAGCCTCATTCTTCTCTGTCAAAATCTTAACCCTATCAGAGATAACAAACTTTGAATCCTTTGCCTCATTCTCCAAACCCTACTCATCCCTTTCTAAATCCCAAACCCAATTCCTCCCACTGTAAGTGGTACCCTCCCCAAAGTGTCCTGCCAGGCCCCCTTATCAGTGCTTCAATTATTTATCCCAGGGTTGAGGGTAATGGTCATTTTGGAGGAACAGAAAAAGGTCAGACATTTATGTGAACTAATGAAAAGTGAAATATGTAGAATCAGGAAAACATTGTACACAGTAATAGCAACATTATTTGATGATCAACTATTAATGGTTTAGCTCTTCTCAGCAACACAATGGTCAAAGACAATTACAAAGGACTCATGATGGAAGATGCTCTCCGTATCCAAATAAAGAACTGATAGACTCTGAATACAGATTGAAGCATAATTTTTTTCACTTTAGTTTTTTGGGTGTCTTTTTCCCTTTATGTCTATTTCTTCTTTCACAACTGTGACTAATATGGAAATAGATTTTACATGACTGCACATATATAACCTATATCAAATTGCCTACCATTTTAGGAAGAGGGGAGGGAAGGGAGAGAGGAAGAAAAGTTTGGAATTCAAAGTCTTGTAAAAATGAATGCTTGACATTTGACACTTACTAGCTGTGTGACCCTGGGCAAGTCACTTAACCCCAATTGCCTCACCAAAAAAAAGAATGCTAAAATCATCATTATACATAATTGGGAAAAAATAAAACACTATTTTAAAAGGAAAGAAAGAAAAGGGTCAGACAGCCAACTTGAAAATTACTGGGGACATTTAGGTGGTACAGTGGATAAAACACTGGCCCTGGAATCAGGAGGAACTGAGTTCAAATCCAGCCTCAGACACTTGACACTTATTAGCTGTGTGACCTTGGGCAAGTCACTTAACCCCAACTGCCTCACCAAAAAAATAAAACAAAAATGAGAACACTTATTACAAATATGCACGGTCAAAGTGAATTCTCCATCCAAATATGTCTATGTCAGTCTATATCCTGTTTCAGTCACTTCTATCCACCAGTGGGTAGTCATGTTTTATCATGGATTCAGTGGAATTGGTTGGTCATTGTGTTAAACAGAGATCTTAAGTCTTTGAAAGTTTTTTGTCTTTAAAATTTCAGTCAGTCAATATTAAGAAGTTGTTCTGATCAAAAATCATTTTCCTTGTTCTGCTCATTTCACTTAATATCAGTTCATACAAGTCTTCCCAAATTTCTCTAACATCATTTCTCACACACTATTTCATCAGTCATATGAGATCATTTGTTCAGCTGTTCCCTAATTGATGGGTACCTCCTTAGTTCCCACTTCTTTGTTACCATAAAATAAGCTGCTGTAATTTTTTTTTAAATATGGGGCACTTTTCTCTTTGATCTCTTTGGGATTCTTATTCCATTCTTAAGATGTATGGGAGACTGAACTCTGTGACAAGCCATACGACAGGAGAGCGCCATGATCAAGCTGCTACATCAGGGTACAGGATTGGATGTTCCTTTCCTTCTTCCCATTAGCTCTTGAGATGTAAACTTCGGTGGAGAGAGAGAATTGTTCACGCTTAGGCTACTTTATATGCCAAAATCTGGAAGGATGAAATCCACAGACTGGCCCTACTGGGTGCTTTCCTAACTTCTTCTGATCTTTTAATAAGATATAGGTCCTTCTCTCTCTCTCTCTCTCTCTCTCTCTCTGGGTGTGTGGGTGTGGGTGTGTAATTAGCTATTGTCTTTATGTGAAAAAGAGTCAAACTGAGAGCCCAGGACAATTTTCCAAAGGTGCCTTGAGGTGTCAAAGTAGGGAAAGTGTTGGGCTAGGAGTTAGGAAGGCCCAAGTTCAAATTCTGCCTCAGATACCTACTAGCTGTGTGACCCTGGACAAGTCACTTGACCTTTGTTTCCCTCAGTTTTCTCATCTATAAAATCTATCATCCTATAACCTATGATAGGCAGCTAGTTGGTGAAGTGGATAGAGTAGTGGGCCTGGAGTCAGGAAGACCCATCTTCCTGAGTTCAAATCTAGACACAGATGCTTACTATGTGACCCTGGGCCAGTCACTTAACCCTGTTTGCCTAAGTTTCTTCATGTATAAAATATGCTGGAGAAGAAATGGCAAGCTACTTTAGTACCTCTGCCAAGAACATTTCAAATGGGATCACAAAGAGTTGGACAGAACTCAACAACAACAACAACAACAACAACAACACCAACATAATCTATCAAACTTCTCTTGCTCCATTCTGAGTCTATTGTACATTCATAGTGCCCCACTTGAGATATAGGTTTATCTTTCTATCAGATATAGACATCTATTTGGAGAGCTATATGTATATATACCTCTAGATATAGGTGAAGAAATTCAATAAACATTTATTAAATGTCCACTATGTGCCAGGCACAGGGGACACACACACACAAAGACAAAAGACATTTCTTGCCTTTAATGAACTTATAAGTATAGATATCTAGATATACATATATCTAGATATAGATACCTAGGTGTACATATATAGATATAGATATAGATATAGAAAGAGCTAGAGCTAGAGACAGAGATGATAGAAATATAGAGATATAGACAGAGAGATGATAGAGATAGAGATGATGGAGAGAGTCAGAGATAGAGATAGATAGAGATGATAGAGATAGAGATAGATAGAGGTAGAGATGATAGAGAGTTAGAGGTAGAGATAGAGATAATTGGCTCTGTGTATTGTTCATGAAGCTCCACGTGTGGTGCTCACAACTAAATATTCTGGACAAGAGGGATTCTTTATCCACTTTGTTTTTCCTGTATGGAGAGTTGGGCAAAACTCTTTTTTTTTTTTGCTTGTGGGGCAATGAGGGTTAAGTGACTTGCCCAGGGTCACACAGCTAGTAAGTGTCACGTGTCTGAGGCTGAATTTGAATTCAGGTCCTCCTGAATCCAGGGCCGGTCCTCTATCCACTGCGCCACCTAGGTGCCCCAGCAAAAGACTTTTTAAGTGACTAAGACTCTCCTTTAGGAGGTATCTCCAATATAATAGGATGCGATCATTGTGATGAAACAACATCTAGAGGACCTCTTCCTGAAGAGACATTCCCACTTTCTTTTGGACTCTTCCCTGGACATCTTTCATAAGAGTGGCAAATGCCTTTGATGAGGACATCTCCCTGTTTTGTGCTTTGCTCGATATGAATAATCAAAGGGTCATCAAAGAAAATGATTTCTGGCACAGGGCATTATGGCTGTGAATAGGCAGCAAGATGTTACTGACAAAGAAATGTGAGAGAGAAGAAGTGCGTGGAGGATAGCATATAGATAGATGTATGAGCAGACAAGAAAATAGGCCAGTCAGTGGGGAGAGGGAGGGATAGATGCAGCTAGTGAAGAGCCCGCATGTTCCATTGGTATTCAGGACATTCTAGAGATCTGGAGGAAGCAGGTGTTCTGGCTACACAGCTGATCAACAGACTGTCTCTTAGATCTCATGGTTAGCAGACCAGAACCAGTTACAGAAGATCTGCTCATGCTCTAAAATGAGATTAGGGCTCATCCCTTAAAGGGCATCTGCCTTTCTGGATGCAGATTCCCCAGCCCTTTTCCACATGGGGATTGCTCTCTGTGGCTGCTCACCAGCCCTCCAGTGCATTGAGAAGACACCCTATGTAAGGCATTGGATTTTTTCTCTCTCTGGGGTAGTCCTTTTTTTCCTGAGGCTTTGTGAGGCTCAGAGACCCTATATGTAACTCAGAATTTCAAACCACCTCATCAAGAAGGGTCTAACAAAACTATGGTAAAAATGATCTTTACTGTACTGTCCTATCTTAGCATTTGATATGCACTAGGCACCTAGCTAAGCAATGGGGATATAAAGAAGAATAAAAACACAGTCCTGGCCTACATGGGGGAAGTGACATGCAAACAACCATGTAGATATGCAATGCATAGCGAATTAATGGGAGATAATCTCAGAGTGAAGGCACTAGCAGAGGGGGCAACAGGGACAGGCTTCTTGAAGAAGAGAAAAATTTAACTGAGGCTTGAAAGGAAGCCAGGGGGTAGCTAGGTGGCACAGTGGATAAAGCACCACCTCCTGGATTCAGGAAGACCTGAGTTCAAGTCTCATCTCAGATACTTGACACTTACTAGCTGTGTGACCCTGGGCAAGTCACTTAACCCCCATTGCCCTGCATTAAAAAAAAAGGAAGCCAGGAACCAGAATTGAGGAGGGAGAAAATTCCTAGGAAGGGGGAGAGACAAACACAGAGACAGAGAGAGAAAGAGACAGAGTTCGACATAGAGGCAGACAGTGAGAGGTGTGAGAGTGATTGTTTTAACCTCTCATCCATTTCTTCTGTATGTGCTGTCTTTAAATAACCATATGGTTTGATTGCTGTTACCTCAATGCATCAGCTCCCATTAAGGTCCTACTATGATGTATCATTTCCCATTTGGATGACTCGAGATTCACATAATTGTTTTTGAGTGAAAAGTTACTCAAAGTGATCAGCCCTGCTCTGATGCCTCCCTGTCCCTTAGAAGTGACCCTGGATTCTTTGTGTCTATACCAGTGGAGTCACAGTCACAAGAGCAGCCTTTCACAGTCAACCAAGAAGATAGATTTTTCTGAGTCTAGTAGTTCTGAAAGGCCGGTTACTAAGATAAAGAGTAGATGTGATTAGTGTGGATGGAGGGAGGGACAGAGCCAAGAAATGACAAATAAGGACCCAAACTAAGAAATCAAGGAGATCCTTGAAGTGTGAAGTAAGAAGGTCAATGTCTAGTTTAAATGAATGGACTCATGAAACCTAATGTAATGCTTAAGTAACCTAACATGGTGACACCCAACAATGGAGGATTGGGAGACCTACTTCTGGGAGAATTGGTATATGCATGGAGCATCCTGAGAGTTCATTCTGAATTCAAAGAACCCCTGCGGCTCTCCATCATAGTGGTTGGCTCTTTTAGGATCTCCTTTCAAGGAGGGTCCTAGGCCAGGTTTCTCTTCATTTCCCATCAGGCTACAATCCAGTTTTTATTCATCATGCACCTGAGCTGGATACTTTTATGTTTCTGCCCTCTTCTCCTTTTTAGCTTGAATGTGTTGTTTCCCATCATTTGAATGTGACCTCTTTGAGAGTGGGGACTGTCTTTTTTTTTTCCTACTTGTGTTTGTACTAATATACCTAGCATTTAACATATTGTCAAGCATATGGTGGTAAAGTGGATAGAGCACTGGCCCTGGAGTCAAGAGGACCTGAATTCAAATCTCACCTCAGACACACTAGCTGTGTGACCCTGGGCAAGTCACTTAACCCCAATTGCCTTAGGCATCCAGGACCATCTCCAGTCCTCCTGATGTATATTTTGCCACTGGACTCAGATAGAAAAGAGTGAAGCTGAGACTTAGCACAGCCCTCTCTCACTTAAATCCAATTCGGTGCAAGTCATATCATCACCCTGATGTCATGGTTCTCTTCAAGAATGAAGGATAAACAATAATAAAATCAATGCAGCCAGATCTGTGTAAGTCTTTAAAACACCTGCCTGAATATAGTCAGGACTTTTCCTGCATTCCAAAGTGAAAGGTTACTTTCTTCACAATAAGTGACATCATTTAGTAAAAGGGGTGGAGGGTCTAAGGGCTGCATCTTTTCCTCCCCACCCCCCATCCCCAAAACCCCAGAGAAATAGACTTCGACTTTTTTTGGGGGGCAATGAAGGTTAAGTGATTGCCCAGGGTCGCACAGCTAGTAAGTGTCAAGTGTCTGAGGCCAGATTTGAACTCAGGTCCTCTTGAATCCAGGGCTGGTATTTTATCCACTACACCACCTAGGTGCCCTCCTAGACCTAGACTTTTAGCCTTTAAAGGTCTCTTTGCCCATTCTAAGTTAAGAAAGTGGAGCCACTGACCCAGGAGCTATGACACTCAGTTGTCATAGAAGGGATGGTTGTAAGAATGGAGGCTTGAGTTGCAGGGATCCAGGAATCAAGGCTAGGCTGTACAGCCTGTCTAGTGGTCCAAGGGCTTTTGAACTTGAACTTGGTGGAACTAATTCTATGTAGGCACTGAACTAAACTCTGAGAATAATCGTCCTTCCCTCTATGGAGACTGAGGAGACACAAGGGGGAGATTGCACCCCCAAGGCATTGGGGGCAAATGTTTCTATGTTTGTTTTTGCTATATCTTTGGAATCAATCTCCCTGTGTAAAAACTAATCTGATTTTAAATGGAATAGGATGCTAGACACCCAACTCCTTGTTGTTGTTCATCCTTCATTTTGAAGAGGATTAATGACCTCACTGGAGATGTCTTAACTTGCCGGTGGATTGGATTTAAGGGAGGCAGAGCTAGACAAAGTCATCAGTTTCACTGTCTCTCTTCCAGAGTCATTGAGGTTCAGTGTTAAGACAAAAGTCAGGACAACTGGAGATGGCCTGGGATGCTGTGGATGACCTTGGTGGCTTTGATGTCTTACCAAGCTCTAAGCACTCTACAGCTGCTCCTTCAGCAGCCTTCATAGCTGTTGGAACAAACTATTCTCATCTGCCCATTCAACCAGGGAATGTCTTCACACTCTTGGAGTATACCTCCCCCCTCCCCCCAACTCACCAACAGGTTTGACACTGGACTCCTAAATTTAGGGAGTAACATAATCAGTGAGGGATTGAACCGATGGTAGAGAACAGTTATTCTTTAAGCCCTTACTAAGGTGGGAATAGAGGCTAATATGTAACAGGGATGAGCCTCAGGCTGTGGAGCCAGAGAATAAACATACATTCTTGTGGAGTTTTTTGATTTGTTTTGTTTTTGTTTTTGCAGGGTGATGAGGGTTAAGTGACTTGCCCAGGGTCACACAGCTAGTAAATGTCAAGTGTCTGAGGTTGGGTTTGAACTCAGGTCCTCCTGAATCCAGGGCTGATGCTTTATCCACTGTGCCACTTAGCTGCCCCAATACATTCTCGTTTTTAAGGAAGGACTGTACATGTGAATTGTTGGGGTCCTCCTACTAGGACCCACTAAACTCCAGGTTAAAAGATCGGATGTTCTTCTAGACTCTTAGAGAGAAATCCTTCTAGCAAAGCACAGAAGAGTCAAGAATAGGGAGACAAAGCAACTTAAATCCATGTGTAGCTTTGAATAGAATTTTTGCACCATTATTACCATTAGGAGAGATTTAAAATACAACTTCAGGGCAGCTAGGTGGTGCAGTGCTAAGAATGCTGGGCTTGAAGTCAGGAAGACTTACTAACCCAAGACACTTACTAGCTGTGAGGTCCTGGGCAAGTCACAACCCTGTTTGCCTTAGTTTCTGATCTGTAAAATGAGCTAGAGAAGGAAATGGCAAACTACTCCAGTGTCTTTGCCAAAAAAAACCCAAATGGGGTCACCAAGAGTCGGATACAACTGAAAAAAAGACTGAACAAAAACATAATTTCAGTAGGGAAGAAATTTTTAGTATTTCCATAAAATTTCCTTTTGAACTTAGTTTCTTCATTACTGTCAGAAACACCACAATCTTAATGGAATGTAAGTACTTTGAGGGAAAAGACTGTTTCATTTCTTTTTTTTTTTCTTGGATCCTCAGCACCTAGCACAGAACCTGAAACCTAGTAGGTACTTAAATAATGGTTGATTGGTCAGCTGATGTTGTTTACCCAGGCCCAAATTTAAAATCCTGAAGGTTTTTTTTAAACATTTCAATGCTCTTTACTTCCTACATTCAGTAAACCATAAAATACCAATGCTTTCCCAACATAACTGCTCTTGAATTAGAGATAAATGTTAAGTTCTTTGCTTAAGTTAAAAAAAAAAAACCCAACATCAATTCAGGATGGTTGAGATGTAGCTTGAGAGCAGTTCTTGTGGAAAAAGACTGAGGGGATTTAGCTACTGTGAGCTCAATATGTCAACAGTGTGATGTGGTTAATTAGCCAAAGCTAATTTAATCATAGGCTGCATTAACAGCAACCCAGTGTCCAAATAAAGGGAGATGACAGTCCCACTCTGCTTCATGATGGTTAGACCCCATTTGGCAGGTTACATTCAGTTCTGGCTATTAGCAAGGGACATTGACAAGAGGTATATAGTCAACCAGGACGTGAAACGGACCTAGCTTCCTTAGAAGAAATAGTTGGAAGAACTGAAGATATTTGATGGAAAAAGAAAAGACTTAGTCAGGGACAAAATACTTACTCCAGAGATTATGAGTTCTCATATAGGAAAGGGATTCATCTTTATATGGTTCTAGAGGGAAGAACAATGGTTGATGGGCTAAGAGTTACAGAAGATAGATTTTAGCTCAATATAAGGAAAACTTTACTAATAATTAGAATTCATCCAAAATGGAAGGGGCTGCCTTGTTAGGTAGTAAATACCCTATCATTGGAAAGTATTCATTCAGAAGCTTTATGACCACTTACTGGGGTTGTTTTAGAACAGATTCACACATCAGTTAGGAGATTTGATAAGATGACTTCTGAGATCTTTGCCTACTCTATATTTTTTGTTTTTTTAGGGCAATGAGGGTTAAGTGACTTGCCCAGGGTCACACAGCTAGTTAAGTGTCAAGTGTCTGAGGCTGGATTTGAACTCAGGTCCTCCTGAATCTAAGGCCAGTGCTTTATCCACTGCACCACCTAGCTGCCTACCTACTCTATATTTTTGTGACTCTATATTTTCCTCCCAGGAACCTGGTAAACCTTTATGCCTCTAACACTATAATCCTTTTTTTGGGAATTTAAAAAAATAATATAGAGCTTTGGGAAGAGATAATCACTCAGCCCCAGGACTGACCCCACGTAGCAGTCCATAGGACCCAGTTTACATATTCTCACTAGTATAAAATTATGTGGCTTGCTTTCAACAAATTCTATTTAACTTCTGTGTGTGTGTGTATGTGTGCCTCTCTCCACTTTAAAAGCTTAGTATCTCTTTTTTCCTATACTGAATGGCTCAGATGTTTCCCCATTTAGCCATAATTACAGCCAAATTACAGAAGCAAGATGATACAATAAGAAGAGTGCTAGATTTGAAGTTAAGGGATATAAGTTCAAATCTTAGCTCAGCAATCTGAGGGATATCGAGCAAGCTGCTTTACCTCCAGACCTCGGGTTTTTCTTCTATAAAATGAGAGAGCTGGACTAGATGACCTCTAATGTCTATTCCAACTCCCTCAGATCCCCCTCTCCTGACTGACTAAAGCTTAATGCTTGCCCATGATAAATCCAACCCTTAGCACAATGCCTGGCACATAATAGGTACTTAATAAATGCTTATTGATTAATTGATTGGTCAGCTGCAGGGCTTGATTTAATTCAATCCAATTCAGCAAGCATCCTTCAGCACCTTCTTTTCTTAAATGACACAGTGCTAAATGCTGGGGATACACAAAAACAGTAATAGTCCTTGGGCTGACACAATTTTACTATGAAAAGCCCTATACCTACAATCATTGCTTGTTTTACCTCATCCAGTACTAGTGGGACCTGGCCTGGCCATCTCTTGGTTAATGAAGGCTCTGATTTTGGCACGGAGCCCAGGGTCTGGGAGTGACTCTCTGGCTGATGCTGCATGTGTTTCTGCTCTTATCCTCCACCTGATAAGTACCTTGATTTGTCCTTTCAGTCACTAACAAGTATGTTGAGAGTCTTCTTTGGTACACCTCCTATACCTAAGGGATAGAGCATTTAGAATATGGGGTAGAGGGGCAGCTAGGTGGCATAGCAGATAAAGCACTGGCCCTAGATTCAGGAGGACTTGAGTTCAAATCTGGCCTCAGACACTTGACACTTACTAGCTGTGTGACAAGTCACTTAACCCTCACTGCTCCCCCGCCCCCCAAAAAAGAATATGGGGTAGAGGCGTAGAGGGAGAAAGACCCAGTTGACTTGCTACAGTATTGCCCTTCTTTTCTGGCTGGGTTTGGTCTGTAAAGCTAGCCAGGGATGGAAACCCTATTCAGTCTGGTTGGAACTATTGCCATTTCCTGAAAAGTTTTTATTGGTCCCTTGTTTGATGCAAAATTTGATAGGTTCTTTTCATATGAATGGCAACAAAAACGTTGAGAGACTGAGAGTCGGGTAGATTGATACAACCATGAGTTTGTAGAGATGCAATATTGGCATTAAAAAACCGGGTTTGTTTCAAGGAGTTGTTTGGGTGCCCAAGCTGTATCCCAAGATCCCATTGTGCAGTTTGCTATTTAAAAGAAAAGCAGTTAATTTGGTAAAGCGAAATGCCACCATTAAGGTTATCCTCCATTATGGTGTCCCCAGTGTATATTTCAAAATCATAAAAGATACTTTAAAAGATATATCAACAAAAATAACAACCCTCTGATTATTAATGTCAAGAAAGGTATAAAACAGGGAGACATGCTTGTCAAAGGTGGTTGCCACTTTCATGGAGGAGGTTTGGTGCAGTTTCTATGTTTAAAAACACGGTTCCTTGTGTTGCATAGATATTTAGATATATTTGGATGAGCAATTTCCAAACTTTTGGCATGGGAACACTTTAAACTTTTTTTTTTTTTGCAGGGCAGTTGGGGTTAAGTGACTTGCTTAGGGTCACACAGCTAGTAAGTGTCAAGTGTCTAAGGCTGGATTTGAATTTAGGTCCTCCTGAATCCAGGGCCGGTGCTTTATCCACTGTGCCATCTAGCTGCCTTCTACCCTTTAAACTCTTAAAAATTAATGAGAACCCCCAAAAGCTTTTGTTTGTGTCAGTTATATCTATTGATACTTCTTGGATTAGAAATGGAAACTAATAACATTTTAAATATTTATATTAATTCATTTAAGATAATGATAAAGTCATTATATAGTACCATTAACATATTTTAAAGAAAAAATATTTTCTGAAAAAAAAATTCCTAAGAATGATAGTTTTCCATATTTTTGCAGATCTCTTTAACATCTGGCTAAAAAGAAGACAGTTGGATTCTCCTATTTGCTTCTGCATTAAATCTGTTGTGATGGGGGTGGCTAGGTGGTGCAGTAGATAAAGCACCAGCCCTGGAGCCAGCAGGACCTGAGTTCAAATCCGACCTCAAACACTTGACACTTACCAGCTGTGTGAGTCACTTAACCCCCATTGGGGCCCCCCCCCAAAAAAAATCAGTTGTGATGTGTGTTGTTTCAGTTGTAAATTATGAAGAAAGGATTAGCTAGATGGTTCAGTGGATAAAGCACTGGGCTTAGAGTCAGGAAGACCACTCCCCCCTTCAAATATGGCCTTAGGCACTTGTTAGCTGTAATGACCCTGGGCAAGTCACTTAACCTCCATTTGCCTTAATCCACTGGAGAAGGAAATGATAAACCACTCCTGTTTCTTTGTCAAGAAAACCCCATGAACAATATGGTCCAAAGGGTCACAAAGAGTGGGACGCTATTGAACAAGTGAACAATAGAAATAAAATCTGTTCTCACATAGTTGAAAAAGAGAGAAATATTTTAATAGGCCAATAATGTCTTAAAATAGTTTTAACCTTGCAGACCCCCTGAAAGGGTCTTAGGAATCCCCAGGGGTTCAGGCTCCGCGTTTTGAGAACTGATGCTTGGATGCTACTCTTTGTACATGGTACTGTATTGATTGTATCAAGTCCTAGCTTGATACAAAGGGAATATTTATATTTATACAAAGAAACAAAAAAGGGGTGGGAGGAATAGTTCAGCGAAATGAACCAGTATATCAGAAAAGCCTGATTATCCCCTGTAGAAATAAGGAGAAGTCCTTTCTCACATTTCTTCTTTGGAGCCAACCTTGGTAATTATAACGACACAGCTTTCATTTTCAATTGTTGTGTGACTGTTCATTCCATTAACATTTCTGTTGTCATGTGCATTTTGTTTTCCTGGTTCTTCTTCCTTCGTTTTGCATCAGTTCATATAAGTCTCTTCAATAGTCATCATATTTTTGTGTGTGTTTCTTACAAAAAGGTGATATTTCATTACTTTCATACACTACAATTTGTGTGTCTACTTTCTTTCCTATTACTACAAAAAGTGCTGACATAAATATTTTGGCCCATATGGAGAAAGGCTCTTCTTTTTAGTGTTTTTTTGCAGGGCAATGAGGGTTATGACTTGCCCAGGGTCACACATCTAGTTAAGTGTCAAGTGTCTGAGGCTGGATTTGAACTCAGATCCTCCTGAATCCAAGGCCAGTGCTTTATCCACTGCAGCATCTAGCTGCCCCCAAGGCTCTTCTTTTTAAGAACAGGGGAAACCACTGTAGATTTTTGAGTAGGAGAATAATGGTGTCAAAAGTATATATTGGAAAATCACGTTGGGCAGTTGAATGAAAGAGAAATGGGAATGGGGAAAGCCTGAAAGGTGGGAGATCAGGAAGCTATTTACAATGGCAGAACAGATGTTGTTTCATCTACATAAGTAGAGGGAAATCCCAGAGGAAGAAATTCCCTTTACCAACAAAGATTAGCAACTATCCTCAATTTAGAGTCATAAAGAGTTGCCAGAGGCACAGAAGCATTAAATGAGTAGCTAGATGACACAGTGGACAGAGTGCTTAAAATATGGGGTAGAGTCAGAAAGACCCAAGTTCAAATCCTTCCCCAATCACTTGCAAACTATGTAACCCCAGACAAGTCAATTAAGCTCTGCTTGTCTCACTTTCCTCATCTGTAAAGTGGGGGTGATAATAGCACCTACTTTTCAGGATCATTGTGAGGGCCAAATGAGATAATAATTGTGAAGTGCTGCCCTCCAAGAACTCATGATCTTATAAGCAAACAAATATGTAGGATAAAATTTTTATATAGAGGATATTATATATGTAGGATGAAATCAGAAAAAAATAGAGAGAAGACACTAGAATTAAGAAGTATTCTTACAGGAATCCCAATTGATTAATTTAGGAGGGGAAATACTGGACATTTACCCTAATAACTGGAATGTATCATCTGTTCCGATCATTCCCTACTTGGTGGGTAGGAATCAAATTACACATGAGAAAATTTCTTGGAAAATGTAGCATATCATTAATGAGAATTGGATATTATTTAAAAGTATTTTTATGAAGAAAGAGAGTAATGAATTAATTGTCCTTCTTCATTTTAGGGATGATTTCAGTTTAAGGAGCTGGGACCAATCATCCAGGGAGGAAATAAGCATTTATTAAGTTCCTACTATATGCTAGGTGCCGTGCTAAAACTTTACAAATATCTCTTTTGTTCCTTACAACAATCCTAAGAAGAAGGTGCTATTACTATCTCCATTTTACAGATAAGGAAACTGAGGCAGACAGAAAGTAAGTGACTTGGCCAGAATCACACATCTAATAAATGTCTGAGATTGCATTTGAACTTGTCTTCTTAATTCCAGGCTGGATACTCCATCCACTGAGACATCTAGCTGCTTAGGATTCGTGTCTTCTTCCCAGGACAGTGACAAATTCAGACTTACTACTCCTTTTTTCCCCCTTTTTTTCTTTTTTTGGCAGGGCAATGAGGGTTAAGCGACTTGCCCAGGGTCACACAGCTAGTAAGCATCAAGTGTCTGAGGTCGAATTTGAACTCAGGTCCTCCTGAATCCAGGGCCAGTGCTTTATCCACTGTGTCATCTAGCTGCCCCCTTACCACTCCTTTTTCTAAAAACTTTGGGGACCACTTACTTCAGCATGTACTTAGGTGGCTTCTTTATTTCACCATGTCTTCCTACCATAATCTCCAAATTTATAGATCATTTTTTATTGGCTACATGATAAGTTACCTCTTCTGGAGTGGCACCTTAATTTCAGAAAAGCATCTTTAAGTCCTACTGCAAGAAGACTTACTTCCTGTAAGTATCTTGCCCACAGAGAATTTGATCCCTGGTATGCAGACTCTTGTTAGTGCTTTTCACAGTAGGCAGGGCTATTGACTAAACTGTCTTATCCTTTTTATGATATGGCCTCCAGCTTTCCATCTGTTGATATAACTATATAGCTCCTCTCGGAGTCACTCCCTCCTTTCTCCATAACTTGGACTCACAGGTTGGGCCCTCGAGAGGATGACTAAGCCAGGTTCACTGTACCTGTGGATCTGTACTCTTAAAACTACAGCTTACTGTTTTAGTGTGGAATTATGATGGTTTGGGATACCAAAGTCCAGTACTGGGACTTCTATTTCTGTTGCCTGAGAAAAAGCCTCTAGGACATGTTGTTCCCTAGCTCTATAATCCTCTAAGTCAGGATTTGAGACATAGGTGTGGTTGCTGATGGGACAGCTAGGTGGCATAGTGGATAGAGTGTCAGGTCTGAAGTCAGGATAACTGACTCAGTTACTAGCTGTGTGACCCATGACAAGTCACTTAACCCTGTTTGCCTCAGTTTCCTCATCTGTCAAATGATATAAAGAAGGAAATGGCAAACCACTCTTGTATTTCTGCCAAGAAAACTTCAAATGAGGGTCATGAAGAGTTGGACATGACTGAAATGACTAACAACAATGGTCGCTGAGATTGTCAGTCCCAATCCTGGACCATAACTGATGCTTCTAAGGAGAGAACATAGGGATGAGCAGGAGGAACAGACAAAAATCAACACAAGACGGAAAAGAGCAGAAAGATAGTGAATCGAGCTTTGCTGAGGGAGATACTTACAAAATGAAGGGGGTGGTCAAGTAAGATGGGTGTAAGGCAGTTTGCTGAGGTGGGGGGTCCTAGATAGGGTTAGGCATCCAACCTGGGTGAAGCTGGATGGGTTTTCATAGGGTTCTTATGTGGGTTAAACAGGATCAGTGGTAAGGGGGCAGCTAGATGACACAGTGGCATGTAGGTCAAGGGTCAGAACTGGTGCTGACACGTGCTGTAGGGGCTAGGGAATTAGCAGCTAGTTGATATTCAAACTCCCTGGCTATGGGAAAAGGGGGCTAACTCTGACATGTGAGTCTGAGGTTTTGAACTGATTTGGGAAGATTGTAGTAGTCTTTATATTCACCAGCCTCTACCAATGAATTTACCTTTTAATCATCAAAGGACACAATTGGCATAGAACAAAGCCATTTATTGGAGTAACATATTAATAAGATTTACATTATTCCCTATCGATCCCGGAAATATGCTCCCACAAATAGACATACTGTAAATGTGGGAATGGAGCAAACATAGAGATCACACAATCCTTCCCCCTCTTCACATTTCCCAACATGGGCTATATGTAAGGAGGGGGCAACATTATCTCCAATGCTGCAGTGCTGGGCCACCTGCATCTGCTATCTTCTGGGCTCTGCATGGGACCCTGAGGGTCTTCCCCTCCCAGACAGATTCTTTTATGGAGGCAAACTAGGCCATCTTTTGCCTCAATTCTTACCTAGCCGCTAAATATCGAATGGGTGTTGCTCAGACAGACTGAAACCTGGGAAAGACCTTAGCTTAAAATAGCCAAGGTCTCCCACTGCATTAGGGGCTATCACTAGTTGTCTTGATATAAGTCTTGCCACTGGACCCTGATGACTGGAGGAAAGAGTGAGTCTGGTGACTTTGCACAGCTCTGCCTCACTTAGGTCCAGTTCACATGCAAGTCAATACATCACCCAACTGATGTCATTGGTCCTCTTCTAGAATGAAGAAACCAAACAAGAATGATCATGTCACTACACTGCTTGGCTGTTGTCACCACCACCTTCGCAGGAAGTCTTTGACTAAGACACCATCAATCTTTACCAGAATCTTTACCCTAGAACCAGGGAACTTGTTTCCTTGGAGACTCAGCAACATCCCCACTCAAAGCCACAAGTCCTTGCTCTTCCTTGAAGAGCCCATTTTCCCATTAAAACCCCCCATCCTTAGACTTTCTAATTTGTCTACTTGTGAATAGCAGAGAAAAACATCCTGTGCTCTACAGGGTGGCAGCCTGTTATTTCTGCCATTTCCTAAACCTTTAAAATGTGTGGGGACCAATTTTTAATTGGGGAGTGCTAGCTAAGTGGCTCGCAGCAATACTGGGGCAAGGAAGGAGACTGGCAGCCTCCCTCAAAACAGAACAAGATTTATTTTAACAAGAACGAACTTAAAACACACACACACACACACACACACACACACACACACACAGGATCAGTAGGATCAAGGGAAAGGAAATAAAATGGGGAAAGGGAAATTATAATACCTGAAAAAATACCACCACCCAGGAATCAGCTGAACACCTGGCGCTTTCCAGCTTCCACCTAGAATGCCCAATTCTCCTCCCCCAAACCTAGAAACACCCCTCACAGCCCCAGCCAATGGGATGGCCGCTCTGACAGTCACATGACTGTCCTCACTAGGCTTCCAATCATTATAATTTTGCCAGGCCCATGTAGGCGTCCGCGAGTGGTGATGACATGAGGTGCCAGAGCCCTGGCAACAGGCTACAACCAGTGGGTGGAGCACCATGCAGTTTGCGGAGCCCCAGGCCAGTGCACGCCAAGGCATAAAAACCTCAAAGAACAATTAATTCTTTACAAATGTAACTGGGCTACTCAGAGTCTCTACTCTTACAAATACATTGGTTTGTGACTTTCAGCCAAACTGCTTCCTTGATGGTTTCCAGACTCAGAAGCTCTTGCTCACCTCCATCCTTTTGTACTGATGTGGTCCCTTCTCATCTCCTTCTCTTTAAGGTGCTTCTTTAAAAGATTAATTCGTTTTTTTAATCATAAAAGTATTTTATTATGTTCAAGTTACATGTATAGATAGTTTCCAACATTTGTTTTCATAGGATTTTTAGCTCCAAATTGTTCTCTCTCCCTTCCCTCCCCCCTCCCCAAGACAGAAAGCAATCTGATATAGGTTATATATGTACAATCACATTAAACATATTTCTGCATTAGTCATGTGAAAGAAGAATCAGAACACAAGGGGAAAAAAACCTCAAAAAAAACAACAACCAAAAAGTAGAAACAGTACGCTTCAATCTGCATTCAGAATCCACAGTTCTTTTTTCTGGATGTGGATAACATTTTCCATCATGAGTTCTTTGGAATTGTCTTGGATCACTGCACTGCTGAGAAGAGCCAAGTCTATCACAGTTGATTATCACACAATGTTGCTGCTACTGTGTACAAAGTTCTCCTGGTTCTGCTAACTTCACTCAGCATCAGTCCACTTAAGTTTTCCCAGGTTTTTCTGAAATCTGCCTGGTCATCACTTTTTACAGCACAATCATATTCCATTACATTCATGTACCACAACTGGTTCAGCCATTCCACAATTGATGGGCATTCCTAAAAGCTTAATTCTTGTGTCAACCTCTATGCATGGTCTCCCAATCCCCTTAGTTATTACTACTCTCTTCCTTACACTATTATCTATCTACTTACCTGCTTATATCTCAAAGCCTTCCAAATAGAATGTAAGCTCCTTGAGGACTATTTTTCATTTCTTCTGTGTAATCCCAGCATCTGGCACAGTATCTTGCACATAATAGGTGCTAAATAAATTCATGTTGGGATTGGATTGCTTTTAGCTAGGTTCGCAGAATTTTCGCACTGGAAGGGGCTTAAGGGATGGGTAGTAATTCAGGTCCCTCATTTGAAAGATGAGGAAAATGAGACTTAGGGAGGTATAATGATTTGTCCAAAGTCATACAACCAATGAGTAGAAAGGCCAGAAATACCACAAACTCTTTGTATGTGACACAAACTATATAATAAAAACTTGAGCATCTCCAATGGGATTAGCTCAGAAATGGCAGAGGCTCTCCACAGCCTAAACTCATAGTACCACGAATCCTCTGAGTATTCAATAATTCTTTAATAATATTTGGTAAATAGGTTTCCTTATCTGTATTACTGCATAGAGTTCCTTTTCTTTTTTCATCATACAAATTCCCAGATCTGTGATTTCAAGGATTCTGTGATTTCAAGGATACCCAAAAAAGCATCCTTGAAATCACAGAATCATTAACCTTACCTGGATATTGAGATTCTTCCATAATGAATAGCAACACGTACACTTATCTCCCTTCTTCCTTCTTTGTAATATCGATATCATATTAACAATAATATATTATAACTTTTATAATGTTGATAACTTTACCTTGACATTGAGATGCTGCCCTAATAACTAGCAATGTCTGCAATACTTTTCTTCCTTCTTTCCTCTTTCTTCTTTATAATATCAATATGATACCAATAATAACATACTATTATAACTGTTATAATTCAATAAACTTACCTTGACATTGAGATGCTGCCCTAATAACTAGCAATGCTTACAACACTTTTCTCCCTTCTTTCCTCCTTTCTTCTCTTTCCCTATTGTCTGTTTATGAAAGAAAGAAAGAAGCAATAAAAGAGAATGGGATATTCAGATTGTAAGTTCTGTGCAGGCAGAGACTGTGTCTCATTTTCCCTGTTGTTTCCCTAGAGCTTAATACTGTGTTTGAATACCTAGAGCTACAGAGTAGGTGACTCATTACCATTTACTGAATTGAAGGAGAGTAGGAAGAAAGGCAGAGCAAGGAACCTTAACTTGAAAACAGATGCGTCTGTAAAAGACATTCCAAGTGTCTGCACTTAAACAGCTGCGACTACTCAAGAAAGATATTAACATTCAATTGATGCCGGGAGGAAAAAAAGTTATAAAAACAAAGCCCCCTTTCTTTGTGGGCTACCCAATTAAAACTCCCAAATAAAAAAAAAAGTTGCTATTTTTCTCCCGTGACCCTGAACCACTACAAGTCTGGCTTGGTTCTGGTCTAAAAATATACCCTTCACTTGACTGTCACAGTCCTGCTTGTAACAATGGCCGCCTTATGGAGTTGTGCCAGGAGAGTTTTCCCCACCACCAGTCCTTGCCTCCAGATGTAATGTGGCCAGTGTTTCCCTTTCATCCTTAAGACACAGCAGACAGCAGAGGCTTTGGGAATCTATTTAAGGCTTGGGGTGCCTAACAATTTCTGAACTCCACCCTTGCCCAACCCTAGCCTCCTCATACTTGCTTGAGGTTTGGTGTGGGGGGAAAGGGGAGGACCCAGATTTGAGGGATGTAAAAAGCACCATGGGTAGCTATCGATCCTGTGGGAAGGTGGGATAAGTCTGCACCACATGCTTATCAGCATAATATAAGGATGATATTGAACATAATTAGTAGAAATAATAATGATATTTAATAATTTTGGAGCTAGAGTGAGCAGACCAAGCAGAGTATCTTCAAACTAAGAGCATAAAAGGATTCTCCAGGATTACTTTCATTGTTTTGGGAGAGGTTTTTTTCAGGGCCCATGGAGTTTCTGTCTCTGTCTTTGATTCCGTGATTGCAATCCATCTGGGAGGCAAGAGGCTAGTGACAATCTGAGTTTCCACCCCCAAAGACTGTTTCCCCTATTCTCACAGTCAAAGAATTGGTGTAAGAAGGAAAACTCCAGAGTATTAGAATTGGAGGGATCTTCCTTCCTTCCTTCCTTCCTTCCTTCCTTCCTTCCTTCCTTCCTTCCTTCCTTCCTTCCTTCCTTCCTTCCTTCCTTCCTTCCTTCCTTCCTTCCTTTCTTTCTTTCTTTCTTTCTTTCTTTCTTTCTTTCTTTCTTTCTTTCTTTCTTTCTTTCTTTCTTTCTTTCTTTCTTTCTTTCCTTTCTGGTGAGGCAATTGGGGTTAAGTGACTTGCCCAGGGTCACACAGCTAGTAAGTGCTAAGTGTCTGAGGTCAGATATTTGAACTCAGGTCCTCCTGAATCCCGGGCTGATGCTCTATCCACTGCGCCACCTAGCTGCCCCTCAGGGTATCAGAATTGATCATAGAATGGTAGATTTAGTGCTGGGAGGAATCTCAGAGTCTGAGTCCAATCTCTTTATTTTACATATGAGAAAAATGAGATTCAGAAAATTCCATTGTCTTGCTCAAGGTCACACAAGAAGTAGGTGACAAAGCTGAGATACAAAACCAATGGGTGTTTTGACCCCTGACTTTCTGCTGTACCATCCTTTCTCCCTCAACTCCTAGGAGGTGTGGTTTTGCCAAAGGTCAAAAACGGAGACCAAAATCATGGTGCCGCTCTCCAGACCACGGGGGCCTCAAGTCTTGCTGACTCTTGTCACCATATGAAAATACTCTAGGCTCCCATTCTTGACTGCCTGTCACCAACAAAACCTGGGGATGCTTGCTTGCGGCTACAGCTCTGACAGAGGATGAGAAACCACATGGGTATGGTCCAAGAAACACAAGTCTGTGAAATCCATACAAATCCTTCATGGTCCTGTTTAGGAGTCATGTCTTTCTGGTGATATCACTGTCTCAGCCATCTCTGAGAGTCACTATGATAATTTTTGTTGTTCTCAGTGTAACCCCTGTCCCCAAGCCCATCATACAGGATTCTCTTCTTATTGTTGGAGATGAATTTAGGGCAGGGCATCTACCAATAAAGAGTCCTATATTGATGGGCTTTGGGACAGGGATCACCTTAGTACTGTATTTAAGTCTCACCTTTTTCTAGTTACAGAGTCCTTTCCCGCACCCCTAAAATAGGTGTTTTCTTTCTATTTTAAAACTCCTTCCATTTACTATCCAAGCTGAGGCCCCACAACCTAATGAGCTGACCAATGTTTCCCCTGGTCTGTCATGGGCTGTTGCTTCAAAGAAAAAGCAGACTGGTCAGTTAATGCTGAAAGCTATGGATCTTTTATTTGGGGGTGTTTTAAGGAAAAATCTAAAAGATATGGTTATGAGGCCTTAACTGGAGAAACTTACTGCAGGGGGAGAGACATGCAGCAAAGAGGTAGTCCCTGAACCCTCCACACACACACCTCCCCTCAAAGGCCATGATTAATGTCTATCCAAAAAGGCAGCCTGGGCAGCTAGGTGGTACAGTGGATAAAGCAATGGCCTTGGATTCAGGAGGACCTGAGTTCAAATCCAGCCTCAGACACTTGACACCTACTAGCTGTGTGACCCTGGGCAAGTCACATAACCCTCATTGCTCCACAAAAAAAAAAAGAAAAAAAGAAAAAAAAGAAAAAGGTAGCCCACTACACCTGTCATACTAGGACTGGCTTGGAAAAAAGGACTGGGAAAGGACAGAGAAGTATTAAGCCCAGGTTGTTACCACAGGGCTCTGGGCAGTATTTGGATCACAGCATAAGGATTAGCCCAGGGTAATGGATATAGACTTGAAAGGGATCTTAGGGATGATCTAGTCTAACTTCTCCAACACCCCATTTTACAAACAAGGAAACTGAGGTCTAGAGAGGTGAAGTGTCTTACCCACAACTGCACAAGTAGGAGTCCTTGATGGTCTTGGGAAAAGGCTGCATCTATGACTTGTGAATGGTTACATCAAATTCCCACTGAGACTCCTGGCTTCCTGCTCTGGGGCTGAACAAGGTCAGGGCAGGTCTTGAGGCTGCTCCAGGTGTCTTATACTAAGTGAGAAGTCTTTCTGAGGCAGTTAGCATTGGTTTCCCTGCTCTAAGGTCATGGGCATGCAGGCAGGGAAGAAGCATCAATCAGTTTGGGTTCTTAAGAGGAAAAAAGGCAGAAGGGGAATGATACCAGGCAGTAGGAAGGAGTATGGATAGGACATAGACAGTTTGCTGGACTGGGAAAGCCTAGACTTGAAAACCCAGGGGTTGCCTCAGAAAACAGAGCCCCAGGGTCTTCCTTCCCTTTTATTTCTCTACCTCTATTGGTGGGATCATCATTCTCTTAGTCAGCTAGGTTTCAAATTTTCAGTCCTCACTGACTCTTCCCTTTCCTTAGTCCATCACATCTAACCATCCTAGCCAAGGCTTTTTGGTCCTTCATGTACAATGTCTTGGGTTTTCATCCTCATTGCTTAACCTTCATTCAGGTGGTACAGCCTCAATTCTTACCCAGCCTTTAGTCATTGAATGCGTGTGGCCTCAGACAAACTGAAACCAGGAAAGACCTTAATTTAGGAAGGTCAGGGTCTCCCCTTGCATCCTGGGCCATCGCCAGTTACTGTGACCCTTGTCTTGCCTCTGGATTCCTATGACTCTTTTTTTTTTTTTGGCAGGGTACTGAGGGTTAAGTGACTTGCCCAGGGTCACACAGCTAGTTAAGTGTCAAGTGCCTGAGGCTGGATTTGAACTCAGGTCCTCCTGAATCCAAGGCTTTGTCCACTGTACCACCTAGCTGCTCCCCCCCCCTTTTTTTTATTCCGATGACTCTTGAGGAGAGAGTGAAGCTAACAACTTTGCAGAGCTCTGCCTCACTCAAATACAATTCATGCACAAGTCAGGACATCACATGTGTGATGTCATTGGTCTTCTTCAAGAATGAAGGATGGGGGCAGCTAGATGGTGCAGTGGATAGAGTACCGGCCCTGAAGTCAGGAGTACCTGAGTTCAAATCCGGCCTCAGACACTTAATACTTAACTAGCTGTGTGACCCTGGGCAAGTCACTTAACCCCAATTGCCTCACTAAAAAAAAAAAAAAAAAAAAAAAAAAGAATTAAGGATGAACTACAACAAGTAGATAGAACTCCGGGCATGAAGTCAGAATGAGCTAACAATAGCTAACATTTATATAGCCCTTTGAGATTTGCAAAGTGCCTTACAAATATCATCTCATTTGACTCTCACAATAACCTTGGAAGGTAGGTGCTATTATTATGCTCAGTTTTATAGGCAGACTGCAGTTAAGTGACTTGCCTAGAATTACACAGCTATTTGAACTAAGGTCTTTCAGTCTCCAAGTCAACATTCTATCTACTGGGCCATCTAATGCCTTGAATCCAAATCCAGACTTAGACACTAGCTGTATGACTCTCTCTGCCTCAGTTTCTTCATCTGTAAAATGGAAATAATAATAATAATAATAGTCAAGAATAACAGAAAAGGACTGAGGATGGAGTATCAGGGGCCAACCACAGTTAGGAGGCAAAAGGAGAAAAACAAACCAGTGAAGGGACAGAAGTTAGATAAATAGGAGGAGAATCAGGAGAAAGCAATGTCATGAAAGTGGAATTGGGAAGTGCCAACAGTGTCAAATGTTGCAGAGAAGAGAAAGGGGCCAACCACAGAACACTGGAAATGCCTAGTTATTTGTGCTAATGTTATGTTTTCCCTTCTATGCTGTCAGCTCTTTGATGACGGGGACTGTATTTTATGTTTATTTTTAACTCCTATGATGCCTCACACTGTACATTGCCTATAGCAGCTGCTTAGGAGATTTCTATTTAATGAGTGAATGAGTGCTCCCCAATGCTTACTCCTACCTCGGCTATCCAAGAAATGTGTACGAACTACGGAAATCTTTTGGAAATGTAATGATGGAGCTTTCTAGGTAGAATGCATTCACCCCTTCCCACAACTTGAATATAATCCAAAAAATTTTTTGGGTAAAATAAGTGAGCATCTTCTGCTCCCTAGACCCCATTAATGTCTTTAATTGTTCTAATTGCCCTCTATCTCTGATCAGAGTTAGGGTTTCCTTTCCTTTATTGTTCTGGAACCAGGGATGACTTGGTAAATGTTGAACAACTAGCTCTGGGGGGATGGATTTCAGGACACAAGTAAGTTGAATATTTCTTCCATCATTTTCTCAAGTCCATATGATCCATAAAACAATTACTCAAGCCCTCATTTGTAGAATTTGCCAATTTCTGAGGTGTAAATGCTCACATCAAAAATTCTAAAATGAGCTCTGGTGAGATAGTACATGTGATCTCCAGCATTCCCCTGTCTAGGACCCACAGTCACCCTTTCTCATCTTAGAGAAGCCAGGGGCGTCTCTACATAAAGTGGAAAAATTAGCTTCTCTCTACATAGCCATTTACATTTCTTTGTACAAAGAAGACCTCAGCATGAATCAGCTGATTTTTCATCTCAATTTATGCATGCCAAACAAATATTGAAACCTTTTCCATGGGTGCCTGTGTGTGTGTGGGGTATATGTGTGTGTGTATGTATGATGTGTGTTGCTTCGGGGCAGGCCAGAGTGAAAAGTGGGATTGAAGTTCAGCAAAATACATAGGGAAGGGGCAGCTAGGTGGTGCAGTGGATAAGGCACCAGCCCTGGATTCAGGAGGACCTGAGTTCAAATCCAGCCTCAGATACTTGACGCTTACTAGCTATGTGACCCTGGGTGAGTCACTTAATCCCCATTGCCCTGCAAAAAAAAAAAACAAACCCCAAACAAACAAACAAAAACAATTAAAACCCGTATCTCTTGACTCTGGGCCCCTTACTTTTCCTATTCTATAACAAGTGTGGGTCTACACATGCCTGCCTTTGTCAATCTGCTCTTAACAGTTGTTTGTTCCTGCCTTGCCTTCTGCTGGGTAACAGAAGTCAAAAAGACAACTGATGGCCGGCTGAAAATAGAGACAGGAGGTTTAACAGAGAAAGATGCACCCAAAGTTAGCTGTCGAGTGAACAATCTGAAGGAATAATAATAAACATTCATATAGTGTTTACTACGTTCCAGGCACTATGTAAACATTTCATCACAACAACCCTGCAAGGTAGGCGCTATTTTATGCCCATTTTAGAGATGAGGAAACTGAGGTGAACAGAGTTGAAGTGACTTGCCCACGGTCATATGACTAGGAAGTATCCAAGGCTCGATTTGAACTCAGTTCTTCATGATTCCAGGCCCAGTGCTTCTAAGCGTGATTTCTTGCTCTGGCCCATGGTCTTTGTGTGCCTTGCTTTGGCCATCTTTACTCTCAAAATTGTCTCTTTTCCAAATAGATCCAGAGAAATGCAGAATGCATCCATTGCCAGGATGGTCTGTACTTGAACACCAACATCAAGAAAGGACACGCTCTTGCCCATTGCTTTATTGCTACTTAGATTCTTTTGTTTCTTCTTTTCCTTGAATATGACCCATTTTTCAAGAGTTGGATCTTCACCCATTCTTCTTTGGGAATGAGAAATGCTTTTTAAGAATTCAGTGTCTAGGGACCAATTCAATCAATTTAACAAGCGTTTACTAAGCGCCTGTGCTAACAATTAGGTTCCACAGAGACAAAAATAAAACAGACCCGGGGGCAGCTAGGTGGCACAGTGGATAGAGCACAGGCCCTGGAGTCAGGAGGACCTGAGTTCAAATCTGCCTTCAGACACTTAACACTTACTAGCTGTGTGACCCTAGGCAAGTCACTTAACCCCCATTGCCTCACTAAAAAACAAAAAACAAAAAAAGAAAAAAAAAACAGACCCGACCTCAGGGAGTGTATAGTCTACTAGGCAAAAATAATGTGTGCATAGATAAGTAAATATGTACTAGCCCTTAGCTCTTCAAGTTACACTCACAGATTGAGTCCTAAGGTTCAATAACACCAGAGTTTCACACTCTTCAAATCATAGTTCATGAGCTCCCACCAATGTTTTTACCTTTCAGTAATAAATATACCAAAGAGGAAAACTGGCTGAAAGACATTTACTGAACAGAAATAATAGGGAACACAATATCCCTTGTTAAATATAGCTGACATCAGTGGGGGAATGGACATTTGTAGAATTGTTCATAAGCAGAAGGTCAAACTCATAGGGAATACATGTGGTCAAGTCACTAAGAAAGGTATCTTCTCATAATGTCCCCCACTCTGCTCTTTGCTAGGTGAGATGTCTTGTTTGGCCATGTTGCTTTACTGAGCTCACTGTACCGTGCTCCCTACAGAGTAGCTAGTTACCTACAGTTTCATGCCACTTAAAATTCTTGGATGGGGCCCTGCTGAGCTCTTTGAAAAAGCTAAAACTTTTACCCTAAGACTAGCAGGAAACTCCCCCAGTTCTGTTCCCTTAGAGTCTCAGTTTTGAGGTGTACCATCTCTTTTTTTTTTTTTTTTTGCGGGGCAATGGGGGTTAAGTGACTTGCCCAGGGTCACACAGCTAATACGTGTCAAGTATCTGAGGCTGGATTTGAAATCAGGTACTCCTGAATCCAGGGCCAGTGCTTTATCCACTGCACCACCTAGCTGCCCCCTCTACCATCTCTTGAACTGCAGGATCCCCTACCCAGGGACCAGGATTTCTCATCTCTAATGGACTCTCACCAGGGTTGCCAATGTAAATTCCTCAGTTTCTCCCATTTATTCACATAAATGAGAGGGTGGGAGAAAAAAACAACAACCCAAAAAACACCCAGGCAATGCAGGGGCAAATCCATTTTCTCTACCATTCCCCAGGCCACTCCTTGATGCTTTCATATGCAAATGATCACTTGAAGTCTCAGTTTCAGGCTCTTACATAAAATATATACAAAATAAATTGGGGGGGGGGGAGGGTTAGGGATGTGAAGGAATTCCTAACAAGGAAAAGGGAGATTCCAAAAGGCTTCTTCTAAGAGCTGGCACCTAAAGCAGGCTTTGAAAGGGTAGAGGACAAGAGGAAGAGCAATCAAAGCAATGGACTTACCCTGGGCAAAGGCATGGGGATGGGTTATAGAATACCAGGTACAAAGGAATAGCAGATGGTAAGGAATAGCTAGTGTTTATATAATCCTATAATGCATCCATGTAGCATAGGGGACAGAACCCTGAATTTTAAGTCAGGAAGACCCGAGGGGCAGCTAGGTGGCATAGTGGATAGAGCACCAGCCCTGGATTCAGGAGGACCTGAGTTCAAATCCAGACCCAGACACTTAACACTAGCTGTGTGACCCTGGGCAAGTCACTTAACCCCAATTGCCTAAAAAAAAGAAAGGAAGGAAGGAAGACCTGAGTTATAGTCCTGCCTAGGATACTCACTAGAGGCATGACCCTGGGCAAGTCACAACCTCTCAGTTTCAATTTCTTCATCTATAAAATGGAGATGATGGCATTGCTTACCTCACAGGGTGGTTGTGAAGATCAAATGAGATTGTGTGTGCATACATATATACACACAGATTTTTGTGTATGTATATATGCATATATGTGCATGTATATAGGTATGTGTGTATGCATGCATGTGTGCAGGCATGTATGTATGTATAGTGCCTTGCAAAACCTAAAGATCTTGTTGTTCAGTTGTTTCAATTCTGTCCTACTCTTGGTGACCCCATTTAGGATTTTCTTGGCAAAGATATTGGAGTGGTTTGCCACTTCCTTCTCCAGCTTATTTACAAATGAAGAAACTGAGGTAAACAGGGTTAAATGACTTACCCTGGTTCACACAGTTAGTAAGTGTCTGAGGCCAGATTTGAACTCAAGAAGATAAGTCTTCTTGACTCCAGGCCTGGTACTGCATCCACTACACTCTGCCTAACTGCCCAAATGTTATTTATTATTTTTATCATATGGTTTTACAGTTTTCAAAATGCTTTCTTTACAACATTTATAAATTACCAAGGACAAATTCTATAAGGTAGATAGTAGAAGTCTTCTCATTTCTTAGGATGAGATAAGCTAGTAAGTGACTTGTCCAGGGTCACACAGCTAGTAAGTATCCAAGCCAGATTTACGACTTGCCCAGGGTCACACAAATAGTAGGTGGAAGAGTCAGGATTTATACCCAGTTCTGACTCCAAATCAAACGTTCTTTCCACTACTCCACCTGGCACCTCAATGACAGTAGGGGATCTGTAAAATAACCAGTTGTCACCTTCTTAAATAGCAATGAGATGTAGACCTCCAAGGGTGCATGTGCGCACATACAAACACACACACACACACACACACACACACACAGGAAGGAAGGAAATGGACTTAGGGCCTGAGCTACACTGATGTTTTTCTGCTCTTTTCCATCCAAGCTGAGATAGGACCAGAAAGCCAAAGAGGGAGGAAGGTATCCTTTGGTACTTAGCCAGGAGGTACGACTGTCTTGGCATTTTCCAGGCCATTAAGTAATAGTCACTTTGAGGCACCAAGCCATTTAATTAAGCTCGTCATCATTCACATCTCCATCACAGCCAAACTGGCCTGCTTAGCTGTTCCTTGAATTCAACATGCTGACTGTGCATGTGTTCAGGCTGTGTCTGACCCATGGGATGCCCTCTCTCCTCGATACTACTTCATAGACTTCTCTCTATTCAAGGCTTGAACTTGAGTGCCACCTCTTCTGGGAAGCCTTCCCTGATCTACTTAAATCTTCCTGGAGCATTTTATCTGAATTATACTTAATTGTGTATGACAAATCTCCCTACAAGAGCCTGAACCCCCTGAGAATAGTGACCACCATCTTTCATTCAATTCAATTCAACAAAGCACCTTTTCTTTTTAAAGCATTGCCCTAGACACTGAGAAGACAAAAGTCTCTGGTTGGAATGGTATAGAATGGAAAACCATTGATTCAGCACCAAGCACTGTGTTAAACAGTTGGGCTACAAATACAAACAAATAAGGAGTGACTACTTCTCTTATGAGGGGAAATGGTGGTCAGAAAGGACAGCTATCAGAGTATTGATGCGATGCTATTTTAGGAAAGGTGGAGGGGAGGGGAGAGGTAAGGAGGTACAAATATGATGATATGCCATATAGATAATCAGGATCCCAGGGTGGGTACTTGGACCATCCCAAGGTAAGTGAGTCTAGAGAGCAAAAATAGCCAGCATGAATACTATATGATAGAATAAACATTTATTTAGCACCTACTATGTGCCAGGCACTGTGCTGAGTGCAGGGGATACAAATAAGAAAAAGAAAGACAGTTCCTGCCCTCAAGGTGCTTCCAGTCTAATAAGAAAAGACAATACAGGAAAGGAAACTAAAAAGAGTGTGTCAGGGAGGGGCTTACCAGACCCAGGAGCATGATGATGATGGGGGAATCTAACCTAGCACTGTAGTTGGTGGGAAATGAAGGGTTAGCTGGGCTTCTGAACCCTCTGGAAAGGGAGGCTTGAGGAGGAATTCCTTTCCACCCTCCCTTCTGAGAGGCTGAGGCAACAGAGGGGGCAATGAAGGAAAAGGGAAGTTAACATCCAACCTGTTAGATATGATATGCACATAGATAAACCAGTAGAAGGTAATCTGAGTTAGGAAAGAGCATTAGCAACTGGGTCTTTGACAAATGGACAGTGATGGAGATCTGGGGAGCTTTTGGCAGTGGGAACTGAGCTGGGCTATGAGGGAAGATAAGAATCATAAGATACAGGGATGAGAAGGGAGTGATTGCTAGGCCTGGGTGACAGGTTGTACAAATACTTGGAGGTGGGAGATAGAACATCAATTCTGAAGATAGCTAGTAGTCTGGTTTGGTTGGAAGACAGAGTGGGAAGGGGAGTATTGGGAAATTTATCTAGAAAGGTTGATTGGAGCCAGGTAGAAGATTTTTTTATTTTATCTCAGAGATAATAAGGACCACTGAAGGCTTTTGAGAAGGAGATTCATGTGGTTAGACCTGTACCTTAGGAAGATTATTTTGGCAGTTCTGTGGGAAATGGATTAGTGAAGTGAGAGAATGGAAGCAGGGAGACCAATTAGGAGGCTATGACAGCAGTCCTGGTGAGAGGTGATGGAAGTCCTGAATTAGGGTAGCAGACATGTGAGGAGAGAGAAGGGAATAAATTCAAGAAATGCTACTGAGATAGAATTAACAGGACTTGGAAACTGATTGAATGTGGGGTGTAAGGAGGAGGGAATTGTTAAGGATGACCTAGAAGGGATCAGTGTGGGTACCTGGGAAAATAGCAATGACCTCAACCAAAATAGAGAAATTTGGAGGAAGAGCAGACACGAAGGGAAAGAAGATAGGTTCCATTTTGGGGACACCAATAAGAGGCATCTGGTAGGCAGTTGACATTGTTATCCTGGAGTTGTGGAGAAACATTTGGGAATCATCTGCATAGAGATGATAATTGAACCCATGAAAGCTGTTAAGATTCATAAAGACTTAGTACAATGCTTGGCACTTTTTGGTGTTGTTGTTCAGTCCTTTCAGTTCTGTCTGACTGTGACCCCACTTAGGTTTAGTTGACACTTAATAAATTTGCTGCTTGATTTGTTGATAGAATGAGAAGAGAAGGGGACTCAGGATAGAGCCTTGAAGGATGTTCAAAGGGTAGGGAATGGGTGATGTGGCAAAGGATACTCAAAAAGAGGAGTCAGCTGGGTAAGAGGAAAAATAAGAGAGAAGCCAAGGCCTGAGACAGCATCCAAGAGGAGAGGATGGCCAATGGTGCCAAAAGCTTCTGAGAAGTCAAAGAGGATGATAAATGGGAGAAGTCCTTGGGATTTAGTAGTTAAGAGATAACTGGCAATTTTGGAGAAAGCAATTTCTGTAGCATGGTGGGTGAGGTCAGAAGCAAAAGGGTAAGGAATAAGAGCTAGTAGGTGGTAAGGAAGTAGAGGCAGCAAGAGTGGATGATGAGAGGCCTGTAGTGAAATCCATAAGGGAGGAGAGGAGACTACTCAGAGGAGGAACTTTGAGTAGACGGCAGGGTCGAGGAAAGGGGTTTTTTTTAGGAGAGGAGAGGTGAGTATGTTTGTAGGTGGCAGTTAAAGGAGAAAGTATAAAGGGAGAGATGGAAGATGATTGAGGGGAAGGACTAATAGCTGGGACAAGGTCCTAAAGGAGATGAGAGGGGAAGGGATCAAGGGCACAAGGATGGGGTCAGGGTAAGCCTGAACAAGAAGGACTTAAAAGTTGAAGAAAAGGATAAGAGCATAGGCGAATATATATATGTATATGTATATATATATACACATACATACACACATATACATAGACAAAAACATATATACATACACAGATATAGACATATATAGACATATATTTATATATAAACACAATATATACATATACATAGACACACAATACACACATATACATACACACATGTATATTTATAACATGCATATATACATAGACACATACCTAGATATACATATATATGCACATATATACATATACACACATACATAGATACATACATATACATAGATACACAGGTATATACATATATATACACATACACATATGTATATATAGAGAGAGAGAAGAGCAAGAAAGGAAGGAGTAGAGAGAATGAGAAAGGAGAGAGAGAGAGAGAAGGAAAGAGAGAGAGAGAGGGAGAGAGAGGGAGAGAGGGAGAGAGAGAGGGGGAGAGAGAGGGGAAGAGAGGGGGGAGAGAGGGAGAGGGGGGGAAAGAGAGAGGGGGAGAGAGAGAGAGAGAGAGAGAGAGAGAGAGAGAGAGAGAGAGAGAGAGAGAGAGAGAGAGAATTTTGAACTGTGCAATGGGGAGCTGAGGGAACTCATGACAAATGGACTTGATTTTCTCAATAACATACAAGGCAAACTCATCTTCTGAGAAAGGGGAAGGATTGAAGAGGCATGGGGGTTTTGAGGAGAGAGTAAGTGGTCTGGAACTGCTCCTTGTGATATGTGATAAAGAGTCAATCAAGGGAGAATAAAATGAATGTCAAGTAGCAGTGAAAGCTCTGTTGAGATCAGATTTCCTGAGTTTGTAGTAAACCCAGTCTACTTCAGATTTTCATTTTTATACCCCTCACATCTAGCAATATGCTTTACACATAGTAGGTACTTGAATGTTTACTGAACTGAATTGGTGTTGAATTGAATGTACCCTAAATGTTTAGCTTGCTTCGTATATATTTGTTGGTATGTGTCTCATTAGATGGTAAGCTCTTTGAGGGCAGGGCCTGTCTTTTGCCTCTTTTTGTATCCCCAGTACTTATCACAGTGCCTGGCACATAGTTGTTGTTTGCCTTTCATTTTTGAAGAAGACCAATGACACCAGGGGTGAATGGGATTTAAGTGAGGCAGAGTTGCACAAAGTCATCAGCGTCACTTTTTCTTCCAGAGTCATCGAAGTCCATTGGTAAGACAAAAGTCAGGACAACTGGTGGTGACCTGGGAGTCCTTGATGTCTGAGTCCACATCACCTGGTTCAGCTGCCTTCATGGTCACTGGAACAAATTGTCCTCATCTGCCCATTCTTCCAGGGAAGTCTTTCCATGCTTGGAGTAAACATCCCCTAACTCACCGATGAGTTTGAAGCCTGTCGGTTACCCTCCTGATTTTGCCCATCTGCCAGATGGTTTCCCAGGGTGTGGTTGCTGCATGTGCTACAGCTTCTTGGAGCCATGGGTGAGAGTTGGGCGAAGGTGGACACCAGACTTGGATAAGCAGGGTTTGGCAGACCCTCTCATTAAAGGTATTAGTTGTCCCTGAACACCCTATATGTCCCTGGCACATAGTAGGCACTTAATACATGTTTATCGATTGGTTGATTTTTCAGTCTATAGGCAATCATTACAATAGGATAATGTTATCCTTCTGTACTTCAAGCATCTGTAATTTCATTGATCTGGGCCCTTTGGCCACCAACACAGAGCCTGACCCTTCTATAATTTAGCCCTTGGCTTGGAGTTTTAATGTGACCAAAAAGTGCATCACTTTGGCACTCACTTTCTGGTGATGAGCCACTCCAAACTGAGTCAGACTTGTCTTGGAAACAGATATACAGTCCAATACTCTTTCCCGTATATATTTTGTGCCTGCTTCAGCAGAGGCTACACAATTCTATAAATAGTGACCCAATGGTCAAGTTTCAGAAAGAAATAAGTGTGGAAAAGACTGGCTGGTTCAGGGAACAGGAGTTAATGGATAGAAGGAATCTTCTTGGAGATGAGACTAAAGGGATTTGGGAAGGCAAAGAAGAGTCTACGTGTATTTAGATGGTGACATAAATTAGAATGAGAAACCTAGAGACAGAAAAAGAGAAATTTTAATTTTTATGTTAGCCCTGCTCTTAAATATTCTTCAGTCAAGTCAATTTGGGAAGCATCTGGTATAGTGGAAAGAACACCTACATGGCCAGTGGTCAGAGGTTCTGGGTTCAAAGCCTGATACTTATAGTTACTACATGTAAGACCTTGGGAGGAGCAGTTTTACTTCTCTGGGTCTTGATGTCCTTATCTATAAAATGGGACCATTAGACTAAATTATCTGAAAGCTTTCTTCCTGGTCTAAATCCTGCGGACCTAAGAATCCAGTATAACATTGGTATCAAGCATTCATTAAATACCTACTGTAAAGAATTCATTGTTATTTGAGGTTTTTATGCCTCCGTGCACACTGGCCTGGGGCTCTGCAAACCGCACGATGCTCCACCCACTGGTTGTAGCTGTTGCCATGGCACTGGCACCTCATGTCATCACCACTCGCTGATGCCTACATGGGCCTGGCAAAATTATAATGATTGGAAGCCTAGTGAGGGCAGTCATGTGACTGTCAGAGCGGCTATCCCATTGGCTGGGGCTGTGTGGGGTTTTTCTGGGATTGGGGGAGGAGAGTTGGGCATTCTAGCTGGACCCTGGAAGGAGACAGGAGTTCTGCTGCGTATTCTCAGCTGATTCCTGGGCAGTGGTATTTTTCAGGTTGTATAATTTCCCTTTCCCCATTTTATTTCCTTTCCCTTGATCCTACTGATCCTGTTTGTGTTTTTAATTTTTTTTAAGTTCGTTCTTGTTAAAATAAATCCTGTTCTGTTTTGAGGGAGGCTGCCAGTCTCCTTCCTTGTCCCAATATTGCGGCGAGCCGCTTAGCTAACACTCCCCAATTAAAAATTGGTCCCCATGCTACCATGGACAAGGCATTGAATTAGGCATAAAACTGAAAAATAAATCTTTGCCTTCAATGAACTTCTATGCATGGGGGTGGAGGAGAGTTTGTGAAGGTGAGGTGGCACAATATGTATTGGATGGATGGATGGATAGATAGATAGATAGATCGGTGGGTGGATGGATGAATAGAAAGATAGATAAATAGATAGATAGATAGATAGATAGATAGATAGATAGATAGATAGATAGATAGATAGAAAGAACAAGCAAGCATTTATTAAGCACTGCCCTCAAGGATCTTATATTCTAATGGGGAAAGACAACACATCAGGTGGTTCTGCAAAGGGGGAAGAGCTTGGTGGCTTGCAGTGGAACCATCCAGGATGTGGTGTGGAATCCTGAGGCCTGACAAGAAAGTTTGGAAGCTGACCCAGCAGAGCTGAGTCCAGTAGAATAGTAGAGTCCAATCCAGGGATGGAGCCCTGGAGAAGGTGCAGACAAAGTGTTCTGAGAAGCTTTAAGGAGGGGAAGAACACTTTTATCTGGCTGTATCAGGAAAGGCAGAGATGACACCATGGCTTAGAGCTTTGAAGGAAGGAAAAAAGCATTCATTAAGCACTTACTATGTATCAGGCACTGAGTTAAGCCCTTTACAAATATTATCTCATTTGATCTTCACAACAATGCTGTGAAGTAGGTGCTGTTATCAACCTCATTTTACTGCTGAGGAAACTGAAATAGACAACACAACACTTGGCACAATACATAGCTGGTAAGTGTCCTGCCAGATTTGAACTCAAGTCTTCCTTTCTCCGAGTCTGGTGCTCTATTCACTCTGCCCCTTGGCTGAGAAGGACCATAGATCTATATGAGTAGAAGGAACCTCAGAGGTAATCTTGTCTAACTCCCTCATTTTATAGATGAGGGACTGAAGCTTGGAGAGATCAACTGACTTGCTAGTTGCCACAGAGATAGTAATTAGCAGATTTTAACCTAGATTCTTTATAGCCAATGTCAATTTTTTTTTCACTGTACCATTTGTTAACTTTTATTTGGGTTTCTATTATCTTACTTAATGAGTAGATTCACTTTAGGATTCCAAAAGCATTTATTAGGTACTCTAAAAGATATATTTATATATCCATCCATTCATCCATTCATCTATCTACAATATCTATATATTGGCTACAAATATGATATCTGCAGGCCATATGTAGCTCTGGGCAACCTCATCCCAAGAGACACTCATATCTATGAGTCAGGTAATTGAGTAAGGCCACATATCCCCCTCATTGTTTTAGGGGTACCCTTGAAGGAGTCAGAGGTGTCTTCTTAAGGTTATTAGATTGTGCCCGCATTCTAATGTGTTCTCTCTAATATCAATAATCAGTGACTAGCACCCTAATTTCATTTAAACAATTAACACCAAGTAGCTTTTACAAATGATATTTAAAAGGGCAGCTAGATGGCACCGGCCCTGGAGTCAGGAGTACCTGAGTTCAAATCCGGCCTCAGACACTTAACACATACTTACTAGCTGTGTGACCCTGGGCAAGTCACTTAACCCCAATTGCCTCACTAAAAAAAAAGATATTTAAAGCAAAACTATAGGGAGAACAGAAGTTATAGAGTATTCCTGCCATATTAGGAGTGTCACACTTTCATCTATTACCTCAGTCACCAGGAAGTGGCGGGGGGGGGGGGGGGGGGCTTAGAGTAAGTGCCTTTAAAGCACTTACTCTAAGACATTCACCCCAAGTTCACTTCCAAATGCAGTATAACCAATGGATGAGTCCATGTTTTTGCTACTGCTGGGCTGGGTCAAGATCATTGTTCAGAATGTTCAGCTGTTGCCTCACCCCTGTTAGGTCTCTGGCCAGTTCCAGTGTAGACTTCAGCTCCCAGATTTCAGTGATGGATATTCTCACTTTTCAAAGCTTACAAGGTTATAGTCATTTCTAATACTCTTTCACCTAAACATAGGAAAGAAAAAACACAAGAAGGCAAAGAACAGAGGGTTGTATTCATAGCCCTGGGTGGGCCCAGCAGACCAGAAATGCCTGCATATGTTCTGGAATCCACATGAGGACTGTGCCAGCTATGCATGATGCACATTCTCAGAAAGTCTAAGCTCACTGGTCAGTCCTCCTGATATATATATATATATATATATATATATATATATACATATACATACGTGGCTCATATACTTATGGAAGGTTATCTGTACAAGAGATGGTGGTGTTCTTCACTAGTTTCAGTAGTGTCTGACTCTTTTTGACCTCACTTGGGGGTTTCTTGTCAAAGATACAGGAATAGTTTACCATTTCTTTCTCTGGCTCATTTTTACAGATGAGAAAACAGAGGCAAGCAGGGTTAAGTGACTTGCCCAGGATCACACAGCTAATAAGTGTCCGAGGACAGATTTGGACTCAAGGGGATAGATAAGTCTTCCTGATTTCAGGCACTCTATCCACTGTGCCACCTAGATGCCCCCCCAAGAGATGGCCTATGGTACAAGATGTTCTATAGTAATTCAAAAGGAATTCTGCCTGCTGAAAAATCATAACCCTTTCATATGACGTTGGAAAGCTCGTGTGGTAATAGATGTTAGGTGCTTTCATATCTGGGTTGCTAGTCCCTTGGCTGTTGTCCCAGCTCACTTGTCCTTAGTCTAGTCTACTCTTCTCTAGGACTCAAGTGAACTTTGGACCGCAGGACTCAAGGAATCGCAAAAGCTAGAGACTGCTAGTTTAACAACCATCCCTAGGGTGGAAGGGTTTTATTTATGAGAGTCTTCTAAGAGGCCAATAGCAATGCCCAACTGCTTCCTTCAATCCCTACACTAGGGCTTTGCATCAATTCATGCCTGCTTACAGATTATCCTTATTAAGTCAAACTTCCAGTTAAAGGGGGATTGGAAATGCCGAGGTGGGATTTCCATCAATGGTCAAATTGAATAGTCAAATAATATAATCCCAGCAGCAACAAAATCTAGGTGATAAGTCGTGAGTATGTCACAAACCTATTTTCTTAATCACCTCATTATGATTTCAAAAAGCCTAGGTGTGGAAGGAGGGCATTCTTGACATGTTGGAAGACCTAAGAAGATACAAAAGTGAGAGAGGACAAGATGAGATCAGGCAAGAACTAAAAGTCTTGTTGCATTGTAAGTGTATAAAGGATCAGAGATTTAGGGCTGGAAGCCAGAATGTGATGAAGCAAGTTTAAACTTGCTTGTGAGGGGTGATTGTAAAATTTTCAATGTGAGCATTTGCACCTTGGAAATTGGCAAAGGCTACAAATCTGGGCTTGATTTATTGTCTTGTTAATTTTTAGATTTAGGGAATGGATGGAGAAAAGGTTAATGATTTGTAGACTAAAACTTCAAAGTGTGTTGTTCCTTCATATGCGTAATTCATTGTTCTTGTTGGTGAGTTGTTTGTGACCCTGTTTGGGGTTTTCTTGGCAGAGATAGTGGAGTGGTTTGCCATTTCCTTTTCCAGCTCATTTGACAGATGAGGAAACTGAGGCAAAGAAGGTTAAGTGGCTTGCCCAGGGTCATACCTCTAGTAAGTGTCTGTGGCCAAATTTGAACTCAGGGAGATGTCTTCCTAACTTCAGAGCTGGTGCTCTATCCACTACACCACCTGGTTGCCCTTCATACGTATAATGGGTATCATATTTTTGGCCTTCCCAATGGGTGGAAGAGGGTATAGAGTGAGAGAATTTGGAAGTGGAAAGAAAAAGAAAAAATTAAAAAATGTGTCCTGCTTACTTTTTAAAAAAAGATACTATTAAACATTTACTAGCAAACCACTGGTTCTGGTAGACTTTAGAGGTCATATAGATAACCCTGCTTATTTTATTGATGAAAAACAGCAGATCCAGAGAAGTTAAATGACTTCCAAGGATCATCGACCTGAAGCTGGATGGGGACTCATAGGGCATCTAGACCAACCCCCTCCTTTTATACATGAGCAGCCTGGAGTCCAGAGAGGACTGCCTGAGGTCACACAGATAGTAAATGGCAGAACTGTGGTTCAGGGTGAAATAAAGCTGGAAAAGTAGGCTGGAGTTGGACTACAGGTAGCTTTAAATGCCATGCTAAGGAATTTGTTCTTTTTTTTAAAACCCTCTAGGCAGGGCTCCTCCTAAGAGGTCAGCATCTCTGCGACTTGCCAGACATTCTCTGAAATGATGAGGAATGTCTTATTGCAGAGTAGAAACCCCTCATTATACACAGTTGGAGCGTGCCTTTGGAGCTTCTGGAGTATCATACCACATCCTGATAAACCCAAGGACCAAGAATCGACAGACCTTGGCCATTTAACCATTGCCCCATTTAACCTCAAGCCATTCTGCTGAGGAATGCTGATGCTGCCTCCCCTCATTGAGGCTGATGGGAGGGGGGCAGCGGATTTTTGCCAGCATTTGCTTCTTTTCTCTTTTCTTCTTCTTTTTTGTTTTGCCTTTTTCATGCTGTTCTCCACCCCTACGATAAGCTGAGGCTGTGAAAGTTACAATTTATTAGCTGGTTGCTATGGGTTACCCCCGGCATCCACAGATAGTCCCTTCAGAAATAGTAACATTTAATGTAATGTAAAAGAGAACCATTGTATCTCACCACCAGGTTGGGTTCTGCTAGCTTGCAATATTATATTCTCCCCTGCTGAGATGGAAGCCTCGGGAAATTAGCTCATGTCATTATTCTATTATGATGATGGGTGTCTACCATATTGTTTAGTGAAGAGAAGGAAAAACGAGAGCGTGCCTCATCAGTGTCAGCCTGGCCTGCCTGTCTACTTGTCTTTTCCAGGATATCGGGGTGCCAACTCACAATATCAGGTAATTCCCTGGGACTGAGTGCTCTTTTGAATGGCTTCTTCAGTGTTTAAAGCAATCTCTTCTAAATAGCTGTGTCTCTGTGTGTCTGAGGGCAGTCACCACTTAGGGGCAGGCCAGCAGTAAATACCACTGAATTTCCTTTATTGGATCATTTATGTGATATTTGCTACAGGCTAGTTAACCAAAAAAAAAGTGGGTTGCTAAACGTTTAGGGCCCTGTTGGACAATTAGGGTGAATTGAGATGAAAGGACTCACAGGTGACTACAGTAATTCAATTTAAAATCAGCCTATTATAGAGAGATCCACATGCTGTGGAAGCATTTGAGTTCAGTCTTTTCTGCCCACCGAGAGAGTTCTTCTCAATTCACTGATCTTGCCACCCATTTCCCCTCCCACCCAACAAGTCCTACTGTGATGAAAAGATCCTTTGAAAGACATCAGAAAATTCAGATCTGATTCTGCATTCGGTGACCATTCATGACTTCAGAGCACTAAGGATGAAGCATGCCCTTCTGCTTCTCTTCAAAGATGAGGTGGAATATGGGGGTGGAGGGCCTTAAATGAAGTATCTGGGAGCAGCTGCTAGGTGGCACAGTGGATAGAGTGCTGGGCTTGAAGTCAGGGAGACTCATCTTCCTGAGTTCAAATCTGGCCTCTGACACTGTGTGACCTTGGACAAGTCACTTAACCCTCTTTGCCTCAGTTTCCTCACCTGTCAAATGAGCTGGAGAAGGAAATGACAAACCACTCCATTGTCTCAGCCAAGAAAACTCCAAATGGGGTCATCAAGAGTCAGACATGACTGGAATGATGGAATAACAAAAATGAAGTACAACTTCACACATGGATTATGTGCTGATATGTTTTAACTGTCCTTTAAAAAGGAGGATTCTAGGTGGGTTTTTTTTGTTTGTTTGTTTTGTGGGGCAATGAGGGTTAAGTGACTTGCCCAGGGTCACACAGCTAATGAGTGTTAAGTGTCTGAGGTCAAATTTGAACTCGGGTCCTCCTGAATCCACTGCTCCACCTAGCTGTCCCCAAGGAGGATTCTATTGAGGGTTGGGGGAGTCATTGGGAAGTAACAGTGATATTAAAAACCAAAAAACCATCAAAACTCTTTTTAAATGACCCTTCCCCACTGTTAGTGGAGCTATTATATCATTATTATAGGATTGGTAAAGTATTTCAGATGTAAAAGTGTTAAGGAGAGCTTTGAAACCACAAGGGATATGGGAGCAACAATATAGAGAAGTAGACAGAGTTGGTAGCCTAAGCCCAAAAAAGGCTTAAGTACGAATTGGACCCCAGGGTATTTCTGTTATCCAGATTCTGCCAGTAAGTAGAAGACAGAAAAACCAGAATCTCTTGGAAACTGGAACTTGGAAATAGGTGTCACAACGGGCATCAAAGAAAAGGGAGGTGACAGATCTTGGATCTGCCTTTTCCAGGAGTGGTGGTGGCTGGCCACAGAGGGGGGCTAACCAGCTAAAACAAGAGTTAAAGAAAAGAGCAGCCTTTCACTTAGGGCATTCACTTTCATTTAATCTTTTTCCTTTTTTTTTTTTTTTTTTTTGTATCACAGACCCTTTGGCATTGTGGTCCCCTTCTCAGAACAATAGCTTTGTTTTAAATCCAATTAGAGGAAATGCTAAATTTCCATTAGAGCTTAGTGAAAATAAAGATGCTTTTTCCCCCCCTCTAGCCAACTTCATGAACTCCTTGAAATCTATCCAGAGACTCCTTAGGGAGTCGTGGACCCAAGGTTAAGAACCTTGATCTAAGGGAAACACCAGCCTTAGGGACAGGTTTGTAATAAGAATAATCAAGAAAGGGGAAAGATTGGATTGGGGCTGGCTAGACCTCTGAAAGCTGTGTCGGCATCTAGGGCTACATTATGGATTTTTTAAGGTTTCTTTATACTATAAACTCATTAATCCTTTTTTTTCTGTTTCTTTGATTCCCCCTCATTTCATCCTATTTCATAAAATCATAAAATTTAGAACTGGAAGGGATCTTGAAGCTCCTCTAATCCAACCCCTTCATTTTACAGATTAGGGAACTAAGGCCCCATGACTTTCCCAAGGTGCTACTAAAATGTTTTTTGTTTTTTGTTTTTTGGAAACTCTAGCTTTTGCCTTGAGAAGGGCTTTTGCCCATGCTTATGTGTAACTTTCATCCATATAGCCTCCATGGCTACTTTCTGGTTCCCGGAATGGGTTTGGGTCCCTCATCTACTCAGATTGCTGCTCCACTGACCTTCCATCTCCTGATTGGGTGCTGATTCAACACACAACATCTGCGTAAGGGAAAAGGGCCCTTTGCTAGAAGAAGAGGCAAGGGCTAAGTCAAGAAGGGTGGATCTCAAGCCACAGGGGACTGACTTTCAAGCCCATTTTTCCTACATATCTGCCATAGCAGGAGAGGACACATCTGTTCATTAATATAAATATGCCAGGACCTAGAATGCACAGCTGGTGGTACCTCCCTTTTTTCTGAGTGAGCTGGGCTTGTAACCAGAGATCCTTGTAGGGATCACTAGTAGCATTTCTCAGTATAGCAGCAGCTTGTCTTGGGTATTTGGGCTTCTGGATGGGAAACCTAACCCTATGGTTCACTGTGCCGGATGACTACCTCTTCTGCCACAGCCCAGCAGGAATTAGACACAGCTGATGGGAAGCCTCCTGTTAGCACAGATTGGAATTAGACTTAGCTGAAATTTGGCTAAGGGCTCCGGTCTCTGGGTCTGTTTTTTCCTCCTCCTGTGTTGTCTCAGGTTCTCTCATTTCATATGCTTATAAGTTCCTCTACTATAAAATGGGGCATTGTGCTGTAAGAAATGATGAGCAGGATGCTTTCAGAAAAACTTGGGAAGACTTACATGAACCAATGCAAAAGTGAAGTGAGCAGAACCAGAACATTGTAACAGCAGTATTGTATGATGATCAACTGGAAATGACTGAGCTATTCTCAGCAATATAATGATCCAAAATGATACCAAAGGACATATGATGAAAAATGCTATCCACCTCCAGAGAAAGAACTGATAGTGTCTGAATGCAGATGAAAGCATACTTTTAAAACTTTATTTTGGGGTAGTTTTTTTGGTCTGCACTTTCTTTTGCAACATGGTTAATATGGAAGTGTTTTATATGAATGTACTTGTATAATCTGTGTCAACTTGGTTGCCTTCTCAAGGAGGCAGGAAGGGAGGCAAGGAGGGAGAGAATTTGGAACTCAGTTTTGTTTTGTTTTGCGGGGCAATGGGGGGTAAGTGACTTGCCCAGAGTCACACAGCTAGTGTCAAGTGTCTGAGGTGGGATTTGAACTTGGGTACTCCTGAATCCAGGGCTGGTGCTTTATCCACTGCGCCACCTAGCTGCCCCTGGAACTCAAATTTTATAAAGAGAATGTTAAACATTTTTGTTTACAGGTAATTGAGAAAAAAATAAAAAGAAATTAAAAAGAAACCTATAAATTGAAGCTTAACAATAGCACCTACCTCACAGGGTTGTTGTTAGGATTAAAAGAGATATTATTTGCAGATCACTTAGCATAGTGATTTCAATCAGGAAGCATTTATTAAGCACTCCTATGTGTCAAGTACTAAGCTGAATGCAGGGGATACAAAAAGATGTAAAACACAACCCCTGCCTTCAAGGATCTCATAATCTAAAGAAGAAAACAACAAGTAAACAAATATCCCTAAGCAAGGTATTTTGTTGTTGTTCAGTCATTTTAGTCCTGTCTGACTCTTAATAACCCCATTTGGGATTTTCTTGGCAAAGATATGGAGTACGTTTCCATTACCTTCTCCAGCTCATTTTACAGATAAGGAAACTGAGGCAAATGGGGTTAAATTACTTGCCCAGGGTCACACAGCTATTGTCTGAGGTTGGGTTTGAACTCAGGTCTTCCCGATTCCAGGACCAGTCTAGTTGCCTAAACAAGGTTTATGCAGACTAAATAGGAAATAATTAACAGAGGAAAGGCACTAGAATTAAGAGGGGTTGGGAAAGGTTTCCTGTAGAATATGGAATTAAATTAATAAATTAATAAATCCCTCTCCCTAACCCCTCTTTTTAGAGCTGGGTATCTTAGAAACATCTAGTTCAATATAAATGAGAAAACTATGGGCCAGAGGTAAGGTAACTTGGCCACGGTCACACAGATGCTAATAGAGGTGAGATTGGAACCCAGGTCCTCTGACACCAGCTCTAGGGCTCTTTTCATTGCATGCTTTCTGTCTTCTGTTTAACCCTTCCATATCTTGTCTCTCTGAGGAGATCTCTGCCCAGCATGCCTTGCAGATGTCCCCATTGAACCAAAGTCTGCATCACCCGGCCCATGAAAACCTCATGTGGAGGTGCCAGGTATCTCAGAGCTTATAAGTAAACCAGAGCCAAGACAGATGCCTCACTGATGGTAAGGGTGAGCTCTGTTGGCCCCTCTTATATCCTTGATTAAGAGATTTGGGGGAATCAGTGAACCCTAGAGGCCATGCAAAGGCTGGTAATATTGGGAGAGATACAAATTATTGTATGTGAGTCCACTAGAAAGTGATGAAAACTGTGATTCATCTGTAAATGTCACTTAGATTACTTTTTTAAAAATAGTGCATCCTCTCTTCCATTGATCAGGGTATGTGGATATCTCTGTGTGTGTGTGTGTGTGTGTGTGTTTATCCATTGAGACGATAATAGACGCATGCCTTCTGATTTGGGTACAGAATATTCCATCATGCAGATCTGTAGGCCTGAAGAACTTTGGCAACAGGGTGTCCCTCTGTCTAATGATCAGATGGTGTTCCTGGCCTCATCTCTCTCCCTGCTCCAGTGCATTCTCCCCTTGGATGTCAAATGATCTTCCAAAAGCACAGGCCTAACTCTGTCACACACCTCCCAAACCCCCCACTCCACAAATTCCAGTGGCTCCTATGACTTCCAGGATTGAACAGAAAATCCTCTGGCATTCAAAGCCCTTTATAAGCTGTCCTCCCCCTCACCTTTGCTGTCTTGTGTGTGTGTGTGTGTGGGGGGGCAATTGGGGTTAAGTGACTTGCCCAGGGTCACACAGCTAGTAAGTGTCAAGTGTCTGAGGTTGGATTTGAACTCAAGTCCTCCTGAATCCAGGGCTGATGCTCTATCCACTGCGCCACCTGGCTGCCCCATCTTCGCTGTCTTTTTACACCTCACTCCTCCCCAGGCCCTTTGTGTTCCTTGAGCAAGGCCCTCCATCTGAGGATTCCGTGGATTTTCTTGCCTTTTCTTTGCTTTTGCAGGGCAATGGGGGTTAAGTGACTTGCCCAGGGTCACACAGCTAGTAAGTGTCAAAGGTCTGAGGCTGGATTTGAACTCAGGTCCTCCTGAATCCAAGGCCGGTGCTTTACCCACTGCAGCGCCACCTAGCTGCCCCAAGGAATCCATGGATTTTCATTGGCTGTCCCCCGCACTCGAAATGCTCTCCTTCCTAATCTCCACCTCTTGGCTTCCCTGACTTCCTTCAAGCCTCAGCTACAGCCCTACCTGCTCACATAGGTTCTGGATAAAGTTTGATGTTCTTGAGCTTTCTCAGTCACTAATGGAGTGAAGCAGGGCTGTGTGCTCACTCCCATGCTTTTTAGCATGATGTTTTCAATAATGTTGTTGGATGCCTTAGAGGGCAAAACCAACATCAAAGTCAGCTACCACACCGAAGATAAATTATTTGACTTGAAAAGTCTGCAAGCCAAGAGTAAAGCGGAAGGAGAGTTGGTACTCGACTTTTTGTTCCCAGATGATTGTGCATTCAACACAGCCTCTGAGGCTGAGATGCAGGAGAGTATGAATCGATTCTCTGTTGCTCGTGCTACTTTTGGCCCGACATCTAACACCAAGAAAGCATAGGTGCTTCACCAGCCGGCACCACATCATCCATATATAGAACCATCAGTTACAGCAAATGGAGAAATTCTGAATGCCGTGGATAAATTCACTTGCCTTGGCAGTGTGCTTTCTAGGGATGTACACATAGATGATGAGGTTGATGTAAGCATTGCCAGAACTAGCTTAGGAAAGTATGAGGGAGAAGAGGTATTAGGCTACTTACCAAAGAGAAGGTCAGGGCAGCTAGGTGGCCCAGTGGTTAAAGCGCTGGCCCTGGATTCAGGAGGACCTGAGTTCAAATCCGACCTCAGACACTTGACACTAGCTGTGTGACCCTGGGAAAGTCACTTAACCCACATTGCCCTGCCAAAAAAAAATCTATCCCAAATTTATCCCAAAGAGAAGGTCTACAGAGCAGCTGTGTTGACCTCGTTGTTGTATACCTGTGAAACCTGGACAGTCTACTAGCGCCATGCCAGGAAACTGAATCGCTTCCATTTGAATTGTCTTAGAAAGATTCTGAAGATCACCCAGAAGAATAAGGTACTGGACAGCAAGGTCCTTTCTCAAGGTAAAATGCAAGCATTCCAATTCTATTGCAGAGAGTCTAGCTCTGATGGGCTGGCCTTGTTGTTTGGGCCCCAGACTTCTATTTGCCTGGAAGACTATCTTACAGAGAATTCACACAAGGCAAGCACTCACATGGAGGTCAGAAGAAGTGATTGATACACAGATACTCTCAGGCCTCTCTGAAAAACTTTGGAAGTGATTGTGAGGCATGGGAGAACTGGTGGAGGACCACCTGGCATGGTGTGACCACATCAAAGAAGGCTCTATGCTCTATGAGCAAAGCAGAATTTTAGTAGCTCAAAAGAAAAGTGAGATGTGCAAATTTAGAAACATTTTCTCTCCAAGTGTTCATATTGACTACTTGTGTCCAACCTGTGGTAGAACCTTCCAAGCTTGTATTGGTCTGATAAGCCACCGTTGGACACCTTGCCCCTTGACCCTAGCATAGTGATGCCATTCTGGTTCTCTTCAAGGACAAAGGACAGCAACCAACCAAAATCCCACCTTCTAGAGGAATCTTTCTCAATCCCCCTAATGCCTTCCTTCTGTTAATTATCTCCTGTGTATCCTATTCATATCTTGTTTGTACACAGTTGTGTGCATATTGCCTTCCCCCATTAGACTGTGAGCTGTTTGAGAGATTTTGCCTTTTTTTGTATCCCCTTCTTGGCATAGTGCCTGCACTTGGTAGGCTCTTGACAAATGCTTCCTGCCTTGACTTAGAGGACAACAGTTCTGACCCTGGTCTATGTACAAAATCGAATGCTTCCAACAACTTAAACTCTCCAAGCTCCCTCTTCTCTCAGTTTTCTTAAGCTATGCCAGGGTTCAGGGCTATGGGTTGGGAGCAACTCTGTATTTTACATCATAGAGAAGTGGGGGTGGGGAACCATTACAGGTTTGATGTTGAATAAAGGTATTGTGACATAGTGGATATTAAGTCTTTTTTTTTTTTTTTTTTGCCAGGCAATGAGGGCCAAATGACTTGCCCAGGGTTACACATCTAGCAAGTGTCAAGTGTTTGAGACCAGATTTGAACTCAGGTCCTCCTGAATCCAGGGCTGGTGCTTTATCCACTGTGCCACCTAGCTGCCCCCTGGATATTGTCTTGTAGTTAGGAAGCCCTGGGTTCAGTCAGCCTCAGTTTGCTCAACTGTAATAATAATAATAGCACCTACCTCCCAAGGCTGTTGTGAGGATCACATGAGATAATATTTGTAAAGCATTTAGCACAGTGCCTGGCACATAGTGGGGACTTAATAAGTGCTTTTTCCCTTTCCTCCTCTGCTTAGGGTCCCGAGTTGATCAAGGTCATGGTACTGGTTTGACTTGCTTGTATGGTATGAAGGTCCATTCTTGTGTCCTTGGCCAGTAGGTTTCAGGGCCACCTTAGGGGTCTTTAAGGTCATGCTGGGGGGAGAAAGGAAGGGAGGAGGGGGTTACTCCAATTTAAAGCAGGTTCCCCATCAGGAGTAATAAGATGAATAGAGCTGGCTAATGGGGGTGGGGTGAGCCTCACCTTTAGGTGAGGAATCAGTTGTTTCTCCCAAACAGGAACAGTTTTGTAAAAGACAGAAATGTTGGGGCAGCTAGGTTGTGCAGTGGATAAAGCACCAGCCCTGGATTCAAGAGGACCTGACTTCAAATCTGACCTCAGACACTTGACTCTTACTAGCTGTGTGACCCTGGGTAAGTCACTTAACCCTCATCTCCCAGTAAAAAAATAAATAAATAAAATAAAACAAAACAAAAAAGACACAAATGTTGGGCACAGTGAGAATTCCAGCAGCTTGGAAACATTTTAATTTGGGGTGAATCAGTGATCTTAAGGATGGTGAACACTCCCCGGTTAGGTGAGCGATCTGTGGGCAGGAGCACCTGCCTCTTGCTTATTGCTACTTACCTTCCCAGTGGAGCTGCCACCAAACCAACCTTCCCTAGCAGACCCAACCTCCCCATGGGGAGGCCCTCTGGCTTTTTCTTCAGGCAGATTTTTTTGCTTCTTGCATTCATTCTGCGCCCCCCTTTTTTCTTTCCCTTGCATTCAGTTTTAACCTTGATTTTACATTTGTATATACACCCTGAGAGACCCTAGGGCAATGAGGGAGTTTTAAATAAATACAAGACGAAAATTCCTAACTGCCAAGATAGCAGTTTGATTGGGCTGCTTCAATCTGTTTTTGCCATGCCATCCTGTCTTTCAAATATTTATGTGGCAGATTATAGGCAAGCTTCAAAGACTAAGAAATGCAAATCTGTTCTATAAATCATAGAATAAAGCAGCTGTTGCCTTCCTCCTAGAAGGCAGCTGAACGAAATAGCTTGTTACTTCTCCACGGTCTAGTGGGAAGAACTCCAGATTTGGAGTCAAGAGACAGGCCTGGGTTCAAATTCTGATTCTATCAACCATCGTTCAATCAACAAAAGTTTATAAAGGGGCAGCTAGGTGGCACAGTGGATAGAGCACCAGTCCTGGATTCAGGAGGACCTGAGTTCAAATCTAGCCTCAGACAACTTGACACTTACTAGCTGTGTGACCCTGGGCAAGTCACTTAACCCTCATTGCCCCGCTTAAAAAAAAAAAGAGTTTATTAAGTCTAGCCAGATGCCATGCTAAGTCCTAGGAATGCAAAGAAAAATAGAAAATAATTCCTGCCCTCAAGAAGCTTATATTCGAATGGGGGAGAGATAACAGGGGCCAGTATAGGTATATGCAAATTGATGATGAATGTATGTGGCGTCCATATAAGATCAGTAGAAAAGCACTAGCTGTGGAGGGGACAGCTGATGTTTGAGCTGAGTCTGGAAAGTCAGAGATTTTAAGACCTTCTTGTTGTTGTTCATCCTTCATTCTCAAAGCGTACTATGACATCGGGAGGCGATATCATGACTTGCGTTGGATTGGATTTAAGAGTCACCATCCTCACCCTCTCCTTCAGAGCCATCTGGATCCAGTGGCAAGATATATATCAAGATGACTGCAGATGGTCCCAGATGTTTAAGGCAACTGAAGTTAAGTGACTTGCCCAGGGTCACACAACTAGTATCTGAGGTGAGATTTGAACTCAGGTCCTCCCAACTTCAGGACCAGTGCTCCATCCACTGGGCAACCTTCTAAGAGATAGTAGTGAACAGGGAGAGTATACCAGGCATGGGGCACATGCAGTACAAAGGCAAGGACATGGGTTGGGTGTTGGATGTGAATAATGGGAAGTAGGCCAGTGTGACTGACCTGGTCATACAATTTATAGTGGGAAATCATATCTAAGAAAACTGGAAAGATAAGAAGAGCTTTAAATTTCAAACCAAGGGCTTGATATTTGATCCTGGAGGTAATAGGGAGCCACTGAATTTTACTGAGTAATGGGATGATCAGATCTGTCTTTTAGGAAAATAACTTTGGTGGCTAGACAAAGGATGGATCAGACTGGAGTGAGATTTGAGGCAGAGACCAAATAGGAAGCCATTGCAATGATATAGGCAAGAGGAGTCTGTACAAGGTGGTGGCCGTAGAAGTGGGGGAAAAGGGAGATATATACAAGAATTGCTTAGGAGATAGAGACAACGGGATTTGAAAATTGATTGGCCATTTGGGGTGAGTTAGAGTGAAGAATTGAAGAAAGCATGGAAATTGTGAATCTGGGTCACCCAGGCAATAATAGAGAAGTTCAGAATTGGGGTGAGTTTGGGGTCAAAAGCAATTGGTTCTGTTATGGGAATGCAGAAACCAAGAAACCTAAAGATCTCAAACCCCCCCCCCCCAAGACTGAGGGAAAAGCAGCTCTCTCTCCCACCTCAGGTATGAGGTGGGACAGGACATGGTCCCACTATCCTGATAAGCAATACTAAGGTCTGCAAGAAGATATTCAGGATATGGTTGGATGCTGCATCTCCTACTGATACTTTGTTATCAAAGATCCTCTCTTAGTTCTCGGGGCGGGGCGGGGGGGGGCAGTCTTTGCATTTCCCCTTACCTTGTAATACCCTTCCCTTTCTTTGTTTTGCAAAGATACAAAAGACCAGTCTTCTCTTACTCCAGTGGGACAGTCACCAAGATGATCTGTTCCCTGGCCATATATTCCTCTCCTGATAAATATCTTTTTATTTTACAAGATTTGTGATGAGCCTCCAGTTCTTTGGGTGAGCTTCTCTATTTTGCCCAGGTCACCCAGATTCCCAATCTCCATGTTTTCCTTAATTCCTCGCTCTAACTCAGGTTGTAAGCCCCACTCAACAGTTCTAGTTTGATCACTTTGAGATTGAGATTCCTATAACACATCCAGTGCAAAATTTCTCACAAGCTATGTGATGTCAAGTCAGTCATTTGATTTTTCTGAGACGCATTTTGTGTATCTGTAAAATGGAAACAGTCAGAGTTGTAACTAACAGTTTTTGTGCCTGGGGCAAGCACCAAAAAAGTCTGCCATCAAATAAACTTTTAAAGGCAAATCTAGTTGCTTGGCCAGGGGGATCTTGGGATACTATGAGGCAGCTGCTGGGGAGAAACTCGTCTCAGGTTTGACTGAAGGTGAGGGAGGAGAGAAAGGAAGCATGCCATCTGACAGCTTCTCACTTTAATGAATTACTTTGCTAATTAAGGGCTAAATTAAGTTTTTCGTTTCTGAAGGGTGATGAATGCAGTTCTATAAATTCCAGCCCATTGGGTCTAAGCCCCCCAATTGCCTCACTCTAGTGTTACTATCCTGGGGGAAATAATACTTGAATTACCTATGTCCCATGGTTATTACTAGGAATATATTTTGGAATTACTACTGCATCACTTTTGTTAGTGGTGTGGTAAAAAAAAAAAATGAAAGTCTTTTAACAGTCAGTTAGGATAACTGAAGGACCACTCTTTTGGGAAGGAGACCAATGGCATGAGCTACGGCATGCCAGTCCGCCTACTGCACACATCAGACTGCCTGCTATACACTCGACTTCCGGGGTGCGAGCTTAAAAGGCAAGGAGGGAACGGAAGTGGGAACTTTTTCCTGCTCTGCTGGTCTCCTGACTTTGCTGCACAGACTGATGCTGACGGGAGTTCGACTCGGCCGGCTCGCAGTTAGCAGCAGCACGTGCTTGACAGGTCTTTCTCTCTCCCCAAAGGTGGCCTTGGGCTTTTGGTGAGTTTTATACAGAATATAGACTAAGCTTAGACTTAAGATGATTTGTATTGTATTTCTACTTTCCTATCCTTCTAATCAACATCACCTTGTGACTACCATACAATAAAAGCTCTAACTAGAAAACGAGAAGCTTCTTCCATTTACTAGTCTGGGAGATAAATTAAGGGAAAGGTTAAAGAGGGGAGATTTATGATCTAATATCCAATTTTAAATCTCACAGTTGTAAAGCATAAGGACATAGGTGGGTAGCTAGGTGGCATGATAGATAAAGCACCAGGCCTAGAGTCAGGAAGACCTTAGCTCAAATCTGGCCTCAGACACTTACTTGCTGTGTGACCCTGGGCAAGTCACTTAACCCTGTTAGCCTCAGTTTCCTCATCTATAAAATGAGCTGGAGAAGGAAATGGCAAACCACTCTGGTATCTTTGCCAAGAAGACCCCAAATGGGGTCACAGAGAGTCGGACAAGACTGAAATGATGGGACAACATAAAGGCATAGGGGTTAGATGTTTGTAGAAGATGGGAAACCAGAGCTGCCACAGTTAGGGGAAGGAGGGAAGGAAGGAAGAAATGTGGTCATTTACACAGGGTATTGATTTCTTCTTTGGGTGAGGGGAAGGATCTACTGCAACAACAACAACAACAACAGAATTCATGTTAGTTGAGTCCTGCAGAATCATAACTTGAACATTCACAGGGATGTCAGAGGTCATCTCTAGTTCAACTTCTTTACTTTATAGATGGGGAAACTGAGGCTCAGGGAGATTAATTAAGTGAGTAGCCCAAGATCACCCAGGCATTTGGTGAGAAGGTCACGATTCAAATCCAGGTTCTTTGACTCTTAAATCCAGAGTCCTTTCCACAGCACTACATGTTTCAGTTGGATTCTGCACTTTTGAAGGGAGTATTCACCATGGCTAAGATCACAGAGCTGCCCCTAATTAAAACATTTCCAAGTTTCTGGAAGCATTACAATGCCAGGGATTTGTGTCCTGTACAGAGCTGTCTCTGTTCGAGGGAAGGAACTGACTCCTTTGGGGGATGTATGGGGTAGACTGCAGGGACAGTGGGCCTTGGGTCTTCTATAACATCCAGAATCAAAGCCGCTTTTGTGTGTCTTGACCATTCTTACCTGACACTGGGGCCTCCCTGTTTTCTGGACCTAGCAGGACAATGGAGGAGTCACAAAGAATCCTATTCTTTATACTCTTCACAATGAAAAGATCTTTTTACAGTAACTCCCTTTGTTTCCAGCTTCCTAAAAGATCCCACACTGTCTGGCTTTGGTTCTATTCTTCGACCTTCCAGGAAAAAAGAACAAATTACTCTCCCATCCCTTGTAGCCCAGGGTGTTTCCTAATGATCGGCCCAATATGGTAGAAGCCTGTTGTCCTAATTGTCCTGGTCTCTATCCTTTTCTGTCACACTAACACTGATGCCACCCCAGTACAGACCTTCATTCCCCAACATCTACACTATTGCACTAGCTCCTGGTGGGGGGTGGGGAGGTCTCCTTGCCTCAAAGTCTCTCCCCACTCCAGTCCATCCTCTGCTTAGCTGCTAAAGTGATCTTCCCAAAGTGCAGGCTTGATAATGTCAACCTCTCCCCCCTTCAATAAACTTCTGTGGCTCCCTATTGCTTCCAGGATCAAAAATAAAATCTTCTGGCTTTGAAGAGCCCCTTCCTACCTTTCCAGTTTTTTTATGCTTTATGATCCAGCTACACCAGTCTCCTTGCTGTTCCTTTCACAGGACGCTCATTCTTCCAATTCTGTGATTTTTCACTGGCTGTGCTGGACAGCTCTCACCCCTTCCTGACTTTTGCCTCTGGACTTCCTTCAAGACAGCTCAAATCCAACCTTCTGCAAGAAGCCTTTCTCCATTTTCCCTACTGCTAGTGCCTTTCCGCTGAGATGACCTTACATTTACATCATATGTATGTATGTCTATACCCACAGATAAATATATGTGTACATATATCTAACATGGCATGTATGCACTTATATAGTTATCCTTTCCACATCACAACTTTCCTCATTACAGTTTTGATAGATTGAAGTTCAGCATAAGAAATCAAATGGGAATTTTTGAGGAGTTTTACAGAAGCTGCAGATGACAAAGGCCAGCAGATGACACAGAAAAATTATTTTTATTTAACATTGACCGATATATAACCTGTGACCAAATGGCCCAAATTTTACAATAAGGAACCCCATAAAAGAAAAAGAAAAAATTCAGTCTTCTCTGGAACGAAGAGAGAGCCAAAAATTTTATGTGGATTTTCCAGATAATGGGGGGGTACCGCACCCCTACCCCCCCCACAATGTGGAACTATATATAAACATACATACACCCATGTATATATTCATATATATATGTGTGTGTATACATGTATACATGTATGAGTGTATATAAATATACACACATATACACACACACATTTTAGCACATAGATATTTGCATATTGCCTCAGTCATTACAGTGTGTGAGTAGAGATCAGATTTTTGCCTTTTCATTCCCAGAACTTAGCACAATGCCTGGCACATAGTAGGCATGTAATAAACCCTTGTTTTTTGTGAAGGTCTCTGTCATAAGGGACTTCATGTCTCTAGATGTTTGGATACCCATGTTTTTCTTGAGGTACACATCAAAAATTGAGGTTAGTTCTTATGCTTGGCCTTCCCCAGCCCTTGTCTAAACGCAACCCAATTACTTAAATGTAGGCATATACTGATAAGTGTTTAACAACCAGCTTTCCAACCAGGACTTCAAAAATAGAATACATGTTTTTGAGTTTAATCTGTATTATTAATATTTTTCTCTATCATTTTCTTTAGTCTAGACAACCAACAAAATAATAAATCAAATTCTAATTTGTAGCAATTGCTGATTTCCAATGTGTAAATGTTCACACTGAAAATTTAACAATCTGCTCTCTGAAAATGGTTAGAGGGGGCACCACAGTTCACATGGAACTTAGGTCTTATATTAACTTATCAAGTTCCAGGTCCCTCCTTTCCCTTCAGAAAGAATGAGCCAGGGCAGTGTCATTCACTCAACAACTATTTATTAAACACCTATTGTGTACCAAGTAACATCATAGGCATCACAGGGAAAGCAAATGTAACAACCCCTGGCAAAGGATTGGTTGGTTACAAAAATCAAACTGGAATTTGCAGTTCTTTCAGTTTGGGAAGAGAGAAAACTAACTGGAGATGAAGTTGAGGAATGGAGGAGTTTGGAAATGGGGCAGAAGTGAGAGCAGAAGTCAGCAAACTGCTGCCCAAGGGACCAAAACCAACCTATTGCTTGTTGTTTGTACAAGAAGGGTTTTAAAGTTTTTGAAGAGAAATCTTTCTTAGTGCTTGAGCTATATTAAATAACCGCTCTAAACGAAAGCTTCTTAAACTGTGGGCATTGAACCATGTGGAGTTGGGTAACTGATTGGAGGTCCTGAAAAATTTGGCAACAGTAAAAGGTTAAGAAGCTTTGTTATATGCCTATAAATGGAGAGGGGGGAGTCGAGTAAAAATTTCTCAGATGAAAAGGGATTGTGAGTGGAAAAAGTTTATGAAGCCCTATATAGATGTAGAAGGTATAGGGAAAAGTAATCAAGATGGTGAGAGGGTTGGAAACTATGCCCTTATTAGGATAGGTTGAGGGAAATGGATATCTTTAACTTGGAGAAGAGAAGAATCAGGCGAGACATAATAGTTGTATTCTCACATATTTATAAGGCTGTCACGAGGAAGAAGGATGCTAGGCCCCAAAGGGAAGAACAAGAAGCAATAGGCAGCAGTTGTATCAAAATAGATTTGGCTCAATGTGAGGAAAAATATCCTTACAATTGGATCTTTCCAAACATGGAAAAAGAGACTTGGGGAGGTGGCAGTTTACCCCTCCCTAGAGACCTTGGGGTAATAGCTGGATTATCACTTCTTGGATATGCCTGAGAGTAGATGATTGGCCAGGAAGGATTGGGTTAATAGTCTTTGACATCTCTGCCAGTTCTGAGATTCTGTGATTCAGAGTTCTATGCCTAAGAAGGTACAGAGCTAACCTTTCCTAACCCTTTCTTCTTCCTCTCCCACCTTTCTCTCTCTCTCTCCCCTAGGAAGGGGAGCTTTGTGAAGAGAAGGTCTGACGGGGATGACATAGGAGAAAGATTTCAAAGCCCTGAGGAATAAATCCATTTTTAAATGTAAAATGTCAGCATGTGAGAAAGAAGTAGAATGTGCCTAAAAGAAGGGATAGGCAGAAAGAAAGATCATCCTCAGTAGAACAGGAGCACACAAAATACGAAGAAAGAAATAGAAAGAAAAAAAAAGAAATAGAAAAAATAGTTTTTAGAAAAAAAAATTTCTTTGGGGAATTAATAATCTATGCAGTGAAAGGGTTAACTGATGGTGGTTAGTCCCACAGGGTATGGACAAAAGTCCTCTGGCTTTCTGGGGTATGGAAATAAAGATAGGTTAAAAACACTCCTTCCAGTTTTGCCTAGGCAAAGCTATGGCCTAGGGGAAGGGTGTGACTTGGTTGGACCCTATTTCCAAGGCCCCCAGATTCGGAACTTGGAGGTACAGAGTATGTGCATTTGAGGAAGGGGGTGGGGAGTCAAGAAACAATGTATGAGCATTCCAAAATGAATTTAATTCCATCTAAATGGGTAAAAAGGAAATTGTGCATTGCAAATAGTTATGCAAATTAAGTTCAGCCCCCGGGGTCCTAGCAAACTGCCAGTGTAGGCCCCCGTGCTCCAAAGATGAGACTTCTGGGTGTTCTTTTTGTCAGTTTCTATAATGACATCCATTAGGTACATTGTTGTTCAGAGGCACATTCCTATCTACCAAGACCAACAACGCTGGGGTTTACATATCTCACCTAGCTGTTGGGTTTGGGTATGATGGAGGTTGGTGGCAGAGACATGGGGTGTACACAGCTAAGAGAGAGAGCTGAGACAGATGGAAACATTGTCTACATGAGGGGGGTGGTAAACAGCAAAGCGGGGTGTGTGTTGCAGAACGGCTGTGAAAATAACATGAAGAGTTAATGGAAAACTGTCATTTACGCCATCAATTTCCTCCTTAAAACTCTTCTCTATTGGCTCCTGTGACACAGTGCTCTCCTGGTTTATCCAACTTTATCCTGTTTCTAGGTCTCCTTCATTAGTTTCTTCCCTCCCCACTGTTCATGGAGAATTCCTAAAGCTCAGGAATCAATTAATCGACAACATTTATTAGTACCTACTATGCTCCAGGGTTGGCATTAGTTTCTGGGGATATAAAAATGAAAAGAATTTATATTCCAGCAGAGGTGAGAACATCCACACGTATAAGCGTATATGTAAAATAAATACAAGATGAATTGGAGGGGGGTGCCACTAGCAGCTGGGGGCATCAGGGTACTCTTCATGCAGAAAGTATTTGAGCTGAGCTTTGAGAGGAAGTGGGGACTTCAAAAGGCAGAAGGGAGTGCTTTCTAAGCATGGGGGAACACCCTGGGCCTAGGGGAGGAGAAGGGAGATGAAGTGATGCGTGAGAAGAAGATCATCAAGAAATACCTCCTCAGTGGTGGTGGGCAAGAGGAAGTAGATGAGAGAAAGGAAGAAGAAAAAGGAGGAAGAAGACTTGAAACTGAAAATAACATGTTCTTTTTTTTTTTGCATATTTAAAAATTCAATCAAGAAAGTCAGTTTGGCTTTCTCACAGGACTTCAGTTGCATTTGTATTCTTCCCAAATTTATACCAGACCTTTCTTTCATTCTATTGCAGATTCCATACTTGCATCTATGATACCTTCCATGGGGAACTTTTTTTTGGGGGAGGGGGCGGGGCAATGAGGGTTAAGTGACTTGCCCAAGTCACTTTTTTTGTGTGACACAGCTAGTAAGTGTTAAGTGTCTAAGGCTGGATTTGAATTCAGGTCCTCCTGAATCCAGGGCTGGTGCTTTATCCACTGCACTACCTAGCTGACCCTCCATGGGGCACTCTTTCAACTTGTACTTGAAGATGGGGCTGGTGGACGGGTGACTGCCTCTAACCTTAGAGCTTACCATCCTCTACCAGTGTGCTTTCTTTTCTTTCTTTTTTCTTTTTTTTTGCTGGGCAAAGGGGGTTAAGTGACTTGTCCAGGGTCACACAGCTAGTAAGTGTCAAGTGTCTGAGGCCGGATTTGAACTCAGGTACTCCTGAATCCAAAGCCGGTGCTCTATCTACTGTGCCACCTAGCTGCCCCAGTGTGCTTTCTATTAACAGTTGTGCTGGGAGACCTAATTAATAAGCTTTGCACAGCCCTCCCTCACTTAAAGCCAATTCACTTGCAAGTCAAGGCATCACCTTTAGGATGTCATGGTCCTCTTTGAGAATGAAGGACAAATAACAAATGAATAAAAATAATAACCAAAACTAAGTGCTTTATAATTATAATCCCCTTTGATTCTTATAACAACCTTGGGAGGTAGTTTCCATGATTATCCCCATATAACAGATGAGGCAAACAGTGGTTGAGTGACCAGGGTCACTTGGCTAGGAAAGCATTTACTGGGAGGGTATATAGTAAAGAACAACTGGTTCAGATATTCCTTACACCCCCATAATCCTGGGGGACACTTTCTTCCAGAAATACACATAGATCTGTGGGCTAAAAGGGCTCAAACTTAGAGCGCAATAGTAGTGAGGTACTTAGGTGGTGAGTACGTGTGGCAAAGGAGTAACTTATGACTCCTGATTGTTCTTTCCTCTTTCATAGAGTTGACAAGCAGCCCCTCTTTGATGCAGCTCTCTACTGGGCAGGCAACTCAGTAGGAGATGATAGCTGGCACTTCTCTGCAACATGAGTGGTTCACACTTCTTAAAAATGCCTCCTTCCTCTGGTGAGGTCTTTCTTGTTTCTCCCTGCTCCCACCTGGATGCCTTTTCTCCTACCAGTCCAATCTTTCTTATGACAAGGTCAAAGGTAGGAGCTGGGATAAGGAAGGTTTCCTTCTCTGTTTCTGGCTACTGAACTTCCTACAAGTATTTAAAGGCACCAAAGGTATGACCAGGCAGCCTTCATAGCCAATCACTCTATTCTCTTCTTTTCCCAATCACAGAGGTTCAAAGAGCATAGACAATCCATCGTGTTTACACATTAAAATTTTACCACTGGGGGCAGCTAGGTGGCACAGTGGATAAGGCACTAGCCTTGGACTCAGGAGGACCTGAGTTCAAACCCAGCCTCAGACACTTACTAGCTGTGTGACCCTGGGCAAGTCACTTAACCCCCATTGCCCTGCAAACAAAACAAAACAAAACAAAAAAAAACCTTTACCACCTCTCATTCTGATACTTAACACCTTATGATTTCAGTCTAGGCCTTCTGTGATTATATCAGTTGATGGGAGTGGGTGAGTGGGCTCACAGTTTTATATAAATAAAACATTTACATTTGGATTCCTTAACACATTGAAAATTTAGTTTGTTATCTTTGAACCTATTCCTTTTCCCCCATTATACTAGTATACTACAAAAGACTTTATATGGGAAAAACAATATCCTAGAATAGCAGTTCTTTTTGGTCTTAGGACCCCTTTTATGCTCTTAAGAATTATTGAAGATCTCAAGACAATCCCAAAATACTCATAATGAAAAATGCTCTCTGCCTCTGGAGAAAGAATCCTCTTTCTTTCTTTCTTTCTTTCTTTCTTTCTTTCTTTCTTTCTTTCTTTCTTTCTTTCTTTCTTTCTTTCTTTCTTTCTTTCTTTCTTTCTTTCTTTCTTTCTTTCTTTCTTTCTTTCTTTCTTTCTTCCTTTCTTCCTTTCTTCCTTTCTTCCTTTCTTCCTTTCTTCCTTTCTTCCTTTCTTCCTTTCTTCCTTCCTTCCTTCCTTCCTTCCTTCCTTCCTTCCTTCCTTCCTTCCTTCCTTCCTTCCTTCCTTCCTTCCTTCCTTCCTTCCTTCCTTTCTTTCTTTTCCTTCCTTCCTTCCTTTCTTTCTTTTCCTTCCTTTCTTTCTTTTCCTTCCTTCCTTCCTTTCTTTCTTTTCCTTCCTTCCTTCCTTTCTTTCTTTTCCTTCCTTCCTTCCTTTCTTTCTTTTCCTTCCTTCCTTCCTTTCTTTCTTTTCCTTCCTTCCTTCCTTTCTTTCTTTTCCTTCCTTCCTTTCTTTCTTTTCCTTCCTTCCTTCCTTTCTTTCTTTTCCTTCCTTCCTTTCTTTCTTTTCCTTCCTTCCTTCCTTCCTCTTTCTTTCTTCCTCTTTTTGTCTCTTTCACTCTTTCTTTCTCTGTTCAAGTTTTCTTGCACAAAATGGAAATGTTTTACATGATTGCACATGTATGATCTTTATCAGATTTCTTACCATCTCAGGAGAGGGGAGGAGACGGAAGAGGGATAGAATTTGGAACTCAAAACTTTGTTAAAAATGTTAAAAATTGTTTTCCATGTAATTAGGGGGAAATATTACTTTAAAAAATTATTGAGGATCCCTCTTCCAAGACCTTTTGCTTACATGGGTTATAACTATAGATATTTCCCTTGTTAGAAATTGACATCTTATATGAAAATGTAGTTGTTTGTCCTTTGTTCTTAAAGATGACCAATGATATCACTTTGGTGTTGTCTTTTGACTTGAGTGTGAATTCAATTGTGAAAATTGGTTTGACCTTGAACACCCCCTGATAAAGTCTTCAGTACACCCAGACATTCCTGGACTATTCATTGAGAACCAGTGCCCTAGAGGTTTTAATAAACTCGAAGTGGGTGTTTGTGGGCTCTCTGTCTGTCTGTCTGTCTGTCTGTCTCTGTCTCTCTCTAACCCCCTCTCTCAATAGACAGTTAAAAAAGCTCAAATATTCTTTAGCTGCATTAATAGGAACATTAACAGGGTGGGTCCAAAGCCCTTCCTCTAGAATTCTATTCTCCTGCTTCATCATGGCAAGATGGTAACTATAGGATCTCAAAGTCCATGACAGTGGGCAGCAAACTCTGACAAGTTTTGCCAAACTGTAAAGACTTCAAGTATGAGTCCAAATAGCTTGCTGTGTCTGCTCACCAAAAGACAATCGAAGCTCAGTCAGTAAGGAGAGGCTCATGTCCAGAAGGCCAGTCACCATAGTGACCAGACAAAATGCAAAATGGGTCTTAATTCTATATGACTTCCTTTCACTTCTGCAATGATGGGGACAGAAAGGTGGGCAGAGGGATCTAAGAATCCCAACTTTCTTAATCTATAAAAGTGAGTTTAACTGTTGGTGATTTGAACAAAGGAATTGGCAGAGGCAGTTCACTCGTGTGCTCAAAGTCTAGAAAACATAACTTCATGGCACATTTAATGGTGAACACATCACTGGGAAGACAATTGCAGCTGCTTCATCAATGTCCACCTTGAAGGATGAAGAAGTAGAACAATTCCCTAAAGAATCTGACAATATCCACTGAACTATATCAATGTATATATTGTTACTTGGTGAGGTTGGCAAGGGTGGACACTGGGAAGAACAACAAAGATTGTGTTGGAAAATATATTTTTGGATTAAGCATAAAAGAAACCAAAGGCTTTCTTTGGTTAGCTTTCATGTTTGAAACACTCTCCCTCCTCCTCTGTAGCTACTGACCTCTCTGGCTTCCTGTAAGTCCTAACTAAAATCCCACTTTCTATAGGAAGCCTTCCCTGATCCCCGCCTTAATTCCAGTGCTTTCTCTCTTTTTATTATTTCCTATTTATCCTGGGAGCATCTAGATGACACAGTGGATAGAGTGCTAAGCCTGGAGTCAGGAAGACTCATCTTTCTAAGTTCAAATCTGGTATCAGACACTTACCAGCTGTGTGACCCTGGGCAAGTCATTTAACCCTCTTTGCTTCAGTTTCCTCAACTGCCAAATGAACTGGAGAAGGAAATGGCAAACCACTCTAGTATCTTTGCTAAGACAGCCCCAAAAGGAATCATGAAGAGTCAGAGAAGATTGAAAACGAATGAAAGAGAACAATTTGTTGAGATGTTATCCTCCTGATGTTATGAGTTCTTTTTGAGAACAAAGGATGAACAACTCCATCCTGTAGATAATTTACTTGGCATAGATTTGTTTGCATGCTGTTTCCCCCATTCAGATTGTAAACTCCTTGAGAGCAGGGACTGTCTTTTGCTTCTTTTTGTATTTCTAGAACTTAGCACCGTGTCTGGCACAAGTTTATCAATTGATTGATAGGCCACTCAGAAGTCTCACACATATCTCATGAATCCTTGAAGAAGAGAGGTAGAAAGTTCAGGGTATGATAAATACCAAACAACACGGGGGAAACAATGATCCTCTGCCTCTACAGACAGGAAACAAGTAGGGGACCTATAAGAATGACTTTCCATGGGTCAGTCATCACTAGTCCCTCATGGACTTGAGGGAGTCCATGCTTGTGGGGGTGTATTCTCTAGTAAATGAAAATGTATCTTCACTTATACCAGCCTACATCCCACTGTGAAAATGGGGGCCTCTGTAAAGTAAAACTCAGGTCTGAGTTACTGCCAAAATAGTTCAGTAAAAAAAGATTCTGTGTTTTTATAAATCTTGATAAAAATAATATTTAAATGAATGAATAAAGCATTTGTTAAGTGTTCACTCGGCATGCCACACTGTGCTAATTTCACATTCTATAGTCATCAGAAGTACCGTTTTCAAAAATTCACACAATCTACTTGGCATCGCCAGAACCTCGAGCTTTCTGTGCCTAGTCTGTTTTGGCATATACTGTTTTGTGCTAACACAAACTTAGGCAAACAGCAGCATAGAATGAGCAAACGCATTTCTTCGGAACAGAAGTGGAAATGAAAACGATCAGAAACATGCTCAGCGACCATCCCTCAAATGAATGCATTCCCATTCTCTTTCCCAGCGTGGTCTGAGGAAGACACTGCATCCCATTGAGATTTCCACTCACAACTGGGGATTACAGCATAATACCTCAGCAGCTTCCCACCCTACTCATCGGGGCTGAGGGGGTGCCATGAGGCCTGGGGCGGGGAATGAGAGGACTGGAGCAGCAGAGAAGAGGAAAGCCACAGTGAAGGAATGCTTCATCTCCTTCCTCTTTTTTTTTTTAAACCATTTATTTATTTATTTAGTGAGGCAATTGGGGTTAAGTGACTTGCCCAGGGTCACACAGCTAGTAAGTGTTAAGTATGTGAGGCCAGATTTGAACTCAGGTCCTCCTGACTCCAGGGCCAGTGTTCTATCCACTACACCACCTAGCTGCCCCTCCTTCCTCTTTAATAATGACACCCTTCACTCAGCTTGGCAAAGGGTTGAGCATAAAGTTTTGACATTCATTTGCCTTCCCCCTGCCCCCTCTAAGTCACCAGGCCTTGCTGTTTTACCTGCAGCTTCATCCTAAGAATTTTCAGGTCCTTTCCATTTGCCCTGTAGATGAGCCCTACTGTATGAGTTGTCTTCCCTTATTACAATGTGAGTTCCATGGTGACAGGGGCCGCTTCACCTCTCTGTCTCTCTAGCACTCTCAAGCACTGTGCTTGGCACATAGTGAGAAATATTTCAGATGTTTCAGTCGTGTCTGACACTTTGTGACCCCATTGGGGGTTTTCTTGGCAGAGATACCAGAGTGGTTTGCCATTTCCTTCTCCAACTCATTTTACAGATGAAGAAACAGAGGCAAACAGGGGGAAGTGACTTGCCCAGGGTCACACCGCTAGTAAGTATCTGAGACCAGATTTGAACTTAGGTCTTCCTGACTACAGGACTGGCTCTCTATCTACTGTACCACTAATTACCCATCCCCATTTTATAGATGAGGAAACTGAGGCAAACAGAGTTAAGCGACTTGCTCAGGGGTCACACAGTAGGCATCTGAAGTTGGATTTGAACTCAGGTCTTCCTGACTTCAGGTCCAACACTCTATTCACCATGATGCCACCTAGCTGCCCAGTATTAGGTGCTTAATAATTTTTTTTTCATTCAGTTATTAATCCAATCTTGTAACTTTGGGTTGTTATGCTGCTTTCCAGCTGCAGCTCTCTGGGCATCATTAGAAGATCCTACTATTCACCACAGCTTTGCTACCTCATCACCTCCTAGCTAGGAGCCTACCCAGAATTCAATCTGCTCCAGTTCATCTCTCTGTCTATGTCATCTCAGGACACAGAGGATCATGTCATTTGAGAGTTGAAAGAGCTCTCAATAGCCATTTAGTCTAAATAAGGAAAAAGGACAAACAAAGAGAAAACACTGCATGGGATTAAAATTCTACTCAAACTATTGTTGGGTTTTTTGGTGTGTTTTTTAACAAAGTTTTCAACCTCCTCTCCCCAAATAGCAAATGTACAAAAATAAATCTATCGACTGTAACTGATCAGTATTTCCACAACTCTGCCAGATCATCTTTAGGCCATTTGTAGATGGAACGGGGACAATAAACCCTTGTTAAATGGAACTGATTTGCTGATGTTTTTGTACTTATTCTTGCTCGTCAACACCCTTCCTAAAATTAGAACCTCTAGAACTAGACCCAATAAATACCCCAGATGTCATCTGGCTAGAGGATAGTGGCAGCTATCATCTCCCTGTCATCTTTGGGCACTTAGGTACTTTCATTAATTTGTGGATTCCTCCATCGGCACTCGTTCTTACCAAAGAAGAGAGACTTAGATTCTCTGAAGGGTCCATCTTGGAATGATGATATATAGATACATATATAGTGAGAGATCATCTCATAAAGGTCAGCAGAGAAAGAGATGATAATGATGGTTGGTGGCTAAGGAAGATATTTGTTTATTTGATAAGAAAAAGAGAAATGTCTGCTAGCTCTCCAGAGTATTCTATTCAGTAGAGCATAGATAACCTCCTATACCTAGTCAAACTAAGTTATTAGTACCTGCTTCTGGTGATTTACATATAAAGGATGCTTCTAGAAGAAATCTATAAAGCATTAATGAAGCGATGGGAAAGATAAAAGTCCTTAGAGACACAGGTAACATTTTCTTTTTTTTTTCTTTTTTTTTTTTTAGTGAGGCAATTGGGGTTAAGTGACTTGCCCAGGGTCACACAGCTAGTAAGTGTTAAGTGTCTGAGGCCGGATTTGAACTCAGGTACTCCTGACTCCAGGACTGGTGCTCTATCCACTGTGCCCCCTAGCTGCCCCCACAGGTAACATTTTCATCACTGATGACCGTCTAAGTAAGGCAAGAGAATGGGAAGAGGAACAATTGGTTAAGAGGGTGGTCTCTGAAAACAGGATCTGGTTTTCTGGACCTGGGCTTTGAGAGAAATGATTATTAATAACCAATGTCTTGGGGAGAATGAGAGTTCTCCCCTTCTTCTAAATCCCTAATTTGAAAAAGTTCAGTTTCTTGAGGGACATTACCGATAATGAGGTTGTATTAACTCTCCTCCATCTTGGCCAGACCCCATCCTAACCTTACAAGGAATTTAATTTAAGGTGGGGTAGCTTGGGTGGAGATAGATCCTTTTGTCTAGATAGCCCAAGGCTATGGGGTAGTCTCAGTAGAAATAATTTCTCTTTCCAAGGGTCACTCTGAACCCCTCATTGACCACCTACTCTTTCTTTCTTTCTTTTTTTTTAGGGAAATGGGGGTTAAGTGACTTGCCCAGGGTTACACAGCTAAATAGTGTCAAGAGGCTGGATTTGAACTCAGGTCCTCCTGAATCTAAGGCCAGTGCCTTATCCACTGTGTCACCTAGCTGCCCCCAACCACCTACTCTTTCTTAGGGTATATAACCTGTGAGTCACCGCCATGATTGCTTTTGATCTAAGCGAGAGGGCTAAATGACCATCATTTTATTGATAACCTGCTGGCCTTGTTAAAAAAAATGATTAAATTACCCAGGAACTATGGAATCTTCTTAAAAGTCACACGTTAAATATTATGAATGACAGACTCCTAGGAATTGAGTATATCTAAAAGAAGGTTGATAAGAAAGTATTCCTCTCTAGTCCTATAAATCTAATAAAAATATTATGAGATTGGGATTTTGGGACTATTAAAGTTTAAACTGGTAAACTAGACTAAAGGACACAGGTCTGGGGTAACTCTCCTTGAGAAGTTAAACACACCTTGAGAAGCAAGACAGATAAGCCTATTAGGTATGGCTGCTGCCTGAGTGGCATCAAGGGGACAGAGATAGCTCCAGCCACCCCTCACCCAACTTCTCCCATCCCATCCCCAGTAAAGTGCATTCCACCCCCAGGTAATCATCCACATCTACTGTCTATAAAAGCTTTTGCCTTTCTCCTGTTCAAGGAGATAGGTATTTTAGGGAATGTCTCTGAAACATCTCCCTTCAAGAGAAGCCCAAGGATTTCACTCTTGGTCAACTTTCTCTAGCACCTTAATAAAAGATAATTTTATTCTAATTGGATTTGTGTGCAAGAGGGTGTAATTATTTTTATTTTTGTGGGGCAATGAGGGTTAAGTGACTTGCCCAGGGTTACACAGCTAGTAAGTATCAAGTGTCTGAGGCTGGATTTGAACTCAGGTCTTCCTGAATCCAGGGCCAATGCTTTATCCGCTGTGCCACCAAGCTGCCCCTGGGGTTATAATTCTTTTTTTTTTGTTTTTTGTTTTTTTGGTGAGGCAATTGGGGTTAAGTGACTTGCCCAGGGTCACACAGCTAGTAAGTGTTAAGTGTCTGAGGCTGGATTTGAACTCAGGTCCTCCTGACTCCAGGGCCAGTGTGCTATCCACTGCACTACCTAGCTGCCCCAGGGGGTGTAATTCTTTAAAGAGGAATACCTAAGGACCTCCACACCACCAGTTTCTGCCATGACAAAAAAGTTTTCATTAAAGAGTAGAGAAGGAAAGGAAAGAGAGAAAATTGTTTATGTATATCCAGGAAACCAGATACCAAAGGGAATACCTACAATGTAGAGAGAATAGGACTAGAGAAACCTAGAAATTCACAAGAGGCAAGATCCAAGAAAGAAGTCAGCAATAAAACCCAAAGTCAGATGTCTATACTAAATAGCTAAAAGGACTGACAAGAGTCAGGGTCTAAAAGGGTCCTGATTGGCTAGGTCATTGGACTGAATCTAAGATGAAATTCAGTAGGAATAAAGGTTAATTCTTATACTTCGGTAAAAAAAAATCAGCTTTACAAATATAAGATGATGTATGAGATGCAGTTTGTTTGGAAAAAAATGTCTCATGATTTTAGTGGTCTGTAAGCTCATACTACTTAGCAGTTTTAGATTTTTCTCCTCTACACTGGAGTTTGGGGCTCAGGAACACTGTCTATGAACCCCCCCACCCCCACCCCTGGGGTATGTGAGTAAGAACATGGAGTTTCTGGGAGATTCTCCAAGACACTCCTGACTTTTCACCATGTCCTGAGCTACTGCCATCTATAGAGCTTGAGGCAGCAATGGTGGTGGTTGGTGGCTCAGGCAACACAGGGACCCTCCTTCTGGGTCACATGGGTAGAAGAACCAGTAGCAGTAACCTATGTGCTTTTGGCCCCAGGCAGTGGGGGAGTATGTGGGTAATTCTCATTTCTCTCCAGTAGACTTGGGGCTTAGAAAGCCCTGCTCTTTCTTTAATCTCTAAACTTGTAAATTTTGATGTCACCTTTGAGGGAACCTCCTAAGGCTGGCACTGCCCAAGAAATATCTTGTCTCTGTTAGCAGCCTAGATTCTGGGATTACACTTCTTAGAAAATAGAGAAGCAGCTCAATGTAATAGAGCAGTGGTTCTGGAGTCAAGAAGATGTAAGTTCAAATCTTACTTTTGATATTTATTAATAATCTGATCTATTGATCAGAGAAACACAAATTAAAACAACTCTGATACCATCCCACACCTATCAGATTGGTTAATGGGACAGAAGAGGAAAATGACAAATGCTGGAGGGGTTGTAGGAAAACTGGGACACTAATGCATTGTTGGTGGAGTTGTGAACTGATCCAACCATTCTGGAGAGCAATTTGGAACTATGCTCAAAAGGCTACAAAACAATGCATACTTTTTTTTTTTGGTGGGGCAATGAGGGTTAAGTGACTTGCCCAGGGTCACACAGCGAGTAAGTGTCAAGTGTCTGAGGCTGGATTTGAACTCAGGTCCTCCTGAATCCAGGGCTGGTGCTCTATCCACTGCGCCACCTAGCTGCCCCACTATGCATACTTTTTTTTTTTAGTGAGGCAGTTGGGGTTAAGTGACTTGCCCAGGGTCACACAGCTAGTAAGTGTTAAGTGTCTGAGGCTGGATTTGAACTCAGGTACTCCTGACTCCAGAACCGGTACTCTATCCACTGTGCCACCTAGCTGCCCCTATGCATACTTTTTGACCCAGCAATACTACTATTAGGTCTATATCCCAAAGAGATTTAAAAAGAAAAAAAAATGGAAAGGACCTATATGTACAAAAATATTTGTAGCAGCTCTTTTTTTTGTGGCAAAGAATTGGAAATTGAAGGGATATCCATCAACTGGGAAATGACTGAACAAGGTGTGGAATATGTTTGTGATGGAATGCTATTATACTTTAAGAAATGTGTGACAATTGGAGTGATGCCACCTGCTGGAGAGTTACTGTAGGAAAGCTCCACCATGAGGAGAAGGTGTCTGAGGGCAAGCCATGTCGCTAGGAAGGTCAGTTCCTTGGCATCAGGAAGTGACATTTCCTCGTGGGTACTGTCTCTCAAAGCTACCAGCCAATTAGCTTGGAGCTGTGTGTATGCGTGTGGATGGGATATTTCCAGTTTACACAGGAGGCTTCTGGGAGGAAGAAGGGGTGAGGCTGGGTCTCTTGCTCTCTTTCGTCAGGAGTCTCGTGGAGAGTGGAGCAGAAAGGTGGGCTTCCTGAGATAGATAGATGTAGGCATTTAGGCCTCTTTCTCTCTCTTCACCGAATTCTTATGTTCCTTAATAAATGCTTAAAAGTCTAAACTCTTGCTAAAGCTTCTAATTTATTGGCGACCACTCATTAGATATTTTAGACAGACTAGCTAGAATTTATAGACAGCAACCATTCAAATGACAAGCAGGGGAGATGGGGGGGGGGAGTTGCTTTCAGAAAAACCTGGACTTCCATGAACTCATGCAAAATGAAAGGAGCATAACCAGGAGAACATTGTAGACAGTAACAGCAATACTGTAGGATGATCGACTATGAATGACAGCTATTCTCAGCAATACAATGATCTACGACGATTCTGAAAACCTCATGATGAAAAATGCTATCAAACTCCAGAGAAAGAACTGATGGAATCTGAAAGCAGATTGAAGCATGCTTTATTTTTTACTTTATTTTTCTAGAGGTTTTTTTTTGTCTGTTCCCCTCCCGCCCACAACATGCCTAATATGAAGATAGGTTTTGCATAACAGCACATGTATAACCTGTATCAAATGGCTTGCATTCTCAAGAGGGGACAGAAAAGAGAGGGGGAGAGAATTTGAAATTTAAAAAATGAATGTTAAAAATTTATAAATGTAATTGGAAAAAATAAAATCTTGAAAAGAAGAAAAAATAATCATCTGAGTGACTTTGAGCATGTCACTTCAACTTTCTTGGCCTCAGTTTCCTTATTTATAAAATGGAGGATAATAAGAGAATTTACCTCACAGGATTGTTGTGAGAAGCAAATGAAATAACATATGTAAACCTTAAGGTGCCATATAGCTGTGAGCTATCCTCCCTCTTTACACAGGAGTTTGGGGATTTAGAGCATTGCTTATGAATAGCACTCTTGCCCCATGTGGGAAAACCTGTCTGCTTGGCAGAGACCCATGATATTTTCCAGATGTTGCTTCCATCTCTGAGGCTGGGAAAGTCCATTTGAAGTTCTCCTTTTTCTATCCTGTCTTAAGAAAGGCAATGGGAAAAGAAAGAAAGAAAGAAAGAAAGAAAGAAAGAAAGAAAGAAAGAAAGAAAGAAAGAAAGAAAGAAAGAAAGAAAGAAAGAAAGAAAGAAAGAAAGAAAGAAGGAAAGAAGGAAAGAAGGAAGGAAGGAAGGAAGGAAGGAAGGAAGGAAGGAAGGAAGGAAGGAAGGAAGGAAGGAAGGAAGGAAGGAAGGGAGGAAGGGAGGGAGGGAGGGAGGGAGGGAGGAAGGAAAGAAAGAAAGAAAGAAAGGAAGGAAGGAAGGAAGAAAGAAAGAAAAAGAAAAAGAAAGAAAGAAAGAAAGAAAGAAAGAAAGAAAGAAAGAAAGAAAGAAAGAAAGGAAGGAAGAAAGGAAGAAAGGAAGGAAGAAAGAAAGGCAATGGGGAAGCCAGAAAGTAGCCAGAAACCTGAGGCAAGTCATGAGTGACTCTTAGAGGGGAAGCTCCATTCCAGAAGAAAATAATAATGGAAGAGGTAGTAAAAGAAGAAGGACTGGGGGCAGTTAGGTGGCGCAGCCCTCCTGCCCTGATAATTTTATTTTCAATACAATTTAATGAGCATTTGTTGTTTAGTTGTTTTCAGTTATGCCCAATTCTGTGACCCCTTTTTGGGGATTTTCTTAGCAAGGACCCTGGAGTGGTTTGCCATTTCCTTCTCCAGCTCATTTGACAGTTGAGGAAACTGAGGCAAACAGAGTAAAGTGACTTGCCCAGGGACACACAGGAAGCACCTATTCTGTTCCAGACAACGTGCTTGTCTCTGGGGATTCAAAGGCAAAAATTAAATCTTCCTTGTCCTTGAAGGACTTATATTCTCTCAAGAGTTAAGAAAATACAAAATTTAGACAAAGTAATTTTGCAGGGGGCAAACAGCATAAACTAGGGGTGGGGTGGGGTAGGAGGGGTTTTGGATAGGCCTCATATACAAATTGGCACTGGAAATGAGCCTGGAGGGAAGCTTGGGATTCTCTAAGACAACAATGAGTAGGGAGTACATTCAAGGCTGTGCAAAAGCATGGATCTGGGAGAGAGGACAGAGTATATGGGGAATTGCAAGTGGGTCAGCTTGATTAAAATGAGTATTATGCTAAGGGAAGTAATATGCAATAAACCTGGAAAGAGGCTGGAGCCAGACTGGGAAAGGTTCGAGATGCCAAGCAGTTTGTGCTTTATCTCAGAAGTAATAAGGAACCACCAGAGCTTCTGGAGTTGGGACATGACAAGGTCACATTTAAGGTGGAGAAATATCCATTTGGCAGCTGGATGGGTTGGAGAGGAGAGAGACTAGAGACACAGCAACCAATTAGAAGGCTATTGCAAGAGTCTAGGTGAGATCTGATGGTGGTTTAAGCTGGGGGGGTGGTACATGAGTGGAGAAAAGGGGGTGGAGGTGAGAAATATGGTAGGGGTAAAACCCATAAAAATCTGTTAGTTGATTGGATATGAGTCAGGGCAGAGGAACCAATGAAGAGGAACTTCAATATTATGTTAAGAACAACTTTAGGGGGCAGCTAAGTGGCACAGTGGATAAAGCACTGGCCCTGGATTCAGGAGGACCTGAGTTCAAATTCGGCCTCAGACACTTGACACTTACTAGATGTGTGATCCTGGGCAAGTCACTTAACCCTCATTGCCCCACCAAAAAAAAGAACAACTTTGAGTGACTAAGTCATTTGGATTATTATAAATACCCAAATCAACAACTACAAAGGACATATGAGGAAGATACTACTATCTGCATCCAGAGAAATAACTGATAAATGCACATATGTGTAGAATGTTTCCCCATATACATGTGTGTATGCACATATGAATATATGTACAAATATTTATATGTGTATATACACATGTACATATTTTTGTCTAATAGTAGCCATCTCTAGGGCAGGGAGAGGGAGAGGAAAGAGAAAAATGGAAAAAAAAGAAAGTTACATGATAACTTTATTATATATTTAAAAGGAATAGCAAGTTGTACATAATAGATTCGCAGTTTCATATACAATCATCTTTCCCCCCATTCTACTATGCTACACAAATGCTTATTTTATTTCTTAAGTTCAGAATAAAATAAATACAAAATTTTTCTTAAAAAAAAGAAGGGACTGTTTACTAGAGTAAAAATGATGGAAATCTCCCAGGGGATGGATCACTCTCTTTTGAAAGAAAGAGAGAAAAACTAAGCATAGTCTGATTTATGTTCTAGATTTGAGAAGAGAAGATTTTGAAAAATTCAGATCCTAGGTAGGAGCCCATGTTTTAAAATGCTCCAGAACTTAGCCCAGGAGAAGGGGGAAACTTACAAGAGTAACATTCTGAAGATCCAAAGCCAATCATTCTGATGAGAAGGGATAAAAAAGAGAGAATTACCTTAAGAGATTGATGTGACTACCCAGGGAACTCATCGACCAAGTTAGATTTTCCCACTCATTTTTGTTGTTGTTGTTGTTTGTTGAGTTGTTTTCAATGGTGACCGACTCTTCATGACCCCTTTTGGAGTTTTCTTGGCAGAGATGCTGGAGTGGTTTGCCATTTCCTTCTCCAGTGTGTCCCCATTTTAGAGATGTGGAAACTGAGGCAAACAGGGGTTAAAGTGACTTGCCCAAGGTCACACAGCTGATAAAATATCTGAGGCCAGACTTGAACTCAGATCTTCCTGATTCCACCCCTGGTGCTCTATCCATTGCCTTATCGAGATACACATAAATAATTTACCCAAGGTCATATAGGTAGTAAGTATCAGAGATGTTGCCAAACTGGAAAGGCCTCTCCCTGTGTCTAGAAGACTGATTTCCGCACTAACAAAAAAAAAAATTGGCGTGCTAAAGTATATATTTGCTCTTGATCTATTCTTTCAAAAAGTATGCATGTAATGACAGAGAACTGTGCCCAAATCATGCTCCCTCAGTCTTGGTTGAACTAATCAACCCTGATTCATCCACCCAGCAATGGGATCAGCCCAGACCTAGAAGCATCAGTCCCTGGGATGGTGTCATCCTATAGACATAATTCAAGAACAATGCACCCATACAGGACATAAGCTAATCTTGGGATTGATTCACTTGGGAAATCAAGATGGGGATTGAACCTTTTAAGGATTCCCAAGCACCACATCACAAGCCTTTTTTTTCAGCCAAATCTCTACCAGTTGGGCATGCCATGTGTCTTCCCTCTCAGGGAAGCCTGTTGCAATGCATTGATTACAGACGATTAACACAAAGTTGTATCTTCAGCTTAAACCACCCCTCCAAAAAAGAATGTCGGTTTTCAAAGGGGGGAGGCACCTTTCTTGTTAAGGTGATTCTGATAGTTAGTTATAGACCCTTTTGGAGAGTGGTGGGCATCTTAACTGGCCTGATGCTCTGAATCACTTATACTAACATCTCCAAAGCCCAGGAATGAATCACAGCTTCCCATTTTCTCAGAGCAAGTTTCTTCTTGACAAAGGAAATGGCTCTTGGCAAAGTCTTTTTTTTTATTATAGTTCAGGATCATCAACCATTCTTCTGTTGCTAAATACCTTTATTATCTGCAATTAATGTACTAGCTGAGAAAAAGATGCAAATGTGTTCTCCTTGAAAACTGACTTTGTGACAGCTCTGTTCTTTAAGACCTTTTAAAAGATCAGGTTTAAGCTGAAGCACATCTGCATATGTCAAAAGAGGCAGAAAGGGGAGCAAGGCAGAGCTGAGAAAGAGAATCTGCAGACTCCAGAAGGTTGCTTAGCTTGGGGAGACTCACCCTTGGCAGAATTCAGAACCAGCCATGATGCCTGAGGTTATCATTGAGCACTAGGTGTGGTGCAGTGTTAGGGTTAGGCTCTGAGAAATCAGGTTCTTATCCTAGCTTTCTATGATCTATCTATCTAAAAGACATTTCTCCTCTATAAGCCTCAGTTTCCTCATCTGTAAAATGAGAGTTAAACTTATATGATACCCAACTCATGTGATTGTCATTACATTTGGTAATGACAAACATTTATCCAAAGGGCCTATTAGATATACAGCATTGGGTTGGGGGCTCTTGGGAAAGAAATGAAAGGAAGTGAGAAAGGAAGAAAGAAAAGAAAGGGAAGGAGGGAGGGAGGAAAGAAGGAAGGAAGGATAAAAGGAAGGAAGGAAGGAAGGAAGAAAGGAAAGGGAGGGAGAAAGGAACAAAGGAAAGAAGGAAGGAAGGAAGGAAGGAAGGAAGGAGAGATAGAAGGAAGGAAGGAGAGCTAGAAGGAAGGAAGGAAGGAAAAAACATAGGAAGGAAGGATCCTTGTCTTAAGGACTTTACATCCCATTGGAGTGGGGAAGGATGCAACATGCACAGAGAGGTAAATAAATACTAAGTAATTTTAGGAAGAAGAGGATGCTCACAGCTGATGGGTCAGGAAAGGCCTCCCATAGGAAGTGGCATTTGAACCAAAGCTTGAAAACAGCCAAGGAATCTGAGAGTCAAAGAGAAGAGAGTGCTCCGGGCCTGGAGGGGAGCCAGACGAAAAGCTGAGACAGACAGACTGTGGTCCACAGGAAAGAGCACATAGATCAGACTGGTAGGAGAGAAGATAGTATGAGGGGGAGCCCTGTGCAATAAGCCCAGGAAGATGGATTGGGACCATATTGCTAAAGACTTGAAGAAGCACAAGCGTTTGTATTTTATTCTAGAGATACAGGGAACCACCGAAACTTCTTGAGCAGGGGAGAGGCGAGGTCCTAACTGTGCATTGGGAATATCAGTCTGGGAGCTGTGCAGATGATGGATGGGAGAGGGGAACAGGTGGAGGAAGAGCGGCCAATTAGCTGCTTTTGCAATTAGACTATTGCAGTGTAGACTAAATACGATGCAGGGAGAATCTAAAGTAGGGGGTGGCTGTAGGAAGAATGAGAAGGGGACGTATTAGATAAAGGTCAGAGAGGTAGATTTGACGGGATTTGTTAACTCATCCCGGATGGATAGGGAGGAAGAGGAAGGACTCAGGGTTGACTCTGGGATTCCAAACCTGTGTCTTGAAGGGTCCAAATGTCCTGGACAGAATTAGGGAAGTTAGGAGAAGGGATAGATTTAGGGGAAAATATAATGGAAGCCTTTCTTGGTCACCCTGCCCTACGTGCTAGTACCTTCACCTTTCAGATTCCCTTTCATCTACTTGAAATATATCTTGTATTTTCCTAGTTATTTACATGTTGTTGTCTCCCCAGTCAAACATGAGCCTCTTGAGGGCAGAGACTATTTTTTTTACCCTTCTTTGTGGGTTTTAGTATTTGGCTCAGTGTCTTGCAACATAGAAAGCATTTTTTAAAATGCTTATTGGGGAAGCTAGGTGGCGCAGTGGATAGAGCACCAGCCCTGGATTCAGGAGAACCTGAGTTCAAATCCAGCCTCAGACCCTTGACACTTACTAGCTGTGTGACCCTGGGGAAGTCACTTAACCCCAGTTGTCTCACCAAAAAAAATGCTTGTTAATTGACTAATGAACTCTATTTTCGGACGTTGAGTTTGAGAGGCCAAAGTAATAATATCTAGCAGGCATTTGATAATATGGAGCTTAGGAGAGAAATGAGGGCTGGATGTGCAGATCTGGGCATCATCAGCATGATAATTGAACCCATGATGATTGACTGAGATCATTATGGGTCAATCATCAAGAGATAGAGAGTTATGAGAAGAGGAGCAGGGCAGAGCTCTGGGTGGCACTCAGGTATAGGGGTGGGGGCACACTTGGAGGATTGGCAAAGATGTCTGAGAAGCAGGTCATGCCAATAAGTGGGTCCTACCATGTCCCCTCCCCAGGTCACAGGGAAGTAGCTCCCGGGGATCTCTCCTCTAGTGGACAATCCCTTTGTGATGGAAGTGAGGTTGAGGAAGGAGCAGAGAGGAGAAGACCTTGCAGAGACAGAACCGGGTGTTCTGGCACCCTCACTCCCTGGATGGCCACTTTTGTAACTTCTGATTTGGCCTCTCAGCATTTCTTGTGGCCCTAAAGCTTTCCCAGGGTCCAGCAGGGCAACAGCTATGCTGCCTGTATCTGTTTTATCATGACATCCATTGTTTGGGAAAGGTTTGCATTTGACGCCTTTAATCATTAACCTGCTCCTTGCTCTGCTACTTGCCTAGGTTTTCATCTGAACCCTCTTTATTCCTCTACTCTGACTCTCTGGGAAGATGAGCCACACATTCTATTTAACTCAACATTTATTAAGGGCGTACTGTATGCAAGGTAGGGCAGGTAGGTGGTGCCGTGTATAGAGTGCTGGGCTTGGAGTCAGAAAGGCTCATCTTCCTGAGTTCAAATCTGCCCTCAGCTGTGTGAACCTGGGCAAGACACTTCACTCTGTTTGCCTCAGTTTCCTCATCTGTAAAATGAGCAGGAGAAGGAAATGGCAAACTGCTCCAATATCTCTGGCAAGAAAACCCCTAAATCGGGTCATGAAGAGTTGAATATGACTGAAAAATGACTGAACAACAACAACAACATATGCAAGGTACTATGATAGATAGTCCCTATCCTTGAGGAATGAAGATTACTTGTTTGGGAGGAGAGGATAAGGAAATATATTTATATATGTTACACATATACATACACATATGTTTGATGACTTTGGTGTCTTTGATGTTTGACTAAACAACATCTTCTTTAGCCGCCTTCATTGGGACAAATTGTTCTCATCCACCCATTCCACAGGGGGATGTATTCATGTGCTTGGGGCAGACATCCCCCTAACTCACCAATGGGTTTGAGGCCTGTATGGGATGTTAAGGGAGGACCAGAACCTCCAATGTAAGGGCTTGCTGGGCCCTTTTCAGTGTTGTTCATCCACCTTTGGTGGCCACCTGTCACACAACTCTCACCTGTGACTCCGAGAAGTTGTATTGTGGACAGTGACCACACAGTAGTAAAAGTGTATTGACTGACAGGTTAAACCAGGTTGTGGGTATATACAACCTCAACCTGGTATTATATATATATATATATATATATGGTATTATATATATATATAGTGTTGCTTATTATATTTGTTATAGATATGCGTGTATATGTATGTATGTGTATATATATGTGTGTGTGTATATATATGTATATATATAGTGTTGCTTATTATATTTGTTATAGATATGCGTGTATATGTATGTGTATACACACACACACATATATATACACATACATACATATACACGCATATCTATAACAAATATAATAAGCAACACTATATAATAATGTAATAGAATAAATAATAAATATATAAAATAAAAAAATAAAAATAATTTCAAGAGGCTGCTAGGTGGCTCAGTGAGTACAGTGATATAGACCTAGAGAAAGGAAGACTCTAATTCAAATCTAGGTTGCAGTCACTTCTAGCTGACTGACTATGAGAAAGTCACTCCATCTTTGCCTGCCTCAATTTTCTCACGTGTAAACTGGGGATAATAAGAGAGTCTACCTCCCAGGTGTATAGTGAGGATAAAATGAGATAGTGTTTGTAAAGTGCTGTGTAAATCTGAAGGTGCTACATAAATGTGAATTATTATTATTATTGTCATCTTCATAATTTTATTTTAAAAACTTGTATTTTATTTTCAATTCACAGAACAAAACAAATATTTCCATAATATATGACAATAAATCAGATGATTTAAAAAATTATTATTATGTAAGAGGGAGGGAATACTTACAGCTGCGGAGATAAGGAAAGGTATGTCTGAGGTCATGCCCGACTATGTTTTGAAGGAAGTAGAGGTGAGGAGGGAGGAATTCTAAACATGGGGACAGCCTGGGCAAAGGTTAAGATTTACTTCCTTTGAAGCTAGAGGCATGAACGGTTCAGTGCTCTGAAGGAGGATCTCGAGATAAAATGTTTCATTGTCTTAGGATGTTTTCTTAACAGACCAGGTGGCAGGGACTGAGGGGAATGTCTTTGAAAACGCCACTGCCTGGGGATGCATTGTTAAATCTTGAAAGTCTTATACAGGGGCAGCTAGGTGGCACAGTGGATAAAGCACTGGCCCTAGATTCAGGAGGACCTGAGTTCAAATTTGGCCTCGACACTTACTAGCTGTGTGACCTTGGGCAAGTCACTTAACTCTCATTGCCACGCTAAAAAAAAAAAAGTCTTATACAATGGGACTGTTCCCAAGTCCCAGTATGGGGAGCATGCCCTGCTTGCCTGTCCTTGCTCTCATCCTTCCCTTGATGAAGTGGGGGGGGGCGGTGTCTAAGAATAAACTCCATACCATCATTGATCCTTTCTTTCTAGGAATCTTAAGGTTGACAAGGCCCCTAGACCTAATGGTATCGCTCAAATCAACAAATGGATCTTAAACTTCATGGATTTGGGAATTCCTTTTCATGAGGCCAATCACCAACTCTGTCTGCCCATCTTGGGTGACCCTTGTCCACATGCTTTCATATGTTTACCCCTGGAAATCTTAGCCATGTTCTGAAGCTCCTATTCATTTTCTCCTGATGTGGGAAAATAACCAGCAGAGGATACGGGTTGTTAACCTGCTATTCTTTGCCTTCACCTTCACCATACAATCATCCCATTTTCTTTTTGGATGCTACTTTCCCCTGATGTCATCCTTCACGTCTGTTCTTCAAAGTTCTTCATCTGTCGTCTGTTGCGGGCTGCCTATTTTCAGTTCTTCTGAGTCTGTGGCATTCCATGCTCTGCAGACATAAAACACGGGTAGGAGATTAGTACTAAGCAGATGGAATTTTGTTTTTGGGAGAAGTTTGGGAGAAGTTATTAAAGGAGCTTCGCAGTTTCCTGAAGGGAATTCAGACCACTCTCCTCCTCCTGTCTAATTCTGGGCCCAATTTATTTTACTCTCTGTCACATACATGCTGATGGATAAGAACTGTAAGTCAGCTGCCTGTCATAATCTGGGCAACAGGCATTCTTTATCCACTTGGTTTTTCCTACATCATCATTATAATAGCTAACATAATAAGAATAGGAATGTTTAAAAATTTTTATTTTATTTTTAATTTATGGAATAAAACAAACATTTCCTTAACATAGTACAATAAAAAGATGAAGTTTCAAATCTTCTTTGCACAACTTTTGAATAAACAACAAATTATCGTGTAAATTTCTTTTTTTCCTTTTTTCTTCCTTACTTCCCCCAACAATAATGTTTTTTTTAATTATTATTCTTAATACAACTAATAATAGTGTTTTAAGCTTGCAAAGCACTTTACCAATATTATCTCATTTTATCCTTACAACAATCCTGGGAGGCCCATGCTAATATTTTCCCCAATTTACAGACATGGAAACTGTGGCAAACAGAGGTTAAGTGACTGTTCTAGGGTCATACAACTAGTAAGGCTAGATTTGAACTGAAGTCTTCCACCAGGTCCAGTGTTCTGCACTGAGCCCTAATCCTGGATGCCTATGTGGAACTCTTTTGAGTGGTTACAGATCTTTTCTAGGAATCTTCCCAACATACTTGCAATCAGGGTAATGTCATCTACAAACAGGAACAGCTGGGAGAACCTCGTCTTCCACAGGGAATTCCTCCTTCACTTGGATTCTTTTCAGGATCTCCTCCCTCAGATTGGTGAACACCTTCAGAGAGCTCATGCCTTCCTATTTTCTACCTCCCCTGGTGTTATTGAACAAGAATATTTCTGTTATCATACGTAGCTTTCAATCAATCTTAAACAATTTTGACATGTAGCAGGTGACATTTTGTTGAAAGAGAGACTATTTAAGGCAGCCTTTTGTCTTACTGGATCAAATGCTTTAAAAAAAAAAATCAATCAACACTTACTAGCTGTGTGACCCCGGGCAAGTCACTTAACCCTCATTGCCTTGCCAAAAAAAAAAATTAACAAACAATAGGCACATTGAAATTATGCATTTTTTACAACCATAGTGCACAGAGTGTTGGGCCTGGAGTTAAGAAGACTCATCTTCCTGAGTGCAAATCTGGCCTCGAGACACTTATTAGTTGTGTGACCCTGGGCAAGTCACTTAGCCCTGTATGCCTCAGTTTCCTCATCTGTAAAATGAGCTAGCGAAGGAAATGGCAAACTTCCCCAGTATCCTTGCCAAGGAAACCCCAAATGGGGTCACCAAGAATCAGACACAACAAAATGACCAAATAATAACAACAAAACATCTTGCAGTCACTTAAGTGTCCTGTGGCATATCATTTGTGAAACCCTTTATGTTCTCTCCTACTACTGTTATCTAGGATTCTCTTGATGCATATGAAGATGATTCTCATAGAAATTGAATGGCTATGGGAATATCAGCATATGTTTCAGTAGTTGCTAATGTTCTTTTGGCCATCTTTTTGAGCTGTGATCATTCAGTCATTTTTCAGTCCTGTCTGACTTTCCATAACCTCATTTAGGATTTCCTTGGCAGAGATCCTGGAGTGGTTTGCTGTTTCCTTCTCCAGCTCATTTTTCAGGTGAAGAAACTGAGGCAGGCAGGGTTAAGTGACTTGCCTAGGGTCACACAGCTAGTGTCTGAGCCCATTATTGAACTCAGGTCTTCCTGACTTCAGGCCTGGTGCTCTATCCAGTGTGCCATGTAGCTGCCTTTTTCTGTTGTTAATCAGGTCCAAGATTTTGTCTCAAGCCTTTGGTATATTCTTCTCCTTATGCACCTATCCCTCAGCACCCTGACATTTGTGTTCCCTCCTGTACACTTCTCCTCTGTATACGCTTGGTCTAATCCAATTGTCCTTGATGGTGAAAACAGCTTGTTGGGTAAATTTTTATAGATATTTTCCAATTTTCATCTGCTTGTTATTCTCTTTCATCCTTGGTGTCCTCGGGGTAACATATCCTCAGATGGGCCTCTTACTAGGCTTCCTTCTGCTTTATGAAGTGATGCTGTTCATAATCATCCATCCTCCTTTGCCATAATATTTTACAGATGAGTTTAGGTTTTAAACTGGTGTTATCTCTGACCACTCTCTCTCTCCACTTGACCAATAAGCCAAATGTTGGCTATCTCCAGTGCTTTGTAATTAGAGAAAATAATGGGATCTGGCAGATACTCAAAGGCTCACCTGGAGATTAATCTAAACTGATTGAGTTAACTGAGAGTGATTGACTGCTGATTAGCCTACTTCAAGTTAATTAGATTGTAACCACACCTGGATGGCCCTTAAAGAGGTATTGTTCTCAGAAGCTAAAGACTTTGAACTTAACTGGAGACCACCTTCAAATCCAGTGAACCAATGGTTTTGGATGATGCTAACCAATCAGCTTGAAGCAGTGTGTAAGGACCTCCTATGCTCTGGACCTATAAAAAACTTCCACACTCAGTTTGAGGAAGTCCATGGTTGAAGCAGGCTTGTGGTGGAAGACTTGAGGAAGAACCCGACCAGGCTGGAACTCTAGGCTAGATAGACCTTTTCTTAACTTTCTGAACTCCATGTTCAGAATACCTGGTATGCTTTAATAAATGCTTAATGCCCAAAGACTGGTGCTAAAGCTTCTACTTTAAGGCAACCACACATTTATATTTTAAACATCACAGTACGCTCTGTTGGTTCTCTGCTTATGGCAATGAATTTATAGTGGTTAAAATACTGTAAGAAATTATAATCTTCTGTTTGGGACCATTTTCATTATCAGCAACTTGTTTGAACAGGTCGGCACTGATTGAGTCTTTTTAAATATATATCATATCTTTTTTTAATTCTTCTAGCTTTGTGCTAATTTTGATCTGTGTTATAAGAAGGCATATGAAATCATGTTCAATTGACTAAAAAGGAGGAAATTCCTTAGGAACATAACTGTTGTGTAAAGAAAGGGGCAATGGCATGATTATAAATTGTCTGACTAATATTTTAAAAAGAAGAATGAGGGGAAATGAAGTTAGTTAATGTGGCGGTAATTGAAAGACTAGAGGAGAGTATGAGTAATGAACTCTCAGAATAAGATAATGCGTGACTTCATTAAGAGGACAGTTTATGTTATAAAAGAAATGAAGGAAAGTAAGGTAAAATAGAAAAGTTTTGGTATACGAGAAAATGATAATCTGCAAATATTTTATGGTGAAATTTTTAAAGAAGCTCCTTTTTTTTGTAATAAACGTGTAGATTTTGGTTTAGGTGGTCATTTCAAACAAGGGACAATAAGCAGACAAAATACTTCCTCTCTCCCCTCTCCTCTTTTCTCCTTCCTTCCCTCCTTCCTTCCTTCCTTCCTTCCTTCCTTCCTTCCTTCCTTCCTTCCTTCCTTCCTTCCTTCCTTCCTTCCTTCCTTCCTTCCTTCCTTCCTTCCTTCCTTCCTTCCTCTGAGGTAAAAAGACCCTGTACTGATACAAATGGAGAACTCCTTTGTAATTTATAGTCTTAGAGGGTTTTTTCCTGTCTTTCACCATTATAGAAGAATTTCTTAATGTTAAACCTAGCCCCACTGAGTCTGACTTGTTTTAATTTCGCATGCTCTTAAGAGAGTTAAACCTTTTTTTTTTTTTTCTGGGCAATGGGAGTTAAGTGACTTGCCCAGGGTCACACAGCTAGTAAGTGTCAAGTATCTGAGGTCAGATTTGAACTCAGGTCCTCCTGAATCCAGAGCTGGTGCTTTATCCACTGTGCCACCTAGCCACCCCAGAGGTAAAACATCTTTATTTTGAATGAGTTTGACAGGTTATGTTTTACTCTGATGAGAAACTTGTAGGTTGTATGGGAACAGTAAATACCTGGAGACTGAGCAGATTGGGGCAGTCACTGAAGACCTGCCCTTGCTATACAGTACTTAAAAATATCAGGCAGACTCTGGGATCAGGATTATCTGCATCTCCCCCTATGCCTTGCTTTACCCTGTTTTCTCATTTCTCATATAGAAGAATGACTCTGTAATACAGAAATGGCACCAAACTAGAGTTGAGACCTCAGTTCTGATCCCAGACTGGCCATTAATTTACTGTGTGATCTTGAGTAATTCATTTCATGTGAAATGAGGAGGTTGAACTCCAGATTCTCTAACGATGCCATAACTAGGAGTTTTGGTGACTGAGGCAGGAAAGCAGCACAAAAGGCACCGAGGGTAGGCTACAGCATCCTTATGTTAACTTTTAAATTGATTACGTAAAAATAATACGAAGAGTAATTCAGACAAATTCAGTTGAGTGGGAAAAAGAATGAGTTGATCTGGTAGCATCTGGACTACTTAAGGAAGACATGTTAAATTTTTTCACCCTCTAAATTTTGGCATCTTGATGTAAAGGCCCCATTACTCTGTCTTAGTTATATGGGTCCCTTATAACTCTAAGAGTTACTCATTTGGGAGTGTACCACAGGACATTGCCCCATGGGAAGTGATTTGTGCTTGGGGGGGGGGTGTTGATGAGAGTTGGTGGTGGGATTTGGCCCACTAAAGTCACTTGCAAATTGAAAAGTTTGAGGACCACTAGTGGGCAGACACAGATTAAACATTCCTTCATCAGGATTTTATTGTTAACTATTTTTTTAAAGTCTCAGTTACTTCCTAATTGCTCAAATGTCTTTTCTTTGTTTTTCCAGTTAAAGGCTAACAAAGAATGAATTGGGTATTTCAGCCATTTTATGGTCCTCATCAATTTCATGGTCCTCTGCATTTATTAAGTCTTATTTCCTCTCTATAATCTTCTTTCCCCATGATATTTGTAAGAGCACATCTTATTCTCCTTAATTGCTTTGGCTAGCATTATCTACTTCTGATTTTTCTCCGCTCTTCTTTTTTCCTAGGAAGCTTTAACCGATGTGGCATATTACATTGAGTTCTCTCTCACACTCAGAATGGTATTTCTTTCTCCCTTGATCTCTCACTAGCCTTTGGGGAAGTTGCAGTGGTGGCATTTTGCAGTTCTGTTCCCAAGAAGTGCTGGGCTGAGCTTTAATTTGTCTCGGACACATTCCCACTTGAAACCCACTCCCCCTGAAGCCAGCTGACTTAGCCTTCTTAGAGCCAGACCCATAGGGAGGCCTGACCTCCTTCTGCAGGGGACAGAGCCAACCAGAAAGGAGAGGGGGAAGCCCAGATTAGATGACACTTGGCTACCAGTTAGCAGATGCTTAGGTGTCATGGCAGGAAAACTAACAGCTAAAAGGATGACAGTTCTTCATGCTACTGTGTGGTCAGTTACCATGGAGAATCAGTAGCTGTTTGTGTATTAAATACTACAAAACCTGGCTGCCAAGCATGTCCCTGTACATCAGATTTGGGATGTGATAATGATTTTGTTCTTGTTTAGTTGTTTTCAATCCTGTCCAACTCTTTGTGACCCCATTTGAGGTTGTTGGGTGGTTTTTTGTTGTTGTTGTTGTTGTTGTCAAAGACACTGGAGTGGTTTGCCGTTTCCTTCTCCAGCTTGTTTTACAAATCAAGAAACTGAGGTAAAAAGGGTCATACAGCTAGTAACTATCTGAAGCCAGATTTGAACTCAGGAAGATGAGTCTTCCTGACTCCAGACTTGCTCCGCCACCTAGCTGCCATTTGATCATGATAGCTACACTTATAATTTTATTAACTCAGTTTTTATAGCACTTTAAGGTTTATAAAATGCTTTCCTTATAATGAGAGTTAGGTAGTACAAATATCATTATCCCCATATGACACTGAAGAAACTAAGGTATAGACATGGACTTGCCCATGAAGTACATGACAGAACTTGGATTTGAAACAAGGTCTCCTGATTTAGCCTAACTCAATGTGTGTGTGTTTGTGTGTAACATTATACCCTATTATTTTATATATTATTGTTACTGTTTTGTTTCATTTTTGGTCCAGACCCAAGATGCCATCAGCATAAGGAATTCTGCAGTAGAATCTCCCTTCAGTCATTCATATCAACAACTCTTCTGTAACTAATTACCTAGACTAATTGTCTATATTTATTGTATGAGGATTTGTCTTCTGTTAGTTTATGAAATTTAGAGCACTTTTTTGGGTTCTAGAATCCCTCTCTTTCTTTGAGAAGCAGCTCAAGCACCATCTTCGGCATGATGCCTTTCCTGATGCTGCCATTGCTACTTCTCTCCCTCCCAAGGTTCCTTGTTTAACTATACTGTGTATGTATGTATTAACTTTATATTTTATATATACACACACACATATGTATACTTGTTTCCCCACTAAAAGACAAACTCCTTGAAAGTAGGGATTGTTTTATTCTTTGTATTTGTATCCTTAGTGCCTAGCATGTAGTAGGTATTTAATTGTTGTTGTTTGTCCTTCATTCTTGAAGAGGACCATGACATTGGGAAGTGATGTCATGACCTATAGTGAATTGGATTTAAGTGAGGGAAGTCTATGCAAAGTCACCTGCCTTACTCTCTCTTCCAGAGCCACCTGGGTCCAGTGGTGAGCTATACATCAGGACTACTGGAGATAGCCCTGGATGTTAAAGGCATTTGGGGTTAAATGGCTTGCCCAGGGTCATCCAGCTAGAAAGTGTCTGAAGCTAGATTTGAACTTGGGTTTTCTGTACTCCAGGCGTATCATTGTATCTGCTACGCTTCCTAGCTGCTTTTATCACAATATATTGCATTGTATTCCTATGTGATTTTTATTATGCTTTCCATCTTATATTCTACAAAATTCAGATAGAAATATTCCTCACAAAAATCATTGTTCAACTTTTTTTAATGTTTATTGTTTGGTGGACTATTGAGCAGATGGAGAAAATGACTTCTTTTTGTAATTGAGCACTGAGATGTACATATTTTTTTAAATTTTGAGTTCCATATTCTTTCCCTCCCTTCCTCCTTGAGAAGGCAAACAATTTTATATAGATTATACAAGTGCAGTCAAAGCATTGAGATGTAAGCTTGTCTTGTTGTTGTTTGTCCTTCATTCTCAAAGAGGACCATGACAGATATCATGACTTGCAGTGAATTGGATTTAAGTGAGGGAATGAAGGTCACCAACCTCACTCTCTCCTCCAGAGCCATCTGGGTCCAGTGGCAAGATATAGATCAGGACTATTGGAGATAGCCCCAGATGTTTAAGGCAACTGAGGTTATATGACTTGCCCAGGGTCACAAAGCTCATAAGTGTCTGAGGTCACATTTGAACTCAGGTCCTCCCAATGTCAGGGCCAGTGCTCTATCCACTACACCACCTAGCTACCCAAGCTTCTCTTTTATGGGCGTACTTAAAGTTCATCTTTGAAATAAGTCTAGGGGCAGACAGGACATGTTGATTGATTCTGTGACTTGCTGAATACACAAAGCTGGTAACCAGGGGAGCCAGGCCTCCAGACTCCAGGCCCAGTACTCTTTCTCCTACTCTAGGCTATGTTGTATTGAATGACAGATGTATGTATAAGGACATCATCTGTTATCATGGTTCAGAAGGCCCATATCACAGTCATTTCCTTAACCCCCCAGGCAGCATTATTCAATGGGCCTACATTGATTTGATCTCAAATGATGTAATTTCTCCAATGATCAGTATAATTTCAAAGGTTTCTTATATGATATTATTGGCTTTTTTTGGGAAAAAAGGGAAGAAAATCAGGCATGTGGGTGCCGTGAAATCTTATCCAACTGTTAAGATGTCTCTCACCCCTACTCCCGGCCCCCTCCAAGTCACTTCCTGTTGTAGAATCCTATGAAACAATCATCGCATTAGGAATCTCTAGGTCCCACCTAAACTACAACTGTCCTGTGTGGGGCTACACATTTCAGAAAATCATTGTGCAGTCCTGCTTTTCCTGGAGTGGCATTTTGTTTCCTCAGCTATTCCCTGGCGACAGCATTAACTTCCTTTTTAATTCTTTCCCTCTCAACCCTGCACAATAGCTTTACTTGCCAACCCCCAGTGGACCCAAGGAGACTCATCCAGTTTCACTGGTAATAGACGAAACAGCAGGTGGTCTTCTAATCGGAAAAATGTTTTGCAGGCAGCAAAAGGCAGGGGGAAACCATGAGACAGTCATAATGGATCAGAGTTTATTAATATATATTTAGCAATGAGTTTGGCACAGATTCCCTGGGGGCAGCAATGGTGGGGAGGAGGAGGGGGAATCCATATGTATATTAATACAGCATGGAGAGAGAGGATTGAGGACATGGGCAGACCTTCTACTCAGGGTCCACTGGGACATTTCATGTTTTATGCAGGCTGGACATATATTTGACCCCTTCAGTCAGGTGCTCTGCAAAAGGATGTTTGAGTCCTGCTCAATCTATAAAACTTAGGGCTATATTAACCCTAACCTGTCCCCAGAGATACATGAAGATGAATGTTAAGTATAAAAAACAGAGTTTCTAGGACCTAGGTGAATTCTAAGAACTAGGTCTCTAATGGTCTTGCCTTCCCTTATCAAATGAGATAATATTTGTAAAGCATTTAGCCCATTGACTAGTATATAGTAGTCACTTAATAAATGCTTATTTTTCCTCCCCCCCCTCCTCCCTCCTTTTCCTTCCCTCCTTACTTTCCTCCATTCTTTCCTCCTTTCCTCTTTTCCTCCTTTCCTCCCTTCTTCTCTCTTTCCTTCCCACCTTCTTTTTCTCCTTTTCTCTTTCTCTCTTCCCTCCCTTCCTCTCTCCCTTCCTTTCTTCCTTTCATCCCCTCTTCCTTCCCTCCCTCTTTCCCTCCTTTCCTTTCCCTTTCCCTTTCCCTTTTCCTTCCTTCCTTCCCTATACCCCAGGCAAGTCTACTCAATCAAATTATGGGAAAGGGGCAGCTAGGTAGCACACTAGTTAGAGCACTGGAACTGGAGTCAAGAAGATCTGAGTTCAAATTTGGCCTCAGATACTTGATAGCACTATCCTGATCTATTACATGGGGATATTAAAAGTACCTACCTCAAAAAGGTGTTATCCTAACTCAAAGGGTTGTTGTGAGGGTAAAGTGAGATAATATTAGTAAAGCACTTGGCATAAGTAGGTAGTTAATAAGCACTTGTTTCCTTTCTCCATCATCTAAACACATGTAGCAAGGTCCATAATGATGCTTCCTCTCTTCCTCTCTGCTCTCCCCAAGCTTGAGACTGGTATGAAGAGGTCAGGATGCAGGGGGAGATTCTGCATAGGGTTGTGCTGCTCAATCTTGTCCCTCCCCTTTAGGTGTTTTTCATGGGCTTTACCTGGAGCCTGACACCCTAGTCCACCTTTCATTTCCTTTCCTCCTTCCTATGCAGCCTGTATTGGGGATGACAGCTGTGTAGCTGTGTGCTGGTCACCAATGCTAGCCACAGGGAGCTGGCAGCCCCAGTTCACAAACTGACACTTTGGGCTGTGTTGGCAATGCCAGCACTTTCTAGCATTTGCATCTTCTCTGACTGGGACCAGCCAGAGCTCAGAGTGGATCTGGAACTGGGATGGTAATTTCCTCCTGGGGCTACATGAGTCAGATGTGGGGGTGGGGGTGGGGAGGGAAAGTAATGGGATTCAAGATCCACAGCAAAGACAGATTCCAGGGCACCTGGACGAACAGCTCTTGAGAGCCTATGGCAGATAGTAAGCAGGAAAGAGGACAAATTCCCTTCCTCTGACATTTCCTTGCCCCAGGTAACTGAGGCCCCTGGCCTTTGAAAGGAGCCTTCAGACAAAGATATCCTGTCCCTGATTGTTTTACTACAGGAGACAAATAGTGGCAAGTGCAGGAATTCTGTTTCAAGAGACAGAAGATTTTGAGGAGGAAATGATCAGACAAAGTGATTTCTTGGTATTTTTGTTCTGTAGAAATCCTGTCTATAGTTATTTACTGTGTTTGTGGGTTTTTAAAAAAAATAAATCATGTGGACACCAAAATGTTCACTGTCTGTCTCATAAATGAGGTCTGTAGGTAGAGTGCAAGAGCTTTTCTAGATTTGGCATTGGGGCTTGAGTGCAAAAATGAAAATAATTCCCCATTTTAGCAATATTTGAGCATATCCTAGATCATGCCCACAGATTGAACCCCGGTCCAGCTCAGAGGCAACAAGAGCCACGTGAACTCAGAATCAAGGGGAGCCGTTTGAGTATATAGATGAAATGTCCTCTGCTGAGCAATGGGGAGAATGAGTCTTTCTTAGGGAAAGCTGAGATGTGCACAATGATTAATGACAGCACCACCTGGTGGCCCAAGTATACACTACACTTCCTTGCAGCTTCATTTAGTGCTTGATTTCAGCCTGCTTTCCTGGCATTGAAGAGACCTATGAACTTTGAACAAGGTTCAGCTCAGACATCTACTAGCTGTGTGTCCCTGGGCAAGTCGTCAAGTCCCTTTGGGTCTCAGTTTCCCTCATTGGTAAAATCTCACAGGGCTTTTGTGAGGGAAACATTTTGTTAATCTTGAAATTCTTTATTAATGAGTTATAACTGTTACTGATAGACCCCAGGAATAACAATGATTCTTTTAAAGATGCACTGGAAATAGACTTCATTGGCCCTCCTTTTTCAACATTGTCACTGGATGCTTAATCTGTTCATCAGCATCTGGCTATTCAACAATGATTTTAATTGGTTGCCCTACATTTGCACTGATTACATGCTGATGGACAATTAAGCCAACTAGTGGCAGGGGGGACAGAAATATTAAAGGATTCTAGATGCCAATTCAGCCTAAATTCACTGGATGTTGATTTAGGGCTGACTGTGTCACTCATCTGCTCAATAAACTCCAGTGGTTTGTTATTACTTCTAATCAAATGAGATGATGTTTGTAAAGCAAAATAGCCTAATGCCTGGCACATAGTAGGTGCTTAATAAATACTTGTTCTGTTCAGTCCCTTTCCCTCTAGGGTCAAATTCACACTCTTCTATTTGGCCCTTTACAAGCTACCTCCAATATACTTTTCTAGCCTTATTATATATTATGCCCTTTCCTGCATTCTATGTTCCAGTCAAACCAGTCTTCTTACTGGTCCTCAGACATGACAGTCCACATCTTGTCTTTGTGATTTTATATCATGGTCTCTCACACCCGGAATATACTACTTCCTCCTTACCCTCACCTCTTAGAATCTCTTGTTTTCTTAATGACCCATTTCAAGTACAACTCCCTTTCTTCTTTTTTTATTTTAAATTTTTATTATTTTTACTTTATTCATTCATTCACTTATTTATTTATTCATTCAGTTATTTATCTATCTATTTATTTATTCATTCCTTCACTCATTCATTTATTTATCTAGTTATTTATTTATTCATTTATTTATTTATCTATTCATTCATTTATCCATTTATTTATTTTTGTGGGGCAATGAGGATTAAGTGACTTTCCCAGAGTCACACAGCTAGTAAGTGTCAAGGTCTGAGGTCAAATTTGAACTCAGGTCCTCCTGAATCCAGGGCCAGTGCTTTATCCATTGCACTACCTAGCTGCCCCGCTACAATCCCCTTTCTTAATCCTCCAATTTCTAGCTTCCCTGTCCTTCCCTTTCCTGGCTCCCCACTAATTATCTTGTATGTTTGTGGGTTTGTTTGTTTGTTTTTGGTATAGACACACCGGTCTGTTGCCTCCCCTGGTAGACCATAAACTCCTTGAAGGCAGAGACTATTTCAATTTTGTCTTCACATATCTTGTGGTTAGCACAGTGCCTGGTACTCAGTACTTAATAATTATCAATAATTGGAAAGGTCACTGCTGGCTGTTTGGGGATTCATCAGCTGGAAGCAACAAAAACTTTCAAACTGCTTTTTAGTAACTGTCTAGGGCCACCACCAGGATCATAGATTCAGTGCTGGAAGGGGCCATAGAGAATATTTTACTCAAGGGTTCTTAATATTTTGGGGGGTCATAGATGCCTTCAGTAGTCTGGTGAAGTCAATAGTATCAACTCCTTCTCAGAGTAATATTTTAAATGCATAGAATAAAATATATAGAATTACAAAGGAAAACAATTATATTGGAAGGAAATAAATTATCAAGATATTGTTTTATAAACAATTTTGCTGACTCTAGGTTAAGAAACCCCAATTTAGTGCCATGACTTTATTTTACAAATGGGGAAACTGAATCCCAGAGAAGTTAGATTAACTCTCCTTCTTTTTTTTTTTTTTTTTAGTGAGGCAATTGGGGTTAAGTGACTTGCCCAAGGTCACACAGCTAGTAAGTGTTAAGTGTCTGAGGTCGGATTTGAACTCAGGTACTCCTGATTCCAGGGCTGGTGCTCTATCCACTGCGCCACCTAGCTGCCCCTAGATTAACTCTCTGTGGTCCCATAGGTAGAAAGGGACAGAGTTAGGTGCTGAGGGAGACAAACCATTTCCCACAAATGCCTGCTGCTGCCCTTCATTGTGAACACTGTCAAACTCTATGCTGCCCCTCTGGATTTAGAATCATTCTTTGCCAAAAAAAATAGTGATAAAAATTTTGGGGCAGCTAGGTGGTGCCCTGGAATCAGGAGGACCTGAGTTCAAATCCAGTCTTAGACACTTGATACTTAGTAGCTGTGTGACCTTGGATAAGTCACTTAATGTTCATTGCCCCCCCCCCAATTGGTGAAAATCATTCCTTGCCTCAATTCTGTCTGCATTCTCAAAGTATTGCTCCATCTCCCCTCTGCCCAGGAGGATTCTTATCTTTGGGTGATGTTCATTTTCTCCTAACCATTTTATCTTGAAATCCCCACCCTCTACTCTATCTTCTCTTTAGGGTAAAGGGATAGGATTGTCTAATCCTCAAACCATAGTAACCTGACCCCCATTTCTCAGCTCAAACATGGTCCAGGCACTTGCCTTCCTGCAAGGCAACCCCTCACCTACGACCTTTTGGCAGAGTTACCCTTCTTGTTCATTTTTCATTTTCAAAGAAGACCAGTGGCGTCCTAGGGTGATGTCTCAACTCTTGCGATTGTATTCAAGTGTGGCAGAGGGGCACAAAGTTGTCAGCCACTCTCTCCCTTCCAAAGTCATTGGAAATCCAGTGGCTACACAAAAGTCAAGACAACTTATAATGGCCCAAGATGCAGTGGCTGGCTGTGCTTAAGGAGCACTTGAAGCCTTATAGGAAGGAAATAAGTAGTCATGGTCAGTCCCTGCTTACTGGCCCCACACAGTGAGTCCCCCAGATTATTTCACAGGGTGGATAGATGTCCCAGGGGTTCTTGTGCAAACTGTTTATAATTCTCTCTCCCAGGAATTTCTCATAGGATGGGACATTTGGGGCAAATCTATCCCTGCTGGTAAAGCTCTGAATACTAATTAGGTAAGAGACCGTCCAGGAACCACCTTATTTCTGTAGTGAGCAAAGAGGTTATAATAGCACCTCTTCTTCACTAATCTCCAATTTGACCAGTCTCTACAGCCCAGTAATTGTTTTCAGCCTACTCACTGGGCCAGTCCTACCTCAGCTTCTTATTGGACAATCTGCAAAGCTTTTCCCTTTTTTTTTTTTTTTTTTTTTTTTTTTTTTTTTTTTAGTGAGGCAATTGGGGTTAAGTGACTTGCCCAGGGTCACAAAGCTAGTAAGTGTTAAGTGTCTGAGACCGGATTTGAACTCAGGTACTCCTGACTCCAGGGCCGGTGTTCTATCTACTGCGCCACCTAGCTGCCCCTAAGACAAGGTTCTTAAGCTGTTTTTGGGTCATTGGCAAGCTGGTAAAGCCTATGGACCATGTCTCCTCAGAATAATGTTTTTAAGTGCATAAAATACATAGGATTACAAAGGAAACTAATTGTGTTGTCATTATTCAATTGCTTGAATCATGCCTGACTCTTCATGACCTCAGTTGGGGTTTTCTTGGCAAAGACACTGGGGTGATTAACATTTCCTTCTCCAGCTCATTTTACAGATGAGGAAACTGAGGCAAACAGGGGTAAGTGACTTGCTTAAGGTCACACAGCTAGAAAGTGTCTGAGTCTAGATTTGGACTCTGAAAGATGAATCTTTCTGACTTCAGGCCTGGCATTCTATCCACGGTGCCACCTAAAACTGGCCACAATTGTCTTGAAATATAGTTATCAAAATATTAAAAAATAATTTTTGATAAAATAACCTGTATGCTTCTGCATGAATGCATTCAATACCCACATAATACTTTTAAAATGTGGTCACGTTAAATTTTATTATTTCAAGGTGTGAAGGCTATTGTCACTTAGCTTAAATAAGAGCATTCAACTGAAGGGTGGTCTTTGTTACGGTAACACGTCATGTTGATTTTGGTTTTTGTTTTGATGGTTACAAGTGTTGAAAATCCCATTTTGCAAATAGAATTAAAGTCCCCAGAGCTTTTTTTGCAAGGGGAGGATAGGGTTCTCTCAAACCTCTTTAGGCAGAATGACTGCAGTCATGTGGGAGCTGGCAGTTGGTCTAATAACTATAATATGATTTGAAAATAGAGGTGATTTCTATTGGCGACAAAGTCACAGGCATTACTATTTCTACTGTGGTTTGTTACCTACGTTAATAACTGAAGGAAATGCTGAGTTTCAGTTATAAGTTAGTGAAGATATGAATCGAGATAGAATTCTTCCCCTCCCCGATCCATCCTCATAGATCCCCTATAATCCATGGACCACTTGGGGATATGTGACTTCTGGTTTAAGAACCCTTGCTCTAGGACCTCAAAGAGACATTTGGCACCTCCCTTTAATCCAAAATTTCTAACTGCTTGATGGCTCTAGCCTGAAGATTTCCAAGAATAAGAAATTCTACTTATAAGAACAGCTAAAATTTATATAGCACCTTGAGACTTATGACATGCTTATTTTACATACTCTATCTCATTCCATCCTTATAATGATTCTGCTCTTATTATCTCTATTTTATAAATGAGAAAACTCAGACTCAGAGGTTAAGTGACTTACCCAGGGTCACACAGTAAGTATCTGTGATGGGATCTGAACTCCTCTGCCACAACTCCAAGCCCATTCTTCTATCTACTATGTCAAACTGTCAAATAGAAAAGGAAGGAGGTATCAGGCAGGGGAAAGGGGAATATCTAAAACAAAGAGAGCCTGTCACAAGAAAGACTAGTCAGAGAAAATGAGAGAGACTTTCTAGGTAGTCATAACAAGGAATTTTTCTTTCACCTAGGTTAAAAAAATAAATAAATAAAAAAACACTCCGAGTGAGGGTTGCAGTGGTGATACCAAGGATAGTGGGGGGAGCAGCTAGGACAAAGGTCTGTAGAATGTGCTAGCACCTTTAACATATGAATTTCTGACCTTCTGATGGCATTGACTTAATCAAGAAATGATGTACTTCCTACTCCAGACCACAGGGTCATGTAGGTGTTAGGTAGGGGTAGGAAGCAATCACAAAAGGATCAAGGGTTGGGAAGATAGGTTGAGTCGAACAAATGGTCAGCAACCTGGAACTCCCTGCAATCTGGCTTCCTTTTCTAATATGGTCTTCCCAGATTTGCATTCTTGCTCCAATAATGCCTTCTCATTTATCATAATTCCCCAGATTCTATCACTTTGCAAATACCCTGGGTCCAACCCAATCTGATGTTTGAATTTACACTTGCTTTACATAACCTATTTAGACCCTGCCTCCTCTGACCAGGCAAATCCTCCCCCCCTCATAGGAGTTGGCCTGATTGCTCTCATACATACACAGTCCCTGATTTAGATGGGGTCCATCATTCAGACCCTAAATTGGGATTTGTTAGAAAACACTCATGCGCTGGTGAATCCATTTTTGGAATGATATATTATCTCAGATTGAGGCCTGGGTTCATTTATGGTTGAAGCTGAGGGTGTTTTCCATAACATTCTCCCAGCTCAACTGCCAACAGCTTAATACATGATGGGGATGAGGATGGGGAGCCTATGGAGCTCAAAGAATATCGCCCCAGGCTCTCCCACCTGCTGCTTAGTACCTGAGCAATATGTGGGCACATGACTATCCAGGGACCAGCCTACTTACCAACAGCATACAAGGGGAGAGTGATTGCATTCCCACTTAGCACTGATTCACAGCCTCACTGATAATTATAACATGTTTCTTGGCTTGTAAAAAAAGAAAAAAAAATTGAGATTAGTTTCTCTATCTTACCCAGACTGGAAGTACAACAGACATTCATGGGCCTGATCTCTATACTGCATATTGGTACCAGACTTACTGTGAGCCCCTGGGAGTGAAGGCCCACCAGGCTCAGTAAGGATGGAGCAAATCAGCCCAGGTCAGAAAAACAGAGCAGATTAAGCCTTTCCTGCCAACCAGCACAGAGATCAGGTCTGGCACAAGTAAGCACTATGTAAACGTTAGCTGTAATTGTTGATATTATTATTGTTATTGTTATTGTTATTATTATTATTATGCTACTTCCCTTATTATTTCCCCCTTCCCCTTATTAACATTTTCTCTATCACTTTTTTTTTTTCAGGGCAATGAGGGTTAAGTGACTTGCCCAGGGTCACACAGCTAGTAAGTGTCAAGTGTCTGAGCCTAGATTTGAACTCAGGTCCTCCTGAATCTAATACCAGTGCTCTATCCACTGTGCTACTTAGCTGTCCGCCTCTATCACTTTTTTTTTTTTAGTGAGGCAATTGGGGTTAAGTGACTTGCCCAGGGTCACACAGCTAGTAAGTGTTAAGTGTCTAAGGCCAGATTTGAACTCAGGTACTCCTGACTCCAGGGCCAGTGCTCTATCCACTGCACCACCTAGCTGCCCCCCTCTATCACTTTTTTTTTTTGTTTTTTTTTTTGTTTTTTTTTTTGTTTTTTTTTGTTTTTTTTTTGCGGGGCAATGGGGGTTAAGTGACTTGCCCAGGGTCACACAGCTAGTAAGTGTTAAGTGTCTGAGGTCAGATTTGAACTCAGGTACTCCTGAATCCAGGGCCGGTGCTTTAACCACTGCACCACCTAGCTGCCCCCCTCTATCATTTTTTAAACGTCTAGATAATCTTTAAAAATTTTCAAATGGTATTTTAAAATTATATGTAAATACAATTTTTAGCATTCATTTAAAAATATTTTGAGTTCCAAATTTTTCTCCCTCCCTCCTTCCTCCTCCTCTTCCTAAAATGGTAAACAATTTTATATAATGTGCAATCATCTAAAACATATTTCCATATTAGTAACAGTCGCGAAAGAAGAAACAGACCCAAAGAAAAAAAACACCAAAAAATTAAGTGAAAATTGTATACTTTGATCTCTGCATTCAGAATCCATCAGTCCTTTCTCTGGATGTGGATAGCATCATGAGTCCTTTGGGATTGTCTTGAACAATCCACAAAATAATAAGCCAGGCCCTGATTTATAGTGTTGACCCATTTCTGAGGTGGAAGTGCTCTCACTAAAAATTGAACAATCAGCTCTTCCCTTCACTCAAGGTGTTTGAATGGATGCTGGATGACCACTTGTTAGGCATGTCATGAAGGGGTGGGGGGCAACTAAATGGCCACTGAGGTCCCTTCCAACTCTGAAACTTTGTAATACTCAAGATGAATATGATTCAATCCCTCCTCTTCTTGGGGGTGCGAGGGATCCCTAGTGACTGGTGTTGAATGATGAAGCCATTGCATGGGATCTGGGGAAGGTCATATTCTGCCTCCAGCATCGCTGGAAATATCGTCTGGGGCTGACACATTCCATCCATCTCTGGCCCCCTTTGGAGCCCATGCAAGAGTCAGAGTCTCCTTGCCAGGACCAGGATTGCCAGGACATTTTTAGCACCATGGAGACAAAAGTGGTGTCCCCATACTATTTTTCACTTTGCCTCTTCCCAGGAGCTTGGTTCTGTCCAGTGGGATCCTCTTGGTCACCAGACCACCTCTTCTCCTGGTATGATTGCGACAGTCTGAGTTGGGACAATTCTCTATTTGTGCTGATGCCCTTGCCCTTTCCACCCTTCATGTCTCAGCTACCAGTGGGATGGGTCCCAGAGGCAATTCCTTGTTCCTTGGATGTAGGTTCTGAGCTGACTATAAAACTCAGACTCTGGGATACTAAGACACAAGGATGCTAGTTTGCTAGCCCTCCTGACATTTTCCAACTCTCAATTTTTGGAGTTTCCAATCCCTTCATCCAACACAGAAAAGAATGAATGCTAAGGCAAATGAAAAGAACCCCAGTCTCACAAGGCTACATGGGAAGGTCCAAGACCTTTCTGCTTATAGAATTCTCTCATTAGATACCATCAGCAAGGGGATCAAACCAAGAGAGCAACTGAAAATAATGAAGCCCAAAGAGGATTGTCAAAGCTCACAAAGGTCTTTCAAAGGCAGACCTAGTTCTGATTTCACTACTGTAGCCAATCGAAGAGGCTGCCATTTACCATGAAGATAGTAGACTCAGAGAATGTCTATAGATGCTCCATGGTCTCTCTCTATCTCTTTTTGGGAGGGGGAGTCAGGGCAATGAGGGTTAAGTGACTTGCCCAGGGTCACACAGCTAGTAAGTGTCAAGTGTCTGAGGCCGGATTTGAACTTAGGTCCTCCTGAATCCAGGGCCAGTGCTTTATTCACTGCATCACCTAGCTGCCCCTCCATGGTCTCTTCAATGTACTTCCTACCTTCTTCATGTTGGGAGATGCCAATCTCTGTTAGATGAGTACTGTATAAACATTTGTTATTATTGTAGACTCATTTATATCTAGGAATTTTCATGCTAGAAACTTCCAGACTCCTAAGCAATTGGGCAAAACCCTACCCTTCACCTGATAAACCTCTAGTCATCTTCAGCATCCTTGAGCTGCTCGGATTCTTGGAGAGAACCTTGATCCAGGAGTCCTTCCCACTGAACTGGAAGGTAGGATAAGAACTTGGTGAAACTTTGGCAAAGTCCATGGGGCAGCCTCTCCTAAGGAGCACAGTGGACTTCATTGCCTTGCCATGGTTTCAAAGCCATCACATTTGAGCCTCTACCAACATACCTGGCTGTGTCTCTTCCTTGTCCTGTTGGGTTCTGTTTGGAAGTATTGGCTGCTGTACCGGTTTACATATTGGTTATTGCTCTCTTATTCTTTCTTTCTTGCCCCTGCCTTCCACTCCACAGTCCCAATGTCGAGTGTGTCGAGTTAAAAGAACACATACACATATGCACACACGTATATGTGCACACACATATACATCCATGCATGAGCACCCAATTTGCTTTCAGCAGTTGAATGGCTCACCTAATTCTTCTACAAAGCCCGCTCTCCATCCCAAGCCATTGTACCAAGCTGATGCAGTGTCTGGGAATTCTCCTCTGCCTCACATCTTTTTTCTTCATAGTTTCTGCCTTGAAGCATTTCTTCCATTCTTTCAAAGAACACTTCATTCATCCTGACAACCTAGAGAGCAGAGATGTGTTCCTATAGTTCTTTCATTTTGACACCAACTTGAACCTTGCGGATGCACATAGGTGTTACTTGCTACTGGCAGAAACACAAACATAATATACTCTCGACAGGTAATTGCAAGATTTTCCTTGCCCTCCACACTTGCTTGAAGCAAGATTGGCAGTTCTTTGTTTCTTTTTGGTAACACTCTTTGGCTAACTGCTGTGACACACTTTGACAAACTCACAAAATTTCTGAGCTGCAAGAAGTCAGACAGGAAGCTAATGATATCTACCCACCTCTTTTCACCTTGCTGCTTCTCTCCAGATCCTCTCCTGCAATCCCTTAGGCAATAAGCTTTCCCCAACTGTGAGGGCATAGGGGTGTGTGTGTGTGTGTGTGTGTGTGTGTGTGTGTGTGTGTGTGTGTGTGTGTGTGTGTTTGGTATGAGTAGGGGGAAGGGAGAAGGAAGCATTTCATTTATTTAGCAGATATAAGCTCTCAAGATGTGGGAGTCAGCATGTTGTAATGGGAAGTCCACTGGGTCTGGAATTGGAAGACTAAGCTTAATATCCTGACTTTGCCACTTACTCTTTATGATTTGGTATAAGTCAATCCAGATAGATGGAAGAAATTTAGGAAGAAAAGAAGCAAGGAAGGAAAGCAGAAAAAAGATGGAAGGAAGGTGGGAGGGAAGGAGGGTGGGAAAGAGGAAGGAAAGGAAGGAAGGAAATAAGCATTTATTAAGCACTTACCATGTGCCAGACACTGTTCTAGGTGTTCTACAGATATTACTTCATTTGATTCTTACAACAGCCCTTGGAGGTAGGTGCTATTATTACTATACCCATTTTACAGATGAGGAAATTGAAGCACACAGAGATTAAATGATTTGTGCAGGGTCATGCAGATAATAAGTGTAAGAGACCAGATTTGACTCAGGTCTTCCTTTCTCCAGGCCTAGGACTATATCAATTGTGCCACCAGATGTCTCTAAAATAGAGGATTGGCATAGGTGGTTCCTGAGGTCTCTTCTGGCTCTGAATATCTACAACCCAATGAAATCCAATGGGTCTATACACCCCATTTTCACTTTGCTAATAATCTCTATGTGTTGTCCTTTATTTCCCTAAATGCCCTCTGCTTCCTGGGGGAAGGGAATGAGGATGGAGTGGAGATTAAGGCTTACTTTCTTAGCACATAAAATTTAATTTAATTCAAAAAGGGTTACAAAATGAAATCCAATTTTCTAATGAGACTAACCTACTCCATTTCAGTTCACCACTGGTTTCCACTTGGGTCTTTCTTCTTCTTTCCTGGGTGCTAGACCTCTACCACATGCATAAAAGTCCAGTAGCCAGACCCCATAGTCTGCTTTTACAGATGTTGTGATTCCTGCACCTGAAAGAGGTTCATTCTCTGCTAGGTTCCTGAACCTCTAATAGTTCTTGGATATCATTCCTCAACCTCTAGTGAAGTTTAATAGAGAGAGTTCCATCTCTACTATGATAGCCTGGTGGTATTTTAGGGGTAGCTAGGTAGTATAGTGGATAAAGAGCTGGGCCTGGTGTCTGGAAGACCTCAGTTCAAATTTGGCCTCAGACCCTTACTAGCTATGTGACCCTGGAGCAATCACTTAACCTCTGTCTGCCTCAGTTTCCTCAATTATAAAATGGGGATAATAATAGCACCTACATCTTAGGGTTGTTGTGAGGATCAAATAAGATAAGAATTGTAAAGTGCTTAGCACACTGGTACACATTAAGCATTATATAACTGTTAGCAATTGTTATTAACTTATGTAGATACTCTATATACGATCACCCTGGAATTTAGGTGCCCATAAATACATTACATCTGCCCATCCAATATAACACCTATCAATCTGTGCCAAGAAACCCTAAGAGGAAGTCAAGAGTATTGTTTTAAACTCTGTTGACTCCCCCTCCATCTCTGATTGATAATAGTGCTGGGACCTATCACTATCCCACTAGCTTGTTTCCATTTTGATAAAGGTACACACCCTAACCAAGATGGTTAACTTCCTCCCCTGTAGTACACCTTCCACCCCAATGGAAGCCACAGGCCTATTCATGAAGTCAGTTCTCCATTTCCATGATCTCCCTTCTCATATCACCTGTGTTCAGGGCTCCCATTTGTGGACTTCACTGTCCATGGTCCTCAAGGGAAAGGACCACCTTCTGTAAAAGGCAGATCCTCATATGATGGGCAAGCCAAAGGCACAAACTGGACCAGCTGCTAGGCTTCTCACTGACTTTGGAGTCAGACCTGGATTTATATTTAAGTTCAATTCAGTTCTTTACTACCCATGTGACATTGTTATTCAGTCATTTTTAGTTGTGTCTGACTCTATGTGACCCCATTTGGAGTTTTCTTGGCAAAGATACTGAAGCGGTTTGCCATTTCTTTCTCCAGCTTATTTTATAGATGAGGAAACTGAGGCAAACAGGGTTAAGTGATTTGCCCAGGATTACACAGCTAGTAAATATCTGAAGGAGGATTTGAACACAGGTCTTTCTTACTCTAAGTCTGGTACTTTATTCCACCAACCCATCTAGCTGCCTCACTTCTACCAGAGCTCTCCCCCAATGTTTACCTGCTGGTGAAAGTGACAGATCTAAGCTAAAGGAGTCCTGATGGGATAGAAGAGAACATATGTCTTCGAAGAGATCACTCAGGACCCATAACCAAGCCCTGAAGTACAGTGCAAAATGACTTTTGGTGTCATGATGCTTCTAGAATTTAATAAAGCTTTGTACACAAAGTCTCTGCTAAGGTCCTACACTGCTGATTCATTATAAAGTGGATATCATCCTGGGTGCTCAGAGATTTTAACAGTAGAGTATAAGTTCTAGAAGGTTCTATGGACTCAGAAAGACTTAGAGTTTGGGCCCAGGGTTGGACTGCATGCCTATTGTTGGTAGTTCATCACTAGGATGGATCACTAGGATCACTAGGGAGATGGAGATACACTTTTTTGACCACAACAACTCTCAAAAGCTATTTACTAAATTATGAAAACATCATGATCCATGTCACAAAAGGAAATATCCAACACGAGGAAATCCTGGTACTCTGAAGTTTCCATTTGTTACACACAGAGATGTCAGTGGGATGATGACATTGCTCTCCAGTCATGCTTCTTCCTGACTAGAGTCTGCCTCCACCTCTAACCCAACATTCCAGCCCCTACCTTGGGGCAGAGATCTTGATGAGTGAGAATTATCTTTTTTTTTTTTTTTTAGTAAGGCAATTGGGGTTAAGTGACTTGCCCAGGGTCACACAGCTAGTAAGTGTTAAGTGTCTGAGGCCGGATTTGAACTCAGGTACTCCTGAATCCAGGGCCAGTGCTCTATCCACTGCGCCATCTAGCTGCCCCTGAGAATTATCTTTATTTAACCCAACATAGATTCACTAGGCTGCTCTCCAGCTAGCTTCATGCCATGTGGTTATCTGTACTTGTTCCTCTGCCTAGCCTTATTCATTTTCCATCTCTAGCTCTAGGAACATTAGTCAAACTGACTACTGACCATCTTGCAGATGATATGTCAGTCAACTGCCCTATGACTCCAGTCATCATCCCTGATAATTCTCAGGCCAAAACACACTTCCTTGGCCACTACTCCACCAAATATGTTGCTTTCTTCTATTAAAATATAAGATCCTTGAGGGCAGGGACTGTCTTACTTTTAATATTTGCTTTGCCAGTATATGTCACATGGTAAGCACTTAATATATACTCAACAACAAGGAGACACAGTAGATAGAGTGCTACACCTGAAGTCAAGAAGACTGATCTTCCTGAGTTCAAATCTGGCCTCAGACAGAGGCTGTGTGACTCTAGGCAAGTCACTTAACTTTTTTGCCTCAGTTTCTTCATCTGTAAAACGAGCTGGAGAAAGAAGTGGCTAAACACTCCAAGAAAACCCCAAGTGTGTTCAGGAAGAGCTGGACATGAATGAACAACAACAACAAAAATAAATGCCCATTCAAGTCATTCGTTAATTCATTTACCTTCCACTGAGAGGTTGTTCCTGATTCCTTTAGGCATAAAGTACAGATTTACATTCATTCTTCTACATTCTGATTGATCAATATTAGATCTCCAGTTTCGGGCCATAGAACACAGCAAAGCTGATTGGTCCATCTTAGGAAGTGGAGGAGGATAGTGAATAAGAGCTTAATCATTGAAATAGACAGTCACTTCAGAGCTGGAACTGAATAAATTTCCAAAATGGACAACCCATCTTCTTCATCCTTCTCATTTCTTTACAGATATGGGGAAGTAAGGCAACCCTGAGATGTACCTGGGTAGAAGGAAGAGTGGTCTCTTAATTGCTCATGGCATCTCCAAGCACATTATATATTATTCCTTTACCTTAAGTAAATCAGCATTCCAAGATGGGAGGGCCAGGGAACTTTGTGAGTTCAGAAGATGCAGAGGTCCCATCAGAGATGCTGTCCATGATCAGAGGTGAATGAAGTAGAGATCAGCTTGTCTCCAGCAGAAAAGATTTACAATGAGGACATATGGACAAGGACTATAGCCACCAGGAGGAAAACAGTTAACATTTTGATTTTATATATATTTTGGAAAATAAAATTCTATTCAAATCCCAAAAAAACCCCACCTCCAGAGAGTGGTATTCCTTTGAGAAGTACTGGCCATGGACTTGACAGTGGAATAAACCCTCATGGCCCAACTGGGCTAGCCACTCAGGAGGGAGCTATCCCTAAGAGGAACTCCCCATTAGATTGTGAGTTCTTGAATGCAGGAACTATCTTTTGTTCTTTTTGTATTCCCAGTGCTTAGCACAGTGCCTGGGACATAGTGGGTGCTTAATAAATGTTTATTGATTGATTGGTTAACTTCATGAAGACTCTATGAAAGGAGAAAAGGAGTTCTAGTACCAGAAGTTGGGAAGCAAGCACCCCATGGCTACATATACTTGTCCCTCACTATCATTGCATTTTAAGTTTGAGTCCTCTCTTCTCATGGATACTGTATGTATTGGTGGGAAAGTAAGCCCCAGGTTTTGGTGGAATGCTTTTTTTCTACCAATTCTTATTATATTTAGTAAATTCCTTTGCTAAAAAATTAATTTAGGCCACTGGTTGATTATGGGTGGAAAGCATGGTGGTGGGGACAGTGCTAGAAACTCAGCCTCTACAGGTTATTCCTAGAACCATAAGAAGAGAACAAAGAGGACTCAGTCTCCTTCTCAGGACCCCACATTGAGTATGAGTTCCCATTTGGGGGAGTGACCCCAAAGGAGGAACTAGAGTAGGATCATAGATTTATAGCTGGCAGAGACTTCAAAGATCACCTACCCTGACCCCTTCATTTTATAGGTGAGGAAACACAGGCATAAGGAGGTCAGACAACTTGCTTAATGTCAAATGGGTAATAAGTGGCAGCCCTGAGATTTGAACCCAGGTCCTCTGATTCCAAATCTAAGAGGTTTTCCATTGTATCATTCAGCTTTCCTGGTATACTGTCTTTGGCAGCTGGCCATGATGCTGTAGACTGAGGACTGGGGCTGGGAATAGAGCCAAAGTGTTTGCTAACTCTCAAAACACTAGAGAAATAGGATATTGTTTTATTGATCATTATAATTAATGATAATAATAATAACCATAATATTAATGAATGGTCTCAGCCAAGCAGGGCACCAACAATTATCTTGAATTTTTTCCCCCTTCTGTTTGGAGTCATTTTTTCAGTGGTGTTCTGCTACTCCATAAGTATTCATTAAGTGCTTACTGTATACAGTCCTCATCCCTGATGGACTAAGGGGTTGTAGGACAGAGCACATCTTGTGTATAAAAGGAAAAAGGAAGCGTAGCCTTCCCCCCTAGAGGAATCTCAAGGTGAGGGGGCTGGATCTTCCCTGAATATTACTGGGACAGGTTGCTCAGAACAATCGCTAGTCTATGGGCTAAGCTGAGGTCAACCCTTGTCAGAAATCATTAACCCCTGCCCAAGGGATGAGCTTGAGAACCAACTCCAAAGCCCTTTAGTGTCACAAAATGACATTCAGTCAAGCACAGAGGTACCCGAGCCTCCCCGGGGAACCAGAAGGGCAGCCGGTTTCACCCAGGAAGAAACAAGACTCACAGCGTGAGGGGAAAGGAGGGGCAGTGTGGGGAAGAGGAGAGATTCTTAGAATCAGAAGACCTGGGGTTACATCCCAAGTGGGGGTGGGGGTGGGGAGGAAGAGAGAGGAGGAGGAAGTTGTATGGAGCAATCTTTTGCCATCATTCCTGCTGCCTTTCTCTCTCTTATTTACCTCTGGAGAGAGGCCAGTTTTTCAGTAACCAGCACAGAAGGCTCTGACAGCTAGTTTCTGTGACTACTAGCTGCACTGCCCTTCCCAGGTGGGAGAGGCAGTTGCCCCAGGGTTGCCACAGGCCCAGGGAGCGTCATTCTGTGCGGGAGGTGCTGTGCCGGCTCAGAGACCAATCCCAGGTGGGTAAGCCTTCCCCGAAGCTACAAAGCAGACATGTCGAGACTTTAGCAGCTTCGGTTCATTGTCATTATTATGTTCAATGACTGCATGGTACGAAATACTGTGATTATTGAATTCTGAGGCAGATCTAAAGTCAAGGATCTGCTCAGTGACTGGTCTCAACAATTCAACAAATCCTCATGGAGCACAGGACAAAAAGACCCTTAGATTTGGCAACAAGGAGATCATCAGTGATTTACAATCCAGCCATTTTCAGTAGAGTAGTAAGGGTAGAATTCAGATTACAAAGGATGGAGGAATGGGGATGGGGAGAAAGTAGAGACAATGAGAATGTTCTTTTTTTCTTTCTTTTTTCTTATTTTTTGCTGGGCAATGAGGGTTAAGTGATTTGCCCAAGGTCACACAGCTAGCAAGTGTCAAGTGTCTGAGACCAGATTTGAACTCAGGTCCTCCTGAATCCAGGGCCCATCCTTTATCCACTGCACCACCTAGCTGCTCCCAGAGAATATTCTTTCTTTCTTTTCTGGATTTGGGGAGCCTTTTCCATCATGAGTCCTTTGGAACTTTCTTGTTCTGTTGGATTGGTGAGAAGAATCTAGTCTATCATAGTTTATCAACACATAATGTTGATGATATTGTGTATAATATTCTTCTGGTTCTGCTCATCTCACTCATCATCAGTTCATGCAAGTCCTTCCAGGTTTCTCTGAACTCCACCTGCTCATCGTTTCTTATAGCACAATAGAATTCCATTACATTCATATACCACAACTTGTTCAGCCATTCTCCAGTTGATGGATATCCCCTCAATTTCCGAGAATATTCTTTCTAATGGATTGGCAGTAACAGGAGGAAAGAGAATCATATTTAAAGAGGGTGGAAGAGTCAGAGGGAGGTCCATAGAATAGGGAAGACATGAGCAGGTTTGTAAACCAAGGGGAAGGACTGGAGAGAGGGAGATTGAAGATGCTTTGGGGGGAGATGGAAATTCAATTCAACTTCAATTCAAACATTCATTAGGCATAGTATAGTAGCAGAGAGAGAGAGTGAGAGCGAGAGCTAGAGCGAGAGGAGAGAGCTGGCCTTGGAATAAGGATGATTTGTCTCTGACATATATTGGCTAGGTGTCTTTGGGCAACTCACTGAACTTCCCTGGAACCCACAGGAACAGATTGGGGGAATTCTCATAGCAGGGCTGGGGCTGATCTCCACTGGTAGAGCTCCCTAAGGAGAGGTCAAATCACAAGGAGTAAAAAAGCTCTAAGTCCTATGCATACAAGGACAGGAATCAAATAGTCCCTGCCCTCAAAGAGCTTACTTTCTATAAGGGATTCTTGACCTGGGATTTGTGAACCCCCCCCCCCAAAAGATAGCTATTCAATAGAACTGGTTTCCTTTCATTTTTATATCATATATTTTATGTATTTAAAAGCAGACTATGGAGAAGGGGCTCATAGGCTTCACCAGGTTGCCAGAGCAGTTCATGACACACACAAAAAGTTTAGACCCCACTGTGTTAGGGCAAAACAATATATACACAGGTAAATAAACACAAATAATTCCCTGGGAGTGGGAAGCATGGAATTGGGAAGGGCCTTTTGGAGGACTTGAGCTGGGCCTTGAGGGAGCCAAGGGATACTAAAAGACTGAAGTTAGGAGGAGAGCATTCCAGGAATGGGGTTAGGGCCAATGCAAAGGCATGGAGGCAGGAAATGCTAGGTTGGAACAAGGTCATGAGAAGGAGGTATTAAAAGTCATAGTGACAAAGTGGGCTTCAGCAAGGAATAGAGCCTCTTTCTCTGAGGTTAGGGGAAGGAGAGGGTGACCATGGACTTTGGTAAGATTAGAAGAGGAGAGTGCCTGGCACATAGTAGGTGCTTAATAAATGTGTGTTGATTCACTGATTGATTAGAATTGAGGGTATTCTTTTCAGATAACCTTCATCTTCTCATTATAGTGGGAGATGAATACATATGCTAAGAGGAAGGAGAGGTAAGGGAAATACTGGATGTTTGGGAAGAGAAAAATTTTAGGAATAGCTACCAAGAAAGAATTGTTGTATAGTACTGAGATAGCAATTGAGAATAGATCTGTAGTGGACCCAGTCAGCATGATTTCATTATTTCTTCTAGCAGCGCTGGGCAGCTTGGAAGTACAAACAGGGAGGGAAGAAACAAGCATTTATTAAGCCCTTACTATATGCCACCATGCATATAACATAGTGATCTCTCTCTCTCTCTCTCTCTCCCTCTCTCTCCCTCCCTCCCTCCCTCTCCATATACATACATATACATATATACTTGTATATGCATGCAACTAGTACTGTGCAAAGTACTTTATAAATCATTTCATTTGAACCCCAAAACAACCCCAGGAAAGGAAACAAACATAGATTAAGTCCCTACTGGACTAAACATTTTACAAATTAGCTCATTTGATCCTCACAACAGCCTTAGGATGTAGGTGCTACTAGATAGGGATAACTATTTTACAGTTTAGGGAAGTCAAGGGGCACAGAGGTTAAATGGCTTGTCCAAAGTTCCACAGCTAGGAAGCATTTGATGCTGAATCTGAATTCGGGTCTTTCTGATTCCAGATCTGGTGATCTATCCACTGGAGCTAATTTATTGTTGAGTCATTTTAGTGTTGTCTGACTCTTTGAAACCCCATTTGAGGTTTTCTTGGCAAAGATACTGGAGTGTTTTGCCATTTCCTTCTCTAGGTCATTTTACATATGAGGAAACTGAGGTAAACAGGCTTAAGTGACTTGCCTAAGGTCACACAGCTAAGGTTTGAGATTGTGTTTGAACTCAGGTCTTCTTGACTCCAAGCCCAGCACTCTATCCACTGGGCTATCTAACTTCCCCACTGAGCTACCTTTCTGTCACAAGGTAGGAGTGGTGGATGGTAGGAGTTAACCAAGGTTAAGAGTTGAGTGAAAATGGCAGAAAGAGAGGCAGAAGGATTCTGAAATGGAGGAGACTTCATGATCAAAGTGAATGATCAATGAGGTCCAGATTGATCAGGGAGGAAAGGGAGGTCAGATGTTGATAGGGAGATTGACAAGGGTCACAGAGTAAAGAACAGGTATGCAGGGGCAGCTAGGTGGTGCAGTGGATAAAGCACTGTACCTGGATTCAGGAGGACATGAGTTCAAATCTGGTCTCAGACACTTGACACTTACTAGCTGTGTGACCCTAGGCAAGTCACTTAACCCTCATTGCCCTGAGGTGGGGAAAAAAAAAAAGAACAGGTATGCATTGAATGCTGGCTATACTACTGCACTATCTTAGACAAACTATTTCCCTGCTCTACGCCTTAGTTTCCTTATGCATAAAATGAAGAGTTGGAGTCAATCCTCTCTAACATCTTCTTATTCTAAATCTATATTCCTGGGAGTTGGCCTCAGGTATTAGCCAGCTGGGGAGAACCTGTGTTGGTAAGGTAATAGTGACTGAGCCCAGCAGAGGGCAGCAGAGAACTATGAGGTGATGCCCTTTCTGGAGGGCTTATTGATCAATTTTGTCCTAAGCTAACCTTGGGTATTGGGGAAGTAAGGGAGAGCCAGATAGAACTGAAACGTATAGGAAGGGGAAGGGAGAGACGTTTTCACACATTGTGTCTAGAACAACTCAGTGCTAGAACCCAAATGGGAATTATGCACTTCACAGCACATTCCTGTTGGCTCTCCATCAGAAAAGACATGTGTGAACTGGACACTTATAGGGACAGAGATCTGAGACTAGAAGGGACCTCAGAAGTCATGACGTCCAAACCCCTCACTGTGCATGTGGGGAAACTGAGGCCCAGAGAGGTTAAGTGACTTACCCCTAGGTCACTTTGATGGAAAGCTTCAGAGGCAAGGTTTGAATCCAGACCTTATAATTTCAGTATTCTTTGTATTGTACCATGCAATGATAAACAAAAACAAAACAACTAAATTTCAGGGTTTATATTTTGAGAAAGAAATTGCACTCAATCAACTTAAAAATAAGCATTATGGATATCTTTTTCTTGGATATCTTTTGTTTTTACATCTCCTAAATTTCCCCCTGTATCCTATCTTTTTGTTTTTTAAATCATAAAAGTATTTTGTTATTTTCCAGTTAATGTAGAGATAGTTTTCCACTTATCTTTTTATAAGATTTCTAGTTTCAATCAGAGTTGTTTTAATTTGCATTTCTCTAATCAATAGTGATTTAGAGCATTTTTTCATATGGCAATAAATAGCTTTGATTTCTTCATCGGAAAACTGCCTGTTCCTATCCTTTGACCATTTCACAATTGGGGAATGACTTGCATTTTTATAATTTTGATTTAGTTACCTATATAGTTTAGAAATGAGGCCTTTATCAGAAACACTGGCTGTAAATATTACTTCCCAGCTCTTTGCTTCCATTCTAATTTTGGATGCATTGCTTCTGTTTGTACAAAAACTTTTTTTTAACATAAAAGTATTTTATTATTTTCCAGTTACATGTAAAGACAGTTTTCCACATTTGTTTTCATAAGATTTCTAGTTCCAAGTTTTTCTCCCTCCCTTCCTTCCCTCCCCTCTCCCCAAGATAGAAAGCAATCTCATCACATTAAACATATTTCTGCAATAGTGATGTTATGAAAGAAGAATCAGAACAAAAAGGAAAAGCCACAAAAGCAAAACCAAAATAGAAACGGTATGGTTCAATCTACATTCAGAATCCACAGTTCTATTTTCTGGATGTGGAAAACATTTTCCATTATAAGTCCTTCAGAGTATTGCTGAGAAGAGTTAAGTCTGTCACAGTTGATCATCACACAATGTTGTTGATACCATGTACAATGTTCTCCTGGTTCTGCTCACTTCACTCAGCATCAGTCCATTTAAGTCTTTCCAGGTTTTTCTGAAATCTTCCTGCTCATCATTTCTTATAGCACAATAGTATTCCACTACATTCATATAACACAACTTGTTCAACCATTCCCCAATTGATGGGCATTTCCTCAATTTCCAAAGCTTTGCTACCACAAAGAGAACTACTATAAATATTTTTGTACATGTGAGTCCTTTTCCCTTTTTTTATGATCTCTTTGGAATACAGACCTAGTAGTGGTATTATTGGGTCAAAGGGTGTGCACAGTCTCATAGCCCTTTGGGCATAGTTCCAAATTGCTCTCCAGAATGGCTGGATCAGTTCACAATCCCATCAACAATGCATTAGTGTTCCAATTTTCCCATAGCTTCTCCTTTATTATTTTCCTTTTTTGTCATATTAGCCAATCTGATAGGTTTGAGGTGGTACCTTGGAGTTGTTTGAATTTGCATTTCTCTAATCAATAGTGATTTAGAGCATTTTTTCATATGGAAATAGATAGCTTTGATTTCTTTATCTGAAAATTGCCTGTTCCTATCCTTTGACCATTTCTCAATTGGGGAATGACTTCCATTCCTATAAATTTGATTTCGTTCTCTATATAGTTTAGAAATGAGGCCTTTATCAGAAACTGGTTATAAATATTGTTTCCCAGCTTTCTGCTTCCCTTGTAATTTTGGATGCATTGCTTCTGATTGTACAAAACCTTTTAAATTTAATGTAATCAAAATCATCTATTTTGTATTTCATAATATTCTCTACCTCTTGTTTAGTCATAAATTCTTCTTGTCTCCATAGATCTGAGAGGTAAACTATTCATTCCTCTCCTAATTTACTTGTGGTATCACCCTTTATGAATAAATCATGTACCCATTTTGACCTTATTTTGGTATATGGTGTAAGATGTTGGTCTATTCCTAGTCTCTGCCATACTATCTTCCACTTTTCCCAGCAGTTTTTGTCAAACAGTGAGTTTTTATCCCAGAAACTGGAGTCTTTGGGTTTATCAAACAGTAGATTACTGTAGTCATTTACTTCTGTTTCCTGTGCCTAACCTAATCCATTGATGCACTGCTCTATTTCTTTTTATCTATCTATCTATCTATCTATCTATCTATCTATCTATCTATCTATCTGTCTGTCTGTCTTTCTATTTTGTGGGGCAATGAGGGTTAAGTGACTTGCCCAGGGTCACACAGCTAGTAAGTGTCAAGTGTCTGAGGCTGGATTTGAACTCAGGAACTCCTGAATCCAGGGCCGGTGCTTTATCCACTGCACCACATAGCTTCACACTACCCTATTTCTTTTTTCTTTTTCTTTTTTTTTTTTTTACGGGCAATGGGGTTAAGTGACTTGCCCAGGGTCACACAGCTAGTAAGTGTCAAGTGTCTGAGGCTGGATTTGAACTCAGGAACTCCTGAATCCAGGGCCGGTGCTTTATCCACTGCACCACATAGCTTCACACTACCCTATTTCTTTTTTCTTTTTCTTTTTTTTTTTTTACGGGCAATGGGGTTAAGTGACTTGCCCAGGGTCACACAGGTAGTAAGTGTTAAGTGTCTGAGGCCGGATTTGAACTCAGGAACTCCTGAATCCAGGGCTGGTGCTTTATCCACTGCACTACCTAGCCGCCCCTACACTATCCTATTTCTTAACCAGTACCAAACAGTTTTGATGACTGCTAGCCCATCTTCCTGTGCAGTTTTTGTCATTAGTTCCCTTGATATTCTTCTTTTTTTTTTTTTTTAGTGAGGCAATTGGGGGTAAGTGACTTGCCCAGGATCACACAGCTAGTAAGTGTTAAGTGTCTGAGGCTGGATTTGAACTCAGGTACTCTTGACTCCAGGGGTGGTGCTCTATCCACTGCGCCACCTAGACACACATCCCTTGATATTCTTGACCTTTTATTCTTTCAGATGAATTTTGCTATTATTTTTTCTAGCTCTAAAAAATTATTTTATGTAGTCTGATTGGTATGGCACTGAATAAGTAAATTAATTTAGGTAGAATTGTCATTTTTATTATATTAGCTCATCCTGGGGCAGCTAAATGGCGCAGTGGTAAAGCACTGGCCCTGGATTCAGAAGTACCTGAGTTCAAATCCGGCCTCAGACACTTGACACTAACTAGCTGTGTGACCCTGGTCAAGTCACTTAACCCTCATTGCCCTGCAAAAAAAAAAAATATTAGCTCAGCCTATCCATGATCAATTGATATTTTTCCAATTATTTAGATTTCATTTTATTTGTATGAAAAGTGTTTTATAATTGTTTTCATAGAGTTCCTGGGTTTGTCTTGGCAGGTAGACTCCCAAATATTTTATATTGTCTGTATCCTATCTTGCTCCTTCCCAGAAAACTATCCCATATGACAAACATGGTTTTTAAAAGTAAAGAGGAAAAAAATAGCAAAAGTGATCAATATATTTTAAAGACTGGAAAATATTTGTAATGTTTCATACCTGGATACCTACCACCTCTGTAAAGGAGTGGGGGGAGCTGTCTTCTCCTATATATCCTTTGTTGCCATGTTTGTACTTTGTCATTTTGTAATAGTCATTTACAATTGTGTTGTTCTCACCATTTATATTGTTGTAGTTCTATGTGTTGTTTACTTGACTCTCCTTTTTTCGCTTAGCATCAGTTCATTTAAGTCTTTCCATGCTTCTCTATATTCATCATATTAGTCATTTCATAGAGCACAGTAATCAATCAATCAATAAACATTTATTAAGAATCTACTATGTGTCAGGTACTCTGCTAAGACCTGGGAATACAAAAAGCAGCAAATGATAGATCCTGCCCTCAAGGAGCTTATAATCTTTTTTTTTTTTTTAGTGAGGCAATTGGGGTTAAGTGACTTGCCCAGGGTCACACAGCTAGTAAGTGTGTGTTAAGTGTCTGAGGCTGGATTTGAACTTAGGTACTCCTGACTCCAGGGCCGGTGCTCTATCCACTGTGCCACCTAGCTGCCCCAAAGAGCTTATAATCTAATGGGGAAGACAACACACAAATATGCAAAGCAAGCTATATACAAGATAAATAGGAAATAATTAACAGAGGAAAGGCTCTGGAATTTAGAGAGGTTGAGGAAGGTTTCCATGGAAAGTAGAATTTTAGTTGGGACTTAAAAGAATATTCCATCAGAGTAACATTCTGTTATATTAATATACCACAATGTTTTTATCCATTCCCCAATCAATAAACATCTACTTAGTTTCCCATTCTTTGATACCACAAAACTTAATGCTATAAATATCTTGATGTATATGGAGACTTTCTTTTTATCAATGACCTCCTAGAAATAAATGCCTCGCAACAGAAACTTTGTGTCAAAGGGTATGGGCATTTTAGTAACTTTATTTGCATAATTCTATATTATTTTCCACAATTGTTATATTTATTCAAAGATTTACCAACAATGCATAAGTGTATTGGTATCAAATTAAAATAGAAACTAGGGGCCAACGATCCATTTGAAAGGATTCCTGGAAGGAGGGGAGCACATATTGACTTAGGTTTAAAATATAATGTCATCTATATTTTATTGTATTTGTATTTTGTTGAAAATTTCCCAACTGCTATTTTTTGGGGGTGGGGCAATGAGGATTAAGTAACTTGCCCAGGGTCACACAGCTAGTAAGAACTCAGGTCTTCCAGAATCTAGGGCCCATGCTTTATTCACCGAGCCACCTAGCTGCCCACCCAATTACACTTTAATCTGGTTGGGAGCACTTGAAAGTATTGAGGGCATCTGTGGTGAGTTGGCATATCTGAAACCTCTGTGTTAGTGTACCTATCTTTCCACAACCCCTCCAGCACTGACTAGTTCCCAATCTAGCCAATTTGCTAGATATTAGGTGAAACCTTAAAGTGGTTTTGATTTGCATTTCTCTTATTAATAAGGATTTGGAACATTTTTTTTTCATCTAGTTGTTAATAGTTTGCAATTTGTCTTTTGAGGAATGTTTGTTCATAGACTTTGACCACTTATCTCTCAGGGAACTTGATGGGTTTTAAAATTAAGGGTAGGAAACAGAAAATTTAAATACATAAATAAGTATATAAGTGACTCTGGAGAAGCAGCATGATATATACTAGAAGAAACAGTGACCTTCATTCAGAAGACAAAGACATAGGTCCCAGGTCTGCCTCTAACAATTAGGGACAAATAACGTTATTTTTCCAAACTTTAGACTCCACATCTGAAGAATGGGGATAATAATAGCCTCTCTGCATCACAAGGTTGTGAGAAAAACACTTTGTAAAGTGCTAGAGAGATGTTAATCTTATTTAATAAATAATTTTAAAATATTAGTAGTATATATGTGCATAGTGCCTGGCATATAGTAAGTACCAATATTAATATTATATAATATTAACATTATATAATAAATATATTAGTATAAATATTATGCATTACTCTAAATAGATTATATAAAATATATTTTATGTTACTAGAAATATATTTATAAAATAATATATTATTAATATTATACAATAAATAATTTTAAAATGATGCTTGAGTTCTACTTTAGGGCTTAATTAAGGGGGACAGAGGAGAGAAGCAAAGCCAGATACATAGTAGGGCAAAGATAGAAATAGAGAGGAATATAAGAGCAATAAAGAGGGAGTTACAGAGGCACAGAATTTAATTCAGTTAAAAAATTTAAGTACCTATTACATACAAGGTTTCTTTGGCAGATTTGTTGTTTAGTCATTTTCAGTTGTGTCTGACTGTGACCCCATTTGAGATTTTCTTGGCAAAGATACTGGTGTACTTTGCCATTTCCTTCTCCAGCTCATTGGACAGATGAAGAAACTGAGGCAAAGAGAGTTAAGTGACTTGCCCAAGGTCACACTGCTATTGTCTGAGGTTGGATTTGAACTCAGCAAGATGAGTCTGCCTGACTCCAGACATGGAGCTCTATCTACTGTGCCACATAGTTGCCCTCTTTGGGGGGATAAAAAGAGGGGAAAAACCATATAGCAGTTCTTGCCCTCAAGGATCTTAGATTCCTTGAGGTAGATTCCTATCTACCTATAGAATACCTATAGATTGAATATAGACAGATAGGGGCTCATAGATCATCACAAACAGAAAACCATGAGAGACAAAGACAGCAACATCAGGACAAACACCTGTCATTTTGTTGTTGTTGTTGTTTGTCTCCCTACCCAGTCTCTATGCAGTGACAAGGAAACAATAAGTATGTTGGGGTTTGTTTTTTAAAAAATTCAATGGAATGGAAAGATTGACTTTCATGAGAGTAGCAATTATATCTAGTAGCTTTTTTTTTTTTGGTGGGGCTAGTAAGTGTTAAGTATCTGAGGTCAAATTTGAACTCAGGTCCTCCTGAATCCAGGGCTGGTGCTTTATCCACTGCGCCACCTAGCTGCCCCACTAGTAGCTTTTAAAAGATGTTGCTAATGATTTTTGTTTTCGCCACTTCAGTCATAGAGATGTCACCTCCTGGCCACCTGCCTGAGCCTGGGGGTGGTTAAGTTGGAAAGATATTTTCCCAACCCACATTAAAGTAACCCACTGCATTACAAACCAGCATGGTGACTCTCTCTTGTCTGTGCTCACTCAGCCTTCAGTTTAACCTCAAGCCTCTTCTCACTCACATCAGTCCATCCTCCAAACAACTGCCAAAAGATTCCCCTACAGTGCAGTTCTGATCATGTTATTCCCTTGCTCTATAAACTTCAGTGGTTCCCTATTGCTTCTAAGATCAAAAACAGACTTCTCTATTTGACCCTTACACCTCTTTATAACCTGACCCCTTCTTACTTCCTCAGTCTTTTCCTGCCATGCTCTTCTTGGACTCAGTCTAGGCATGGTGGCTTACTCACCAGTCCAAGAACACGATCTTTGATTTCTTATAACTGTGCCTTTGCCCTAGCTGTCGCTGGGGCCTGAAAAATGCTGCCTGATCTCCTCCACTTCTTGCAAGCCCTGGTTTCCTTCTAGATTCATCTCAAGCATAATTTTTTTTTTTTTGCGGGGCAATGGGGGTTAAGTGACTTGCCCAGGGTCACACAGCTAGTAAGTGTCAAGTGTCTGAGGCCGGATTTGAACTCAGGTCTTCCTGAATCCTGAATCTACTGTGCCACTTAGCTGCCCCAAGCATCATCTTTTGTAGAAAACTTTTTTCATCCTATCTAGCGTACTTTCCTCAAAATAGCTTGCATTCGCTTTGTATTGTGTTGTTGTTCAGTTGTTTTAGTTGTGTCTGACTCTTTGTGACCCCATGTCTATTTTTTTTTGCAAGGATACTGGTGTGGTTTACCATTTCCTTCTCCAGTTCATTTTACAGATGAGGAAACTGAGGCAAACAGAGTTAAATGACTTGCCCCAGGTCACAGAGCTACTAAATGTGTGAGGCCATATTTGAACTCAGTTCTTCCTGACTTCAGGCTGTCCCACCTAACTGTCCCATGTGTGTGTGTGTGTGTGTGTGTGTGTGTGTGTGTGTGTATTATACCCACCGCTACCCAACTATGAACACGCAAAGTGCTTAATAAATATTTGTATTGATTGATTGCAGGTGGCCCTCCAGAATCTTTCCCTAAATGAACTAGAGAAAAGGAGATCTGGAGGCCACCGAATGGATGAGCTGTAGTGAGAGTATGTCTGCTGATGTCAGGGTCCTTATTTTGATGTCTCCTGGCCTTGCCACACAGAGATGAAGAGACTCCAAATAATAAATAAGACATAAGCTTTTTCTTTCCAGCTGAGATCAGATGAACTAAATCACAGAATGATTAAATCTTAGCTCTGAAAGGAACCTTGATGATTGAGTCCATCCCCCATTTTACAGAGAAGGAAACTGAGTCAGAGAGGGAAAGCGTGTATCACAAATTTTGAGGTGCGAAGAAACCCCAGAAGCCATCTAGTCAAAACTGTTCATTTCAAAGATGAGTAAGACAAAGGCTGAGGAAGGCTAAGTGATTTGCCCAAGATCACCCAGAGAAGATTTGAAGCCAGGTTCCCCGACATGTCCAAGGTTCCCCAGCCAGCGGCAGTTCCTGATACATCATTAGAGACTAGCCCAGAGTTTTGGTTCTGTTTTCATTATTTCTCCTGTTAAATAAGATGTCATATATATATATATATATATATATATATATATATATATATATATATATATATATATATATATATATATATATATATATATATATATATATATATATATCAGTTCCCTTTTAACAACAAAAGACACTCTGAGATTTCAGAGGAAGGATTTCTGCCCAATGGACTGATGATTTGTCACACTTTAGAGCAGTGCAGTTTATCTGGAGCCTGAACTCCAGGGCAGCTCATCCTTGATGCTCACTCATCATTGCTCCACTTGCTCTTTTAGAACATTCTGACTTAATCCATGCTTTACCTAAGACAGGGTAGGTTGAAGAAACTAGAACTGGAGAAGAGAAGACTCAGTGGGGAAAGTGATTGCCAAGTATTTTCAGGTCAGTCAGGTAGAGGAGGGATTTAATTTGTTTCTGTTTAACCTCAGGGGACAGGACCAGGGCCAATGGTTGGCAGTCATAAAGAGGCAAATTTAGGTCTGATGTCTGGGAAGACATCCTAAGAGAGCCATCCAAAAGTAGACTGGGTGGGCTGTGGGAGTCCCTGTCATTGATGGTTTTCAAGGGCTGTATGACACTTTGGGGGATTTTTTGTAGGAGAGATTCTTTTTGGGGGCCTGAGTTCGAATAATTGGTCACTGAGGACTATTCCAACTCTAAAATGCTGTGATTCTGTCAATTCTGGGTTCTTTCGATTGCTCATGTAGCCAATGGTGACATAAAAAAAATGAGTCCCCCACCTTTGAATCCCAGTGGATTTTGTGTGAGGAGTACCATGTTTAAACTTAAGAGACATTCCATAAATAATTGGGCAAATGAATGAAAGTTTGGGGTCTGGTTTGTTATTTTAAGGGGGTAGATTTCTTGATTTTTCACTGATTTCATAGATTTATTTTCTCCTCTCCCTCCTTTTATTTTATTTTTTCGCCTTTTAGTAAATGTGTCATTTTACAATTTTTACCCTGCTTCACCCCTCTCTGATATCCCCTAGACTCAATGGACACAAAAAGACCTCATTGCTTCAGGTTCCAGGTTTCTGCAGCTCCAGATGCCAAGGTCAGAAGCTAATTTCAGGGGCTCTCAGCATTACAGGTTGAGAGCTGCTTTCAAAATCAGAGGATTTGGGGCAGCTAGGTGGTACAGTAGTTAAGCACTGGCCCTGGATTCAGGAGAACCTGAATTCAAATCTGACCCCAGAAACTTGACATGTACTAGCTGTGTGACCCTGGGCAAGTCACTTAACCCTCATTGCCCTGCAAAAAAAAAAAATCCAAAAAAAATCCGAGGACTTGAGTTCAAATACTGACTCTGCTTCTTAATGCCTGTGTGGGTGACCTTGGACAAGTCCCTTCACCCTCTGGACCTCAGCTCTCTTTTCTGTGAAAAGAGGGTATTGGATAAGATGACCTTTGAGCTTCTTTTCAACATTAAAATCTATAATTCTTTGATTAGCTCTTTTTTTTTTCTGATGGCAACACTAAAAAATCTGGGCCTAATAAATCCCAAAAGCCCCATGATACTCCCTGTGGGTATTGACCTTTCTTCCCTTGAACATCACATAACTTTTCCACTTCTTTTGAGAACTTATCACTTATTATTTTGCATTATACTTATTTGTATATGTGTCATATTTCCCCTAGTAGGTGTCATTATTCCATCTATACTGTTCAACTGATTGGTACTCAGGGCATAGGCCTTAATGTTTGCCAAATTGAAATGAAATGAAAGAATACTGTAGGACCTAACCTATAGGGGTTCTTGACCTGAGATCATTAAATTTTTTATAAAAAATATCTTGATGACTGTAGTTCCATATCTCCTTTGTAATCCCATATATTTTATTTTATGTATTTAAAAAACATTACTCTGTGAAGAAGTCCATAGGCTACCCAAGATTATCAAAGGAATGCATGACACAAAAAGGATTAAGAACTCATGGCCAGGGCAGCTAGGTGGCGCAGTGGATAGAGCACCGGCCCTGGAGTCAGGAGGACCTGAGTTCAAATCTGGCCTCAGACACTTGACATTTAACTAGCTGTGTGACCCTGGGCAAGTCACTTAACCCCCATTGCCCCTCGCAAAAAAAACAAACCAAGAACTCATGGCCTACGGGGCAGCTAGATGGCACAGTGGATAAAGCACTGAATTCAGGAGGACCTGAGTTCAAATCCCACCTCAGACACTTGACACTGACTAGCTGTGTGATCCTGGGCAAGTCACTTAACCCTCACTGCCCTGCCCCCCCCCAAAAAAAAGAACTCATGGCTTAAACCTTTGGTCAAAAGCTAGAATATAAACCCATCCAGATACACTGGGTTTGGGGGAGTAGGGGAAGGCAGGCTAGGGGAGTGAAGAAGATGGTATAGAACTAGCATATTGTAGCCAGAAGAACTGGCTTAAAATCCCATCTCTGACACTTACACTGAGCAAGTCACTTAAACTCTCTGACCTTCAGTCTCTTCATCTATAAAGGGGGAATAATAGTACCTGCTGCCCCTTTCTAAAAAGTGTTGCTGTACATTATTCTGTGAAGGGGTCCATAGGCTTCACCACACTGCCAGACGGGTCCATGGCACAAAATAATTTAAGAGCCCCTGCTCTGAAGACACATATTAAGATAAGGTAACATTGCAAAGTGTTTACACAAAGAAATAAAGAATGACTTAAATAACCGGAGGGATAAAATAGTGCTTATGGGTGTGATATAGAAATATAACAAAAATAAAGATACTACCCCAATTTTTTTTAAATTGCTGTAGCGATCAAACAGAATCATGTGTAGAAAGCACTCTGCAAACTCAACATAAATATTGGTTATTAGTAAGTCCATTCACAAAAGCAATAGGATACCATTCCCCTGTCATCAAAAGGTTTACAACTGGGCTAAGGTAAGAAGCCACAAAAACAAATAAGTCTCTTGTGGGTACCAATGCTATAATTTCTAGCACTCAAGTATTTGTTAAACAGATCAAGTCCTGTGAGGCCACAGTGCCCCCTTAGCTCCATTTCCTGCTTGGCGGGTATGAAAAAGGGAGAAGAATCAGTAAAGGGAAGTAAGAGGGGAGAATGAACTTTGGAAGCAGTTGAACACCTGAACTCCTCCCCATAATCCTGCTGTTTCCTTTTACTGAAAATTTGAAGGCGGTTTTGTTCTTAGAGAAATCTTTTGCTCCCCTTGGGCCCACAACACGCTTGGCATCCTTCTTCTGGGCCCCACCCTCCCATCCCCTAGCCTCCACCCAGCCGAATTAGAATACTGTACACGGATGAGTGGCAAGAACAGAGTATTGTGAAGCTTGAACTCTTGAATACAAACAGAAGAAACAGAAAGACGAGTGCGTGGGTCCTACTGGAGAATTGCAGCTTCTCTCTTTAACAAATTTCTGGTAACCCAAGTTGGAGATACTTTCCGAAGATGAACTTCCAAAGTCATTTTTTAGTCACCTACCAGTTTCTTTTGTTCTTTTCCTCAAGAGGTAAGTGAACTGTCTGATTGTTCCTCTTTCTTCCTGCAATATTTTGAGAGGCTGCTTTTAAAATACCAAATTTGTGATTGTAGGAATCTAAGGGGATCTAAAATGGTTTCTCTTCCTTGTGGGAATGTCCCCAGGCATATTCTCTTGTTTTCTTCTCTTTTCTTTAAGAGCACTGGATTAGGAGTCGAAAGGCCCACAGTCTAGACCCAGCTCAACCTCTTGCCCTTTGTTTCTAGTACAATGGTGGTGGTGGTGGTGGTGGGGGCAGACTTGATCTCCTCAATGTTTCCCCAATATTTGATGATTCCATAATGTCCCTGCTCTCTTGAACAGGTGCCATGTCAGAAGAGAATGTTGTTTGGGGTATACTGACTCAGTCCATCTCTTTGGACATCCCTGATTTCCTGAAGGACTGGGAAGTAGATGAGATACGGTGGTTGAAAGGAACGTCTGTGATTGCAACAACAAAGAAAAAGGGGAAAAATTTGGTGAAAAATGAAACAATCTACGAAATATTCAGCAACGGAACCTTGAGAATTAACAATCTGGAGAAAGATTCTGAGCACAGCTACAAGTTGGCAGTGTATCATCATAATGGGACAAACCTGTTGGAGAAAGTGCTGACTCTGCATGTGATGGGTGAGCTTTCCTTTTCTCTGTCTCCTCCATCGCTGGTGGTGGTCAAACAATTGACATTTCTCTGGCCTCTGGCTGGCCATAGACTCTAATAAAGAACTAGTTAGTGTGAGACAGATGTCCTGGCTGAAATTTCAGGTCATGGACTTTATGAGGAAGCTGTCCTCTGATGATCCCATTCCTGATGTGGTCTCCCAGCCACCCTGCCCTCCCCATTCTTGCCTTGCTCTGTTGTTGTTTTTGCCAAGTTCTCAGTTACCCAATCCCAGGCTTCTCATGATGCAATTTATTGGCTGCATGAGGAAGATAGCAATGAAAAATGAATATACTTCCCCAAATATCCCCACCCTTTATGATTTCATTAGCATAGGAAAGTGATGCCAGTGTGGTGCTCCCTCTGCCAATGAAGATTGTCCACTTATCTATAGTTAATAGTCTCAGAGTTGTCTGTAAGTATCTTGTTCAGGGTTGCAAACTCAATATTAATCAGAGGCAAGACTTTTTTTGGGGGGGAGGGGAGGCAATTGGGGTTGAATGACTTGCCTAGGGTCACACAACTAGTAGGTATCTGAGGCCAGATTTGAACAAAGGTCCTCCTGACTCCAGGATGGATGCTCTAGCCACTGCACCACCTAGCCGCCCCAGAGGCAAGACGTGAAATGTGGGTCTTCTTGACTCTAAAGCCAACCTGCTCTGCCATGACATGATGCCTCCCTGGGATCAGATAATCTCAGCTCAATACTTCACCTGTGGTATGAATCCCTTCTAAAACGTCACTAATATAAGGCCATTCAACTGCTTCTTACACACTTCCAGGGATTAAAAAGTTGTTACTTCATGAAGCATCCTATTGTATTTTCTCTCTAGGATTTCTTGCCCATCCTTTTCCCTCTAACTCCCCTCCACCCACTTAATAGTGCAAGGTAACCTTGTTCTTTACATGTTCACTCTCAAAGCATCTTTGCCTTCCCTAGTAACCATAGAAAGCAATCTTAATTTTGAGCTAAGTAAAGTCTAAATATATATCTACATGCACATTCTGTTCAACTTCTCGACCCTTTGTACCTTGGGAAATATTTATTCCTGAATGGTCCTACTAGACTGTAAGTTTCATGAGGAAAAGACTGGTTTAACTAAACCTTCCATTTCCTACAGCCCCTAGCCCAGTGTTCTCAAATTTAATTCAACAAACATTTATTAAACACCTATTAGGTACAAGGCATTGTGCTTGATGTTGTGGCCACAAGCACAAAAACAAGTGGTCCCTGCCCTCATGAAAGTTATATTCTACTTCCATAGAGCAGGCATTCAAATATTTGTTGAATAGAATGGAATGAAAGGGGCCTGTCACCAAGAGGATTTTCACATCCAGCCATGGCCTGAGAGTCACGTCTCAATCCCTGCTGCTCCAGGGCCAGCTTTGTTTTGCCTCCGTGTGGACCACACAAGCTAGAACATATCTTCCATGTTCTCAAAGTAAATGAGATTTAAATTTTTTTCTTTTCAAAGAGGCTGTTTCCAAGCCAACAATGACATGGAACTGCACCAAAAGAAGTATCATCTGTGAGGTTCAGAACAGAACTGATGCCGAGCTGACCTTATTTGACAATGGGACGCAGCCTCTGAAGAAGGGGACCGTGAAGAAGGAGGGACTGAGTCTCAAGTACACCTGGCAGGGCCTACCACCAAGGGAGTTCAAATGTGTGGTGAAAAACCAAGTCAGCGAGGAGTGGGCTGTGGGCCAAAACCCCTGCACAGGTGCGTAGTTGAGAGCGAGTGTGAAATAGCCACGGTAAGAATAAACATAGTAACGACAGTTATATTGTACTTTTTTTTTTTTTTTGGTGAGGCAATTGGGGTTAAGTGACTTGCCCAGGGTCACACAGCTAGTAAGTGTCAAGTGTCCAAGGCCAGATTTGAACTCAGGTCCTCTTGACTTCAGGGCCAGTGCTTTATCTATTGTGCCACCTAGCCGCTCCTATATTGTACTTTTAAATGAGTAAAAACAATTTCTGGACTTTCTCTCACTTAAGCCCTATAACAATCCTGTGAGATGGGTACTAGAGGTATTATTGTCCCCATATTACCGATGAAGAAGTAGAGACTCGGAGGTTAAGAGACTGATCACACAGTTAGTAAATGTCAGAGGTCAGTATCTGAAACTGAGTCTTCCTGACTTTGAGGCCAGGCTACTGTACCAAGACTTGCCTCTCTCTGTAGTCTTCCATCCACTATGCCAGACCAACTCGGTATTTTACCCCCTTTGGTCAAGACATGTGTCTCCTGCTGAGGAAACTTTATCTATGTACATCAACAGCTACACTGTATCTTACAGTCTTTCTTTTTCTTAAATCAATTGTATTTATTATCTGTTCTTTAGATCCTAGCTTCTTAAACTGTGGGTTGTGATCTCACAAGGGGTCACGTTACTGAATGTGGGGGTTGTGAAAAATTTGGCAACAGTAAAAGGTTATGTATGCCTCTTTTATATACCTATATACCTGGGACTGCATAAACATTTCTCGGGCACAAAGGGGTTGCTAGTAGAAAAGGTTTAAGAAGTCATAATCTAGAGTCCTCCTCCCCACTAACTGAGGAAGCGAGGAAGGCAAAACAAAACATGTATAGTCAAGCAAAACAAATTCCTTCATTAACTATAGCCAAAAAAGGAAAAAGGAAAGAAAAAAGAAAAATAGCCTTAATTGTCATTGTGAGTCTACCAGTTCTCTATCTGTACAGGATGAACATTTCATCATGAGTTCTTCAGAATTGTGGTTGAATCCATTGGGTTGATCAGAGTTCCTAAGTCTTTTGAAGTTGTCTGTCTTTACAATATTGTGTCTTTTGTAATCTTTTTAATTTAATTTTTTCTCTTCTATTTTCTAAATTACATGTAAAAATTTTAATATTAAAAAATGTTTGACTTCCAAATTTTCTCTCTCCTACCCTCACATCACCCCTTGAGAAGGCAAGCAATTCAATATAGCTTCTACATGTGAAGTCATGCAAAACGTATTTCTATGTTAACCATGTCATGAAAGACATAGACCCCCCCAAAAAAAAACCCCAAACCTGAGAAAAATAAACAAGGTATGCTTTGATATGCATTCAGATTCCATCAGTTCTTCCTCTGGAGGTAGATAGGATTTTTCATCATAAGTTCTTTGGAATTTACTTAGATAATTATATTGCTGAGAATAGATATGCCATTTACAGTGGATCATCACACAAATATTGTGTTACTGTGTACAATGGTCTCCTGGTTCTGCTCATTTCATTTTGTACCATTACTTACTTATAAGTGTTTCCAGGTTTTTCTGAAACCATCCTACTCAGCATTTCTTATATATATGATAGCTTTTTCAATTATTCCTCAACTGATGGGCATTCTTCTCTAATTCTTTGCCACCACAAAAAGAACTGTTATAAATATTTTTGTAGGTAAGGGTCCTTTTCCTTTTCCTTTGATCTCTTTGAAATATAGACCCAATAGTGGTTTTATTGCATCAAAGGGTATGTGAAATATTATAGCTCTTTGGGCATAGTCACAAATTGTTCTCCAGAATGGTTGGATCAGTTCATAACTCCACCAATAGTGCGTTAGTGTCCCAATTTTTCCACATCCCCTCTAACATTTGTCATTTTCCTTTTCTGTCATATTAGCCCATCTGATTAGGTGTTACGTGATATCTCAGAGTTGGTTTTTATTTTATTTTATTTTTGTGGGGCTTAATGTCAGGAGACATCACATTTCTGTTGTTTGGTCATTTTTCTATTACTACTGTTCTATACTACTGTTTATTCAGTCATTTTTCAGTCATGTCCCACTCTTCGTGACCCCATTTGGATTTTTCTTCGCAGAGTCCTGTAGTAGTTTGCCATTTCCTTCTTCAGCTCATTTTACAGATGAGGAAACTGAGGCAATTAGGGTGAAGTGATTTTCCCAGGGTCACGGAGCTACTAAGTGTCTGAGGCTGGATTTGACTTGTTTTTTTGGTTTTTGGGGTTTTTGTTTTTTTTGGTGGGGCAATGAGGGTTAAGTGACTTGCCCAGGGTCACACAGCTAGTAAGTATCAAGTGTCTGAGGCCAGATTTGAGCTCAGGTTCTCCTGAATCCAGGGCCAGTGCTTTATTCACTGGGCCACCTAGCTACCCCCAGAGTTGTTTTAATTAGCATTTCTCTAATCAGTAGGGATTTAGAGCATTTCATATGACTATAGATAGCTTTGATTTCTTTTGAAAACTGCCCATTTACATCCTTTATCAATTGGGAAATGCCTCATATTTTTATGAATTATACTCAGCTCTCTAGATATCTGAGAGATGAGGCCTTTATCAAAGAAATACTGTAAAATCCTCCCCCCCCCCCAGTTTCCTGCTTTCTTTCTAATCTTTGCTGCATTGGTTTTGTTTGTGCAAAACTTTTAAAATTTCATGTACTCTAAAATATCTATTCTACCTCCCATAATACTCTCTATCTCTTATTTGGTGACAAATTCTTCCCCATCATTCAGGTAAAATTTTCCATTCTCCCCTAATTTGCTTATGATATCACCCTTTATTTCTAAATCATGTACCCATTTTGACATTATCTTGGTGTATCATATACGATGTTGGTCTATATCTAGTTTCTGTCAAACTGAATTTTAGTTTTCCTGGCAACTTTTGTCAGATACTGAGTTCTTATCCCAAAAGTTTGGATCTTTGGGTTTATCAAACACTAGGTTACTAGGCTCATGTATCGTAACCTAATCTATTCCACCAATCCACCACTCTATTTCTTAGCTAGTACCAGATTATTTAGATGATTACTGTTTTGTAATTCAGTTTGAAATTGGTACTGCTAGGCACCTTCCTTCACATTTTTCATTGATTTTCTTGATATTCTTGATCTTTTGTTCTTCCAGATAAATTGTTATTATTTTTCTAGCTCTGTGAAATATTTTTTGGTAGTTTGATATGTATGGCACTGGAATGGAATAAGTTAATTAATTTAGGTAGAATTGTCATTTTTATTATGTTGGCTTGGCCTAATAATGAGAAATTAATATTTCTCCCATTGTTTAAATCTGGCTTTATTTGTTTGAAAAGTATTTTGTAATTGTGTTCATATAGTTCCTGGGTTTGTCATGGCAGGTAGACTCTCAAATCTTTCATACTGTCTACAGTTATATTCATTGGAATTTCTCTTTCTATCTCTTCCTGCTGGATTTTGTTGGTAATATATAAAAATTTTGATGATTTATGTGGGTTTTCCTGCAACTTTGCTGAAGTTGTTAATTAATTCAACTATTTTTTAAGTTAATTTTCTAGAATTCTCCAAGTAGACCATCATATCATCTACAAAGAATAATAGTTTTGTTTCCTCATTGCCTATTCTAATTCCTTCAATTTCTTTTTTCTTCTCTTATTTCTATTGCTAGTATTTCTAGTAAAATATTGAATAATAGTGGTAAAAGTGGGTTTCCTTGCTTCACCCCTTTTCTTACTGGGAAGGCTTCTAGTTAATTCCAATTATAGATATTGCTTGCAGATGGTTTTAGATGGGTGCTACTTACAATTTTAAGGAAAGCTCCATTTATTTGTGTTTTCTAGTGTTTTTCAATAGGAATGAGTGTTGTATTTTGTCAAAGGCTTTTTCTGCATCTATTGTTGCAATCATATGATTTTTGTTGTTTTTGTTATTGATATGGTCAGTTATGCTGATAGTTTTCCTAATGTTGAACCAGACTTACATTCCTGGTATAAATTCCACCTGCTCATAATGTATGATTTTTATGATATATTTCTGTAATCTCCTTGCTACTATTTTATTTAAAATTTTTGAATTCATTAGGGAAATTGGTCTACAGTTTTCTTTCTCTGTTTTTGCTCTTCCTGGTTTAGATATCAGCAGCATATTTTTGTAATAAAAGGAATTGGTAGGGCTCCTTCTTTGCCTATTTTTCCAAATAGTTCATATAGTATTGGAATTAATTGTTCATTAAATGTTTGGTAGAGTTCATTTGTATCCATCTTGTCCTGTATTTTTTTTTTCTCCTTAGGGATCTCATCTATGGTTTGTTCAATTTATTTTTCTAAGATAGGGTTATTTAAATATTCTATTTCCTCTTCTGTTAATCTGGGCAATTTCTATTTTTGTAAATATTTATTTGTTTCACTTTGTTACATTTATTGACATATAACTGGGCAAAATAACTTGTAACGATTGCCTTAGTTTTATCTTCATTGGTGATGTATTCACCATTTTCATTTTTTATATTGGAAAGTTGATTTTCTTTCTTTCTTTTTTTTATTTTGGTGAGGCAATTTGGGTTAAGTGACTTGCCCAGGGTCACACAGCTAGTAAGTGTCAAGGATTTGAGGCCAGATTTGAACTTAGGTCCTCCTGAATCCAGGGCTGGTGCTCTATCCACTGTGCCACCTAGCTGCCCCTTTTCTTTCTTTTTTAAATCAAATTAGGAGGTGATCAATGGATTCTTTCGATTTCTATTTCATACTCTGATTCTAGGATATAAAGGCAGTTTTCTTTGTTAATTTTTTGAAAGATATTGTTTAGGCTCTTTTTTTATTATCGTGGCTTTCAGGTATTCCAATAATTCTTAAATTAGTTCTCTTCAATCTATTTTCCAGGTCAGTTCTTCCAATGAGATATTTCACTTTTCTTCCATTTAAAAATTCATTTGGCTTTATTTTATTGTTTCTTGATGTCTCGTGGAGGCATACACTTCCACTTACAATTCTAATTTTTAAGGAATTATTTTCTTAACTTAGCTTTTGTATCTCTCTTTTTTTCCATTTGCCCAATTCTGCTGTTTAAGGAGTTTTCTTCAGTGGATTTTGGTACCTCTTCTACTATTTGACCAATTCTGTTTTTTAAGGTGGTTTTTTTTTCAGTATTTTCCCCTCTTTTTACCAAATTGTTGATTTTCTTTTCTTATTTTTCATGTAACTTTCATTTCTTTTCCAAAATTTCCTCTACCTCTCTTATTTGATTTTGAAATCTTTTTTTGAGCTTTTCTAGGAATTCTTGTTGGGTTTGTATCTGATTCACTTTTTTTCTTTTGAGGCTTTGCTTGTAGCTGTTTTTATTTAATTGTCCTGTTTTGAGTTTGTGTCTTGCTCTTTGTCACCAGAGTAACTTTTTATAGTCAGGTTTTTTTTGTTATTTGCTCGTTTTCCATCCTATTTCTTGACTTTAACTCAGTTTTTTCTTGACTCTGAGACAAGTCCACTATCCCTTATATTATGCTGCCTTTTTGCCCCCCCCCCCCAAAACAACACACCCATCCCTCTGGAGATGTCAGTTCTAGTCAATCAACTGATCAACAAGTATTTTATTAAGTGCCTACTAGGTGCTAGACACTATGCTAGATGCTGAGGACACAAAGAAAAAAAAATTAAATAATCCCTGCCCTCAGTTTATATTTTATTAGAGGTGATTAATTGATTTGGGCAAAACCATGTCCCTGTCTTGGACTATCATGCTGCCTGGAATATGAACTGAAATGTTTAGGGAAAGTTGTAAGGAAAGTGGCTTACTTTGTTAGCCGTACTAATCTTGGAAATTCGCCACAGCACTCAAACTAACAAGCAATCTAAGAGATGTCTTTCCCCAATCATACCCCCTTTTTCTCTGAAAGAAAAGATGAATAATGAAAGAACATTTCTTTGGCAAGTAATGCCATTTCATACTGGAAGTAGGGATAGAACTCAGAGCCCAGAAAGAGTAAACAAAAGGTGCCTCAAAAGCTGCTTCCTACTCTAAGCCTTTGTTGATTGTCTCAATTGTCAACACTATTTTCTAACCCTTCCCCTCCCCCCATTTACTTTATCCATGGCATCCCAAGAGTCTCTAGTGAAGTTATAAACATTCTTAAAAACACACTAAGACTTTTGTGACCCCTGTAATTTCAGGGGTAATCAAGATAACACAGAACTCAATTCCAAGAGTCCTCTCAATATACCTGATAAGATTATAGGGTGTGGAGCTAAGGTGAGAATGATGCATCCCATGGAGGTAGACATGAGCCCTGGTGCCTTGCTGACAATCCAAGGGAGAGAAAGCTTTAGAGAAGCAGAATTCATTCCTTGCTCTTTTTTCTAGGCCACAAAGTAGGGACATTCCCTCTGACATGATTCAGCAATTGGCTGCCTCCCTCAACTCCCCCCCCCCCACCAGTTTTTTGTTTGTTTGTTTGTTTGTTTTGTTTGTTTTTGTTTTTGTAGGGCAATGGAGGTTAAGTGACTTGCCCAGGGTCACACAGCTAGTGTCAAGTGTCTGAGGCTGGATTTGAACTCATGTCCTTCTGAATCCAGGGCCGGTGCTTTATCTACTGCACCACCTAGCTGCCACCATAAATGTATATTTCTCATGTAACAATTAACATATACCCTTTTTTCTTTTTTAAAGTGAGGCAATTGGGGTTAAGTGACTTGCCCAGGGTCACACAGCTAGTAAGTGTCAAGTGTCTGAGGCCGAATTTGAACTCAGGTCCTCCTGAATCCAGGGCCGGTGCTCTATCCACTATGCCACCTAGCTGCCTCTTCCCCCACCAGAAAGGTGCCCCTGAAACCTACATGTACAGCTAGCTCCATGGGATGTGAGTCTTTGAGATAAAAGTCCATGCCCTTTAATCCCATCAAGGAGATAAAGGGGGGGGGATGGGATTATAAGATTGAGCAGGGGTTCTCATGATCACTCCATAGAGTGCTCATTTTGTATATATTTTGTACATATTTCAAAAGTACTTCTTTGTGTGGGGAAGCTAGGTGGCACAGTAGAGTCCTGGGTCTGGAGTCAAGAACACATGAATTCAAATCTGGCTTCAGACATTTATTGGATGTGTGATCCTGGCAAGTCACTTAATCCTGTTTACTGCAGTTTCCTCATTTGTAAAATGAGGTAGAGAAGGAAATGGCAAGTATCCAGTATCTTTGCCAAGAAAACCCCAAATAAGGTCACAAAGAGTCAGACAAGACTGAAAAGACTGAATAACAACTTATTTGGATACTGGTTGGTTTCTTTTTGATGCAATGTAAGTTCCTTAAAGATAGGCACTTTTGTTTTTCTTTGTATCGTCTTGCATAGTGTCTGACATATGAGGAGCTTAATTAATACTTTTTGAATTGGACTGAGTTGAACTGAAGATAGGCAGAAGCTTCTGGAACCCTGGGCACTGTGTAACATTTTTATCAATGGCATGGCTAGCACCAGGGCTGGGTGACTTCTCCAGTTTGTAGATGACACCAATCTAGGAGGCTGAGTTAACATGTAGGTGACACATATGAAAAAAACTTCAATGGGCTATTTCTAAGATGAAATTGAACCATCACCAATGGAGAGTCTTACTCTTATTTTCTAAAAGTTGACTTCACAAGAACAAGGTTGGAGGCGGCCTGACCAGACCACAACTGGGGGTGTTGGGGTAGTGATATGCAAATTTGGCAGCCAAAAAAGTTCATGTGATATTAGCCAACAATGAAAGAGGCTGGGTTCCAGGACTAAGGAGGAAGGAGTTCAGTTGTGCTCTCCCCCTAGTCATATCATGTCTAGAGTAGTTCAATCTAGGGATCATGTTTTGAAAAGCATATTGATAATGTTGAGGGCATCAAGATGAGGGTTTATAGGATCCTGAAGTTGAAATCATGTCTTATGAGACTGCTTGATCTAGAGAAGAGAAGATTATGGGGGAAAATGTGATAGCTGTGTTTGAGGATTTCATGGGGAAGATGGATAAGTCTTGTTCCACTTAGGCTCAGAGACCAGAACCAAAAGCAGCCCTTTCATTTTATGCCTGAGAAGATTAAGGTCTCTTAGAGATTAAGTAACTTGTCAAAAGTCATGCAAATAGCGTCCCTATCCTGGGGGAGACCTAGTGAAGAGAGGGCTGGATGGATCTGGAGTTAGAAGGACCTGAGTTCAAATCTAGCCTCCAACATTTATTAGTGATGTGACCCTACACAAGTCACATAGCCTCCATTTGCCTCAGTTTTCTCTTTTTGGGACAACAATAGCACCTCTCAGAGCTGTTGTGAGGATAAAATGAGGTAATATTTGTAAACTTTAAAGGGTTATATAAATGCTAGTGATGATGATGAAGAAGAAGACGAATCTATCAATCAATACTAGTTGATTAATAAGTCTCTCTTTATTTGGAGGTCTTCAAACAAGGTCTGGATGTCTACTAGTTGGGTGTACTGAAGGAAACCTCCCCATCCCCATCCAAGAGGAAGGAGGAGACATACAGAGGGAAATATGTCTCTTTCCACTTTTTTTTTTTGTGAGGCAATTGGGGTTAAGTGACTTGCCCAGGGTCACACAGCTAGTAAAGTGTCTGAGGCCAGATTTGAACTCAGGTCCTCCTGAATCCAGGGCTGGTGCTCTATCCACTGCACTACCTAGCTGCCCCATCACTTCTTTTTAAAGACAAAAAAGAGAGAGAAAATTAATGCAAAAAAACTGGAAAAAATCTGACCTTATACTTTATGTCCTGCACACATGGACCCCAAGCTCCACAAAGGAAATGGGAGTGGGGAGGTATTGAAGGTTGGATTATTATTCAGGTCTGGTTGGATCCTTGAGCCTTTGAGGTCTCTCAGCTTTGAAGGTCTGTGACCATGTGAACACTGGGGTCTAGAGAGGGGAGGATGAGGAGAGCTTGGCAGACCATTCTTTCTTCCCTCCAAGCAAAACAAGATAGAGTCAGGGTCCAAAAAGAAATGATGAAAATGTGTAAGGCAGTTTGGGGGCAATCGTTGGCTGACAGTGGAGCTCCGCTTCTCTTTTCAGAGTTTCTCAGGGGATATAATAAGAGGAGGTCAGACAGATATGGCTTCCCAGCCAAGCCAGCTTTGTGCAAGGAATTGATCATTTTTGCATGATGGGAAAAGAAACGTCTTTTGTCTCAGTCTTTTGCCTGTTAGAGAGGCTTTTTACTATAGTCGACAGAGGACTGGGCAAGAAGGTACGGCATAAATTCCAATTCTAGTTCTACCCCTAACTTAGTTGATACCCATAACTGATTGATAGATTTTTCTTCTTGGAGAATAACAGCATAGTGATTGACATATACGATCCATGTCATATTCATACATATATGATGCTTTAAAATTTACAAGGCACTTTTCATATATATTATCTCATGTGAGTTTCTCAACAATTCTGGGAGGGAGGGAGGCAGTATAGTTTTATTATCCCCATTTTTCAGATGAAGAAATTGAGCATGAGCAAGGTTAGTTGATTTGCCCGCGGTCTTCCAAGCTAAAGTGTCAGAGGTGGCATTCGAAAAGAGATCTTCTGGACTCTGGGTCCAGCATGCTGTTATGCCAACCTGCCTCTGCAATTCACTTCAGCTCACTAGACTTCAGTTTCCTTAACATTGATTTTAATCAAGGGTCCAGAGGGTAACATGCTCGCCTTGGTCTGGGTTTTGGGGTACTCTCTGGGCTACCAACAAGAGGGCGGTGACTTAGGGTAGCAGTCCAGCTGACAATCCTGAGACTTCAATGAGGATCAATAAAAGGATCACGTCACCAATCTCTAACTCTCTCCTCCCTCCCCTGTCACTAAGATGGAGTGAAATCACCTCTCCCCCAGCGTTATAGCTTTCTTTCACCTTTACTCAAGTCTCCTTTTGATCGTTCATCCTGGCACAGAACCTAGAGTCACTCTAGGTTCTCAAAAGCTCTGCCAGTAGGTTGAGAACTCTGGCCTCTTCTTCCATGCTGGAACAGTTTGGAGTCCATGCTCCTAGAGGACCTCTGTGTCTGAGAGATGTAGATCAGTCTACCTCAACGAAGGACTGCTGCCAGGACGAGAACACTAGGCTTTGGAATGAGAGGACCCGGGTTCAAATGCTATCTATCTCTCATGCTTACTGCCTGTGTAGCCTTGGGCAAATTATTTAATTTCTCTGGGCCCCAATTTCCTTATCAGTAAAATAAGAGGGTGGGACTAGATAGCCTCTGAGGCCCCTTCCCTCTCCAACTATGATGCTATGATTGGCTCCCTGAGGGTGAATTTGGGTGAGGGGTCTTTAATTCACAAAGATGACCTACTTAGGGGGCAGCTAGGTGGCACAGTGGATAAAGCGCCAGCCCTGCATCCAGGAGGACCTGAGTTCAAATCTAGGCTCAGATACTTGACACTTACTAGCTGTGTGACCCTGGGCAAGTCACTTAACCCTCATTGTCCCACCAAAAAAAAAAAAAAAGATGACCTATTCAGGAAGGCTTGGAACTGGAGCACTCCCTCAACTAGAGTGTCAATATATTGATCATAGTTTTCCTCTAGTGGCTGACCTTCATGCTCATTTTAAATCTTGGATGTGTTTGGGGAGCCTGCAGGTTCTGGCTGAGTTACAGCATCCTTTTTTATTTGCCCAGGACTCTAGCAGCCCCTTAAGGAGGTACTTGGGGTGAGCTCTGTCTTGGGCACTGGGGGAAGGAATGTGAAAGAAATAGTCCCTCCCCTTGTGTGGTTTGTGGCATAGAATGTCAGAGCTGGAAGGAATCTTGGAGATTATCTCCTCAAAACCCCTTGGAGATTATCTCAGAAAAACCTCTCCTTGTCCTGGGATACTTGGACCATTTGCCCAAGGTCATATGGCTTGGTGGGTGATAGAGCCAGGACTAGCCCATAGGCCCTTCAACTTTCATTTCCATGTTCTTTTAATTATACCACACTCTCTCTGTCTCTAATTGCGGAGGCAATGTATTAGCACATGAAATAAGAGACCATTTACATAGCATCAAGTCAGCAAGTGCAAAATCATGTACTAGAATGCAAATTAAGCACATACTTTTAGAGTGAATACGTACACCATGAGAAGTCAAGGGAAAAAAAAGTATGTGAGTGCGCGTGTGCGTGTGCGTGTGCGTGTGTGTGTGTGTGTGTGTGTGTGTGTGTGAGAGAGAGAGAGAGAGAGAGAGAGAGAGAGAGAGAGAGAGAGAGAGAGAGAGAGAGAGAGAGAGAATCGGGATGTTTTCAGGATTTCAGATTCAGAGCTGGAATAGACATGTGGGGTTATCCAGTCCAGCCACCGAATTTTGCAGATGAGGAAACAGAGTCACAGGGAGGTTTAGTGAGTTGGCCAAAGTTACACAAGCACTAGGCATGAGAGAAACTCATTCCTCTAAGAAGGGATGCTGGCAGTGAATAGAAGATGATTCTCTATCTTGGTGTGAGTGGTAATACTATGAGGGGATGGTCTGGGATCCACAAACTTTTAAGGAGTCCATGAATAGATTTCAGAGGATCTGTGAATGTAGGTGGAGAAAAAAAATTACATGATAAATTAAATATAATCAGTTTCCTTTGGAAGAAGGAGGAGAAGGAGAAGGAGAAGGAGGAGGAGGAGGAGGAGGAGAAGGAGAAGGAGGAGGAGGAGGAGGAGGAGATTCTATTTAGGTGCATGCGTATGAATAGAGAGAGCCCTAAATTGCTACTAAGAAAGGCAGCCTGGTATAGTGGAAGGCATATTGGATTTAGAGTCAGAGGACTTGGATTTGAATCCTAACTGCCATTTACTAATTGTATGATCTTAGGCAAGTGTCTTTACCTCCCTCAGCTTTAGTTTCATCATCTGTAAAATAGGTACAATACAACTTCACTGAGTTGTGGAAAGATAAAATGAAAAAATATCCATACAGTGCTTTGTAATAGTGATGTGTCTTGTAAATGGACATTGTTGTTATGTACTGAATCTTCAAAGTGGGCATTAGAGTGGACAGCCCTGTTCTTCCAGGACACAACCCTTGGTGCATCTGTGGATTTCAGAAAACTGGACTCTTGGCCATGAGCCTGATTCAGGGTGGTGATCCCTGGGTTTCTGAGTGTGTACCCTTCAATGCACATACCTGTATCTATCCTCTGCTTCCCATGCAAGAGGAATCTAGCAGAGAAAAAGAGCCCAAGCCTTTTCCAAGCTCTTCCCTGCCCTGCCCATTTAGGGGCTATGTGTCTAGGCTAACTTCTAGACATTTTGGCCACCTGGTACCTATAGCCCAGACAGAAAAGAGTTGTTTTTTTTTTTCCCTTCCCCTCATGCTGCTATTAGTTTCATAGACCTCTCTCCTTATACACAGTAAGAAGCAAAAGGAAAGGGAGCTAGCATTTAATAAGCATTATAATATTATTATGTATTAGTAAGTATGTAAAATGAGCACTTTACCAATATTGTCTCATTTGATCCTCACAATAATCCTGTGAGGGAGATGCTATTATGATCTCCATGTGACAGATGAAGAAACTGAGTCAGGAACAAGTTAAGTGACTTGCCCAGGGTCACACAGCTAGTAAGTGTCAAGGGTCTGAGGTTGGATTTGAACTCAGGTCCTCCTGAATCCAGGACTGGTGCTTTATCCACTGTGCCACCTAGCTGCCCCTGTAACTATATTTCTTAGGGTTCCAAGGGTACCTCTGAGGAGGCAGGAATTATTCTATAAGGTCATTGACTTGAGCCCCTACTGGTGTGCTTCTATCTAAGATTATCAGTTGAAAATAGCTTCGTTTGCCAGCCTTAAGTAGCTTTTAGAAAGGAGGACTTACTCAGATGGTACAATAACAGTTGGTATAAAACATCCCCTACACATGTTTGTGACACATCCCCCTCCACAAATACATATGGGGAGTCCAAGGGAAAGTGGGATCAAACTAAGAGAACACACGTGGCAAAGGGGTAATTCCCATCTCCTGGTTGTTTGAAATCTGTTTCTCCCATTCATGAAGTGCTCATTAGGCTCCCCTTATATGGGGATCCATCAAGGACACGAATGGAAAAAGGTCCAACATTTCTCAGACCCTACAAAGCTTTCAAGATCTTACACAAAGGATGGAGAAAGAGAACTGGCCAAGGCCAAATCTGAAGCTTCTCCTTCCTTCCTTCCCTCCCTCCTACCCCCAGATGATTCTTCCTCAAGGATGTGCTGGAAAGCCATACCTGCTCTAATTTCTGCAATGATTCCAGTTCTCTAGCTGGTTAATTTATAGACTTATAGTGTTCAACTTTCCTTGGCTTATTCAAACATTATTCTTGTAATGTCATTGAAGTTTGAAGGACTTTTCCCAGACTTTGTCTAATGCCTATACTTAATGGATTGAACATCTTTTCAGTGGGATGAAATTGAGTAAATCAATCACCTATCCTCTATACAAAGAAAGGCAAACATAGCCCCTGGTCTCAAGGAGAGTACATTCTAATATTGAAATACCATGTAAATAAGTAAGTACATACCCAATATAAACTGAGTAGATGAAAATAATTTCAGAGGCAAATTTTTCCCTAGCAACTGGGGGAGACCTAGAAAAGTTTCCTACAGAAGGTGAGATTTCAGTTCAATCTTGAAGGATAAGTGACTTCTCCATAGTGTAGCAGGTCTTCTGACTCAAAGGCCTTCTCACTGTCCTATGCCACAATGCTTCTCTAGGGTTATCTAGGGCCACTCAATTCTTAAAATATTTATTTTTTCTTTAGGGTTCATTATTTAAGTGGATCTGGGTTTATGTGAATTGCCTTCCTGCCCTCTGAATTATAAGCGAACCTCATAGTAGTCCCTGGCCATCCTATCAAACCAGGAAGTATGGTACAGTGGAAATAATGCCAGGATAATAGACAGAGAATGTTTGTTCAAATCCCAGCCTCGGTTTCAATCAAAGCCCTGTCACTTACTACCTATGTGATGTTGGAGAACTTGTTTACATCTCCAAGTCTCAGTTTCTTCATCTGCAAAATTAGTGGTTTGGACTAAATGATGCCTAAGGTGTCTTCTATCTTGAAGTTTTTCATCCTATGATCAGCAGGCAGCAGTGCCATCCCTCTGCTCCCCTTCCTTCTGCCCAAATTGCTTCCAGTTCTCTTCCTGAGCTTCAGGTCTAGATTGGGAAAGCCTGAGAACCATGGTAGATATAGAGGGTGATGTGAGGATGCAGCAGTCATAGAACTAACAATCCTCTGAATTCTCTCTCTCTCTCTCTCTCTCTCTCTCTCTCTCTCTCTCTCTCTCTCTCTCTTTCTTTTGCAGGGCAATGAGGGTTAAGTGACTTGTCCAGGGTCACACAGCTAGTGTCAAGTGTCTGAGGCCAGATTTGAACTCGGGTCCTCCTGAATCCAGGGCCAGTGCTTAATCCACTGCACCACCTAGCTGCCCACCCTCTGAATTCTTTAAAACCAGAACTGCAGTCATCAAACAAAAAGAGCTTGGAGGGAATGGCCAATCTAATAATTTCCCTTCGGTTAATGTTAGATTCAAACTAACCTAGTCCCCCATCTCAGCTCTATTCAAAGGATCCTGAATGTTTTAGCCCTGTTTCACCAGGTTTAGGATTAGCCTTATTTTCTTCTTCCCATTGGATAATTTAAGACACAATATGGCTTATCTATAAAAGGCAAGTGAGTATAAGAGCATAAAACAGCAAAGCCACAATTAATAAGCCACTGTAGTTCCTATTTAGAGGGGGATTTCTCTTCTTAAAGAAAATCCTTTAAGAAATCTGATTTCTATCTCTTTGACTTTTCCCCTGGAGTCCATCATGTTTCTTGCAAAAGAGTAAGCAAATTTCTTCCCATCATTGATTTTTGTGGAAACATTCAGCTGAAGAAGCTATTTCTGTTTTGATGCCCTATTGGGTCAGATTTCATGATACATTATTAGACTGATATTTGTATTGGTTGTAAAATGATACTGCTAAGGTCAAGGTCATGAGTTCGATCTTGGTGCCTCCCTGATTGCTTTGATCTAATTCACAGCCATGTTTTTTTTTCCTCTTGACCACAGCTGGCTACCTTCACAAATGGATCACGTGGAGGTAGAAAACTGAGGATGGCTCATTGCCACACCTCATCCTTGATGAAAAACAACTTATGGGGCAGCTAGGTGGCGCAGTGGATAGAGCAGCGGCCCGAGATTCAGAAGGACCTGAGTTCAAATCCGGCCTCAGACACTTGATACTTACTAGCTGTGTGACCCTGGGCAAGTCACTTAACCCCAACTGCCTCACCACCTCCCCCCCCAAAAAAAACCAAAAAAACCCAACTTATAGTAAATACACTTACTACTTGTTGACTGTCCAGTGGTTTCAGCTTGGACTCTAAAGAATATGTTATTAGTCTGAAAGAGAGAACAATGCCCAAAACAGATTCTTAGGGTTCTGTGTCATCTGTTGACTCTGTCAAGATGCTTTCAAACATTATTTCACCACTTATGTGATCCAGCCATCCCAGGATAAAGTTGAAACGACTTTTCTCATTGAGCTACCTGGGATGGAGGTAACCTACATTCAATCTGGATAACTAACTGGTGACTTTTGCCACTGTGTCCCTATCTCGTGTGAGCTATCTTTTTTTTTTTTTTCCTTACAGCAACAGTCCTGGACATTTATCACATCCTGAGTATTTGTGGAGGTGGGGTAATCCTGTTAATCTTCTTGGCTCTGCTCATTTCCTGTTGCCTGAGGAGGAAAAAACAAAATAAGAAGACAAATGGTAAGCTGTTGTTCAGTCCTGCTGTTGTACACCTGCTTGGGCTAACTGGCTGCCCATGATGAAAAGAGGTGATGAAGAAAAGATTGGTGAGCTGGGCAACTTTAACTGGTAGGGCTGGCAACCTCTGCTTGTGCAGGACATTTTGCAGTTTGCTTAATTGTGAAAATCAAGTACTTTTGAGTGGTAATGGGGCAGATTAAAAAAACAGACCTCAAATGAGGCACCGAATAGCAAATGATTTGCTTCTTCCAGGCATAGAGTTACATGAAGTTTTACATTTCAAAAAAAATTTACATTTTAAATTGAATTTTATTTTATTCTTAGTTCTGAATATTTTCTCTGACTTTCTTCTCCTCAATCTATTGAGAATATATATATATATATATATAATGTATAAATAAACTTGTTTCAAATATGTTTAGTCAAGCAAAACAAATTCCTGCATATTATTTCCAAAAGGAAAGAAAGAAAAAAGGAAGGAGAGAAAGGAGAGAAGGAAGGAAGGAAATAAGGAAGGGAGAAGAAAGGAAGAAAGGAAAGAAGAAAAAGAAAGAAAGAAAAGAAAAGAAAAAGAAATAGGCTTCAATCTGCAGGACTGAATGAGATAATATTTCAAAAGCACTTAGCAAAGTGCCTAGCACATAGTGGGCGATTAAATGCTTATTGCCTTCCCCTTTTCTTAGTTCTTTTTCTGCAAGTATGAAGGCTGTTTCAACATGAGTACTCTCAAATTGTGGTTAGTCATTGTATCGATCAGAGTAAAAATTTGAATGTCATAGATTCTAAAGGTAGCGGAGAGTATCAGAGGGGTTTTCCCCCACACACCCCAAAAGGTAGGTCGACTTCACTCCCACCTTGGCATAAAGGTTCTGGCTAGCTCTGCCTCTTTCTGCATCTCCTTGCCATCTTAGGCCAGTCAAAATGTACATTGTCAGTGGTTGGACTATATACAACTTTGATTCATTCTTTTATTTATTTATTCAAACAATATTGCAAGGAGAGATCATTCCAGATAGAAATAATAACAACATAAGTAAAAACACAGAGGTGGAAGGCCTAGGGCATGTTTTGGGCAAAGTGAATAGCCTGGTTTCATTGGATTGGAGACTGCTTGAAGGGAGAGAATTAGGAAACAAGACTGGAAGGGTTGACTGGGGTCAGCTCTGAATGCCAAACGTCGTACAGCACTTTACAGATTGAGCCTTAAGTGTGTAAAGAAACTAGTCCTCAGAGACATATTTCTCTTCACTTGCCACACTGTTTGCCTTGGTTAATTCATCAGCTCTGATGAGTTCAACTATCATTTCTATATAGATAACTCATATATATATATATATTCTCTATCCCGAGTCATATAACTGGATGTCTGATTCAGTTGTTTTTGCTCAGTCATTTTTTCGTCATGTCAACTCTTCATAACTCCATTTGGGGTTTTCTTGGCAGATACTGGAGTGGTTGGTTGGTTTGCCTTTTCCTTCTCCAACTCCTTTGACAGATGAGGAAACTGAGGCAAACAAGGTTAAGTGACTTGTCCTGGGTCACACAGCTAGTAAATGTCTGAGACAGGACTCAAACTCAGGTCTTGTTGAATATAGGTGCAGAATTCTATGCACTGCGCCATTTACCTGAGTCTTCTTTCAAGAACAAGGCGTCAAGTACAAAATGCAAACCCTTTGTTTTAGCATTTAAAGCCCTTCATAGTTTGGATTTAGTTCATCTTATTGTACGCTACTCCCCTTCCCATACTCTACATCCCAGCCAAACTGGCCTGCTTCCTATTCCCCAGATTTGGTGTCCCATCTGCCACTTCTATGCCTGGAATGCGTTCAATCTTTTCTCACATTTCTATTGTCAAGTCCTTTGTTTCTTTCAAGGCTCAGTTCATATGATAATTCTTTTTTTTGTTTGTTTGTTTTTGCGGGGCAATGGGGGTTAAGTGATTTGCCCAGGGTCACACAGCTAGTAAGTGTCTAGTGTCTGAGGCCGGATTTGAACTCAGGTACTCCTGAATCCAGGGCCGGTGCTTTATCCACTGTGCTATCTAGCCGCCCCCTCATATGATAATTCTGATGAGAAATTTGTCCTGGGTCCCTTGCCTGCCATAAATGGCTCTGTCCCTTCTCAAATTATCTTTCTTTTATTTATTTGGGTACATGTTGTACACCTCCAGTAGAAGGTAAGCACCTTGAGCACAGGGACTGTTTTTTTTTTTCTTTTGAGCAAAGGAGGCTTACAATCTATGTGGTGAAGTAAGGAAATGAAATTAATCAATTAATTGAAGATATTATTAAATGTCTATTATCTGTCAGGAACTGTACCAAGAGCTAGGGATATGGATACCAAAAATGAGTGCCTGACCTCAAGGAGCTTACATTCTAATAGAAAGAAACAACTTACATGCATACATGCATACATACATGTGTGAGAATATACACACAAACACACATACACAGTACATGCATACACACATACACATATGCACATGTAGCAGGGGTTTTAATCCTGAGTCACAGGGAGGGTGAGCTGATATATATATAGGGCAGTCAATTGACTCACCCTTGCTAGAAATAATGGTAATCTTGATTTAATTTCTTTGTCCAGAGTTAGAGGTAAAAAAGAGATGGGGGGGGGGCAGCGAGAAGGATTGTTGTTGTTCTGTTGTGACCAACTCTTCATGACCCAATTTGAAGTTTTCTTGGCAAAGATACTGGAGTGGTTTGTCATTTCCTTCTCCAGGTCATTTTACAGATGAGGAAACTGAGGCAAATAGGGTAAAGTGACTTACTCAGGATCACACAGCTAGTAAGTTTCTGAGGCCAGATTTGAGCACAGGTCTTCCTAACTCCAGCCCTCTCCATCCACTATGCCACCTAGCCATCCTGGGGGGGCGGGGGTTTCAGTAGGGCAAATGGCAAGAGGAAGGCCATGATGGGATGTGTGAATCATAGTCTGGTCTGGACCTGGATGGATATTGTGAGCTATGTAAGCTTGCACTCAGTCACCAATCAAAACAGCTCATCCCTAAATATATACAAATGACTGTAATAAAAATTGAAATTTAAGAACATAAAATATGCCAGAGTTTGCTCTGAGCTCAAATCACAGAGAGATCAGCCTTGGCCGGGGCAAGGGGAGGGTTCAGGGACACTTTTGTGGAGGAAGAGGCATTTGAGCTGAGCCCTGGAAGAATGAAGATTTAAAGGGAGAAGGGAATATAAGAATGTTATGAGCCACAGAGGAGGGAAAGCTTGGGACAGTGTTTGGGAACAGTAAATTATTCGGTTTTTTCTGGTGCTCTGAGTACAAGGCATAAAAGAGGAGGTAGTGCAAGGTGATTCTGGAAAGGTAGGAGTTGGCAGATTTCAGTGACTGGAAGGCTAGACCAGTCAGAAAGCCATGAACCTTGATGTTTCCCCAATTTACATTCTCTTTACCATCTCCGGACCTTTGACACTGTTCCTCGTATTCCTGAAATGTTCTCTTCCATGTAACCGCCACCTTTCTGTCTACTGAAATACTTCTCTTTCTTTAAGGTAGACTTTCCTTATTTGGGGTCCATAGACCCCCTCCCCACCAAGGAGACCCCAGAATAGATTTCAGGGGATCCATAAATTTGGATGGGAAAAATGACAGCTTTTATTTTCACTGACTTCTAATTGAAATTGAACATTTCCTTCCATTATTTAAAAATATGATTCTGATAAGGGATCCATAGCCTTTACCACACTGCCAAAGGGCTCCATGCCACAGGAAAGGGTAAGTACCCCTATTTCAAGGCTCCTACCTCCACAAAGCTTTCTCTGATCTTTTCTCCAACTACAAAGCGACTTCTCCCTGCTTGAATCTACTATACCACTTTAACTGGACTTCTCCTGTTTACTTTATAAATTCCCAGAATGCATAGGATTTAAAGATAGAAGGGACTTTAGAGATTATCCATGGCAAGACCCAGAGAGAAGTGATTTGCCTAAAGTTGCCTAGGGAGTAAAGAGTAGAATCTCCTTTTATTGAAGGTTTTCAAGCAGGATGACCACTGATTGGCTATGATATAGAAGGGATTCTGCTGGATCTAGAACAATGATATCAAATTCAAATAGAAAAGGGGCCACCAAAGCATACATAAGGATCTATGGGTATGTTAATTTAGAAAACCACAGATTAGCATTATCTATGTTCTATTGTATTTTTATTTATTTTGTTTAATAGTTACTGATTACTTTTTTTTTTAGTGAGGCAATTAGGGTTAAGTGACTTGCCCAAGGTCACATAGCTAGTAAGTGTTAAGTGCCTGAGGCAAGATTTGAACTCAGGTACTCCCGACTCCAGGGATGGTGCTCTATCCACTGCAACACCTAGCTGCCCCACTGATTACATTTTAATCAGGTTCAGATCACTTGGTCTGCTTGACTGGAGTCCAGCTAGCCCAATCTCCTAATTTTATAAATGAAGGAAGGTTAATATACTTGACCAAAGTCATAGAGGTAGTTAATACCCAAATTGGTATTTGAACCCAGGTCCTTGGACTTCAGAAGCAATTGTTTGTTCCACTGTAGCATGCTGATTGGTGGATTGGCGACCCTTGAGGATTCTTCCCGTTCTGAGGTCCAGTGCTGAGTTAGCTTGGCACAGAATGATAGCATTGATATATATTTTGTGCGTTTATGTATTTGTTATAGCCTTCCCTAACTAGACACTAATCTCTTTGATGTCCAGACTGTGTCTTTCTTCAATTCTGGATCTCAGCTCCCACCATAGAGCATTATGCACATAGGGGATTCTGAATAAAGTCTTAATTGAAAGAACAAATTAAATGGAAGGCTTTTAAGCAGGTGAGTGGTATGTTCAGAACTCTTAAGATCGACCTGGCAATGCTGTGTAGACGAGATGGGAAGCAAAAGTGAGAGACCTGATGAGTATGCAAGTGGATGGACAGTGGGAGAAAAAATGGGACAGATGATAGGGAAGTTATACATCATTTTTAGCAACCCCAAGCTGCTTTGTGATACCAGACTCCATTTTTGGAACACCAATACTTTAAACCATAGAGGCCCAATTACATTTCTCATTACATTTCCAAAATGTAATTTCCAATTACATTTTAATTTGATTTGAGGGTACTTAAGAGTGTTGTCTCCTAAGTGCCCTCAAACCGGATTAAATTGTAATTGGGAAATATCTAACAAAATAAATAAAAATACAATATAACATAGATAATGTTAATATGTGGTTTTCTGAGTCAATATGCAGCCTTCAGATATCCTAATGGATGGCTTATTGGCCACCATTTCTAGGTGAGTTTGACACCACTGCTCTAAGTCTATGATCATGGTTCCCAGCAGTTGTTGAAGAAACACAATTGCAGGTGATCTGTTGGAGCATCCCTGACCTAAATAGACTGGCATATTAGCCCCAATTGAATGACAGAAGTGGCATCAAATCTATCCTTCAGGAAATGTATAATGAGAAAAGGTAGCTAATTGTTCATATAGTGAAACTGAGAGACAGCTGAAGTACCATACTGATATCCACAAAATATGAAAATAATAATAGCTAACATTCAGACAGTGCTTTAAGGTTTGCCAAGAGTTTTACACACACACACATACACACACATACATTTATATAGACAGGGTGTCCCAAAAGTCTTATGCTAAGGCTATGCATAGCGAGGTCTATGCAGTACATATTTATACATACATATGTGCATGTACATATATATGTATACATAATAAATTATTTTAATTCTCACAAAACTCTATGAGATAGCTGATATGATTATCCTCATTTTATAAATGAGGAAACTGAGGGTGAGAGAGGTTAAGTGACTTGCCTATGTATCCTGGGAGGAGTTCCACTTTGAATGCAATGGACCACTCAGAACTTGAACGTCCATATGAGTAATTTCTTTTATCAGTCCTCAAGGAGTTTCTGTGAAATCACAGAAGCCTATGCTTAAATCCAAAAGTAGTTCTTTTTTTAAAAACTTTTTTTTGGTTTGTTTTGTTTTTGCAGGGCAATGAGGGTTAAGTGATTTGCCCAGGGTCACACAGATCATAAGTGTCAAGTGTCTGAGGCTGGATTTGAACTCGGGTCCTCCTGAATCCAAGGCCATTGCTTTATCTACTGCACCACCTAGCTGCCCCCCATAAAGTAGTTCTTAAATACTCCTTGTCCAAAGGGACAACAACTGTGTTTTAGGTCACTCCACTTAGTGGCAAAGTTAACTCAGATTGTCCTGGGCTTGTCCCACAGTTCCCTGGTCACAACAACCTTGGGGTGGGGGAAAGGTGTTGAGGAGCCAACTGAAGCCTCTCAGGGTATGCACTGCAGGTACAGGGGGAAAGGTTACTTCAAGTTGCTCTGAGTCTGCACCATAGCGTCCTGGTCCATAATACTAGGGTGACATAGAATACAAGCATCTGAGGTAGCAATCGAATCCAGGTCTTAATGACTCCACATCAGGCACTCTCTCCACTAGCGGCCCAGGAGGAAGACTTCTAGTATACTAAGTATATGTAGGATTTAAGCAAGAATGTGAGGACAAGAATCATGAGGTATGAGAGGAGTCGTGGCTGGGTCACAGATTATTTATTTATTCCAGGACCTCCACAGTGGCCAGGCGATACCATTCTGTCACAGCCTGGAGAAAAGGCTCTTCTGAACCAACAGATCCAGGGAGAAAAATAAATCAATGTTTCACTGATTCTCCCTTAGGGTCTTGGTTCAGACTCTACTTCCAGGACTCTTCCAAGAGTGAGCTGCTTCTCCAAGAGAGGACAGATGATGAGCAGCGAAGGAGCAGAAAGATGGGAGGAGGCTTCTGTTCTCCCATCATTGGGAGAGGATAGAAAAGGTAGGAAGAGGTATGAAGTGGCTGGTCATGGGATTCAGCAAGAAATGCCCTCATCCACACCAGCTGGGATCAGTTTCTCATGATTGGTTCACAGGGAGTTGCCAATTTGCATTCAGGAAGCTGACTAAGCTATCACTAAAAGGCATTTAGTTCATCACAGCAATTTGCCTTAAGATCGTGAACAAGAACATAGAGGGCTGAGAACTACAAGTTTCACTTCCAGAAGGAATAGAAGCCAAGCAAGGTGGTGCAGTGGACAGAGAGCTGGACAGGGAATTGGAAAGAACTAAGTTCAAATCCAGCCCCAGAAACTTACCTGCAGTGTAACCCTGAGCTAAGTCACTTAATCCTTGCCTGCCTCAGTTTCCTCATTTATAAAATGAGGAAAATAATAGCATCTATGGGCAGCTAGGTGGCAAAGTAGATAGAGCACTGACTCTGGAGTCAGGAAGACTCATCTTTGTAGCTTCAAATATGACCTCAGACACTTACCAGCTGTGTGACTCTGAGCAAGTCATTTAACCCTGTTTGCCTCATTTTCTTCATCTGTTAAATGAGCTGGAGGCGGGAATAGCAGATCACTCCAATACCTTTGCCAAGAAAACCCCAAATGGGGACACAGAGTCAGACACAACTGAAATGATTAAACAACATTATCGTAGGATTCTTATACAGATAAAATGAAATGTATTTGTAATGTTCTTTGCAAACCTTAAAGCACTACATAAATTATAATTATAATTATAATAATTAGGCTAGGGAAATTTTGTAGTGTTGTAATAAGAGTGAAGGATTGTCTTCCTGCTATTGTCAAAGAATAGCTATGTATGCACAAAGTAGGGCAGCTAGGTGGTGCTGCAGCAAATAGAGCACCAGACCTAGAGTGAGGAAGACCTGAGTTCAAATTTGGCTTCAGACAATAGCTGTGTGACCCTGGGCAAGTCACTTAACCCTTATGGCCCCTCAAAAAAAAAATAAAAGGATCAGTGGAAGATTTCCTGATAACTCAATGATCAGTTCATGATATTAATCAATCAAAATTTTGCAAGGAAAAGAAGATAGTGAATGTAATTATAGTTAATAGACATAATTAATATAGTCTCAGAAAGGCAAGTTTGACAGAGGTAATGAGGTGTTGATATGTTAAGGAGGTGTTAACATCTAGTGATCCTTTCACAAAATGTGAATACCTTTCTATAATGGAATTAAGGGGAGAAATCCTTTTGGACTTGGAAAACAGATGGAAACACATTAAAAAAAAATTTTTTTTTTCATTTCCTCTTTGACAATTCCTTAGTCTGAAGTTTTGGGTTTTTTGACTGTTTTCTCTCACAACTGGCTTTGAAGGACTTTTGATAAATAAACACTGGATTAATTCAGAAATTTTAGAATACATGCCAGGAGTTACCTGTGTAGGAGACCAACATGGATAGGTGGGGAGAGGGGATGATTTCTCTACCACCCCTCCACCAGTCATATATTGTGAGCTATAGCTGGAAGGGGGGCTCCTCAATCAGAAGGAAATGCTGCTTCAAGGTGCAAGATACACATTCCAAATACAGAGACTGAGTAACTTGAAGGAAGAAGTCACTTCCAGGAACAAGACCTCTAGCAGCAGAGAAAGGCTACGGATTTGGAGAGCTTTTCTTGGCAATAAGGAAAGAATTCCAGAATACAGTAGAGAGAACACCCTGGCAGCTTGATTATACAACCTACCAGGCAGAGATACTATATTCACCTTCCCAGGATATTTCTTCAGAATGTTCTTGACTTTCAACCAAATGTTCCCCACCAGGCCTCCCCAGTCTGATACCTGGATATCTTCATGCAACTATACCTCTTAATATACAATGTTATTCTGCTTCCTATTTTATCTATTCCTTTTTTTTTTTAAACAAGGGAGCTAGGTGGCACCGTGCATAGAGCCCTGGACTTGAAATCAAGAAGACTCATGTTTGTGAATTCAAATCTGACCTCAGACATTTCCTAGCTATGTGACCCTGGGGCAAGTCACTTCACCTTGTTTGTCTCAGTTCCTTATCTGTCAAATGAGCTGGAGAAGGAAATGGCAAACCACTCCAGTATCTTTGCCAAGAAAATCCCAAATGGGGTCACAGAGAGTTGGACGTGACTAAAAAATGACTGAACGGCATCATCATCATCACTTTTTGTGGATAAAGTTTCTTTTCAGACCCACACTTCAGCCATGAGCCTCTGTCTACCAAGTCTCAGTGATACCTGTAAGGTCTTTATGTTAGGCTTTCTAGTTTACTCTGCTTATTACTAATATATTGGGTACTTGTGTATAGACATTGGAGGCCATGGATTTGCTTTGTGGCTTCTTTCTTGGATTGAAACTCCCATGAATTAATGGGAATCTCTCTTGCCATTCTTTTGATGTTATAGCTGCTCTTTTCTATGATCTCTAGCTTGGTAAGTAGATAGATGGAGGGATGGATGATAGATAGAAAGACAGACAGACAGATAGATAGATAGATAGATAGATAGATAGATAGATAGATAGATAGATAGATAGATAGATAGAAAGTTTTTTCTCCCCTATGTTAGGGCTGTACTGAGATGCATGGTGTCAGAATGAAGGAGGTGAGAGTCTCTCTGTATTCTGTCTTGGTCAGACCATGTTTGGCATATTGTGTTCACTTTGGATTTGAAGGGCAGCTGGTGACACAGTAGTGATACAGTGACACAGCTACTTAATAACTGTGTAACCCTAGGAAGTCACTTAACTTCTTGCCTCAGTTTTCTCATCTGTTAAATGGGACTAATAATAGCACCTACCTCCCAGGGTTGTTGTAAGGATCAAATCATCATATTTATAAAGCACTTAGCACAGTGCCTGGCACATAGTTAGCACAATATAAATGTTATCCATCATGATCATCCCCATCATTACCACCATATTTTCATAGGGATACTGACATCATCAGGAGAAAGTGCAAAAGAAGACAACCAAAATGGTGGTGTGGACTAGAGTGCATGTCATCAAAGGAACCATTAAGGGAACCAACGGGGTATCTAGAGACAGTATAGATAAGGGAATGATATTTGTCTTAAGATATATGAATTGCCACCATGTAGAGAAGGGATTAGATTGGGTATTTTTTTAGCATTGGCAGTGGATGGTAGCGGGAGGAAGGTAGGTTCTATATTAGGGTATATTAGGGCAAGACAAAACTTCCTGTTAATTAGAACTGTATGGGCTGCTTCAGGAAGCAAACCTCAAACAGAGGTTAAATGGCTCTTCGTGGGAGTTGTAGTAGAAGTACCCTTTCGGTACAGGTTAGTGAGGGAGCCTCTCAGGTCCTTCCCACCTCTTATCTTCCATATTTCTTTGTTTGTTTGTTTTTTTTCGGTAAGGCAATTGGGGTTAAGTGACTTGCCCAGGGTCACATAGCTAGTAAGTGTTAAGTGTCTGAGGCTGGATTTGAACTCAAGTACTCCTGAATCCAGGGCCAGTGCTCTATCCACTGTGCCACCTAGCTTCCCCTCTTCCATATTTCTTTTTTTTTTTTTTTTTTTTTAGTGAGGCAATTGGGGTTAAGTGACTTGCCCAGGGTCACACAGCTAGTAAGTGTTAAGTGTCTGAGGCCGGATTTGAACTCAGGTACTCCTGACTCCAAGGCCAGTGCTCTATCCACTGCGCCATCTAGCTGCCCCTTCTTCCATATTTCTTAATCCTGTAAATGTCTTTGGACCTTTAAGTCTGGTTTAGTCAGACTGAATTCATTCATTTCAATTGTGTCTGACTCTTCCTGACCCCTTTTGGGTTTTTGGTGAGTGTGTGGTTTTTTTTATTATTTGGCAAAGATCCTGTAGTAGTCTGCCATTTTATTCTCCAGATCATTTAACAGATGAGGAAACTGAGGTAAACGGGGCGAAGTGACTTACCCAGGATCACACAGCTAGTGTCAGAGGCTGAATTTGAATTCAGGTCTTCCTGATTTCAGGCCTGACACTCTATCCACTGTAGCACCTAGAAAGACCCAAAGAAAGGAAAGCCACTTTAATAACAGCTAATTTATATAGAGCTTTGAGATTTGTACAGTACTTTATAATTATTATCTCATTTTATCCTCACAACAACCCTGAAGATAAGTGCTGTTATTAACTCCATTTTATAGATGAAGAAACTGAGACACAGAGAGGTTATATGATTTGTCTGGGGTCACACAGCAAGTAAACTTCTGAAGCCAGATTTTAATTTAGGTCTTCCAGATTCCAGGTTCAATGCTCTAACCACTGTGCAACCTAGCTGCCTAGACTGGGATGGGTTTCTCAGCTTTGTTCAGGACTGTATCCAGCCTCTAAGGAAATTTCCCAATGACTACCAGAGCAAAACTAGTGTTCAATATGTAATCTAGGGCACAGTTTCTTTGGGCAAACAAAATCTTGTGGTTAATCTCCACCAAGAACTGACTAGCTCTGGGCAGAATATTTTTACACATTTTACTTACTGTGATAAGTATCTTAATATGTATGGAGCAGAAACAGGGAGGAGGGATCAGAGAGCATTACACAAAATGGATTATCAGTCTCTGGATAATAAAAAGTTAATTGTGTTATCCCCATTCCTTAAGATGGCTAAAGGGAGAAAAAAAGATAACACATTTCTATACTACTTTAGGATTTGCAAAGCCTTTCCTCACAAAAATTCTGAGACAGGGACTGCAACTATTATTATTTTCATTTTTACAGATTAAGAAACTGAGGTCACCCAGCTAGTCAGTGTCTGAGTCAGAATTCGAACTTGGACCTCAAGTCCAGCACTCTTGCCACATTGCCTCTAAAATTCTATTGGATTCAGGGAAAGTTAAAGAAATGAATAAGGGGACAGAAAATAAAAATTCTAAGGGGAGAAAGAGGGAATTGAGATAATTCAAACTAGGAAAAAAGTGATGTTTGCTTTTTAAGTATAGCAGGAACCCCTTTTTCAATTGTGTTCACATCTTGAAAGGATGTTTATGAAGTGCCATCATGACTTCATCAAGAACAGATCATGCCTAGTGAAACTTATTTCCTTTCTTGACAGTTATTCATTGGGATTCCATAGATACAGTTTACCTTTGTTGTTGTTTGGTTATTTTCAGTTGTATCTGACTCTTGCTGACCCCATTTGGGGTCTTTTTGGCAAAGATACTGGAGTGGTTTGCCCTTTTCTTCTCCAGCTCATTTTACAGATGAGGAAATTAAGGCAGACAGGGTGAATTCTAGTAAGCTAGTAAGTGTCTATGGCCGGATTTGAACTCACGAAGGTGAGTTTTCCTGACTCCAGGACTGGTGCCACCTAGCTGACTATAGTTTACCTAGACTTTAGCAAAGCATCTCATGCTATTTTGTGGGAAAGATGGGGACTAGGCAATAACACCATCAGATGGATTTCAATTCTCAGAAAAGCCAGAAACAAAGAGTAGTCGCTAACAATTTGGCAGGAAATCTTCCTTCTTTTGAGTGCCAAAGGGTCTGCATGTGACCCTGTGCTGCTTGCAATTCTTTTAATGCCTTGGATAAAGGCTGAGATGGCAAGATCATCAGATTTTCAGATGACACAAAGATGGGAGGAATTTCTAACATACTGGATGATTGATCCAATATCCATAAAGACCTCAACAGGCTACAGCACTGGACCAAATTTAGAAAGATGGAATTCAGCAGGATTAAATGTGAAGACATATATTTTTTTAAATCTGCTTTGAAAAAAAAAAATAAAAAATTTTTAAAATCAGCTTTGCATGTAGAATATGGGGGAGGAATGATTAGATAGCAATTTATCTGAAAAAAAATATCAGGGGTTTTTGTGGACTGCAGGTTCAATATGAGTCAGGACTGTTTTGTGGCAACCCCCAAAAATGAATGCAATCTGGGGCTGCATAGATAGCGTCACAGCTTCTAGGAACAAGGTAGTGACAGCTTCTTGGTACCCTGACCGGATGTGACCATACCTACAGTATTATATCTAGCTATGGATGGTATAATTAGGATAAGCTAGATCGCTTACAGAAAAGGACAACAATGTTGAAAGTCTCAAATCCACACCACGTGAGGATTGCTTGAAGCAATCGGAAGTGTCCAGCCTATGAAGGTTCAAAGGAGATAGTATTACTGTGCTCAAAGATTTGAGGAGCTATCATTCGATTTCTTCTAAGAAGGGAGGAGCCAGGTAAATGAGTGGAAATTTCAGTAAGGTTGATTTAGGGTTAATGTCAGGAGACATCACATTTCTGTTGTCTGGTCATTTTTCTATTACTGCTGTTCTATACTACTGTTTATTCAATCATTTTTCAGTCATGTCCCACTCTTTTTGATCCCATTTGGATTTTTCTTGGCAGAGTCCTGGAGTAGTTTGCCACTTCCTTCTCCAGCTCATTTTACAGATGAGGAAACTGAGGCAAATAGGGTGAAGTGATTTTCCCAAGGTCATGGAGCTACTAAGTTTCTGAGGCTGGATTTGGCTTGTTTTTTTGGGGGGGGGCAGGGCAATGAGGGTTAAGTGACTTGCTCAGGGTCACACAGCTAGTAAATGCCAAGTGTCTGAGGCCAGATTTGAACTCAGGTCCTCCTGAATCCAGGGTCAGTGCTTTATCCACTGCACCACCTAGCTGCCTCAACTGAGGCTGGATTTGAACACAGGAAAATGAGTCTTCCTGACTCCAGGCACAGAGCTCTGTGTACTATGGCGCCGCCCAGCTGCTTCTTCACAGTTTAAGTGGAATGGAATACATTGGGAGATAGTGGGTTTCTCTTCATTGGGAGATAGTGGGTTTCTCTTCATTGGGAGATTACAAGCCAAAGTTTGATGATGTCTTGACTCCAAGCCGCCTGGAATGCTCTCTCTCATCATCTCTACCTCCTGACCTTCCTGACTTCCTTCAAGTTCCCACTAAAATCCCTCTTCTGGGGCAGCTAGGTGGCGCAGTGGATCGAGCACTGGCCCTGGAGTCAGCAGTACCTGAGTTCAAATCCAGCCTCAGACACTTAACACTTACTAGCTGTGTGACCCTGGGCAAGTCACTTAACCCCAATTGCCTCACTAAAAAAAAAAAATAAATAAATCCCCTCTTCTACAGGAAGTCTTTCCTGATCTCCCATAATTCTAATGCCTTCCCTCTGTCCATCCTTTCCAATGAATCTTGTCGATATCCTGTTTGTACACAGTTGTTTGCATGTTATATCTCCCATTAGACCGTGAGCTCCTTGAAAGCAAGGACCCATCTTTTACCTTTCTTAGCACAGTGCCTGGCAAGTAGCCAGTGGTTTTTTGTTTGTTTATTTTTTGTTTTTTGTTTTTTTTTGTTTTGTTTTTGCAGGTCAATGAGGGTTAAGTGACTTACCCAGGGTCACACAGCTAGTAAGTGTCAAGTGTCTGAGACCGGATTTGAACTCAGGTCTTCCTGAATCCAGAGCGGGTGCTTTATCCACTGTGCCACCTAGCTGCCCTCGTAGCCAGTGTTTTAATAAAGGTTATTGACTGACTGGCTGGCAGACTAACAGATGCCCATATTTTTTCTATATTGTAGTGAGGATCATTCTTCCATTGTGGGTTGGACTATGGTCACAGAGGTCCTGGTTCAATTGTAAAATTCTGTGAAATAGGGCTAATATTTGCCTTAAAGACTATTGTGTTACATTGGAATTTCACTAGGTGCCATTCCTCTGTTTTATGGAAAGTTTCTTTGATAAATGCTATATTTGAATGAAGGTAATAAGGGGCTGTGTTATCAAGAATTCCTACCATATGTATGTAAGCATGGCATTGGCCAAATATTCTCCCCCTTTGCAGAAGTCAAAATTGCAGAAAATGAGCTCAAACAAGCCCTTCACCTGCATGGACCTCGGTTTCCTTATCTGTCAAACGAGGGGGTTGGACTGGATGACCTCTAAAGTTTCTTTGAGTCAGGCAGTTACTAGACCTATATTCAGCCCCTACCATGCGGCAGGCACTATGCTAAGTTCTGGGGATACAAAGAAAGGCAAAAGACAGGTCCTGTTCACAAAGCGCTCACAGTCTAATAGGGGAGATGACATGCTGGCATCATAGATTTGATCTGGAAGGGAACTTTAGAAGCCATTTAGTCTAAATTCCCACTTTTTTTTTTTTTTAATGAAGAAACCAGGGCAGGGGGCAGCTAGGTGGCGCAGTGGATAAAGCACCTGCCCTGGATTCAGGAGGACCTGAGTTCAAATCCAGCCTCAGACACTTAACACTTACTAGCTGTGTGACCTTGGGCAAGTCACTTAACTCTCATTGCCCTGCCTTAAAAAAATGAAGAAACTGAGGCCCAGAGAGGTTAAGAGATTTGTCCAAGGTCACGCTGCTAGTAAGGAGGCAAGGTGTGAATGCAGATCCTCTGATTCCAAAGCCAGGTTTCTTCCAGTTGTACCCCTCCATCTCTAGAATGCTATGACTTTGAATTTTGTATTTCTCAAACATTATCTCATTTGTTTTTTGTTTTGTTTTGTTTTGTTTTTAGTGAGACAAATGGGGTTAAGTGACTTGCCCAGGGTCACACAGCTAGTAAGTGTTAAGTGTCTGAGGCTGGATTTGAACTCAGGTCCTTCTGACTCCAGGGCCAGTGCTCTATCAACTGCGCCACCTAGCTGCCCCAACATTATCTCATTTAATTATCATAATCATTGTATGAGGTAGATGGAAATGAGTGTGACTCTCCTTATTTTACTGACGAGGAAACTGAATTTCAAAAAGCTTCAGTGACTTACCCAGGGTCATGCACATTGTTACTGGCAGGGACAAAGATAAAGTCCAGGTTTGTGGACTGGCAGTCGTTACACCATGATGTCTCGACCAAAAGATGAATGTTGAAGAAAGAGCTACTGGAGGGTCACCAGAAGAAATCTAGGTTTACTTGAGGGAGGAGATATTTATCCTGTACCATTAGGGAAGGAAAGAAGGAAACAGATGTTTATTAAGTGCTTCCTTGTGCCAGGCACTGTGCTGTGTGCTTTGAAATATTGTCTCATTTGATCCTCATTACAACCCTGGAAGGGACGTGTTATTATTATCCCCATTTACAGATGAGGAGACTGAGGCAAACAGAGGTTAAGTGACAGCTAGTAAGGGGTGTTTGAGGCCAGATTTGACCTCTGGTCTTTAATGCTCTATTCACTGGGCCACAGTTACCTAAAGGGAGTACTAGATAGTCCAGCAAACATTATTTATTATTTACGATAGTTCAGGAATCATTCTAAGCTCCAGGAATAAAGGAAAAAATGTTTTCTAGATAAAGGCAAAGACATTTTTGAAATAAAGCAAGAAACGTCGTTCCCACCTTGGAAGAGGGCACATTTTAATGGGGGAGATAACATACCAATAACTGTGAATATATAAGATCTATATAGTATGAATGGAAGATCACCTGAAAGGGGAAGGCATAAGTAACTGGGATTTTGATGAGATTTTCCTATAAAAACATGGAATGTGGGGTGAATCTTAAAGGAAGCAAGGGGATCCAGGATTAGAAGGGGGAGCATTCCAAGAATGAGGGTCAGCGAGTGAAAAGGCAGAGATTCAAGAAACTGGATGTATAGAGTGTGAGGAACAACAAGGCTTGTGTGGCTGATTTGCAGGATACATAGAGGGGAGGGAAGTATAAGAAGATTGGAGAGGCTGTGAAGAGATTTAAAAGCCAAGCTTTTATTCAGTTGTATCATACTATTCATTTCCCCATTTGGGCTTTTCTTGACAAAGATACTGGAGTGGTTTGTCATTTCCTTCTCTAGCTCATTTTACAGATGAGAAACTGAGAAAAACAAGGTTAAATGACTTGCCCAGGGTGACATAGCTCATATATGTGAGAGGCTGGATTTGAACTGAGATCCTCCTTACTGTGGGGCCAGTGCTCTGTCTGCCACACCATACAATTGCCCCCAAAGCCAAGCAGAGTATTTTATATTTGATCCTAAAGGTAATGGAGAGAAACTGGTATTTATCCAATTGGTGGGGTGGTGACATGGCCAGACCTGTACTTTAGGAAGATCACATTGACAACTGAGTGGAGGATAGATTAAAATGGGGAAAGACTTGAGGCAGAGAGAACAATTAGCAGGTTCTGGGAGGTGATGGGGACCCCCATCACACTGCTTGCTGTGTGAGACATATAGGAGTGATGTAGTAAATGTGGAGATGAAAGACTTGGCAACGGATTAAATATGTACTGCCAGTAGGAATGAAGAATCAAGGATGATACTAAAGTTCTGGGCCTCAGTGACTTGGAGGATGGCAGTACCCTTGATGATAATAGGGAAGTTTGGAAAAGAGGAGAATTCTGATAGGCTAAGACTAATGAGTTTTGTTTTGTATACATTGAATTTAAGATGTCTTTGGGACAGGGGCAGCTAGGTGGTGCAGTGGATAGAGCACCGGCCCTGGAGTCAGGAAGACCTGAGTTCAAATCCGGCCTCAGACACTTAACACTTACTAGCTGTGTGACCCTGGGCAAGTCACTTAACCCCAATTGCCTCACCAAAAAAAAAAAAAAAAGATGTCTTTGGGACATCCAGAGGACTGGAAATACAGATCTGGGAATCTTTAAAGAGAAGATAATTAAATTCATGGGGGCTGATGAGACAGATTATTGGGGGCACCACTATCTGGTGTAAGCCCTGGGTATGATTAAACCCTAATCTTCAGCTTCCAAGGGGGAAGAAAACAAGAGGGGGACAGTAGGAGGACACTGACTATCACTAGATTTCTCTTGTCATTTCTGAAATAATACAGTAAAGCACATTACAAAAGACTTTGAGGAAGAGAGGGGCAGAGGGAGGGTTTCTTAACTTCAGGCCTCAGAACTTGAACAACTTGTGATATGCTGAAGATTAAAGAGTTAAATTTTATGAGCCTAAGGGCAGCTAGATGGTGCAGGGGATAAAGCACCAGCCCTGGATTCAGGAGGACCTGAGTTCAAATCCGGCCTCAGACACTTGACACTTACTAGCTGTGTGACCCTGAGCAAGTCACTTAACTCCAATTGCCTCACACACACAAAAAAAAAAGAAAGAAAGAAAAGAAATCTTATGAGTCTATCAAGAGTGCCCCTTAAAATACACTCCAACTCAGAACACTGCTATAGAATGGAATTTGGTAAAAAGTCAATTTGTCTTGGAATCTCTTCATACTTTGTTCTTCTCTGACTCTCAGTTTCCTCATCCATATAATGAAAAAGTGGATCACATGACCTCCTAAGGCTTTCTCCAGCTCCAAAATTTAAAAATTCTATTTGACCCGGGCAGCTAGGTGGCCCAGTGGATAAAGCACTGGCCCTGGTTTCAGGAGGACCTGAATTCAAATCTGGCCTCAGACACTTGACACTTACTAGCTGTGTGACCCCGGGCAAGTCACTTAACCCTCATTGCCCTGCCCCCCCAAATTTGATTTGACCCTAAGTCATGAGGTTCTTAAACATTTTTTTGTGTCCTAGACCCCTTTGGTGGTCTCATAAAACATAGGAATCCCTTCTCAGAATGTTTTTTCAGTGTACAAAATAAAACACACAGATTACAAAGGAAACCAATTCTACTAAAATACAGGCGGCATCAAAATATGATTTCAGGCTAAGAATCCTTCCCATGGGTAGTCTGATGGCATGGTCCCTAGAAACAGCCTTATAACAACTCTCCAGTGTAGTCCTCCCACTTGCATCCCTTGGGGTCTTATATTACTTCTTCAGTAATATAAGACTACTTCTTTAAAGGCTTAAAATGCATTATATTTTTTCTTTCTGCAATTACAGATCAGAATCTAGATATTAACATCCCCAGACTAAATATGGAAGAGAGAGGTCGAAAGAGTCCAGGACACCATCCGCAGCTAGCTGGTGGTCGCCATCCTCAGCAACCAGGAGGACGCCGCCCCCAGACACCTTGTCACCATCCCCAGGCACCTGGCCACCGTCTCCAGGTACCTGGTCACTGTCCCCCAGCAGCTGGTCATCGTCCTCAGCCGCAGCAGAAAAGGCCTTCTCCCAAAGTCCAGCAGCAAACCGGCCCTCCCTTGCCCAGGCCTCGAAATCAGCAGAGACCTCCTCACCAGGGGATGGAAAAATGAGAATTATTTCTCCTGCGAGAAGTTTTTCTTTGCCCCACCTGTGAACAGATGTAAAAAGGTCCTTCCAAATAAGCAATACTGCGGTTTTCCCTATTCATGGTGCAAATTCCTATGAGCGTTTTCTATTGTTGGGTTATTACTTTTCCTAAGCATCACTGGTCATGGACAGTTTGTGAGGGCTTATCTACTCTGGTAAGGGAGAGAGATATAATATGAAATGAAGGAAACCAAAATGCCTGAGGACTTGTTGACCTGGTCCAGGGTAATGTGGTTTCACGCCCACACTCCTTCAGTGTCAAAGAGAGAAAAGCGCTTAAGGTTGCAACCATTAGAAGGATGAATTATAGTATCATTGAACCGGAGGTAGAATGGACCCTCAGATGACCAATCAACAATTCTTACCCTTGACAAGAGAAGTCCTTGGTGTTTTCTGGTTCAATCCAACAGTCCAACAAGTAAGACACTTTGCTAGGCACCAGGGCAATAAAAATAAACTGAAAAACGTATTTGTCCTTAAGGAACTTAGATCTTCCTGGGCTGACACAACACGCAGCTAAGTAAGTACCTCATCAGTTAAGGAGGGGGGAGAGAATATTAACAAGTAAGGCAGGGGTTCTTTACATTTTCTGTGTCAAGGACTCTTTCAGCAGTCTTTTGAAGCCTATGGAAACTTCTCAGAAGAATGTTTTTAAATGAATAAGATAAAGCAAATAGGAATACAAAATGATATTGAAATGCTTATTGACATTATTTTTTTAAAAGTTCATAGACCCCCAAGTTACAAACTTGAGTATCAAAAAATACTTCCCCTAAGAGATAGTACAAGTACTGAGCCTTGAAGAAAGTGAGGGAATAATACATATTGGTGTGTTTTTTTTTTTTTTTAAAGCTTGACTGGGCCATGCAGATATTGTGTAACTAAATGAGAAAATCCTTCTCTTGAAGTGTTTGCTTATCTACTCTTTTGTAAGGGAGCGAGAAATCATTACTGTGACAATCTCAGTCTGTTCCTCGTCAGACAGAGCCAGTGTTAAGCAGTTAAAATAAAACGGAGTTGGACCGGGTCTATACAACAGGAGAATAATCAAACTGGGGTCCCAAAGTCTGGTCAGCACAGGTCTATAAGAAGGTCTATAGCATCCCCACTCCCACACCCATATCCAAGTCCCACGGCATGAAACTGAAAAGGGAGGTGTCAGCTCCCCAGCTTGGCGGCATCAATAAACCACTGCAAATTGGGATGAGCACAACTTGGAATTGAGATCTGGTTTCCCTGTGCTGTTGGAGCTGCTCACGATTCTCCTCAATGGCCACTGGCGTCCCTCGGCCCTGCACAGATACTCTAGGAAGTGGGAAATCACGGTTCACAGGACCAAAGACCAAAAAAAAATGGAAGGGAAGTTGGAGGATGTCCAATCCAACCTCCTCATTTTACTGATAAGGAAACCAAGGCCCAGAGGGATGAAATCATTTACCCAAAGTCACTCGAGTAGAAAGCAGCAAACCTGAAAGTGACCAGAGCTTTGGCACTGTCAGGGATCTTAAAGGCCATCTGGTCCAACTCTGCCACTTTACAGGTGAGGAAATCAAGCCCCAGACAGGTTGATTTGTCTAGGGTTACACAGCTGGGAATCAAACCTAGGTCTACTGATTCCAAATACAATAGTCTTTTCCATAGCATTTTTTTTTTTTTAGTGAGGCAATTGGGGTTAAGTGACTTGCCCAGGGTCACACAGCTAGTTAAGTGTTAAATGTCTGAGGCTGGATTTGAACTCAGGTACTCCTGACTCCAGGGCTGGTGCTCTATCCACTGAGCCACCTAGCTGCCCCCAGTCTTTTCACAGTACCACACTATTTGTTGTGAATCAACCCAAGTCCAGTAGTAAGAAGCCAAACAGATGGCATCACAATAGCAGGAATGAGAAAGAATTTAGTCCCATCAAACAGCCATAATGGGTCATTATAGAAAAGTCCCCCCACAGGTTTACAGATAGCTCAGGGCTGGCCAATTGCCTCTGCATGCCTATGCCTATTCCCACCCGGGACTTGATATTCAGGTACTCTGGATCAGGGAGGAGAGAAGAAACAGGAACGAACAAGAATTGTCCGTTAAAGTTCTAAAGTGGAGACAATGAAGTCGGTTCTTTGAAACAGCAGTGTGATATTTGTGGCTCTATCTCTTCCTGGGTTTCTCAAACTTGTTCAGCCTTGCCAGGAAACATTGAGGTCTAAACCACAAACTCTCTGTGCACTTAAAACTTCCTGTGACAGCCCTGGTATGTGTGTATATGTGTGTGTGTGTGTGTGTGTGTTGCACACTTTGCCCACTTAATATGAGTCTCCAGTTTGAACATCTGGAGTCAATCATTTAAAAAGTTAAAACCCCACATTTATTCACTTGGAATGCAAAGATGAGAACCAACAGGATAACAACATTAAGCTAAGCATCTACTCAGCTGGATACAAGAGGACCCTGGATCCTCTCCCTTTCTCCCATCTGGGCAATGCAGAAAAATCCTGCCCTTCTTTTGAGACCCAGATGAGTCCCCCCTTCTTCAAGAAGTCTTCTGTAATCTATCTCCTCCTCTGAACACCTGGTTTATCTACATGCCTTTGGTTTATGGGTGCCCGGCACATAGTCAGTTCTTGATAAATGCTTGTTGATTAATTGATTCACTATCTCATATTGTTAACCTTCCTTTTGATATGTGTATTTCTGGTTTTTCAGGCTAACCTGTAACTTTTCAAGGGTAGAAAGCATCTACTATGTTTGTGTTTGCCCACACCACTCAGCCTAATAAATCTCAATGTTTATTGTAAAGATTTAAAGTGAGCAAGCATTGTTCTTATGAAATACAAACTGCAATACATCTACATCTCTGTCAGTTTCAAAGGCACAGCATCATACTAAATACTGAAGTTACTACCTTGTTGGGGTTTCCTTTGCAAAGGGTCGACCCCACCCACGCATTTTTTATTTGCCCCAAACCTCACCCACCTCAATAGACTAAAAGGTCTTGGGATGTAAGGTCCATGATTGATCTCAATTTACTATCTCCCCTCCCCGTCACTGCCTAACACAGTATGGTACTCAGCCCAAGATAAGAACTTGGTAAATGTGGGTGGCTGTTTTTCACACCGTTCCTCTCATGCTAAAGTACATGTTACAATCTCTCAGTTGAGGACAAGTGCTCAGACTCTAAGCTTTACTATGTAAATGGTGTAGCGCTGAAAGAAAAAAAATAATCTAAAATGTATAGAGCTGCTCTGGCAATGAAGCACCATTCAAATGAAGTCAGCCACATTTTGAAAAACTTTCATAATTTGTAGAGACTTGCCAGACAGACTGCAAAGGCAGAGGAGTGAGGAAGAACAGAGAGAGAAGGACTAGTTTCTATCATTGCCTGCCTGACTCCCCACCTTCTTGATTTCCACTCCAAGCTCACACCTTTCAGCTTTAATATTAATTAGTTGTTGTTCACTCATTTTCAGTCATGTCTGACTCCTTGTGACCCCATTTGGAGTTATCTTGGCAAACATACTGGAATGGAAAAAAGGATACTGGAGTGATTTGCCATTTCCTTCTCTGACCCATTTTACAAATGAGGAAACTGAGGCAAACAGTGTTAAGTGACTTGCCCAGGGTTGTATACCTGGTAAGTTCTGAGGCCAGATTTGAACATAGGAAGACTCCTCTTTCTGGTTCTGGAAGGAGGTGCTCTATTCACTGTGCCATTAATTTAATGGCAATTTAATATTTGTAAAGTCCAATACTTGAGTTAAAAAATCAACTTCATGAGTATAGGATGGGGAAAGCAAGGTTATCCAACTGTTTATGAAAATACCTAGGAATTTTAATGGACTAAAGATCAGTATGAGTCATTAAAATAACACGGCTACCAATCAAGCTGATTTGAACTTTGGCTACATAAATTCTATTTATCCAGCACATCCAGAATGAAGAAGGTAATTGTGCCCATCTTTCCAGAACCAGTCCTGGCCTCAGGCAGAAAGACCATATATAAGAAGTTTTATGATAAATGCTCACGGTCTTAGCATCCTAGGTCATAATGCTGACCCCACTCTGCTCTGTTTCACAACAAAAGTGGGATTCCTGACACATTCCCCAATTTCCCAATAACCTCATTGTGTCTCTGCTAATGACCTCTCTTGTCCCTGCTTGGATGGCCTTTCTGGATCTTGGACTCATTTTGGACCTTCACTAATAAAAGTTATGTCTTTACACTGTCTATGTTCCAGTCACATTGGCCTCCTTGTACAAGGCCCTCTCTCTCCCAACTCTGGCCATTTTATCTCAGTCTCCCCTGGGGCTTCCCCAGGTCTGGAATTTTCTCCCTTCTCACCTCTAAGTCTAAGCTAAAGTTCCACCTTCTATACGATGTCTGCTCCCATCCTCTTCAATCTTTTTTTTTTTTTTTTTTTGGTGAGGCAATTGGGGTTAAGTGACTTGCCCAGGGTCACACAGCTAGTAAGACTCAAGTGTCTGAGGCTGGATTTGAACTCAGGTCCTCCTGAATCCAGGGCCGTTGCTTTATCCACTGCACCACCTAGCTGCCCCCATCCTCCTCAATCTTAATGCCTGCTGAGATTATTTTCAATTTACCCCTTCTATCGTATCTTTTTAATATAGTTGCTTTGCATGTTGTCTCCCCCATTGGACTATGAGTTCTTAGAGAGCAGAAGCTGTCTTTTGCCTTTCTTTGTATCTATCCCCAGTGTTTGGCACAGTATCTGGAATATAGTCGGTGTTTAATAAATGCTTCCTAATTTACCAATCTGATTAGAGGGGCTAATTGATGGTTAAAATTGGTCATACTAGTCAATAAAAGCATATGTCTGAGCATACAACTCTAAGAGTCCCTATTTAGTATATTGTTTCTCTCTATTAGAATATAAGATCCTTGAGGGCAGGGATTGTCTGGCCTTTTTATTTATATTTCCAGCCCTTAGCATAGTACTTAGCCCATAGTGGGCAGCTAGTTGGCCAAGTATATAGAGCACAGGGCTTAGAATGAGGAAGACTCATCTTCATGAGTTCAAATTCAGTCTTAGACACTTACTAGCTATGTGACCCAGGCCAAGTCACTTCACCCTATTTACCTCAGTTTCCTCACCTATAAAAAGCTGGAGTCAGATGGAACTGAACAACAACAAATAGCATATAATAATGCTTTTTCATTCATTTAAAAAAAGTATCAGACCAAGAACCCCAGCTCTGTTTGTAAAATAGCTGTGTGATTTTGGACAAGTCTGATCATCTTTCTAGGTCTCAGCTTCCTTTTATGGAAAATGAGGGCCAACACCCTCATTTCACAGAGGAGCAAAGTGAAACTCAGAGAGGACAATTCAGTCTAAAAGCCTTGACTGGAAAGCAGATTGATTTAATAATCCCTAAACAATTCTGCCTCTCACGACCTTCAGTGGGATCAGCTTAGAACAGCAACAGTGATATCAACTGCTCTGCTATCACTTAAATATGCAGGCTGGATGGAGCTTTGGCAGAGGCAGAAACCCTTTCAATATCAGGGGGCAATGTCCATGAGTACTCCCTTTCTGTCTCCGTGGCTTCAGATGCATTGCCTCCCCTGGGTTGTTAACAATTGGGCACCAGGAAGAGGAAAGGCATGCACACTCTAGACCAGTGAGTGTCAATAACTCTCCCCAGGAAGACAAAAATAAACAATTCCCAGAACTAGGAAGTCAGGGCTTAGCCACCAAATACTAGGGCCAGGGGAAGAGGTCCTAGCATAGTTCTAGCACAGGCCAGGTGCTAGAAGGATGGATTCATACTCATGGTTTTCAGAGTTTTGACTAAGGGAGAGCCTTTAGCATACTCTGGAGGGACCAGTGTAACTGATAATCTACAAGAAAAAGAGATATCTTGCTGACTATATAAATCTAGCCCGAAAATAACAACCCTCACTTACCCTAAATCTTCTCTCCCAAGGATTGGAACCAATTTTCCAATGTTGGCAGGTCAGAGTAATGTCCCCAGAAGGGTGGCCACATGGCTACTACCTTCTCCCAGGGTCTGGGGAGGGTAGCCCTGGCATGCGTGTGGGGATACACTCTTCATCCTTGCTACTTTAACTCCTGAGCCCCACCTCACACACTTCAATTTGCACAAAATTAATCACAGTGACACCATTGCATTGGTCATTAGACATGGAATATTGACCAAGTAAGAATGCAAACACAAGAATCATAGCATTTGCTCAACAGAAGGCAAAATTAGAAATAATTTTAACACCGTCCATCCACAGACCTGGGTAACACTCTCCCATCGACACACACGGTGTCAGAGAGCATGTTCAAACCAATGGCTCTTGTGACACTCTTGACCTCTGCACAGTGGCAAGGGGCAGTTCTCTGTCAGTTACTCTCTTCTGTCTTCTCATTCTTCTGCTCTCTGGTTTCTCATCTTCAATCTTTATCTAGTCATCTGCGACTTCTAATGCCTCAAATCAGGACCTATTCATGAGGAGTGATCCATTTCTAACTTGGGTTTAAAAACACAAAAATCGACAATTCTGTCAGGTATAATACAAACAACAAACAATTTTGTCCTAGGTCAGACATTTCTGTGATTTATAGTTTCTCAGTTTTATCCTTCAAACCTTTTGAAGACAGTCATATGTAAAGGAACTTTTGGACAACAATGCCCTATAGCCATCCATATATTAAGGCCAGGCTTTTTGTCTCTGAGAGAGACTGTTCTCTCTCTAGTCCTTTCAGAGCATTTGCTGTCTTCTTACAAGGATGTTTACTTAATGGGCTGTGTTTCTTCTAAACTTGATTTTTAAAAAATGTTTTACACGTGAATGTTATTTTTTTCCTGCCCCTTTCAGCAAACTAAACTGTCCACATAACAAAGAGGCAATAGTTTCCATAAGTAATGCTGGTCTTTGTTACCACCATTTCAGGGGAACCCTGGAGCCTGTGGATTAGATGATGATGCCTCTGGATATCTGACTCAGAATCTCGGCCTTCCATCTTCCTGCTGCCCTGGATAGTGGGGGGGGGGGGCATCTTTAAGAAATATAGAAGCAGGGCAGCTAGGTGGCGCAGTGGATAGAGCACTGGCCCTGGAGTCAGAAGTACCTGAGTTCAAATCCGGCCTCAGACACTTGACACTTACTAGCTGTGTGACCCTGGGCAAGTCACTTAACCCCAATTGCCTCACTAAAAAAAAAAAAAAAGAAAAGAAAAGAAATATAGAAGGGGAGATCAGCAAAGTTATAACCCATTGTTCCTTTGTTTAGGAAGGAGGCAGCAGGTCTCGTGTCCTCATCTTCTTCATTGTTTTCAACCTCCTTGGCTGCTGAACATGCAATAATTCCCATAAGAGGCTCTTCTTCCAAGAGCCAAGAAATAGCAATACAATATGCTTGAAGGGGGGAGGAATAAGAGAGGAACCCTTCCATCTCTCTCTTTTCTTCATTTTCACCTTCCCATCTGACTCTCTAACTTCCCCTCTCTTCCACTTATCTCTTTTGCCTCCATGTTCTGCCTCCTGCTGAATAATTGAATGAGACTTGCTTTCACATACAAAACTATTTGAAGACCAGGCTTCTCATTAGCAGGGCATTTCACTTATATTAAGCCCTTTTGCAAAGCACTTATAACCATAGATCACAGAGCTGTAACTAGAAGGGGGCCAGCAGGGCTTTGTCCTGGGGTACCAACACTGGTCGGCTTATTCTCCAGAAGGCACCATTCCAAGAATCACCAACTCCACAGCATCTACCATCCCCTTTCCTTGTCTTGAAATCTCCCCTTAGGGTATTGTTGTGTGGCCTTCCCTTACACAAGGTTCTCATCACCATAGTGCCCCTCTAGTTCCAAATGGAATATAATACTTTAGATGTAGTTTGATTAGGACAGAGTACCGAGGGACCATCACTTCCTTCATTCTGGATATGTCTCCATTTATGCTACCAAAGCTCACATGACCCTTTTCAGGCAGGCATATTATACCATTATCTCACATTGATTTTCAGTCCATTAAAACTCCCAGGTCCTTTTTCTTCATATAAACTATTGAATAACCATGCCTCCTCCATCTTGTACTTATGGAATTGACTTGTTGAATATCATGGTATTAAATTGTATCTTATTAGATTTGGTCTTTTATTCATAGAACCACAGGATTGTATACTTAGAGCTGGAACGTATCTTTGTCTACCAAATCTAACCCCTTCATTTTTCTTCTTTTCTTCCTTCCTCTCCCTCCCTCCCTCCTTCTCTCTCTCTCTCTCTCTCTCTCTCTCTCTCTCTCTCTCTCTCTCTCTCTCTCTCTCCCTCTCCCTCTCCCTCTCCCTCTCCGTCTCTCAGAAAGAAGGAAGGAAGGAGGGAAGGAGGAAGGAAGGAAGGGAGGGAAGGAGAGAGGGAGGAAGGAAGGGAGGGAGAGAGGGAGGAAGGAAGGAAGGGAAGGAGGGAGGGAGAAAGAAAGACAGAAAGAAAGAAAGAGAGAGAAAGAAAAAGAGAGAGAAAGTAAGAAGGAAGGAAGGAAAGAGGAAAGGAATGTAGTCTGATATGTCTTATTCTTGAAGCTATGCTGGCCCTTAGAAATCATCACTTCCCATACTTAATGTTCAAAACTCTTTCCTTTATTAAGCCATTCTAGAATTTTGCCAAGAATTAAAGTCAAGCTTGCTGACTTTTTTCAAGGGTTCAAATTCTAGCCTATTCCTTTTTTTTTTTAAATGGGACAATATTTGTCTGTCTCCCATATTGTGATATATCTTTCTACTCTCTTTCTTCCATCACTCAAAGATCATGCATGGAGATTTGGCAGTCTCATCTCTCACTTCAAAGAAGGAAGAGAAACACTCTTAAGGTAGGCTCACAGTCTAATGGGGGAGACAACATAAAAGCACTATAAATAGGAAATCATTGGGAGAGGGAAGGCACTAGAATAAAGAAGGCTTGGGAAAGGCTCCTTGAAGAAAGTGAAACTTTAGTTGAGATGTAAAGGGAGCCAAGGAAGAGAGGCTGGGATCATGAGTGATTCTCTCAAGAAATAAAGAATATCTCCCTTCACCAAAGCTTTTGGGCCAACTCTACCCCTCATGCAGGCATAAAGTGTTGAATCAGCATCCTCTCCACCAATTAAGAGAATCTCATGAAAAACGTTCCAGGCTTTACTGGAAACCAAGGTTACACATATATTTTCAGTTAAAAAAAAAGTTTTGATCAGTTTTTGCTGATTTTTAAAAATCTTCTTTTTCTTAAAAAAAATTTATTTAAAAAAACAAAAGAAGGGGCAGCTAAGTGGTGCAGTGGATAAAGCACCAGCCCTGGATTCAGGAGGACCTGAGTTCAAATCTGGCCTTAGACATTTGACACTTACTAGCTGTGTGACCCTGGGCAAGTCACTTAACCCTCATTGCCCCACCAAATAAAAACACCCAAAGAAGTGGAGATAAGAAGGGAATACATTCTATGCATGGGGGGTAGCCCATCAAAAGTGAAAAAGTGGGTGACAGTGTTAAGCCTGAGGAACAAATAGGCAATATAATTGGATTGTGTTTTGGAGTCCTGAGAGTCATGTCCAACTTTCCATGACCCCATTTGGGGTTTTCTTGGCAAAGATATTGGAGTGGTTTGCCATTTCCTTTTCTGGCTCATTTGACAGATGAGGAAACTGAGGCCAACAGTGACTTGCCCAGGGTCACACAGTTAATAAGTATCTGAGTCTGAATTTGAACTCAGGTCCTTCTGAGTCCAGAGCTGGTGTTCTATCCGCTTTTGTCCCTAGGTATAAAGTGTAAGAAGACTGGAAAGATGGTAAGGAGCCTTAAATGCCAAACAGAAGAATTTCTATTTGGCCCTTAAGATTTTAGGAAGTCACTGGAATTTATTGAGTGTGTATGTGTGTGGGGGGGGGAGAGGAAGAGAGAGGGAGAGAGAGAGAGAGAAAAAAAGAGAGAGAGAGAGGGAGGAAGGGAAGGAGAATGAGAGAGAGAGAGGGAGGGAGGGAGAATGAGAGAGAGAGAGGAAGGGAGGGAGAATGAGAAAGAGAAAGAGAGAGAAAAGGAGGGAGGGAGAATGAGAGAGAGAGAGGGAGGGAGGGAGGGAGAGAAAAAGAGAGAGAGAGAGAGAGAGAGAGAGAGAGAGAGAGAGACAGACAGACAGACAGAGACAGACGGAGAGACAGAGAGAGAAAGAGACTTGGTCACACCTATGATTGAGAGTGGAAAATGGATTAGAGCTAGGAAAAAGTTGAGGCTGGGAGACCAATTAGGAGGTTAATGCAATAACATAGGCCAAGAGGGCAGCTGTGTGGCACAGTGGATAAAACACCAGCTCTGGATTCAGGAGGACCTGAGTTCAAATCCGACCTCAGACACTTGATACTTACTAGCTGTGTGACCCTGGGCAAGTCACTTAACCCTCATTGCCCCACAAAAACCAAAAACAAATAACCTAGGCCAGAGGTGCTGAGGGCCCAAACTTGGGAGGTGGTTGTGTGAACAAAGAAGAGACCTATATAAGAGATGTTGTGAAGGTAGAAACACAGCTAGAATTTCCATGAGAGGAATATTTCTGTTTACTGCACTGGCTACCAGATATAACACAAACCGTGTCTGGGGGCTGTTTGTGAAGCATTCCCAGCCACCAATGTCCTGGAATCAGGGGTAGCAAGAAGGTGCCAAGTGATGAATAATGACGAGTGGAATGAACAGAATCCCCAACGCTTGTTGCTTGTTCCGCTTCCAGTGAAATCAATTTGCATGACCTCCCCAATGTCTAGGCAAACCATTTGACAAAATACTTGATGCTGTTATTCACATTTCTCTTGAAGACACCCACTCCAACACTCATACCGGGAACTCCTCTCAGCTGCAGTGCACTGTAATAACCCAGATGGACAGGGACCTAAGGGAAGTCTAACAGTGTTTGGGCTTCTGGCAATCCTGAAGGTGGTGGAAGAATAACCATCTATTTGTCCCTGTTGCCTTCTCTTAATACTGGTGCTGTAACAAGTAGGGGAGCTTCCAGCAAGGCAAGAGAAGATGATCTTGCACCCAAAGTCTCTTATTCAACTACAAAAAGTAATTCTTTTGTCCAGCTGGGTGTTAGTCTGTAGAACATTAAATATATTTTTTTAAATAGCTGGATAGTGACCTGTTCCAGGGTTGCTTTTATCTGAACCCTATCGAAAAAGACAAGAATGGGATGGGGAGAATGAAAACACACTTTTAGGTGCTATGCTTGAAGGTTCACAGGATAACCCAGGCATGTAGGCAGTGTTCGTATTGTTATCCCATTTTGCAGATCAGGAAAGTGAGTCTCAGAGACAGAAAATTATCTACCTGGGGGGCAGCTAGGTGGTGCAGTGGATAAAGCACTGGCTCTGGATTCAGGAGGACCTGAGTTCAAATCCAGTCTCAGACACTTAACACTTACTAGCTGTGTGACCCTAGGCAAGTCACTTAATCCTCATTGCCCCACGAAAAAGAAAAAGAAAATATAAGAAAAAAGAAAGAAAGAAAATGATATACTGGGTTCAAGCAGCTAATGTTAGCTGGAGTTGGGATTTGAACCTGAAGCTCCCTTATTTACTCCAATAGTGTTCTTTCCAGTGGACTACACATGTTCCCAGCTCTTCTTCACTTTACCCACGCTTTTCCTTCTAATAAATCTCTTTTTTATAGGATGAATTCTGTCAGTTCTTAAAAAAAGAGAAGAGGCAACTCGGTGGCGCAGTGGATAGAGCACCGGCCCTGGAGTCAGGAGGACCTGAGTTCAAATCCGGCCTCAGACACTTAACACTTACTAGCTGTGTGACCCTGGGCAAGTCACTTAACCCCAATTGCCTCACTAAAAAAAAAAAAAAAAGATAGAAAATAGGAGAGAAAGGAGATTTGTTTGCTTGCTTGTTTTGGCCAGGGCAGAGGAATCAACATTAATTTTACTCCTTTGTTTCTGAGGACAGGGAGACTACTCTTAAGCTCTCTCTCTCTCTCTCTCTCTCTCTCTCTCTCTCTCTCTCTCTCTCTCTCTTTTCTCAAGCTCTCTTGCTGCTTCCTCTCTTTACCTTGGGTTTCTTTCAAAGCCCACTCTTCTGTGGTGATATGTTCCAGTGGTCTCTAATATGAGAATAATTTTGACACTCCTATTTGATCAGTATCTACTCAGTTCATTGCCATTTAATGGGTATCAGTGATTATATTAATGGTTCAAGTAGAATAGGATTAAGTTTGTGTAAATTCTGATAGTTAATGCTATTAGGATAAGAGTTATGATTAATTGATACACTATGTATTGATGAACATTACCCTGAACCAGATATGGGTGTTCCTTCCTATGACCAAATATGGAGTTCTACTCCATCCCCATGACCAATCATGTAAATTTCCCCTTTTTAGAAGTGACCAATTGAAAAATTTTACTTCTCCATTTTGTTTCTAGTATTCTTTTTTTTAGGGGGGGCAGGACAATGAGGGTTAAGTGACTTGCCCAAGGTTACACAGCAAGCATCAAGAGTCTGAGGCTGGATTTGAACTCAGGACCTCCTGAATCCAGGGCCAGTGCTTTATCCACTGTGCCACCTAGCTGCCCCTTTAGTATTCTTAAATATACCTGGTCATTATACTGAAAGGAGTCCATAGCTACAGAAGCAAGTCTTGGATCCAATTCCTATGGATCACCAGTTTCCCTATAAATTGAAAATGCTCAGAGAGCCTCAGTGTCCTTTTGTTGCACATTGGGTTGGGATTTGGGGGTCACACTGTTGAAAGTTATGTTGACTCAGTTCTCCATTGTTCCAACCAGAGTTGGGGGAGGTTCTGGGCGGGGGGGGGGGGTAGGTGACACCATCTTCAGCTTTCTGTATCACCTGCTCCTTATCACACACCCCTACCTGTAAATTATCACTCTATTGTGACTTGGGGAGGAACCGAGAGGCTTGCCTCTTCTTCAGAGATGGACCTTTCTGAATTGTCTTAGTTACCTACAAAAGCTGTTCCCACCTTGAAGCCATTGCTGATTTCCAGTAATCAGCCTATAAATGTGTTGCTACCTCGGAGTACTTATAATAAAATCCTTTTAATTTTCTTTGTCTTGAGTTTTGCTCCATTAATCAGAGTGAAAGCCTAAATGAAGAATTTTCCTTTCAACAACACTAAGCTGATTGTAGCATGCCTCTCCAAATCCCAGGGTTTTCTGAACCCTTAGATAAAGCTTTCTAAAATCCAGAAAACCCTTTCATTGGGGCTGAGCTATAACTAGGAAAATTGGCACCGGGGCAAATTCAGTTGACTGGAAGGACACAGAGAATAATTTGTCTTGAGTTGGGGCAAACTGATGTCAGGAGGCAGAGTTGTCTGTCTCCCAGATTGTCTGACCAAGTAGAGAGGGGAAGGATTCAGCAGCTGGGGGCGAAGGATTGGGGACGGCCAAACCTGTGCAGGGAGGGAGATCCTTAGAGTTGGGACCAGCAAAGGAGCAGAGGGTGTGGGGACAATGGACTAAGGGCAATCATTGACAGCAAATGTACCTCACCTCTCCTAGGGGACCTGAATAAGACCCTGAATCTTGGTCACTCTAACTTCCCACTATTTCAGTCAAAACCTCCACAAGCTTATAATATTTTAAGTATTTTAATATTTTTAAACCCACCAAACTTTAAAAAAATATGTTTCCATCAAGCATAGGAACAAGGATTTTTGTTCTGGGACATAAGTCAACAAGTCAATAAGCATTTAGTAAGTTTTTGCTATGTTTATCAAGTTTTTATTTACTATGTTAAATTTTTACTATGTGTCAGACACAGTGCTAAGCACTAGCAATAGAAAGGAAGGCAAACCGCCCCCCCCCCAACACACACACACCCTGAAAAAAACACAAACCACTAACACTAAACCAAACCAAGAAAAACAAACAAACAATCTCTACTTGCAAAAAATGGTGCTCACAATCTAAGGGGAGAGACAGTAAGAAAACCACTAGGCGCAAAGAAAATATATACAGGATAAATTGAGCTAATCAAAAGACAATGGGCACTAGCACTAAGGGGGATTGGGAAAGGCTTCTTCTAGATGACTATGAGTTGAAAGAAGCCAGGAGGTAGAAATGAGGAGTAAGAGAATTCCAGGAACTGGAATTCCCTGGGGAATGGAGTTTGAAAATGCTTCCTTTATGCCTTGAGTAAGGAGTGGCAAGGAGGCTAATGGATCACCAAGTATGTGTAAGGAAGTGAGAGGAAAGTGACCCCTGCTCAATAATTCTCTGCATCTCAGGGTGATGTGTCAAAGGCTTATTTATTTTCATTCTCCAGAGAATGGACACTTCAAATAGGTTGTACAACCAGCAAGTGCAGAGTTCAGGCTCACAGACCTCATTTTAATACCCTAGTCCCTAATGTGAAATGGACTCTCCCTTTGTTCATCATTGGCCGATTACTTAAGGGTTACAATCTATGCGTGAAAGCTAGCTAACCAGAACTCAGTATTCTTAACCCTAATTTCCACAATTATTCTTTGGGTTCTCAGCCAATGGGGGAGGTGATACAGGGATGTTTCTTCAGTCTTCCCTTATATGGACATATCCCAGAAGAGGACCTCATTGAGACCAGCTCAGCACTACTTGAACCATGTGATCTGTTTGCTGGTGGAGAGGGGAGGGGAGGGTGACTGAGACCTTTGTCCTCAAACAGGTCTGGAAGAGTATAATTTGAATGGTGGTATTATATTCTACTGGGAGGAGACCACTACCCATTTCCTCCCAGGAAGTGTGGTGAAAGAAGCTTGTCAAGGTAGGAAGGTATGAAGGACTTTAAAAGCTCAACTGTATATTAAATTGGATCCTGGAGATAATAGAGAGCCACTGGAGTTCATTGATTAGGGGGATAAGATAGTCCTGCATTTTAGGAAAAATTAGTTTGACATCTGAGTGGAGAAGCATGAAAAAACTTACATACATGAATTCCATATGCAACACACACAATTATTACAATAATATAAATGAAAAGAGCACTAAAATGAAACTGAATACTATGTAGTGGTAATGACCAATCATGGTTGCAGAGAAGAGATCTTGAAATATACTTTCCTCCTTCCTATGGAGAAGTGAAGGACTACAGGGAAAGAATGTTGTAACTGATGGATGTGAGCTGAAATGCTGGCTAGTTTTGTTTGGTTTTCTGCTGTGAGGGGGGTATGGTGAGTGTGTCTATGTGTTGAGGAGGGGTGTTACATATCTGAAAATGGCTGACAAAGAAAGAAAAACAACAATACTTAGGAAAAAATTTCTCCCATTTCCCAAAGATCCTCATGTTAGTGTTTTCTTAAAATTTTGTTTATTTTATTCTGAACTTAAGAAATAAAACAAGTATTTCCATAACATAGCGGAATAGCAAAAAAAATTTGTCCATGAAACTGCATATCTATTATGTACAACTTACTGTTTCCTTCTTCTTCTTCTTCTTTTTCTTCTTCTTCTTCTTCCTTTTCTTCCTCTTCTTCTTCCTCCTCCTCTTTCTTCTTCTTCCTCCTCCTCCTCTTCTTCTCCTCCTCCTCCTCCTTCTTCTTCTTCTTCCTCCTTCTCCTCCTCCTCTTCTTCTTCTTCTTCCTTTTCTTCCTCTTCTTCTTCCTCCTCCTCTTCTCCTTCTCCTTCTCCTTCTCCTTCTCCTTCTCCTTCTCCTTCTCCTTCTCCTCTCCTCCTCCTCCTCCTCCTCCTCCTCCTCCTCCTTCTTCTTCTTCTTCTTCCGGGGCAATGAGGGTTAATTGACTTGCCCAGTGTCACATAGCTAGTAAGTGTCAAGTGTCTGAGGTGGGATTTGAACTCAGATCTTCCTGGATCCAGGACTGGTGCTTTATCCACTGTGCCACCTAGCTGCCCCTATTTCTTTTAAATATATATAATAAATTTGCCATGAAATTTCTTTTTTTTTCTTCCCTCTTGCCTTCCCCTCCCCTAGAGATGGCTATCATTAGATGTAAATACGTATATATATATATTAATGTTCTGCAGATTGAAAATAACCAATGTCTTAGGTCATCATTTGGGAGATAATGTAAATCAAAGAGTATCAAAAGAATTCTTCTAATTATTTGTGTTTTAACCATTATTCCACCATGGTTTTCTCTTTCCATGGCTTTGTAAGTAATTCTTGTCCTTTAGTGTGCTTGGGAATTGCTCATGGTCATGTGGCTACTCTATGTCAGAGAGAGTTATGGAACTCAGGTCTCCTCCTAAGGTCTCCTAAGTTCAGAACCCATCCATCATCCCTATATTGCCCCTCTATGTAAAAAACAAAACAAAATAAAATCTATCAGGAAACCCAACTTCAGAGTGTTCTGAGTCTCCTGTAAAGATCCATTAGATCTTTATCATTTAAGTCTCTGATATAAGATGGTATTCCTAAGATGAGACCACTTATCCAGCTTTATGGAAAGAACAAAGTCAGCACAGTTATCTTCTACTATGAAGGGACAATCCTGCTAAGATGGGGGAATGTAGTACTCTTGTCATCTACACAACTCATTTTGAGGTTTAGAGATTTGGTTAAAGTGCTGAGTTATTTAGATCTAGCAATGTCATGGCTGCATCATTGTGGTATAGTGGCTACAGAGTCAGTCTTGAAGCCAGAAAGACACAAATTCAAGTATTGCTTCTGATAAAAACTGCCTGTGGCATCCTGGGAAATTCACTTAACTTTTCCGTATTTTACTCTTGTTCTGCTTGACCCCAGAGGACAGAACTTGGTTCAGTGATGCTATGTGTCATTACTATGGCAGACGTTTTTAAGAGGCAGATTTAAGCTTGACATAAGGTTATCAGTTACAGAGAAGGAACCAATCTTCATTGGTCAAGAGAGCTTCCTTACCTAGGAATTACCTTTACCAATGAAATCATAGTCCCAATCCCTATTCTTTGTCTCCCCCACAAAATTACAAATTTCACTGATGAAAGGAACAGATATTTCCCTGTATCCTTCACAATATGTAGCAAAATAATAATATTAACCCACGCAATATAGTGTTTTAAGATTTGTTAAATACTTTGCTTATGTTGTGTCATTTGATATAATTTATGTTATGTCATTTGTGGCAGAGAGACAGGTGGTCAATTGATCATGGAAAGAGACTTGGACAAGGAGTCAGCAAGTCAGGCAGTCTAAGTACTCCTCCGGCTTCTGCCACTCCTACCTGGACAAGTCACTTTTATTGTCAGAGCCACAGTTTCCTTATCTGTAAAACAGAGTTAGATGAGATAATCTCTAAGATCACTACCATTTCTATGGGCATTTTTTATAATATTAGCTTTTAATTCTGTCAAACCCTCCTGAAAAAGGTAGTTGTGGGTGAAATTTCTAAAAGCAAATTTAGAAATCATATTTTCATTTGTTTTTCTTTTTTGAGATTTTTCTTTTTTATTGTGAACTTGACAAACATTTTTTTAAAAAAAGAATAATTCCATATTCAAAGAAGAAGAGATTAAGAGGATGGTGTCTACTCATTCTTGCATTTTAAAAAAGAGAAGCAGCAAAAAAAGGAAACTAACATTCAGGCACTCATTCTGACCAACAAGAATGAACTAGTTGATGAAATAGAAATGATGGCATCTCTGGATTGGAGCAACTAAGCTTGTGAGAAATAAGGAGGAGGAAAACTGAATGTACACAGGCACGTACATAGGAATTTGGAAGAGGAGATATTAGGAAATCCAGAGGAAGGATAGTTAGGACCCCATGACCTAAAATTGCATAGAGGAACTAAGCCCAAGAGGGAGAAGCAGCTTTTAAAAATGAAATTCTGAAGCTACAAAGAGAAACCATTCTGATGGGGAAGAAAAGAAACAAGAGTATAGATGGAAATGTTGGCAGGTAATGGAGGATGAATATGGTAAGTGAGGTAAGTAGTACAAGTATCATTAACCCCATTTTACAGACAATGAAATCAAGGCTTGGATAAGTGAAATGACTTGCAGAGTCACACAAATAGTAAGAACTAGACATTGAAACAGAACTTAGCTCTTCTGACTCAAAGTGAAGTGCTTTTCCTGTTATTTTAACTTACCATGACATGGCTCTGTGTGTGTGTATACATACATGCACACATATAAGGTATGGTATATGAGATGTGTTTATGTGGGATATATATCTATCACTCATATAGTACATATATATCACCACCTCAAAGAGAATTAATATGTGATTCATAATAGAATATATAAACTTATATATATATACACACACATATTTGTGTATATATGTGTATGCATGCATATATAATATATACACATACAGGAGTGTGCTGGTAAATATTTTACAATTAGCTCTTTGGAGGGGACAGCATTGCAACACACTTTTAAGTTTAATCCACGTTATTAACATTTCCTCCATCACTTTCTTAAGTCTGGAGAACTGACAAAATAATAAATCAAGCCCTGATGACAATCACCAATTTCCTAGGCATAAATGCTCACACTGAACATTTAACAAATAAAGGCCTAGACAAGTATACACAATTAGTGTTTTGCCATTATGCCACAACTATTCTGGTAGCCATATATCCTATGAATGGCTGGAAGAGGAATAGAAGGGGGACCAAAAAAAAAAAAACCCAAGGCCCCCAAACCATGGGTTCAAGAGGATATAATAGGTTATACCCAGTCCTATATACATCATAAGGTAAGGGGAAGGAAATGGAGAGCATATAGGATCTTTTTTTTTTATTTTGGTGAAGAAATTGGGGTTAAGTGACTTGCCCAGGGTCACACAGCTAGTAAGTATCAAGTGTCTGAGGCCGGATTTGAACTCAGGCCCTCCTGACTCAAGGGCCAGTGCTCTATCCACTACACCACCTAGCTGCCCCTAGCATATGGGATCTTAAGAGGGAAGTCTCTAGGCTATGGTATGGATAAAATTTCAAGATGAGGTGTAGGGAAGGAGAATCTAAGCTGAGAGGAAAATAGAATTATAAACCACATAGCAATTAAGAGATGCTGATTAATGGTAGCCCCTGCCACACAAGCAGCTAGAATGTCTTTGTTTCATGCATAAAAGAAGGATTTGCACTGGTGACCTGGTCCCCAGGATCCTTCCTAATCCTGTAAAAAGCCTCCTATCAAGGCATCTTCTTATCTTCTTTGATCTGGTAGATTGATTCTCCACTCTATGGTGGCCTCATTTGCTAACATGTAAAAAACAAAACAAAGCAAAACAAAACTCTCCAGGAAGAAAAGAAGGATTCCCTGGGAGGTCTTGGCACTCAGTCCAGCTGAATCAGAACTACCAACACACATCCTTGCCCCATGTCTGACAATAGTGCTCTTAGAAGATAAGCAAACATTCTTTTATAATCCCCTTGTTTCTATTGGGTCAGTCATTTATACCACCCACTACTTGGGGTTAGAATGGCTGCCAGCAGGCTACCCATAAAAGAAAATGATGGTTCAGGTTTACTTGACTTTACTCAAATGCCCAACCTGAAATGCTACCTCAAATGTCACCTGAAACCTCAGGAGAGTGTCATGAAAACCTAGAGAGAAGAGAGTATATAGGGGAGGAGATTAATTGATTTTGATTAAGGCCACATAAAGTTCAAAGGATGAGAACTGAGAAGAGGCTATTAGATTTGGCCATTAAGAGATCATTGTAACTTTGGAGAGACCAGTCTCAGTTGAGTGATAAAGGATGGAAGCTAGAATGCAAAGAGTGAAGAAGAGAATAATTGAAGATGGAGTGGAGGCACCAATTAGAGATGGTCTTCTCAAGGAGTTGAGCCACAAAAGAGAGGAGAGATATGGGACAGTAGGGAATGGGAATGGACCCATCACTAACACATGCAAAACCCACTTTGGAAACCCTAGCATGCTACATAAATGTGAGCTACTCACTATTCTAAAACACAGTCATCCAGTCTCAAAACCTTGGGTGGATGCTTCATGTTCCTTTTGTCTCTTCTGACACCAAATCAGTCCTGCTGCTTCCTAGCCCACCTCCCTTCTAGTCCACCCCAGGACATTCTTTGAAACCCTTTATTCAAACAAATTCTTCTACATTTTGGGTTTTCAGTAAACATGCCTCCTGTTTCCTTGCTTTAATTGAAACCTGCCTTTCCCCTGAGGATACCAAATCCCTGGCAACCCTCTCTCTCCTTTGGAATTTTCTTGTTTCCCTTTTCCTCTGCATCAAGGAAGAGAGGCTGGCGTATTCCTTTCTCTTGTTGTTCAGTCATTTTTTTGGTTGTTTCCAACTTTTCATGACCCCATCTGGGAATTTTCTTGGCAAAAATATAGGAGCAGTTTGCCATTTCCTTCACCAGTTCATTTGACAGATAAGGAAACTGAGGCAACCAGGATTAAGTAACTAGCCCAGGGTCACACAGCTAGTAAATGTCTGAGGCCAGATTTGAACTCAGGAAGGAGTCTTTCTGACTCCAGGTCTGGCGCCCTATCCACTGAGCCATCTAACTGCTCACTCCTTTCTCTATTTTGCCACTTCTAGATTTCTCTGTCACCATCACTAAATATTCTTTCCTCCTTCAAAGTCCATGCTTTCTGTTCATGCCTTCCTCTTCCCATCCTTGTTGCTGTTTTTGACTGAACTACAAGTCACTTTCCTAACTTCTTAAATGACTTCAGTACTTGGTTCAGGGTCCTCTTCTCCATCCTATTCTCTGAAGGACTTTGGGCTTGATTGTGTGACATGAGAGATGCTGGCACAGGACATGGTGTGCTAGGATCAAAGAAGGCTCTGTACTCTATGGGCAAAGCAGAATTGAAGTAGCTCCAAAGAAGCACAAGATGAACAAATTTAGAAAATCCACCCCAAATGTTCACTTGGAATAGTTGTGCCCGACCTGTGGAAGAGCATTTGGAGCTCGTATTGGTCTGATCAACCACAGTCGGACACACTGCAACTCAACTCTAACCTAGAGATGTCATTTTGGTCCTCTTCAAGAACAACAACCATTCCCTATCATCAACCTCAGAACTTCCATGTTGATCTTGATTCTTTTTCGAACTTTAAATACCAGTTGTAATGTTCATATACAACACTTGAACATACCACACTTGAGACAGAATATGCATTGTTCTTGCACAGTAATTATTGGAGAGTATTTGACATGAACTCTATTATGCATTTGCCATCCTTGCTTCATCCAGGATGGGACAAGCAGGCACTTATGTGCTATGTGGAGAATTTGATGACCCTTTTCATAACTCCCAAAGCTCACAACCACATTGCCCCACACTCAACCCCAACCCCACCTATAGCAGATTACTTAACCTCCTATTGAATATTGAGGCCATCTGGCAGAAACTCCCTCTATCCCCGCCCCCCACCTCAGCCTCACAGCTTCTCAGCCTCACTCTTTTCTTCCCTCCAGTCATAGAAGAAGATATATTCCTATTCTTCACTTAGAATAGTGCCTCTGGCTGTGGCCTTGATCCATCTTTGTTTTGGGTTAGCATCTGCCTAAGAACTACTGGGTCTTGCCATCTGCACTTATAGCTGAAATCTCCTATGTGTCTTGTCTTCCCCTATTAAGATCATAGGCTCACAGATTTAGAGTTGGAGGGGATCCCAGAGTTCACTGAATCCATACTCTTCATTTTACAAATAAGGAAACTTACAGTCTGGGGAGATAAAGTGACTCTCCTGGGTTCATAGATAATAAGTATCTGAGGTGGAATTTGAACCCAGGTCTTCCTGATTCCAATTACATCACTCTACCCACTGCATCAGGGCAGTTAGGTGGTATATTGGATAGAGTGCCAGGCCTAGAGCCAGGAAGACCCAACTTCCTGAGTTCAAATCCAGCCTCAGACACTCACTTAGCTGTGTGACCCTGAGCAAGTCACCTAACTCTGTCTAGGTTTCCTGAACCATAAAATGAGCTGGAGAAGGAAAAGGCAAACCACTCCAGTATCTCTGCCAAGAAAACCCCAAATGGAGTCACTTAGAGTCAGACAAGACTGAAATGACTGAACAGCAAACCCACTGCATCATGTTGCCTCTTGTTAGACTACAGACTTTCTAAGAGTAGGAACTGTCTTACTTTCCTATCCACATCCCTAGCACTTAGTAGAGTGTTCTGCACTTAACAGACCATGACTAAATGCTTTATCATTCATTCATCTTCTCAGAAGTTCTCTAGGATCTTACTTCAACAATGATGCCTTCTCATTCATGCTTCTTCAATCCCTCCCTCTCTACTCTGCCCACAAACAGGCTCAGGTCTTTGCATAACCTTTCTATCCCAACCAAATGCAATATAATTTCTTTACCCTTTGCTATGAAATTGAAAAAACCCCAACATATCCCTATTCTCAACTTCCACATCCTCAATTTTCCAAGAGTTTATATTTTAAAGTGGTTTCAATTTTTTAAAAAAATTTATGGAATAAAACAAGCAATTCTATAATATAATAAAAGATGATAGCAGATGAAAAATGCAAATCTATTATATACAACTTGCTTTTAAATATATAATAAAGTTATTTTGTATAATTCTTTTTTTTCTTTCCTTTTTTTCTTCTCCCCTTCCCTGCCTTAGAGATGGTTAACATTAGACACAAATAGGTGTGTACATTTATGTATGTATATTTATACACATACATATAAAATTATTCTAGACATACTTCTATCTATTTACACTTACTCTCAAGCTACTTCCAGGGGGAAGAACCAAGATGGCAGAGGAAAGGCAGTTACCTCTCAGAGCTCCCTACACAGTTACTCCAAAAACCTCCAAATAATGCCATAAAACAGTTCCTGGAACAGCAGAACCCACAAAAGGATGGGGTGATATCTTTTTCCAGCCAAAGACAGCTTAGAAGGTCAGCAGGAAAAGCCTGATATACCAGGGGGGGAGTAGAGTCCAGCCCTGCAGTTGCACTGACACAGATCCAGCCCCAGGCAGGCTGCACCAGAGAAAGAGACCTCTGGAGCTTCTGAATAGGCTGCAACTGTGGATACTTCTGAAACTCAACTCACAGTCTAGTGAGAGGGTTGAGCAGCTGGCCAGGGGGAGATTACAGGGGTCACTGCTGGCACTGAGGTAGAACTCGGTTGTCTTGCCTATTCTGGGAAACAGGAAGCAGTCTTGAGTGGTGGGCCCAGGTGGGAGAGGGGTGCAGGCATGCCTGAAGCTAGCAACCATAGTGAGACATAATTCTGTTTCCAGGTTAAAGAGCAAGCAAACCTGGGGCTATTTACAGACTAAAGCTCAGGTCAGGGAAATGAAGAACCTGCCTCTCCTTAAATCTATCCACCTGGGACCCCCTGAAGCTTGGGACAGTGCAACCTGGAAGCAGTGCCCCACTTTAAGAAGGACTTAAAAGTCAAAAAATAGGCTAGGAACAAGAACAGACAGAAAAAAATGCGGACCATTGAAAGTTTCTTTGGTGACAAGGAAGATCAAAACACACCCTCACAAGAAGATAACAAAGTCAATGCTCCTACACCCAAAGCTTCCAAGAAAAATGTGAATTGGTTTGAGGCTATGGAAGTGCTCAAAAAGGACTTTGAATATAAAGTAAGAGAGGTAGAGGAAAAAATGGAAAGAGAAATGAGAGTGATACAAGAAAATCATGAAAAAAAGTCAACAGCCTGAAATGCCAAATCGTAAAGCTCTCTGGAGAAAATAATTACTTAAGAATTAGGATTGAACAAATGGAAGTTAATGACTTTATGAGAAATAAAGACACAATAAAGCAAATCCAAATGAATGAAAAAATAGAGGGCAATGTGAAATATCTCCTTGCAAAAATAGCTGACCTGGAAAATAGAGCCGAGAGAGAATTTGAAAATTATTAGACTACCTGAAAACCACGAATTTAAAAAAGAGCTTAGACATCATCTTCCAAGAGATTTCAGGGATATTCTAGAAATAGAAGGTAAAATAGAAATTGAAAGAATCTACTGATCACCTCCAGAAAGAGATCCCAAAAGGAAAACTCCTAGGGATATTATAGCTAAATTCCAGAGCTACCAGGTCAAGGAGAAAATATTGCAAGCAGCCAGAAAGAAACAATTCAAGTACTGTGGAGCCACAGTCAGGATAACACAAGATCTAGCAGCTTCTACATTAAAGGATCCGAGGGCATGGAATATGATATTCTGGAGGGCAAAGGAATTAAGATTACAACCAAAAATCACCTACCCAACAAAACTGCATATAATATTTCAGGAGAAAAATGGGACTTCAATGAAAAAGAGGACTTTTAGGCATTTGTGATGAAAAGACCTGAAATGAATAGAAAATCTGACTTGCAAATACAGGACCCTAGAGAAGCATAAAAAGGTAAACAGGAAAAAGAAACTATAAGGGATGTTAAAAGGTTAAATTGTTTACATTCCTACATGGGAAGATGATACTTCTAACTCATAAGAACTTTCTCAGTATTAGGGCAGCTGAAAGGAATAAATTTGGACAGAGGGCATAGGTGGGAACTGATTATGAAGGGATGCCATCTGTAAAGCATTTATTATTTGTTTATTTTTTTTTTGGTGGGGTAGTCAGGGTTGGGGGGTATGCCCAGGGTCATGCAGTTGGGGAATATATTGTGTCTGAAGCCAGATTTGGGTTTGGGTCCTCCTGGGTCCAGGGTAGGTGCTTTGTTCCTTCAAAACTAGAAGGCAGATGAGAAGAGCATTGGTGATCACAGACTTAAGTGGGCTGCTTTTAAGTATAATAGTGAGGCTTGATTCCAGTGCCCAGAAAAGGGAATAAACATGGGAACTTCTGAACATTTCAGAATGAAGGCTACCATATGTTAAAAGTGCCATAGAGTACTAGATAAGTGGCTTTGTCTAGCTGGAGACAGATAATACTTAGAAAAGAAGAAGTTTCATGATATGTGGTGCAGGCTGTACCCTAAAGGAAATGAGGACATCAAAATCCCCAGACCCGAGTCATGAGTTCCCCTTAGCACCTTCTCATGCACCTCACTGCTAGTTTTCTATAAGCATATGCCCATGGATGCTGTACCTATGGGCATCTTCTCTGTGGACACTGGACACTAGTGGGAGAGTGTGGCCTAGGTTGAAGAGTGGACTGTGATATTCCAATCATGATGGCTTTTGTATTCTTGTTTGATAAGTGTTTCGTGATTGTTGATGGTGCCACCTTGCATGATTAGTTTAAATGAAAAGTACAACATCTGGGGCTGAGGAGATACAGTTGTGAATTGTTAAATGTATGTCTCTCCCCCAGTACCAAGGAACTTGAAAGTGAGGTGTAGCCACATGGCTGATCCTCTGGGACTCCAGGCCTGATGGTGCAGTGGACAAAGGGCTAAGACTGGAGTCAAGAAGACCTGAGTTGGAATCTAGCTTCGGACACACACATGATTCTGGGCACATCATGTAATCTCTATTTGACTTAGTTTCTTCAACTGTAAAGTAGGGATAATAATAATACCAACCTAATCCTGTGAGGATTAAATGAAATAATATTTGTAAAAAGTGGTTAACATAGTCCTTGGCACATAGTAGGTACTCTATGAATGCTTATTTTCCCTCTTCCTTCTTTCCCCTACCTACTGGAGTGGTGTATATGGGATGAGGAAGCCAGCTCTTGCCCAGAAATAGGGAGCCTAGAGAGAATAGGGAATTAATGGCACTACTTTTCTATCAATAAGAAAAATGAGATACTGTATAGTCTTGAAACATTTTGTATAACATATAGGAGATGACACAGCTTGATATCCTATAGAGCTGGGGCTTCAATGAATAGGCAAATTGAGTGAAGGCTTATTACACTCACGCTTTCATTAGAATATTCAGAGGAGTCAGACAGTGGGAAAGAAGCTGGTGTGTTAGGGTTGAGGCTGGTTATATCTGATGATGAGCAGAGCACTTGCAGACAGAGAGACAGAGAGACAGAAAGATGGAGAGAGACAGAGACAGAGAGAGACAGAGACACAGAGACAGAGAGACAGAGAGAGAGAAAGAGAGAGTCTTTCAATGGTGGTGGTGGTGGTTGCAATCTTGAGGTCTATATTTTCCCCCATGTGTCTTCATTGTAGTGAGTGGGGTATAATCATGAGTTTCTGTATCTGAATTCTTGACACATTTAGTTCTAGAGCTCATATATAGAAGACACTGGAGTTAGTATAACTGATGCTAAAATTGGATTTCAGATCCAACCTCCAGCTACTTCTGCTAATTGGATTAACCCTGAGCTAACTCTTTATTATCTGTTCCTAAAATGTTGCATGCATTTAAGTACTTTTTTATATTTGGATTTTTTCACTTTATATTTGTTATATATATTTATATATGAACTTGTTATTAGGCAGCTAAATGGTACTATAGATAGAACACTGGGTCTAGAATCAGCAAGACCTGAGTTTAAATCCAGCCTCAGATACTGACTAGTTGTATGACCCTGGATAAGTCACTTAAACCTCTGTCTGCCTCATTTCCCTCAACTGTAAAATGGAAATAATGATAGCACCTACTGTCAAGGTAGTGCTTACTTAGCACAGTGCTACTTTTCATCTTCCTTGTAGTCTCTCCCCTGTTAGATTGAAAATTCTTTGAGAATAAGGATTATTTCATTATTTATGCTTGTATCCTCTGTACCTAGAACAATGCCTGATACATAGTAGACACTTAATACTTGTTGATTAATTGACTGATTAATTGATTGCTGGTGGACATCACAACCATGATGTCCCTGGCCAGTAACGACTTTCCTTCATTTATATGTTGCATAAAACTTGTGCCTCCTATAATTTACTTATTGAAACTCCCTATGTATATGTCACATTCCCTCAACAGACTGTAAGCTCCATGAAATCCTGTCTCATCTAAACTTTTTCAAGTAAATGCAAGGTAGCTTTGTTGTCATTTTAGTCATTTTCAGTCACATCCAAGTCTTTGTGACCCCATTTGGGGTTCTTTTTTGACAGAGATACTGAAGTTTGCCATTTACTTCTTCAGCTCATTTTACAGATAAAGAAACTGAGGCAAACAGGGTTTAGTGATTTGCCCAGGGTCACACAGTGAATAAGTGTCTGACACCAGATTTGAACTTGGGTCTTCCGAACTCCAGTCTGGTGCTTCAGGTTGACAATGGCCAAGAATTAAACTGGAGGACGAAATGGTTCTGAATCACATTTGGAAGATGATACAGTATTTTCTGTGACCTTAAGAGTGTTTCAGACACAAAAGCCTGTCTCTTTGATGCTAATGTTTGCCAATTGATGCTCTATAGTTGTAAATCATGGAAGACTATGATCTTGGAAGGCTTCATAATAAAAATACTGGAATGAGTAGAAATAGGCTTCTGCACATTGCAAATAACAATTTAACCAGAAGTGGCTTAAGTACTCCAGATCATATTAAGAGAAATGCACTATAAACAATTCTGGCTTCATCATCAGAGTGGATGGAAAAAAAGGAAAGTGGCTATTGTTAGAGAGGCTATAGAAAACCACCACAGTAATTCACCATTGGTGGATCTGTGAGTTGGTCCAAACAAAAAATAATTTGGTGCTAGACCTCCAAAGTCACTGCATGCATAGCCCTCTGATGCAATCATACCGATTCTATGCATATTCTCCAAAGAAGTCAAAGGGAGGGGGCAGCTAGGTGGTGCAGTAGATAAAGCACCAGTCCTGGATTCAGGAAGACCAGAGTTCCAATCCAGGCTCAGACACTTGACACTCACTAGATGTGTGACCCTGGGAAAGTCACTTAACCCTCATTGCTTTGCAAAAAAGAAAGAAAGAAAGAAAGAAAGAAAGAAAGAAAGAAAGAAAGAAAGAAAGAAAGAAAGAAAGAAAGAAAGAAAGAAAGAAAGAAAGAAAGAAAGAAAGAAAGGAAGAAAGAAAGAAAGGAAGGAAGGAAGAAAGAAAGAAAGAAGGAAAGAAGGAAAGAAAGAAAGAAAGAAAGAAAGAAAGAAAGAAAGAAAGAAAGAAAGAAAGAAAGAAAGAAAGAAAGGAGAAAAAAAGAAGTCAAAAGGGGGCCAAGTATCCATGTGTACACAAATGTTTATATCAGGGGGCAGCTAGGTGGCACAGTGGATAGAGCACCGGCCCTGGAGTCAGGAGGACCTGAGTTCAAATCTGGCCTCAGACACTTGACACTAACTAGCTGTGTGATCCTGGACAAGTCACTTAACCCTCATTGCCCCACAAAAAAACCAAAAACAAACAAACGAAAACACCAAATATTTATATCAGTACTTATTTTTTGTCGTAGTATAAAGACAAATCAAGAGATCAAGAGATCCTGGAGTACCCTCTCTAACTAACAGGCCTTTGCTCTGGGCTTACATATACCTAGTTCAATCTGAGGAGGTCCCTGACTCCAAAGAGGTGGGAATCAAGGGTTTCTGGACTTTCTGACTCATACTCATCTCTGGAGCCTCAGAGAAAACGTCTTAAAGCTTAGATTAGTCTTACATCTAGGACCTCCCCAAAAAGGATTAGTAATGTCCCTTCCACAGAGGTATTCAATGTACAAAGCAGTTGTGGCACAGGATGACTATTTATTTCCTTTACCACAAAATACTTTTTTTAAAGTGGAAATATGTATTGTTTTCTATTCTTTGATGTCTCTTAGACGCCATTTTGTGGCCTGGGGTTCATCTTGTAACTCTGACTGGTGACAGAGTTTTAACTTGCTATGGAAACTTTCTAGCCACCTCACTGATTCTCCCCACTTCCCACACACACATGCGCACATGGCTTGGTCTTCTCTGACTGTGTATACTGATAAGCAACCATCTCCTATTTGGTTTCTTAGTATAAGTCGATCACACCATCTCCTACTGTATTTCTTGGCATAAAGCCATCATCATAGAGATGACTGAGATTGAAACAGTGGGTGAGCTTTTGTTTATTCTGCACCTAGAGATGGGCACTACCACTGTGTAAATGGGCAGAAGGAATGTCATTGAAGAGCCCTATAAAAACCCCATTCAAGTCCCAAGTCAGTGGAGCAATCATTACAGGGCCCTTGCGAGCATGGTTATGTCTTAACTTCAGCTGATACATGGGGATGAGCTCTTTTTCCTCATAGGTAATATAATTACTGGAGTGGGACCCTACCTTCCTCTTTTCTCCCCTTCCTAATTCCTTTTTATGTAGGTTTCACTTCTCGCACAACTGGCATCAGTGCCTTGTTTATTTTTACCACTGCTATTTGGTTGGGGTGTCAATGTTCTGCTATTGGAGCCTCTTGTAATGACTGTTGGAGTCATCCCTTCCTGTCAGAATCTGGCTGAACCCAGTGAATGGGTAATACAGTGAGCTGGTGCCACTGGTCCCTTCACTTAATTCATTAGCCATTCTCCAAAGCAAGGATAGGGAACACCACGGCTAACCTCTGTTTTCTCTAGAGAAAGCAAGGGCTCTGGCGCTGAACCTTGTATTTCAGTCATAGATAATTTATTCTCTCTTGGATCCATGAATTACTGGGACCAGGGCTGTCTGCAGCCTTACCTCTTGGGCAAGATTTCCTGCCTTCACTAAAGAGATCAAGGGTTGGAACCTGAACCCTATGCTTCAGCAACAGGGAATTTCCTTCCAGAGGTGCATTTTATTGTTTTGGTTTTGTTTTTTTCCTTCCAGGGCAATGAGGGTTAAGTGACTTGCCCAGGGTCACACTGCTAGTAAGTGTCAAGTGTCTTAGGCCGGATTTGAACTCAGATCCTCCTGAATCCAGGGCCGGTGCTAGCTGCCCCCCTTATTGTCATCAAAGCAAGGGTTGCTTCCCTAGCCAATGTGAATCAATTGACAAATACTTAAAACATGACGCCTATCACTTAGAATGTACTTTCCCTGTTGCTGCTTATTTTTTCAGTTGTGTCTGACTCTTTGTGACCCCTTTTGGGGGTTTTCTTGCTAAAGACACTGGAGTGGTTTGCCATTTCCTTTTCCTAATCATTTTATACATAAGGAAACTGAGGCAAACCTGGGGCCACACAGCTAGGAAGTGTCTGAGTGCAGATTTGAACTCAGGAAGATGGGTCTTCCTGACTCCACGGCACTACTCTGCCTAACTGCCCAAATGTTATTTATTATTTTTATTATATGGTTTTATGGTTTTCAAAATGCTTTCTTTACAACATTTATAAATTATAATCGACAAATTTTATGAGTTAGATAGTAGAAGTCTTCTCATTTCTTAGGATGAGATAAGCTAGTAAGTGACTTGCCCAGGGTCACACAATTAGTAAGTGGAGGGGCCAGGATTTATACCCAGTTCTGACTCCAAATCAGACATTCTTTCCACTAATCCACTCAGCACCTCAACGACAGTAGGGGACCTATAAAATAACCAGTTGTCACCTTCCTAAATAGCAATGAGATGTAGACCTCCAAGGGCATGCATGTGCGCGCGCGCGCGCACACACACACACAGAGGCAGGAAAAGGACTTAGGGTCTGAGCTTCAATGACAATTTCCACTCTTTCCCATCCAAGCTCAGATAGGACCAGAGGCTTCTTCCTCACACTGTCTGCCTCCCTTTACCATCCCATTTCCCCTGGTTTGCCTCTGTATCCCCACTTTTCACTACTCCTCTCTGTATTTCCTGTGCCGTTCACCCTTATACCCATTGTGGTTATTAAAATGTGATTGCTGCCCCATTTCCCACTGCCAGCCATGGTCTTTCCATGTGAGCACTCAAGTTCCCAGTGAGTACCCAAAGAACTGGGTAGGCTGGCCCCTATTTCATTAAATTAATGATCAATTCAACTTGTATAAACTGATGCAGAATGAAGTTTGCAGAGAAAAAGAGAGCAATTTATACAATGACCTTAATAATGTAGTAGAAAGAAACTTTGAAACAGTTAAGAATTCTGATCAACAAAATGGCCAATCATAACTTTGGAAGGCTGGTGATAAAGTATGTTTCCTCACTTCTTGGCAGAGAGGTAATAGACCAGAGGTACAAAGTGAGACATATATTTTAGGAAAGGCAGATTCGTTTTGGCTTGACTGTATATATTTGCCTAAAGGGAAAACTTCTATTTAGGAAAGGAGGCATTTAAAGGTTGGAAGGGGTGTTGGTGGACAGTGTTAGTGATACAAAAAAAGAAGCAAGAAAAGAAAGAAAAGAGCATCAATGAAACATTTACAAGTATACAGAAGAAGAAAGCAGAAGGAATCTCAGGAAGGAACCAGAGCAGTCGGGCACTTTGGGAATTACTGTTTGAAATGTAAAATGTACTTTAAAAACCAAATTCCATGTAATAGAAATTCATAGTTTCATGTACAATTCTCTTTTTTCTAATCTTTGTGTATTCAAATGTTCACATTTCTAGAATTTAATAAATGATAAAACAAAAAATAAAATCCAAATCTTAAAAAAGAAGAGGTATAAAAGACATTGTTAAATATATCCCGGACTAGAAAAGGGAGTGAATTAGTCATGTAGGAAGAATGAAAATGTCAGATGATCCACACATTAATATCCCTGAGATACATACTAAAGTGACAAAGAGCCTGATAGTACATTGGGTACAGAGAACGAGAAGGAAAAGAGGGGTTATGGGCTTTCCCGATGCAATCTCTGAGGTGATGATGTTCCCCAAGTTATATTTAATCTAGCAATGAGAGATGAATTATTAACAGAACAATCCCAATACAAACAAGAATCCACAGTATAGTATAACTCCATGTGAAGACCTCCAGTGAGGGGAAACTGACTATGCTATTGGATAACTCTAATTGGTAGGAAGTTTTTCCTTTCCTTGTGCCTAATTCTATCTCTTTGACTTTTACCTGTTGCCCCTTGTTCTACCATCTGAGGCCAAACAGAACAAATCTAATCCTTCTATCATAGGACAGCCCTACAAATACTTAAACTAAACACTTTCCTCTACCATCCAAATAATCATCTCCTCATTTCCTTCAATTGATTCCTCACATGGCATATGCTTGAGACCATTGCTGGTTGGCTTCTTCAAGATGGCCTCCAAGCTGTCAATGTCCTTTGTAAAAATGTGGCTCTCTGGGGCAGCTAGGTGGCGCAGTGGATAGAGCACCAGCCCTGGATTCAGGAGGACCTGAGTTCAAATCCGGCCTCAGACACTTAACACTTACTAGGTGTGTGACCCTGGGCAAGTCACTTAACCCCAAATTGCCTCACCAAAAACAAAACAAAACAAAGCAAAACGAAAACGAAAACAAAATGTGGCTCTCATACCTGAATACCACCACCACCACCATCATCCCTAGCACACTGTATTTGTTTGCCCTTTTCAAAGAGGATTGACATCACATATGATGTCTTGACTCATGGGTGAATTGGATTTAGAGGTAGAATATATATATATATATATGTGTGTGTGTGTGTGTGTGTGTGTGTGTTTGTATATTATATATAATATATACATACATATATCTATGTCTATATCTATCTATCTATCTATCTATCTATCTATCTATCTATCATCTACTGCTTTAAAGTTTGCCAGACACTTTCAACATATTCTCCCCATTTTATAGTTCAGGAAACTGAGGTCAAGAGGAGTTAAATGACTTGCCTAGAGTCACTCAGCTAGTAAGTACCTGGAGTATAATTTGAACCCAGGACTTCCTGACTCCAAGTCTCATGCTCTACAAACTTCACCACCTACTCCAGATAACTATTTACTTAAATTATAAAGCATTACCTTGGGCATGACACTGTAGCCCATAGGGAAGTAGGTGGTGTATCTCTCTCTCTCTTAAAGCGGTGGGATGGAGGAAGAGACTACTCCAGCTCGAACCTGAGCAAAGACACTACAACATCCTTAACAAATGGTTATCCAATTTTACTTAAAGACTTCAAGTATGCTGAGCTCCTAAAGCTTCCCCTTCCCCTTCCCCTTCTGGAGAGTTTTAGTTGCTAAACTAAATCAGTGCCACTCTATGTCTAGAGGAAATCTTCCTTTCTTCAGTTTTCACCCAGTGCTTAAAGCCCTTTAGGGACAACCCAAACAAGCACAACTACTCTATGACAACTTTTCCAACACGTGCCATGACTTACTCCTTTCCCCGCAAATGTTCTCTTCTCCAGGCTAAAAATAACCCATTCTTTCAACCAATATTTATGTCAAGTCAGAAAAAAAACAACCCATTTATGAAGCACTTATTACCTTGTGCCAGGCCCCTGTGCTAAGTGCCAAGAATACAAATACAAGCAGAAACAATGACAGTCTCTGCCCTCAAGCATCTTACAAGAAGATAATATATAAAAGGAAACTAAAAGGAGAGGGAGAGAGAGAGCAGAGGAGGAAGAGAAGGTGGCTGCTCAGGAGCCCAGGAGAGAAAGTCTTCAGACTTTCAGAATCAGGAGTAGAGCACAGACAGGTGGAAAGATGTGACTGGCCTGAATGTGTTCCTTAAAATAGAGTTTCTGAGAGGAACTGACCAGTCAGAAGGAGAGACTCCTGGGGTAGGGTGTATGTCCACAGTGAGGAGGCTGCTGAAAGAGAAAGTCCAGAGAGTCAGGAGGAGATCATATTGTCTGGAGGACAGCAGTTCCTACCAATTTCCAACACGCCAGTGTAGCAGACATGTATCCTTTTTTTTTTCTGGATATCTGAAGATCGCCAGGGTCATGGCTCATAAATTGTCTTTGCCACCTTTGACATGCCTTGCATAAGGCTTTATTGTGGTCAGCTATGAGAAAACTCCATGACTTTAGCAACATTAGGAAACTGCTGGTGGTATTGAGCCATTCAGTCCTCCTAAAGGCCATAAAACTAGTGGTCACTACTTCGTCCAGGTTTTTCAGGACTTGGGGCAGGAAGACCATGCAGAGGACCATTGAGCAGCATTTTGTCCACCATCTCTGAGGGAGGTGCTGAGTGCAAGGATCATCCTGCATATCCAATAATCAATCCTACTATTAATTGTCAGTAGAAAGGATCCATGAGCTCACTGATGCCCAGACAGCTGTCCTGAGGGCTAACATAATGAGGTATTACCAATTTAAGGTATCCACTCCTAAGGTAAGTCTAAATAGTTGGCAAACAGCCCTAACACAAGGTGCCACTGTTCATTTTGTGACAGCTGCATAATGCCTGGAAGGATGTAAATAGTTTCATGCTAATCTTGCAAACCTAAGCCTATAAAACAATTGTAAATAATTACATTTTCCATTTGATCCATTAGTGAGTAAAATAAACATCTCAATACCTCCTCCAGATGAGCAAAGACTCAAGGGGGATATTCTAACTGTCTTCAAATATGTGAAAGGTTATTATGTGGAAGGAATTCAACTTGTTTTACTTGGTCCCACAGGGCAAAATTAGGAGCAAAGGATGGAAGTTAAAGAGAAAGAAATGCAGTCTCTGTGTAGGGAAGAACTTACTGACAATTAGAATTATCCTGAAAGGGAAATGGAAGCCTTGGGAATGGATTCCCCTAACCAGAGGTCTTCAAGCAAAGGTTGTATAACCATTTTTGGCCTATGTTATCTACAGAAGTCTTATTCAGGTATAAATCAGACTGAGATCCCTTTAAATGAATCACTGAGATCCCTTTAAATAAATTTTTTGGGGAGGCGGAGCAATGAGGGTTAAATGACTTGCCCAGGGTTACACAACTAGTAAGTGTCAAGTGTCTGAGGCAGGATTTGAACTTAGGTCCTCCTGAATCCAGGGCCAGTGCTTTATCTACTGCATTGCCTAGCTGCCCCTAAATAAATATTTTTAAGTCTCTCATGCACATACAATATTTCTATTTTTCTATCTATGCATCTATGTATCTAACTCCATCTATCTATCTGTCTGTCTGTCTGTCTGTCTATCTATCTATCTACCTACCTACCTACCTATCTCTGGATCCATCTATGTATGTGTGTAAATATGTATGTATCTGTCTTTCTATACATATATGTATATATGTGTGCATGTCTGTATGTATGCATGCATAGGTCACATTCTATTCCTCATCAAAATACAGCATAATCAGAAGAAAATGGGTTTATCCAGTGCATAGGGGCTTAGGGCAAAGTTCTGATTGGGGAACTCCCTATCTCACATACCCCTAACCAGCAGGTGAAGTTGTTGTTCATTCTTCAAAAAGGACGAACTCTATAGTGAGAGATACTGCTGAGTGACAGAAAGTTTCAGACTCTTTGGTAACCATAGAGAACACAACACTTACTCAGTGATTCCACCACAGCAGTATAGGTACAAACTTATCAAGTAAGTATGGAACTTTCAACAAGTTCCCATCAATGCCACCCAGTGATTAAACCTGTGGTACATATATTACAGGGTTGTTTTGAAAAATCAGTAAGATAATGCATATAAATTGTTTTGTTAACTTTAAGGAACTAATTCAAGATTAGTTATTTATAATTATTATCCATCTACCCTAGATTTTGTTTAGTTACTATGGATGTAATCTTATTACATCTGCCTTTAGAAATGGGGAGATATGAGATAGGAAGATTTCTCTCAAAATTGAGACTTCAGGTCTGGAAACCTATTTTGTTACACATAATGAAATAGCATTACTTGAAGTGGGAGGGGGAGGAAAAAGCAACAAAGAAAGCCAAGATGGTTTGCCCAAGAATTTTTCCCTCTCCATCTCCAATAAGTCATTCAACTGCTCACTCATTCCCAACCCTGACCATTGTCTCTGCCCACCTCCACTTCTACCTTGCTCCATCTCATTAGGAGGCACCAGAAGAGAGATCTCAAAGAATGTTTTTGTTTTTTTAAAAGTACCATCCTCAAATACTGGGTCATCAAAAATATGTTTGGATAATAAAAGCAACAATAAATGTATTAATACAGATCTTTAGAGTTTAAAGTGCCCTCATTTGATACCTACTTTTGCATCTTAGAATCCCTAGCTTTCATGAGGCCTGAAGCTCAGCAGAGGTGCCATCTCTAACCAGAAACCTTTCGTGTTGCCCTTACTGTTACACTTCCTTCTCTCCAAATTATCACAGACATACTTTTCTGTTTACATGCCTATCAAGATCTTTACTTGCACAGTAAGCTTTTTGAGAGTTGGAGGTATTTCTCATTTTCTCTTTTCCTTACACTTTGCACTGTGCTTTGAATTTAGTAATCTCTTAATAAATGCTTGTTGGATTAGATCAGGCCTCAGAGTAGACCTGTGAGATGGGTAATACAAGTATTATCTTCATTTTATGGATGAGAACATTGAGGCTCAGAGAAATAAAATGTCTTGCTCAAGATCATGTAAGTAAGAGGAGTTAAACTTTGGTCCTCTGATTCCTTGTGTTAGTGCCATTTTCACTATTAAGATCATGTGCATTGTAAAGCTTGTATAAACAAAGGTTGAGAACTATCTTTACATGTAATGGAAACAAAAAATAAAATACTTTATTAATTAAAAAAAAAGATTATGTGCCATGGATCTAGAGTTAGAGCAAACTGTAGAGTCTTCAATCTTACGGGTAAGGAAACTGAAGCTCAGAGAAGTTAAATGACTCGCCTAAGGTCACCCAGATCTAGCACTCTTGTGCCTCTGCCTTTGGCAATAAACTTGCTGGTGATGAAGATGCAATGAAGAACAAGATAAGGTTCCTTCCTTGGGCTCTAAATTATCATGAAACTGTAGACTTTGCTAGCAGAACCACAAGCTTTTTTGTGCTCTGTCCATCACCTACCTCATCTCCTCCATCTCAAACCCCACAGAGGGACATGGAAATATGTGTTGAAATGGCAAAGAAAGATGGGATCTCCAAGTAAACCTTTGGAAGTGAACATGAAAGGGTAACAGCCTATAGGTCATTCTAACCCAATCCAAGCATTTCTTTAATGCCTATGTACAAGTCACTGTTCTGGGTGGCTGTTAGATATTGGGTATACAAAGATAGAGATAGGTAGGTGGCAGAGTGGACAGAGCACCAGGTCTGGAGTCAAGAAGACCTGAGTTCAAATCTGACCTCAGAAACTTACTATTTGTGTGACCCTGGAAAAGTCACTTAACCCTGTTTGCCTCAGTTTCCTCATCTGTCAAATGAGCTAAATAAGGAAATGGCAAACCACTCCAGTATCTCTTCCAAGAAAATCCCAAATGGAGTTACAAAGAGTTGGAGATAACTAAAAATGACTCAACAACAACATACAAAGATAAAAAACTAATAAAATAGTCTCTGACCAACAAAGCCCAGCAGCAAGAAAGAGAAAGAGAAATTCCATTTAAAATAACTGCAAACAATATAAAATACTTGGGAATCCACCTTCCAAGACAAACTCAAGAACTATATGAACACAATTACAAAACACTTTTCACACAAATAAAATAAGATCTAAACAATTGGAAAAATATCATTTGTTCATGGGTAGGCCAAGACAATATAAATGACAATTCTGCCTAAACTAGTTTACTTAGTCATTGCCATCCCAAACAAACTACCAAAAATTATTTTATATAACTAGAAAAATTAACAACAAAATTCATCTGGAAGAACAAAAGGTCAAGAATATCAAGGGAATTAATGAAAAAAATACAAAGGAAGGTTGCTTAGACATATGAGATCTCAAACTATATTATACAACAGTAATCATCAAAATTATCTGGTACTGGATAAGAAATAGAGTGGTAGATCAGTGGAATAGATAAGGTACACAAGACACTGTAGTAAATGACCATAGCAATCTAGTGTTTGGCTAATGCAAAGACTCAAGCCTTTGGGATAAGAACTCACTATTTGGCAAAAACTGCTGGGAAAACTAGAAAACAACAGGACACAAACCAGTTATAGTTTGGGACACTAATGCGCTGTTGGTGGAGTTGTGAACTGATCCAACCATTCTGGAGAGCAATTTAGAGCTATGCCCAAAGGACAACCAAACTGCATACCCTTTGATCTAGCAGTAACACTACTAGGTCTGTATCCCAAAGAGATTATAACAAAGGGAAAAGGACCTACGTGTGCAAAAATATTTATAGCAGCCTTTTTATGATGGCAAAATATTGGCAATTAAGGGGTTGGCTATCAATTGGGGGATGGCTATCCTATTATGCAATAAGAAATGAACATGCAGATTTCAGAAACACCTGGAAAGACTTGTATGAATGGATGCAAAATGAAATGAGTAGAACCAGGAAAACATTGTAGTATCAGCAACATTGTGTGATGATCAACTATGAATGACTCAGCTCTTCTCAGCAACACAATGATTCAAGACAAGTACTAAGGACTCACAAAGGAAAATGCTATCCACATTAAGATAAAGAACTGATGGACTCTGAATGCAGATTGAAGCGTATTTTTTTCACTTACTTTATTCTTTTTTGTTATTTTTTTTCCTTTTGATCTATTTCTTCTTTTACAACTTGACTAATACGGAAATATGTTTTCCATGACAGCACATGTAACACCTATATAAGATTGCCTACCATTTTCAGAAGAGGGGTGGGAGGGAGAAAATTTTGGAACTAAAATATTGTAAAAATGAATGCTAAAAATTTTCTTGACATGTAACTGGGAAAAAATACTATTAAAATAAAATTGTCTCTGTCTTTATTTTTTATGTTCTATTTTGGGGGTTCTTAAATTTTATTTAGTATTTTATTTCCCCCAATTACACATAAGAACAATTTTTAACATTTGTTTTTAAAACTTTGTGTTCCAAATTCTCTCCTTCCCTCCCCCACCCCATAATTGAGAAGGCAAGCAATTTGATATAAGTTATACATGTATAGTCATGCAAAATATTTCCATATTAGTCATGTTGTAAAGGGTAACATAGACAAAAAAACTCAAGAAAAATAAATTTTTTAAAGTATGCTTCAATCTATCAATTCTTTCTCTGGGGATGGATAGCATTTTTCATAAGTTCTTCACAGCTGTCTTAGATCATTGTATCGCCGAGACTAGCTAAGTCATTCACAAGATAATCATCTTACAATATTGCTGTTACTTTGTACACAGTACATTTCACTTTGCATCAGCTCATGTAATTCTTTCCAGGTTTTTCTGAGAGCATCCTGATCATCATATCTTATAGCAAAGCAGTTTTTCATTGTAATCTCATTCAACAATTTGTTCAGACATTCTCCAATTGATAGGCATCCCCTCAATTTCCAATTCTTTGCCATCGGAAAGGAGCTGCTATAAATATTTTTGTGAATATAGTTCCCTTTTCTTTTTTCTTTTTTATCTCTTTTTAGATACAGACATAGTAATGGTATTGCTAGGTCAAAAAGTATGCATGGTTTTATAGCCCTTTGCGCATAGTTCCAAATTGCTTTACAGAATGGTTGAATCCGTTTACAACCCCACTAATTGTGCATTAATGTCTCGTTTTCACCACATCCCTTCCAATATTTGTCATTTTCCTCTTCTGTCCTATTATTCAATGTAATAGGTATGAGGTAGTACTCCAGAAATGTTTTGATTGTATCTCTTTAATCAATAGTGAGGTAGAACATTTTTTAATATGGTTATATGTAGTGTTGGTTACTTCATCTGAATATTTTTTATATCTTTTGATCATTTGTCAACTGGGAAATGGCTCTTATTTTTATAAATTTGACTCCATTCTCTATATGTTTGAGAAATGAAGCCTTTATTAGAGAAACTTGTTTCAATTTTTTTCATAGCTACTATTGCTAACTGTATTTCACTTCATCCTATCCACCCCCATTTATTCTATTTTCTTTCCTTTCACCCTGTCTCTCCTCAAGTGTTTTGTTTCTGACTACCTTCTCTTCCAACATTCCCTCCCTTCTATCACCCGCCCCCATCTCTTATCCCCTTCCCCTTCTGCTTTCCTGAAGGGTAAGATAGCTTTCTATACCCAATGGAGTATTTCTGTTATTCCCTCTTTGAGCCAGTTCTGATGAGAATGAGGTTCACTCACTCCTTCTCACATCACCCACCTTCTCTTCCACTGTAAAAGCTTTCTCTTGCTTCTTTTATGTGAGATAATTGACTCATTCTACTTCTCCCCTTCCCTTTCTCCCAATGCATTCCTCTCTCCCCCTTCATTTTATTTTTTTAGATATCATCCCTTCATATTCAACTCACACCTGTGCCCTCTGCCTATATATACTCCTTTCAACTGCTCTAATATTGAGAAATAGTCTCTGTCTTTACAGAGTTTATTATGTTCTACTGAGAAGATAGGCTTTCTCTATCTCTATTAGTCAGTTCTTATGAAGTTAAGCTACACACAATAATTTGCCAGGTATGACTCAAGCTACTGTTGTCCCCTCCCTTCCCTTGTAAAAGTGTTATAGCCACTAAGTTAGTGGTAGATGGGCCTTTGGGGAATCCCTTCTGAGTGCATTTATTACCTTTGCCCAGCAGTGAAGATTTCACCTCTGGTAGGTCCACTACAAAGACCTAACGCTTAAATTCCAATTTGAAAGGTTAACAATTGTCTTCAAATCTTGGTGTTTTTAAACTAACCCACAGAGGAAAACAAAACGCACAACCAACTTCCTCAGTGCGAGCAAGGACCTCAAAAACCACAGCTCGGCTCTTTTACAAAAATAACCTCCATATGGCTATGGAAATTCTAAACCTACTCTTGGCATCATGGAACATTTACACTTAGACTTCATTCATAAGGTGAGTTGCCTTGTGAACTTGCGGTTGTATTTCAATTTGTTTTTGCCAAGATTAACTCAACGATTTTTCTGGGGAAAAAATCTGCTTGTTGCAGATTCATTGCTTAGATTCTAAGGGACATGACACCATTAACTTCTAGGAGGAGGGTATCACATGGTTATTTTGACAAGTTAGAGGATCTTGAACACATTTTGAAAGATTTTTTAAAAGGGGGACTGTCATTCTGGAAAGCAATTTGGAACTGTGCCCCAAAAGCTATTAAACTGCATACCCTTTAATTCAGTAATGCTGCTACTAGGTCTATACCCCCAAAGAGTTCAAAGAAGAAGGAAAAGGATCCATATGTATAAAAATATTTGTTACAACTTTGTCATGGTAGCAAAGAATTGGAAATCAAGGAAGTACCCATCAATTGTGGAATGGTTGAACAAGTTATGATATTGAGATGGATGGAATGCTCTTTTGTTGTAAAAAATGAAGAAGGGGATGGTTTCAAAGAAACTTGGGCAGACTGTTATGAACTGATGCAAAGTGAAGCGAGCAGAACCAGGAGAAAATTTATATAATAACAACAAAATTGTAAAGACAAACAACTCTGAAAGTCTTGGGAACTCTAATAAATACAATGACCAATCACAGTTCCAGACGACTCATGCTACTCATTTCCTGATAGAGAGCTAATGGACTCAGAGTGCAGATTAAGACTTTTTTTTTAAGACAATACATATTTGGATTGGGTTTTATTTTTCCTGCTTTTTTTGATGGATGAGAAAGGGCTGATGAGAGGGAAAGAATTCAGAACCAAAAATAATTGTACTACAGTTATTATAATAATAGCATCATTATAATAATAACATCATACTCTTTAGTCATTGAAAGCACCTACTATTTAAACTTGAATTATTGCTAAGACAGGTCACCCCATCCTGTTTTATTTCAGTTAATTATTTTCAACCTAAGGGTAGGAGTTTAACATTTATCCTTTTAAAAATTTAATCTTATTAGTTTGGGCCAACATTCTACCCAATCAAGAGTTTTAAAAGTGCTTAATAAATATTTGTTGATTTGATTAGGCACTTGACTTTCCTCTCTCATTTCACCTACACTACACTATACTTGAAATTTTTCAAATCCCTGAGCATTTCACACAGACAGAAATTTGGCACTGCTGGGAACACACTTTGCAATCAATGTGGTTTGCAGAAAGAACTTCAGCTTGGGACTCCCTTTATGGAGAGGCTGAATACTGAGCAATCACTGCTCATCTGGTCTGAATTAATAGGGTTATAGAATTTTAGAGCTAGAAGGGACCTCTGAGTTCATTTAGCACAACTTCATCACAAAAACACAGAATTTCAGAAGAGACCTTAGTGTCTATTTAGGCCAACCCATTCCCTTGCTACAGAACACCCACAAATGTTCTGAGCCAGGCCCAGCTTGGGCCAATACAGTAATTCAGGCTGAGGAGTAAAATGTAAAAAACATTAATTGATCATAAAATTAAATAAAAATCAATTTATTTCAAATTAGAGATTCAAAAGGATAGAATTAAGTAATTATTAATTTCAATGGATGATTTGCCCCTCTACTTCTGTACTCATCATGGCGACTTTGGGTCAGAAAGAGGTACCACAAGGCAGTTGGAATTCTGTTGACATTCTAGCATGCTGGGTCAGCTAGGTGTCACAGTGGATAAAGCACTAGCCCTGAATTCAGGAGGACCTGAGTTCAAATCCAGCCTCAGACACTTGACACTTACTAGCTGTGTGACCCTGGGCAAGTCACTTAACCCGCATTGCCCCACAAAAGAAAAAGGAAAGAAAAGAAATAATTCATTCATTTCACCAACCAGCCCATGAGAAGCTCACTTTGTGAAATTTGGCTAACAATAACATTAAAAAAAAAACAAACAAAAAAATTCTAGCATGCTAACTCCCCACAGACTAGGCTTTTTCTGCTTCAGGAGACAAGGAAGTCATGTCAATAAATCAAGCCCTAGTCCCCTAAACCACCCAAATTCCAAGGATTACCTCCCTCCTGCCTTGAAGAAAAAGCAACCCAGCTTACCTAAGTCAGATATTACTCTTTCCACATCCAGTGTGATTAAAGACTACAATGAAGGGATTTGGTGAGGCAATTGGGGTTAAGTGACTTGCCCAGGGTCACACAGCTAGTAAGTGTTAAGTGTCTGAGGTCGGATTTGAACTCAGGTACTCCTGAATCCAGGGCCGGTGCTCTATCCACTGCGCCACCTAGCTGCCCCAATGAAGGGATTTTAAACTCTCTAAGACATTACCTCAAAAAATGAAAGCTATTTTACTTTTGTATAGGTTTCATTGTCAGGAAGTTTTTCCTTACTTCAAACTAAATCTGTTCCTTTGCAACTGCTGCCTGGTCACCCTAGTTTCAGAAGAGTTAATCATTTTAGATCGGGACCTAAACTACATGAAAAGACAGTCTATTTGATAAGGACACTCTAGATTAATTGATCTCTCTCTTCTATCCCAAACCTAGCCCAGTTGATGAAATCAAAAAAGGGGGAGATAAATAACAGACAACTGGGCATGAATATGATAAAAGAAGTGCAAAGATATTTCTACATCCTTCTGTTTCTGTTGTTGTTATATTGTTGTTGGTACTTCTTTTTCCAAGGAAACCAATGAAATTACAGGTGATGTCTTGACTCATAGGTGAACAGCATTCATTCATTCATTCATTCATTCATTCATTCATTTATTTAGGCGAGGCAATGAGGGTTAAGTGACTTGTCCAGGGTCACACAGCTAGTAGTGTCAAGTATCTGAGGCTGGATTTGAACTCAGGTCCTCCTGAATCCAGAACCAGTGCTTTATCCACTGTGCCACCTAGCTGCCCCCCATGGTAGTTTTTTAAAATGATATTTTGTCAGATATGGAGCCAGACAATAAAGGAGGGCTTTATAGAATATGACCCCTGGCAGCAGAGAAGAGGACTACCTATGGAGAAGAAACATTACTCTTGGGATGGGGTTGCCCTTTACCTTCTTCCTTGTACCTCTACCAGAAGGCAGTAGGAAGAAGAGGAAATTCTTCTCCTCTCTTCCTCCTGCATTGATCACAGAGCTTTGCAGTGGGGTTATTTGCCCATTAGGAGACTTCATGGCTAGTAGGGAGTAAAAAAGACAGTGCCAAAAGTTCTGAAAAGAGTAACATCTGGAGCAGAGAGGAGAGTCAGTTATGGAGGTATGGAGACAGTTACTGCACTGGCAATCCGTAATTGAGCTAAAGATAGGAGCAGACCCTGGAAGTCCAATTGAGTGACCTGATCAGGCGGGAATAGCATAAGGAATCCACAAGAAAAGCAAGACTATTTGGGGGGCAGCTAGGTGGCACAGTGAATAGAGCACTGGCCCAGGAGTCAGAAGGACCTGAGTTCAAATCCGGACTCATACATTTGATACTTATTAGCTGTGTGACCTTCAACAAGTCACTTAACCCTCATTGCCCTGCAAAACAAACAGACAAAAACCCTCTGCCCTAGAGGGATATGTGTAGTGGTGTGCCATGGGGCTTTGTCCTTCACTGCATTGTTTGACAATTTTAGCAATGATTTTGATACAAGATGGCTCCTCTTCAAGAGGAAAGACATACAGATAAGAATAGTTAAAGTGACTAACAAGTAGTCCATGAGTACAGAGGGCAACTAGAACACTACCCAATCTGGATTCAGGAAGACTCATTTTCCTAAATTCAAATCTGGCCTCAGACACTTGCTTAATTGTGTGATCCTGGGCAATTCACTTAATCCTGTTTGCCTCAGTTCCTCAACTGTAAAAGGAGCTGGAGAAGGACATGGCAAACTACTGAAGTATCTTTGCCAAGAAAACCCCAAATAGGGTCATGAAGAGGTGAACACAACTGATGTGACTGAACAACTGTGAGTACAAGTCCCAACTCAGAGGAATTCTATTAACTCATTTCTTTATCTTCAGGATATCTGACATACAGCAAGACTGGAGTATGAAAAGGTGGCTGTTTGGGGTTTTTTTAATCCTAGATTAGAACATTAAGCTTCCTTTGTCTACCTTAGAATAAAACCTCACTACCCCCAAATGGGAAACAAAGTGAGTGCCCATTGATTGGAGGATGAATGAACAGTGGAACATCATAGACAAAAAGCTCCAATGGCTTCCTATCTCTAGGGTAAAATAAAAAATTTTCTGTTTGCTATTTAAAGCCTTCACAATTTAGTGTGAGGCTTTGTCTCTGTTTCCTAGACTGATTATCATAAAGACATAGATGACACACATCAAATGAAAGAATGACATGCTAATACAATGACATATGTCAATAACTTAGATAAAGGCATAGATGGCACCCTTATCAAATTTGAAGGTCATAGAAAGACAAGAAGAATAAATAAACTAGCACCTTGGATAGCAGAATAAGAATTTTTAAAAGATTTTGACAACTTGAATATTAAGCGAAATCTATTAGGATAAAATCAATAGGGATTTTTTAGAAAATCAACTTCACATGTACGAGATGGGAGAAGCCTGGCTAGATAGAAGTCTGTCTGCAAAAGATCTGGTAATTCTTGTAAATGGCAGATTCAATGTGAGTCCATGGTATGATATAGTAGCCCAAAAAACTATTGTGATCTTAGGCTAACTCAAGAGAAGTAGCATGTCCAGTAAGGATTCTAGGAGATGACACTTCCTCTCCTCTGCCTTGGCCAGATCACCTCTAGAGTATTATGTTTGGTTTCATTTTAAGAATGACACTAAGCTGGAGAATGTCCAGAGTTCAGTCATAGATAGAGGGTGAAGGGCTTCTGGTTCCTTCTATAGGATAGTCAGTTGAAGAAACTGGAAATTTTAAGGCAGAGAAAGAGAAGATCCATGAGGGATGCAAGAGCTGAAGTGCTGTCATATGGAAAAGGTACGAGATTTGTTTTGTTTGAGCCCAGAAGGCAGAATCAGGAGTAATTCATGGTTGTTGCAAGAGACTGATTTAGGGCAGATATAAGGGGGAAAAATGTCCTAAAGATTAGAGCTAGTTAAAAGTGAAATGGGAGGTTGGACATGGTAGCACACAGCTAGCAGAAGGCTAAGACTGGTGGATCTCTTGAGCTTGGGAGTTTTGAGTTATTACAGTAGTCAACAGGGATGGCCACACTAAGTTCTCCTTTAAGCAGTAAGCTCCCAAGGGAATTGGAGGCCATCAGGCTTCCTAAGAAGGGACAAAGTGGCCCAAATCAGAAAACATAGCAGGTCAAAACTCCTCTATTTATCAGAGTGGTACCAGGCCCATAAGTAGCCCTTATACTTCCAGCCTAGGTAACATAGGAAGACACAATTTTTTAAAAAAGGAAGAAAGAGGGAAAGTGACAAAGGAAAGAAAGAAGGAAAGAAGGGTGGATAGAAGGAAGAGAGAGAGAGAAGGGGGGGTGGGCTTCCTCCAGAGGTAGTAGCTTCTCCCTTGTTATGGGGCAAATCAAAGAACCTTCTCCTTCAGAAACTAAACTAAAGGACAGACACACTTAAAGAGATAAGTGGCACCAGGTCAGACTGAGCTAGCTCCAGGACCACCACCTTTCATTCCAGTCCCCCCCCCACCCCCTTGGGGAGATAAGATTAGGTATGGCTGTTGCCTTTGTGTCATGAGGAGGACAGAGACGGCTGGAGAGATCCAGAGCTGACCTTCAGCCAAATTCCCCCAGCCACCACCAGTGAAGGATGGTCCTCCCCCAATAAGGGAATTTTCCACAGTCAGATGGTCATCCCCCATCAGTCCTCTATAAAAGTATCTACCTGTCTCCTGCTCGAGAAGATTGGTATCACAGAGCCACGCTCTGTGCCATGTCTTTCTTCCCATGAGAAGTCCAAGGATTTCTCTCTTGGTTTCCTTTCCCTAGTACCCTAAATAAACAATTATTTTATTCTAATTGGATTTGTGTGCAAGAGGGTGTAATTCTTTAAAGAGGAATTCCTAAGAACCCCTATCCCAAACCCCCACTGATGTAGGAGGCAAAAAGGGGTTAACAGAAAAACCTAAGACCCAAGCTCTAATTTAGATATTAGCTCAAAAAGAGATTCAGACCCCAGTTAATGGATAACTTACAAGTCAGGATGCTAAGTTCTTGTACCCACAGAAATCAGTACCCATAACAGGAACAGAGGGAGCTAGGCCATGAAGGCCTAAGACTATAACAATGATACATTGACAGGCTATAGAAACTCAAACTAGGAATAAATAATAAATGAAGATGTTTTGAAACTGAGCATGGGAATCAGAAAGAGACATGCGCAGAAAAGGCCAAATTTGTCCCCAGATTCACCTTATGACATGTAAACCCCAAAAACACACCTCCACTGAAAAAGGTACCTGACTCGGGGGTTGGCTTAGGACCCCAGGAAGTCTAAATTAGGATAAGGCCTCCCCTGTACCTCACCAAGGTAGAGAATATTATAATGAGACTGATAATCAATTTATCCATACTATAAATATAACTGTCTTTCCTTTCCTTATTTGAGAGATACCTTTCCAATATTCTGGTTCTCTCCCTGTGTTCACTCACAGTATTGCAATAAAATTTGGGAAACCAAGTCACTGAGTTTTGTAATTCTTTTGGGATGACTCACGATCAATTTGACCCCAAATTCCAGCCCACATCACTACCCATTTCCCCTATAACATCCCTCATTAGAGGTATTCATGAAAAGAATGAATGCACAATTTCTGGGTATATTATGGATAGGATTCTTGTTTTGGTACTGATTAGTCTAGTGGATTGACCCTCATGGTCCTTTTCAATTACACATTTCTATGATTCAACACTAGATGACAGATTCAAATTTTTTTGTTTGTTTGTTTCTTTTGTTTTTTTTTTTCTTTTTTGCACAGGGCAATGAGGGTTAAGTGACTTGCCCAGGGTCACACAGCTAGTAAGTGTCAAGTGTCTGAGGCTGGATTTGAACTCAGGTCCTCCTGAATCCAGGGCCGGTGTTTTATCCACTGTGCCACCTAGCTGTCCCTGACAGATTCAAAATTAAAAAAAAAAAATTCTTCATTGGCTGGAATGATTTACCAGATTAGTAGGACTAAAATCTAATCATATGAACATAATGTTGTTTTTTAATCATTTTTTGGTCATGTCAGATTCTTTGTGACCCCATTTAGGGGTCTTCTTGGCAAAGATACTGGAGTGGTTTGCCATTTTCTTCTCCAGCTTATTTTCCAGATGAGGAAATTGAGGCAAATAGGGTTAAGTGACTTGCCCTGGGTCACAAAGTTAGTAAGTGTCTGCTGCTGGATTCGAACTCAGGAAAATGAGGTCCAGCACTCTATTTACTGTGCCACCTAGCTACCTCATAAATGTAATATCCTTTACTTATGTTAAAACAAAAACAAAACACTTTTTAAAAAGTACTAGATAGGGGCAGCTAGGTGGTGCAGTGGATAGAGCACCGGCCCTAGAGTCAGGAGGACCAGACTTCAAACCCAACCTCAGACACTTGACACTTACTAGCTGTGTGACCCTGGGCAAGTCACTTAACCCCAATTGCCTCACCAAAAAAAAAAAAAAGTACTAGATAGCACAAACTTGTACTTCTTCCTATTTTGGCTCCTGTCACATTATCTCCTGATCCAATTCCTATTTTTCTGACTGCTGTTTTCAGTCTCCTTGATGATTCATCGTCCATCTATCACCCTCCAATTATGTGAAGGTGTCCTTCAAGGCTCAGTCTTGGGGGCCTCTTTTCTTCTTTCCCTCCAATATCCTTTAAGTGAGTTCTTGAGCTCCAGTGTGTTCACTCATCACTTCTCTGCAGAGGACTTCCAGATCTCTCTATCCTTTCTAACTTTACTTCATGTTATTGCCCATTATATATATATATATATATATATATATATATATTTTGGTCAAGCTGGTCTGTTTCAGAAACTGCCATTCCATCTTCCACCGTGACCAGAAGTCACATTCTCCTCATTCATGTCTCTCTCAGAATCCAGATCTTCCTTTAAGGCTTGGCTCAGACAGCTCCTTCTCTGGAAAGTCTTCCTTGGTTCTCCATCTCACCCTTGGCTAACTCTTATCCCCTCCTCAGACTACTTTGTATTATACTTAATTCTATATGTGTCTCCTTCTATAGAATGTATTATTTTGGGGGGTGGGGTGAAGCAATTGGGGTTAAGTGACTTGCCCAGGTTCATACAGCTAGTAAGTGTCAAGTGTCTGAGGCTGGATTTGAACTCAGGTCCTCCTGCCTCCAGGGCCAGTGCTCTATCCACTGCGCCACCTAGCTGCCCTAAATGTATTCTTTTTGAGGGCAGGGATAGTTGTATTTTTTTCACTTGTATCCCCAGTCACTCACATAGTGCTTTGTACATAACAGTCCCTGCTAAAAATAAATGTTTATTGAATTGAGCTTTTATGTAAAAGATAGATCATATGAAAAAGACCTAGGGATTTTAATTGACTGAAAGTTCAATAAGAGCCAATATGTCTATCTGTTGTGGGAATGCAGTGGGACCCCAAGAACTCCTTAAACTCTCCCAAGGGAAAAGCAGCTCTGTCTCCCCCCTCAGGAATAAGGTGTGGCAGAACATGACCCTGGTAGCTGATAAGCAATACCAAGGTATGCAAGTTGATATAAAGGATATAGATGGATTCTGCATATTCTACTGATACCCCATTATTCAAAGATCCCCTCCCAGTTATCTTGCCTTTCCCACTTTTTGCATTTCTTCTTACTGTGTAATTTTCTCCGCTTTGTTTTGTAAACATGCAAAAGACCGGGCCTTTCACTCAAGTGGTATAGCTTTCCATAGTGATCTGTCTCCTGGCCATATATTCCTCTCTCCTAATAAATTTCTTTTTATTTTATAAGATTCATGATGAGCCTCCAATTCTTTGGGTGAGCTAGCCCCCTGATCCAGTTTGCAAGTCCCCCCAATATATCCAAATAGCTAAATCTTTGTTAATTGAAGCATATGTCACAGGGGAAATAGGTGGTGGCAGTCCTTAGGCATTCCTCTGTAAAGAATTAAATTATAACTCTCCCACACAATCCAATTAGAATAAAGATGGTCTTTTATTTGGGTGCTTAGAGAAAATGACAGAAAGTGACCTTCATGGGGAGGAGGTGGCTTAGAGACATCTTTCTCTCCTCCGAGAATGGAAGGGAAGCCAAAGCTTTCATAGAAGATAGATGGGGTGACCACCTGACAATGGAAAGTTCCCTTGGGGGGTGGGGAAAGCTTGAATGAGGAGTAGGATGGGAAAGGTGTGAATGAGGGGTGCTCATACTTCTATCCCCTGGCCTAATGGGCCAGTGAGGTGGGAGAAGCTTGAATGAGGACTGGTGGTCCTGACTTCTGAAGCTACCTTTTTCCAGGGCCTGCTTATCTGCCTCTACTTCTTAGGTGTGTCTGTCCTTCAGTTTACCTTCTCAAGGAGAAAATCCCTGAGTTAGCCCAGACCCATATCACATAGTAACAATAACAAAGGAAGTTATAACCCTACATTTCTCTGTGTGGCCCTGATCTAGATCTCTTTTCCCTTTTGTGTCTCAGTTCCTCAAGAAAGGTCTCTTCACTGTTCCTCAACTTCCTCTCTTCTCACTCTGTGATCGGCTTTTTGGTTTCATCATTCAACTGAAATTGCCCTTGCAAGGATCTCTTAATTGCCAAATCAAAGGACCTTTCCTCAGTTCTCATTCTTCTCGTCCTCTCTGCATTTTCTGATGTTTTTAATCATCCTTTTTTGATATGTTCTTTCCTCTCTAAGTTTTCCTGATGCTATTTTTGCCTGATTCTTCTGCTACTTGTCTGATCATTCCTTCTCACTTTCCTTTGCTGGTCTTCATCTAGGTCACCCATGCCCAAGTGTTCACCAAGGTTCTGTCCTGTTCTGTCTATTGACAATTCTACTTGGTGATCTCGGCAGTTCCCATGAGGAGCTCAATTATGATCTCTATACATGTTATTCCCAGAGCTCTGTATCCAGCCCTTTCTGCTGGTCTTTAGTCTTACATTTCCAACAGCCCGTTCACCTTTCTCCTGGATTATTTCTTTCTTTCTTTCTTTTTTTTTTTTGGGTGAGGCAGTTGGGGTTAAGTGACTTGCCCAGAGTCACACAGCTAGTGAGTGTCAAGTGTCTGAGGCCAGATTTGAACTCAGGTCCTCCTGAATCCAGGGCTGGTGCTCTATCCACTGCACCACCTAACTGCCCCTCTCCTGGATTATTTCAATAGTCATTTGATTGGACTTCAAGTCCAATCTACCTTTAACTCAGCTGCCAAGGTGATTTCTCAAAATCATAGGTTTGGCTGCCTCACTTCTTCCCTTTTAAGCCCCTTCTCCCCCCCCCCCCCCCCGCCACCCTATGAGATCCAGTGGCTCCCTATTATCAAATATAAAGTCCTTTGAGGCTTTGTTTGTTTGTTTTGTTTGGTTTTTGGTTTTTTGGTGAGACAATTGAGGTTAAGTGACTTGCCCAGAGCCACACAGCCAGTAAGTGTCAAGTGTCTGAGGCTGGATTTGAACTCAGGTCCTCCTGAATCCAGGGCTGGTGCTTTATCCAATGCCCCACCTAGCTGCCCAGTCCTTTGAGTTTTAAAGCCTCTCTGTCTACTCTACCTTCCATTGACACTGGCACTTTACCCCTCCTCACTGACAATACTCCATCTTCTGCCTCTGTGCCCATCCCTAGAAGTCTCTCTCTCTCCTTACTACCACCTCCTGGCTTTCCTGGCTTCTTTCAAGACTCAGTTTAGGGGGCAGCTAGGTGGCCCAGTGTATAAAGCACCAGCCCTGGAGTCAGGAGGACCTGAGGTCAAATACAGCCTCAGACACTTGACACTTACTGGCTGTGTGACCCTGGGCAAGTCACTTAACTCTCATTGTCCGACCAAACACACACACACACTCCCCCCCCAAAAAAACAGACTCAGTTTAAATCTTATCTTCTACAGGAGACCTTTCCCAATACCCATCTCTCTAAGATTACCTTATATTTATACTGTCTACATTTTATATGTACTTTTTGGGGGAGTATGTTGTCTCTTCCTTTAGAATGTGAATGTATTTCTTTGTATTTGGTGCTTAGCACTGTGCCTGACACAAAATAAATGCCTAATAAATGCTTGTTGAATGACTCAACTTATCTGCATTTTTAAAAGGTCATTGGTTGAGGGGCAGCTAGGTGTTGCAGTAGATAAAAGCACTGTCCCTGGATTCAGGAGGACCTGAGTTCAAGTCCGGCCTCAGACACTTGACACTAGCTGGACAAGTCACTTAACCCTCATTGCCCCACCAAAAAAAAAAAAAAAGATCGTTTGCAAATTGAAGTAAACCTTTAGGAAGTGGACCAGTCCTTCCATTCCTAGAAAAATGGGTTGCAATGGAAAGGAAGGGTGGAAGGTATAGAAGAATAAAAAGGAATAGACATTTTGTAAGACTGCAAAGGGAAAAAGTAAGAACAAAGGGAGAAGCTATAGGAAGGTAGATTTCACCTCAATATAAAAAAGAACTTGCCACTAAGTAGTTGCCCTAGAATGAAAGGGTCTGCCTCATCAGATGAGTTTTCCTCCTCCCTGCCTATGATCAAGAAAAATCTGAATGACCATTTCCCAAGGATTTTACACAGAAGAATCCTGTATTGAGTGGGATTCTTGGCTTGCACATGAATGAGATTTAAGTGTGGCCAAGCTATGCAGTCATCAACCTTTGAGGTCCCTTTCAACTTTAATACTAGAGTTAATTAAATAGAGACTGGTGGAGGTACATTCTCTAAGGGCATAGAGAGCTTTGGCCAGCCAGCAAAGAGCTTAGTGGAATGGACACTTTGTGTACTTCTAAATCCTTTGCTCAGACTAGGTCTTTGCCTTCTTTGGGGCAAGAATCATGGAGCTAGGAAGTTTATTAAACTGCTCTACAGAAAATAGTGTAGGCCTCAATTTGGAGTCAGACAACCTGGATTTAAATTTAGCCCAGTTAAAAAAAATTTTTTTTTTATATATTTATTTTGGGAAAGTCACATAATCCCTCAAGGCCTCAGTTTCCTCTTCTATAAAATGAGGAAGTTGGACAGATGAGTTCTAAGGTTCCCCCGAGCTCTAGATTCTATTACTTTATAATAAAGGGGAGGGGCAGCTAGGTGGCACAGTGGATAGAGCACCAGCCCTGGATTCAGGAGGACCTGAGTTCAAATCTGAACTCAGACCCTTGACACTTATTAGTTGTGTGACCCTGGGCAAGTCACTCAACCCCAATTGTCTCACATAAAAAAAACAAAAAAACAAAAATAATAAAGGGGATAGGATTTGGCTTATTCTCTCCTCTTTACTCCTACCAACCTTATGTTGCTCTTTTCTCTCCCAGCTCCACCTCCCACCCCCCTTCACGTTCAAATTCTTGATCTTAATCCAACTTCAGCACTATCCATAAAAAGGTAGGTTGGGTGTTCAGTTGAATTGGCCACTACCTGTTCCCTCTAGGGATAGTCGCAAACTACTGTAGCGATTGCCCAGGTAACAGAACCTAGAGTTTCATGCTTTGTCCCTTTGTGGAACAGTGAATTAGCATTACATTAATAGATACCGGTCTTCCCTCTTCCAGGTACTTGCAAATTGAGGAGTCTCCACTGGCAAAACTAGTTATTTTGTACTTGGGATGAGTTGGGGAGGGGAAGCTCAGTGTAAGTTGTGGTTCTGGGTAAGGGTTGGAGGGAGCTCATCTGGGGAGCTGATGCTTGCAGGTAGAACACCTATCCAGGGACACCATGAAGTTTCTAAGCTGTTAAGTATGCCAGGGGACAGAGTCCCTATATTTGCCTGCTTCAGTCAGCCTCCCAGTCACCCCTGTTATGGTTTTGCTCCCATCTCTAGCACTTTTCTTAAGGAAAAGCCTTATGGACAATGTGAAGATTGTGTAACTTCGACCTTTCTAACTGTTTCTCTAGCTTCAGTCCAATTGTTTTCTTTTCTAGCCAGAAACTCTGAGGATCTTCCCCTCCCAGACTGATATTTTTGTGATGGTAAATTAGACCATCTTTTGTCTCAATTCTTACCTAGCCCTTAGTCATTCTTTGGATGTTTGCCTCAGAGAAACTGAGTGCCTGGGAAAGATATTAATTTAGAAAGCCTCACCCACTGTATCCTGGGCCATCGGACAGTTTGCCACTGGACTTTTGATGACTGATGGAAAGAGTGAGGTTGATGACTACACAGCTCTGCCTCACTTAAATCCCATTCACGTGCAAGCCAAGCTATCCTCAGGATGTCCCTGCTCCTCTTCAAGGATGAAGGACAACAGACCTTTCACTAAGTCTCTTCATTTACTGTAACAAGAGAATTAAAAAAGATCTGTTATTCAAACCCCAAGGAGTCTAATTGTCTTCCTGTTCCTCAGTTCAAGCAAGAAATTCCGCTTCACTTGGTCAGAGAATATTCACCCACCCACACTCCCAACTTTCTACTTTACTTGTAGGGGGAGATGCCTCTAAGACTTGTGCTTTTTGTGCTCTCTCCTTACAGCTCTACCTGGTCACCCACAACTATTAGGATGGTTTTTACCTGATTTCATTAGCCATGCAGATTTATGCAGCATTTTCACTCCATCCTTTCTCTTTTGTCAGTTCTTTTTTTGTAAAGTTAATATTTAATGCTGCCCTTTACCCCCACTCTGCTTTTAGGATGCAGACCCTCCTAATGGCCTCACACTAAACAGCTGAATCACTCTGCTGTGATGGAGGTAGGCTGAAGATCTAAGGCCTCCGACTGCCTTTCTCAGCTTTGGCTGAACCCTATAAGGTGTGATAAGATAAAGGAGAGTCAACTGACAGAGCTGTCCTTGGGTATGGAAAAATTCCCCAGCCTGGTTTGCAGAGAAAAAACTCAAGGAGTTAGTGAACCAAGGAGGGGAAAAAAAGGTATCTCTATATTTAAAATCAGAATCTTACAACTGGAATGGATTTTAGTGATTGCTGCTTTTAAAAAAAAAAAGTCCTGAGGCTCATTTTTATACTCAATGAACTAGTAGGATTGGGCCCATCTCTGCCTCCCCACTCCTACCAACTTTATATTGCTTTTTTGTGACTTCTCTTTTCCCCAAGGCCACCCTTTATGCTCATACTCTTGATGTTAACCTGAATTTACTCACTCACACACACACACATATACATACACGAATACATACATACATACATATATATATATATATATATAAAGAGGGGTAGGGATTCACAGTTGAATTTATCCCTACCTGTTCTCTCTAGGAATGGCCCTAAACCCCTGTAGAGAATCTATGGTTTCTTTCCTTCCTTCCTTCCTTCCTTCCTCCTGTCATGGGGGCAATAGGTGGTAGGGGTCCTTAGGTATTCCTCTGTAAAGAATAATACTCTCACACACAGTCCAATTAGAATTAAAATGGTCCTTTATTGGGCGCTAGAGAAAGTGACCAAGAAGGAAGTCAAAAACTTAGCCTCAAGGGGAGGAGATGGCTTAGAAACATCTTCCTCCTAGAATAGAAGGAAGGAAAAGGCTTTTAGAGAGAATAGATGGGGGACCACCTGAAAACGGAAAGTTTCTTTTGGGGGTGGGGTGGGGAAAGCTTGGATGCTTGTCATTCCTGAAAGTTGAGGGGGATTGTTTTTGTTTGTTGTGGGTTTTTTTGGAATGATTGTCCTGACCTCTTTAGTTATCTGTCTCCTAGCTCAGGTAGTAGCCCTGCCTAACTGACTTTCCTGCTACCCAATGTTATCTCCCTTTATTTCTTAGGTGTGTCCATCCTGATATCTAGTTGGCCAAGCTAAATTGTAATAGCCCCTTAATTCCTTGATATGTCTGTCCTGTTATCTGGCCACCTTTTGCTTCTCAAAAGAGGAACTTCTGAGTTATCTTGAGCCCATGTTTCTTCCTTCCTTCCTTTCTTTTCTTTTTTTCTCCTCCTTCTCCTCCTCCCCATCATCACCACCACCATTATCATCATCCGATTATATAAGAGCCTGAGACTTCAGGTTGCTGGGATTTAGCCAACCCCATAGCCACATTCAAGGTACCATTTGGTTGTTAATGATGAAGATAGGATGCAGCTTCCTTTGGAGATACAATTTGCTTGGGGAATTGGCCCCAAGACCATTCTTTCATTTCAGAATATACTCTGAGGGGGCAGCTAGGTGGCACAGTGGATAAAGCACCGGCCCTGGATTCAGGAGGACCTGAGTTCAAATCCGGCCTCAGACACTTGACACTTACTAGCTGTGTGACCCTGGGCAGGTCAGTTAACCCCAATTTGACCAGGCACCATCCCTGTGCTCTAGAGACTCAGCAGTTCATCAACCATTTGGTCATATGTGAACAGAGAACATCTGAACACCAAATAAGGATCGTGAGGAATGGGCAAACACCTCCTCAAAATAAGTTCTTTCAGGCAGCTTTGCTATAACAAAAAGGCTTTCATTGCATTCTCATGAGAATGGGCACCCACAGAAAGAACAGCAGTCAGTGAGTGCAAATACTGAAAACAAGCACCCTGTATTTATCCTACACCTTTCTGCAGTCAGTCCCTCCCCTGAGCTACTGGTTGCTAGGCATAGGTTCACAATCTTCCTGAAAGAGTCCTAGCTAAATTCTCCTTGATATGTTCCCCTTCCCATGCACATCCACCTTCATGCAAACCATGATCCAAAATGAGGTGGAGATTGTGGACAGGGGAGGAAAAGTTAATATTAATAAGTCTACAAGGCAAACACAGTAGAAACTAGGGTTAACCTTTTACCTACTTTTACTAGGACCCCAGCAAGAGCCAGCTCAAACTGGTTTCTATATCTAGCCCTAAAAAACTTGCTTTTCTCTTTCATGAGCCGACCGTAATTCATTAGATAATATTGCCCTGCTGTTCCTTATATAGGCGTGCTTTTCCCTGAGAAGATTCCACTACTGAATCAAGTTATTACTGTTTCCCACAAGGATGTAGTAAGATCATTGGGTCATCATCCGTGTAGGGCTGGGGTAGAGTGGGAGAATCAACCTGGGACAAATCACATTTTATACCTTCTCTTCCCTCTGCTAAGTTAAAGATTAATGTCATGGGCAGCCTCAAAGAAGAAAGGAGAAAGACTATATTGGATAAAGAACTTTTGATGGCATCTCTCTACTAGGAGAACCTGGGAGGCTTTGTTCAGGGTCAATTGTTATGACATAGAAGAGAAGTACCTTGGAGAGAGCATAGAGCATGCTGGACATTCTGGTTGGCTGACTTCATAGTTTGGGAAGATCCATAGCCAGAACTATTTTTGTCTTCAAAACGACTTGAATCAGCTTCACTGTCTCTTTTTGCTCCATTTGTGTCTTAGGGAAGGTGGAGATCCCTTTATTTCTGGTACTCTCTGGAAAAGGGAACAACTTTAGAGCCTTCTTCCCCCTCTGAGGCCAAATAGCCTCTAAGAAATTAGTCTTGGATGAATTTTCATTCATCCTCTCTTTTTTTATTGCACATTATAGAAGTGTTTGTTTTCTTACATAAATTAAAAATAAACTAAATATTTTAAAAAGAAAGCTAAGGTTTTATTTTGTTTTGCATTGTTTTGTTTTGTTTTGCAAGGCAATGAGGGTTAAGTGACTTGCCCGGGGTCACACAGCTAGTAAGTGTCAAGTGTCTGAGGCCAGATTTGAACTCAGGTCCTCCTGAATCCAGGGCCGGTACTTTATCTACTTCACCACCTAGCTGCCCACTAAGTTTTGTTTTTTAAATAAATAAAAGCAAGGTAGTTCCAACCTCAAGGAGCTTAGAAAAAAATATACAATAGGGAGTGGTAACCTGGGAGAGACATTTTAGTCTCGGAAGTGAAATGGATAGTGCAATCATAACACAATTGACATCTTTTTAAAAATTGTATTTGATTTTCAGTTCTTCATATCCCCCTCACCTACATTTTTGCCATGGAAGAAATTATTTATACCAATGAAATCACAGGTCTATATTCCCCAAAATAGTGCGAGACACTACTGGGGAGAAGATGTTTTCTTTAAATGACATAATTCCTGCCTTGAAGTAGCTCAAATTCTATTAAGTGAGGTGTACTGGATAATGGTGGTGGAGTGAGATTTTTTGGATAAGTATACATGAAAGAACAAGAAAATGACGAAAGGAAGATCCAGACAACATGCTCTTTCATAATTGAATAACATGGGGGAGAGGACATTTTCAACTTGGGGGGAAGGGAATAAATATTTTTACATCACCTGCTATGTGTCAGGCACTGTGCTAAGCACTTTACAAATATCATCTCATTTGATGCTCACAATAACCCCTTATGTTAGGTGCTGTTATTATTCTTATTTTACAATTGAAGAAACTGAGAAAGACAGTGACTTCTTCAGGGTCATACAGATGGTATTTCAGGCAGGATTTGAACTCAGGTCTCCCTGACTTCAGGACCAGAACTCTACCCATTATGACATGGAGCTACCTGCATCTATCATGGAAGACTTTCTGAAAGAGGTGGTACCTGAACTGAGCCTTGACAGAAGATGATTTAAAAAGCAAGGAAGAAGTGACAGCTAAGTGGCGCAGTAGATAAAGCACTGGCCCTGGTTTCAGGAGGACCCGAGTTCAAATCTGGCCTCAGACACTGGACACTTACTAGCTGTGTGACCCTGGGCAAGTCACTTAATCCTCATTGCCCTGAAAAAAAAGCAGGGAAGAGGAAGGAGTGTAGTTCAGTCCTAGGTAACCACCTCTATGAATGCTCAAAAGTGGAAGACATGGTAGGGATTTCAAGTCTAGCTTTGCTGGAACAGAGAGAGCATGAAGGAAATAAAGGGAAAACACTCAAATACATATCCAGGTACTCAGGTTAGCTACATGACCTTCAACTAGTCAGTTGATCTTTCTGGACCCCAGGTTAAAAATATAGATTGGAAGGGGCACCTAGATGGTGCAGTAGTTAAAGCACCGGCCCTGGAGTCAGGAGTAACTGAGTTCAAATCCGGCCTCAGACACTTAACACTTACTAGCTGTGTGACCCTGGGCAAGTCACTTAACCCCAGTTGCCTCACTTTAAAAAAAAAAAAAAATATATATATATATATATATATATATATTGGAGCCAGACTATGTATGGATAGTAAAGTGAGAGAGAACAGATAAGGCTCCAGCTGTGTCTCTGCTGTGAAACGGACCAAGCTGTTTATCCTCTCAGGAATGACAATTTTGTCATCCATAAGATGATAAAGAGGAGGAGAAGGAGATGATGGCAATGACAATGACGATGGTGGTGGTGGTGATGATGATGATGGAGGAGGGAAAGGAAGAGAAAGAGGAGGAGGAAAAAGAGGAGGAGGAGAATGAAGAGGAGGAGAAGAAAAAGGCAGAAAAGGAGAAAGAGGAGGAGAAGAAGGAGCATGAGGAGGAGGTGATGATGATGATGGAGGAGTAAGACAAAGGAGAAACAGTATTATAATTATTGTAATTAAAAAGAATAAGTAAAAGTATTGGTTTGATTTTGTCAAAGTCAGACTAAAATATACCTGATGCAGAATAAGAATGATTTCATGAGCACATCAATGTGTATATGTCAGATTAACTTCATGTAAACTCTACTTTATTAAACTGAGAATGGGGGAAAAACTATGTGTAACGATTGGAATGATGCCACCTGCTGGAGACTTACTATAGAAAAGTTCTGCCATGAAAGGAAGGTCTTTGAGGGCAAGAACATGCGTCTTTTCTTTGGCGTCAGGAAGTGACGTGGGCTAGTGGGAAGAAGAAGGAGGAACCTGGTGCTCTGACTCCGGCTTTTTTTTCCTGGGGACGCTGGTGGAGAAGGGAGCTAGAAATGTGGTCTCCCTTTAATAGATAGGAATCTAGGCCTTTTCTCTCTCTCTTTACCAAATTCTTATTCTCCTTAATAAATGCTTAAAAGTCTAACTCTTGCTAAAGCTTATAATTTATTGGCGACCACTCATTAGATATTTTAGATAGTTTAGCTAGAATTTTAGCCCTTAACATATGTGAGAAAGCACATGATTGAGAAATAAAGAATGACCAAAGTCTAATATATTTCACATAAGCCTCATGCTTTTATATCATGAACCTTTCCTTCAAGAAAAAAATTGGCAGGCACTGGACATGGTGAGTACCACATAACATCATAAAAATTAAATAGATTATATTTCAACAGACAGGAAAAGACTTGTTATTGATGTGGTAGTTATCCCTGAGTCAGCTGTTTGTGTACAGTCAGACCATTGACTCATATTATCAACTCATTGGCGCTAAGATCAGAATTACTTAAGAAAAAGGCAAAAAAGATAGCATACAATTGAAAAAAAACTCAATTCCAAGCTACTTAAACAAGTAATTGACAGTGAAAAATGGGAAATGGGTAGTAGAAATGGCATCAACAACTATAATAATTTTATTTGAAATTTAACTAATGTAAACTAATTACCACAACAAGGAATTCTCAAAAGTACAGAAGGTATCTTAGTCAGCAAACATCTGACTTCCTTGCTAGACAGAGATGGCTGCCAAAGACATCACTGGATTAGAATATAAACTCATTTGTAAAATCTTATCAAGAAGGATGATGGACAATTGTGGGTAGTATTGTCTCATAAAGCAGAGTAGCAGTAGAGAGAAAAAAACATTTTAAAGAAAGCTTGGTAAGCCATCCAACTGAACCAAGTCACCTTGAGAGCTAACTTACAAGGATTAAGTGGAAGAACAACCAGGAGAAAAATAAAAAAGATTTGTAAGAAGCATTATAACAAATTGTGTTTTCACCAAGAACAATGAACAAGAACCACACTTGAATCCCAACATCACAGGTCTAGATATACTTAGAGGAGAGGTAGAAATAGTACCAAAGAGAACAAAGATGGGAAAAGCAGATAAGTTGAATCATATATGGGAAAAGAGATCCATGATGGAGGTGACACAATTGTGAGGGTATTGAGCAATTGATATACAGGGTATCTAGAGAAGAGGAAGATGCTGAAATCAAGGTGAAAATCTTGGACTTAATACCAAGAAAAAAGATGGTCAAGAAAATATTAATAACTTTTGACCTAGATGTCATGTCTCCCATCTATGTAAAATCTTAATGAGAGTCATCTATGAACCAATTCAGGAGATCCTTGATGCAATTAGTAGTAGTCAACAAGCAAAACTATATTCAACAATAGACCAGCTTTTACCACTTCAGGAGAACAAACTGGATGGAATGTCTTTGGGAAATTATGATTTATTCACCTCCAAGATCCCTATAGAAACAAAGGTCCAATTTTTTAAAAATTGTAGGCCCATCTTTTTGATACCAATCTTCCAATGGTATTACCATGTTATAATGAGATATAAATTATAAGCTTCTCTGCAAAATTAGAGATGTATATCACATAGAAGTGTTAAGGGCTAAAATTCTAGCTAAACTGTCTAAAATATCTAATGAGTGGTCACCAATAAATTATAAGCTTTAGCAAGAGTTAGACTTTTAAGCATTTATTAAGGAGAATAAGAATTTGGTAAAGAGAGAGAAAGGCCTAGATTCCTATCTATTAAAGGGAGAGCACATTTCTAGCTCTGCTCTCCACCAGAGTCCCCAGGAAAGAGCGTGAGACCAAGCGCCAGTCTCTTCCTTCCTCCTCCCACTAGCCCGCGTCACTTCCTGACACCAAAGAAAAGACTCCTGGTCTTGCCCTCAAAGACCTTCGCTTCATGGGCGGAACTCTTCTACAGTAAGTCTCCAGCAGGTGGCATTATTCCAATCGTTACAGAAGGCTTATCACATGTAACAATTGGACTGATGCCACCTGCTGGAGAGTTACTGTTGGAAAGCTCCACCATGAGGAGAAGGCATCTGAGGGCAAGCCATGTGGTTTGCAAGGTCAGTTCCTTGGCATCAGGAAGTGATGTTTGTTCATGGGTACTATCAAAGCTACCAGCCAATTAGCTTGGAGGTGTGTGTGTGTGTGTGTGTGTGTGTGTGTGTGTGTGTGTGTGTATGGAATGTTCCCAGTTTCAGAGGAGGCTTCTGGGAGGAAGAAAGAAGCATTGGGTCTTTTTGGTTCCTGACCTCGCCATGGCAGGTCGGATGATGGGGTCTCTCAGAAATAGTTGGACTTTTACCTTTCTCTCTGGTCATTATATTCTTATTCTCCTTAATAAATGCTTAAAAGTCTAAACTCTTGCTACAGCTTATAATTTATTGGTGACCACTCACTAGGTATTTTAGACAGTATAACTAGATAGCAACTTTATACACACTTATCCATTGATAAGTACATGGTGGATTTCAGCAGGCCACCATATTGAACTCATAAGGAACTCTGAAGAAAAAGAGTAAAAAATGTCAACAAGGAATTGTGTGACAGGAAGAGAAGATGGACCGGTCATATGGTGAGAACAAGGGATGACAGGTGGACAGAGTGTACCACTGGTACCCCAGAGACATAAGAGGAAAGCTAGGAAAGCCTTCAGGAAGTTGGGTGAGCCCCCTATGGCAAACTGTGAGATTTAAAATTGGATATAAGAGCATTAAATTCCCCTTAACCTTTCCCTTATATATATATATCTCCCAGACCAGTAAGAGAAAGAAACCTCTAAGCTTTAATTAGAGAGGGATTACTTAGCTTTTATTGTTTGGGAATTAATTAGCCAACAAACAGGTGATACTGATTAGGGAAATAGGAAAGTAGAAATACAAATGAATAGTCTTAGATCAAAGCTTAGTCTATATTCTTTTATAAAACTCACCAAATCCCAAAGCTACCTCTCAGGCTGAGAACCAGAGTCAAAAGCGTGCTGCCACTGAGGACTAGAGCCTATCACCCGAACACGCCATCAAACCTGAGTAAGAGTTACACTGCATGGGCAGGCGTGGATGGTTATGACCTACATCATGGGAAGCACCTAGTAGTGTCTTTCACATGGGGCTAATTTGGGAGGGGGAGCATTGTTTGTTTGTTGTTCAACCTTCATTTTTCAAGAGGACCTATGAAATCACAGGGTGATGTCTTGACTCACTTGGAGTCAGATGATTTGGTATAAATCTAGGTTCTGCCACTTAGTATCTGTGGGACTTCAGGCAGGCTACCTAACCATCTTTGGGGCTTATTTTTGTCAACTGTAGGTTGGATCAGATGACCTCTAAGGTTCCTTACAGGAGGCAGCTAGGTAGCTCAGTGGACAAAGTGCTGGATCTGGAGTTAGGAAGACCCGAGTTCAAAATCTGGCCTCAGACACTAGATGTGTGACCCTGGGCAATTCACTTAACCTCTATTTGCCTTAAGGCACTAGAGAAGGAAATGGCAAAGCACTCCAGTATCTTTGCCAAGAAAACCCCATATGGGGTCATAAAAAGTCTGACACAACTAAATGACTGAACAAATAACAATAGCCAAAAATGATCCTTCGAGCTCTAAACCTTTGCTCCTGTGGCTTTCTGGCTTGGGTCACCTCCAGTGGAGCAGACTGTGTGCTCTGACCCCTTCCTTGCTGTTGGATGGGTGTTCTGGCCCTTTCTGTTAGCTATGAGCTCTGGATCCTTGTAGAAAGGTGTGAATTTTGATGAGAGCCCAAGAGCACGTCCAGGTACCCCTCTACTCTCCATAGAAGTTGTTACATTCATCTGAATTTCCTATCATTCCAAAGGTCCCAATGTAAAAGCAGAGCTGAGGGGGTCCCCTAGCCACTGTGATGGTGACTGTAGAGGAAGTGGGAGAGTGGAGAGAGTCAGAGAGGAAAAAGAAAATAGTGACTCTGAGGGCAGGAAGTGGGAAGGAGTGAGAAGCAGCATTTAACCCATGATTAGTCATTTTATTCTGGAAAATGTTGCTCTTCCTGTTCCTGCCCCTTCCTACTGCGTACTCCCTGCTGAGCTGAAGCCTCAGGCAGGGTCCTCCTCCAGCAGGACTCAGTGGGATGGTGGCTGCAGCTACCACCAGGCTTCCCCATCAGGCTCTTGCCATTGAGTGGCTTTGAAAGGGGCCAAAGAAGTGAGAGGAGATCCCAGGGCAGTAGGATAGTGTTGCGGGGTGGACACGAGAACGTCTCAGAGTGGAACTACTGGAAGGGACCTTGGAGGTCATCAGATACAATTGCCTTATTTAATGGGGCAACGGAAAGCCAGAAAATTAAAGTGAATCAAGCAAGGTGACACAGTCATCTAGTGGCAGTGTTGGGACTCCAACATCAATCTGTTTACTCCAGTTCTGGTGCACTTTCCACTACATCATGGAAAAGGGCACTGTTTGTTTTCCAAGCTGCCACAAGTGTTCTGGTTCAAACAGGCACATCATGTGTGGCAAATTCCAGCAGAAATACAGGAGTCTTTCCTCCCAATAGAAAACAGAAAAGTTTATATTTCTGTCTATCAGTCAGTCGACAAAAATTAATTAGGCCCCTACTAGGTGCCAGGTGCTGTGCTAAGTCCTGGGTATAAAAAAAAAGGCAAGGGGGCAGCTAGGTGGTGCAGTGGATAAAGCACCCACCCTAGATTCAGGAGAACCTGAGTTCAAATCCAGCCTCAGACACTTGACACTAGCCTGTGTGACCCTGGGCAAATCACTTAACCCTCATTGCCCTGCCAAAAACAAAAACAAACACACACACACACACACACACACACACACACACACACACACCAAAAACAAAAATTTTTTTTTAAAAAGGCAAAAGATGGTGCCTGCCCTCAAAGAGCTCATACTCTAATCAGGGAAGAAAACATGAAAATGACTGTTTGGAAAATCATATCATATATCCATATCTATGTATGTGTGTGTGTGTGTGTGTAATTGGAAATGATGAACTCAGGGGAAGAAGGCAAGTTAAGCAGAAATTCTGAGTGCTGCCTTCCCTGGGAGCTCATACCCCCACAAAAAGTAAGGTATCATCTCATACAGGTAGTGATGACCAGGATTTGTCATGGAGTGTTAGGTAAGGGGACTATGAGAGACAGACACACACACACAGACAGAGACAGAGAGAAAGACAGACAGAGAGAAGGACAGACAGACAAGAGGCAGAGAGATGAATAAATGGATGAACAGAAAGAGAGAAACAGAGCATTTATTAAGCACTTACTATGTACCGGGCCCTGTGCTAAGTGCTTCTAATACAAATACAAGACATTCCCAACACTCAAGGATTTTACATTCTAATAGGGAAAAACAGCACCCAAGCAGCGATGAGTGGAGGGCACCATGGAGCTGGTGGCCTAGAAGTAAGGTAAAGGTCTAGTTCAGGGCAAGGTAAGGCACACAGTCACCTCCTGGAGCCAGGGGCCCCAGAGATAAAGTTCAAGGTTCTGCACACAATCATTGGATGTTCTTTGATTGCAGGCCCAAAGCATGGATGGTTTTGGGGGGGGGGGCCTCAGCTACCCACAGAAAACTAGAGAACCATAAGATGTGGTTATAGGAGTTAGGTTTAGAAGAGACTTTGTAGATCATCCAGTCTAAGCCTCTTACTTCATGGATGAGGAAACTGAGGCTTGGACTGGTCAGGGGGCTTGCCCAAGGTCACATTGGCAGGAGCAGAGCCAAAACTCAAACCCAAGGTCTCTGACACCAGATCCGGTGATCTTTACACTTTGCCACACTGCCTCATAGTTAACAGCTAAGTAGGCAAGATATGACTAACCAGCCAGAACCAATTAGAAAATAATATAGATCAGTCAAATTCAGAGTATCAAATTGAGACAGAGAGACAGAGAAAGAGGCAGAGACAGAGAAAGACAAAGAGAGAAAAAGAGAGACAGAGACAGAGAGAGATACAGAGAAAGGGAGAAAAAGAGAGACAGAGACAGAGAGAGATACAGAGAAAGAGCCAGAGAGACAGAGAAAGAGAAAAAGAGAGACAGAGAAAGAGACAGAGACAGAGAGAGATACAGAGAAAGAGCCAGAGAGACAGAGAAAGAGACAGAAAGACAGAGACAACGAAAGAGCCAGAGAGACAGAGAGACAGAGAAAGAGAGACAGAGAGACAAAGAGAGAAAAAGAGAGACAGACAAAGAGAGACAGAGACAGAGATAGAGATAGAAAAAGAGCCAGAGAGACAGAGAAAGAGAGAAAAAGAGAGACAGAGAAAGAGACAGAGACAGAGAGAGATACAGAGAAAGAGCCAGAGAGACAGAGAAAGAGACAGAAAGACAGAGACAACGAAAGAGCCAGAGAGACAAAGAGAGAGACAGACAGACAAACAGAGAAAAAGAGAGACAGAGACAGAGAGATAGAGATAGAGAAAGAGCCAGAGAGACAGAGAAAGAGAGAAAAAGAGAGACAGAGAAAGAGAGACAGAGATTCTCAGGGGCTCATCGAGGGTGCCCCCAGTAAACTTCACAGATGAAAAATAGTTAACAATTAGAAGATACTTTACAGATACACTGTGTTTTCCACAAACATTATCTTGAGTCTTGCAACAACCTTTAAAGGTAGGTGGACAAGTAGAGAAACGGCAATGCCAAATACTGGAGAAATGACCAGACTAGGAGTCCAGTGACTTGACTTGAGCCCCAGCTCTGAGTGAGTCCAGACATGCCATCTAGTCCCTCTTGGCCTCAGTTTATTCAGCTCTAAAATGGAAATAATAATATTTATTCAGTACCACAGTATCATAAGCACATTACACCATGTTATGGCAAACGAGGTAATGAATGTGAAAGTTCTGCAACTGGCAAGCCCTGCCCAAATTCAAGGAATTATTATTGTCACCCTCATTCTACAGAGGAAACAGAAGCCGCAGAGGTGAAGTAATAATTAACAAAGCTGGTAAATGAACCAAATCCAGGTTGTCTGATCTCTCCTATTAGACTATGAGTTCCTTGGAGCAAAGGACTGCCTTTGACCTTTCTATATCTTCTCAGTACTTAGCATGTGGCTGGCACACAGTAGGCACTTAATAAATGTTTATTGACTAAGTTCAGTAATTCTTCTTTTCTATCCTGCTATCTCTTCAGGCACACCTTACTTCATCTCATAAAGTCTGCCCTCCTGGTTGATCTTGTAGGATATGCCATTAAAAGGGGACTTGAAGATGAGATCCAAAATTATGTCAAACTGATTTTTTTTGTGAGGCAATTGGGGTTAAGTGCCTTTCCCAGGGTCACACAGCTAGTAAGTGTTAAGTGTCTGAGGCTGAATTTGCACTCAGGTCCTCCTGACTCCAGGGCCGGTGCTCTATCCACTGTATCACCTAGCTGCCCCAAAATGACTAATAATTAATTATTAATAATTAATGCTAATGCTTTATTATTTTTTTTAATTAAAAAAAATTTTTGCAGGGCAATGGGGGTTAAGAGACTTACCCAGGATTACACAGCTGGTAAGTGTTAAGTGTCTGAGGCTAGATTTGAACTCAGGTCCTCCTGAATCCAGGGCCAGTGCTTTATCCACTGTGCCACCTAGCTACCCCTGTCGAACTGATTTTTAAAAAGAGGTGGAACTTTTTAGGGGGGCAACAAAGAACTGGAAACAACATAGTTGCCCACTGGCAGGAGAATGGCTCTGTACTTCCTATCCATATGACCTTGGAGGAGTCACTTGCCTTTCTGTGCCTCGGTTTCCTCATTTGTAAAATGAAGGGGTTGGACCAGATGCCCTCTAAGTTCCCTTCCAACTCTAGAGCTTTGCTAGCCTGTGAACTATGGTATGTGGAATGGAATGGAATATATTCCTTTACATAAGAATGCAGGAAGAAATAATGAATATGGGGATTTAGAGAAATACTGGAAGACTTCTATGAACTAGTGATATGCCAGAAAACCAAACTACCCTATGACCACAATAATGTTAGTAAAAAGAAGACCACACGGAAGTCAGGTAACAACACTTGCCAGCCTTGGTCATAGGGAATAGATAGTGAAGTATGCCTCCTTCCTCCCAGCAGAAAGATAGAGGACCAGAGGGTAATAATGTGACATACATTGTCAGGAGTGGTTATTCTATCAGTTGTTTTTACTTAACTCTTTTTCTTTGTTACCAGGGTGGGTTCAAGTCTGGGGGTTGGCATATCTAGAAATATCTGTGATATTAAAATAAATCATCAATTAAGGAAAAGAGAAAAAGGGGCTGAGTTGGGAGAAGGAAGGCTGCAAAGAAAGGCACATCTGTTTCCCATTTGGAGAAGCAAGGAATGAGATTATTAAGCCTTTTCTTTTTTTTTTTTTTTTTTAGTAAGGCAATTGGGGTCAAGTGACCTGCCCAGGGTCACACAGCTAGTAAGTGTTAAGTGTCTGAGGCTGGATTTGAACTCAGATTCTCTTGAATCAAGGGCCAGTGCTCTATCCACTGCACCATCTAGCTGCCCCTATTAAGCCTTTTCTTAATGGAAATGATTGGTGGCTGGGTCCCCCTGCTCGTGGTCAATTCTGGGAAAAGTCTTTGTCACTTGAAATATCCATGAGGTGCTTCTTCCCTGAAAGCCAGTCTAATCATTTCTAGCTCTGCTTTGTTGAACGGAAGTCCAAACAATTAAGCTATTGTTAAAAATGGCCAATTTCCGCCCCAGCATCTCAAAAGGTTTCTCTGTCTTTAGGAACCTAGGAACCATTCTGAAAACTACGAAAAACACATCAGGTTCAGAGTTTCAGTTTCAGCTGAGTCTGAAATCTCCTGGAAATAACATTTATGTAAGGAACGGCAAAGTTCTGTATCAACAATTTTTTAAAACTTTATTGTTTTGGTTTAATATTAAGCAAGGCAGCACACCACTATTTACAACTTAAGGGGTGGGGTTGACAGAAACCTGCGTGGTGGTGGTGGTGGTGGCGGAAACCTTTGTGGACCCATAAAATTCAATCCTGGCAAGATTTTCATGTATTTCTTAATCCTAGGAGGGGAAAGAGATGTGAAATGGTGAGTAAAGAGCCAACCTTGGCATCAGGAAACCATGGGTTCTGACACCAAATGGCAGGGTAACCCTAGGCAAGTCACTGTCAGTGCTACAGGCAAGACTTTAACATTATAAGTGGTAAAGGAGTCACTGGTCTAACTTAGTGAACAGTGTCTCTGCAACGGGAGGAATCCCCTTGGAGGAAATCACCTGTCTCCACCAAAAGTTTTGGCAGAGATTTAGGTTAGGTAATATTGGGAAGGAAAGGAAGGGTTTGTTATTCTGGAAAGTATAGATAGTTTACTTTCAGAAATGTGGGGTTTTCAAACCTCTTCTCCAAAACCATTCTCCTTTGAGGGGAATACTACAGAGCCCCAGCAGCAAAGTGGGGCTCCCAGCAATTGGTTTAATTCCCTCTTCTGCATCAGTTGAGCTCTAGTGAGATATTGATCCCATGGCTGACTGGAAGTAGACTTGGTAGTACTGACCAGCCACCATCAGTGAAAGAGAGACTCCACCAATTAATTTAGCCATGTTACCAATGAGTCTGAATTAATTCAGGCTTCCACATTTTATTGCCTGACACATGCTTTGCCCATTCCCAACCCTGGATTCCTCGCATAATCTTCCTTCTCTACTATTACTCATATGCTTCTGAGCAGAGTTAGAGGAAGTCTATCTGATGAGCCCCATGGCAAATTTATGTCAACTAATCCTAATTGGGTCCTCACAGCAGCAAGGTAACCTTTTACTCTACCCAATAAATCCTCTCTCCCACTCACCATGGTGGCTACCTCAAACTTCTCTTTCTTATTGAATTTTCCAGAGCATGCCCTTCTCCAAACCTCTCAACTGAGGACCTTGTCTCACACCTTATCCAGAAAGTTGAGGCAATTTGCTAGGAGCTCCCTCTTATCCTTTTTTACCTCATCTCACAGTCCTTTGATATCATATCAGGGCTTGTGGGTAGCACACTGGATAGAGCACTGGCCCTAAATTCAGGAGGACACAAGTTCAAATCTCACCTCAGACACTAGCTGTGTGACTCTGGGCATTACTTAACCCCAATTGCCTTAAAAATCTAGAGTCAGGGGCAGCTAGGTGGTGCAGTGGATAAAAGCACCGGCCCTGGATTCAGGAGGACCTGAGTTCAAATCCGACCTCAGACACTTGACACTTACTAGCTGTGAGACCCTGAGCAAGTCGCTTAATCCTCATTGCGCCCCACCCCAAATCCAGAGTCATCGCCAGTCATCCTGATATATATCTTGCTACTGAATCCAGATGGCTCTGGAGGAGAAAGTGAGGTTAGTGACCTTGCACAGCCCTCCCTCACTTAAATCTAATTCACTGCAAGTCATGATATCACCCCAATGTCATGCTCCTCTTCGAGAATAAAGGACAAACAACGCAAAATAACATCATACCTCACTAATTTCTCTGATGTAGAGGTGATCCTTGATCCTTCTCCTAAACACAGGGAGCCCCTCCATATATTCCCTTTATCCCAAGCCCTCCTGTCTTCTCCACTATCATGTCCACTCTCCATCTAATCTCTCTCTCCCTATCTTCTGGTTCCTTCTCCATTGTTACCAAAATATACTCAAATCTCCTCTCTTCTTAAAAAGAAACACACATTAGATCCTACCACCCCTTCAAGCTATCATATCCCATAACTCTCCCTTTATCAGCCAAATTCCTTGAAAAAGTTGCCTATTCATTGCCTCCATTTCTTCTACTCTTTATTCTAAGTCTTCAGCAATCTCAATTCTGCCCCAATCATTCCATAGAAACTCTTCTCTCAAAATTTCCCAATCATCTCTTAAATACCAAATCTAATGACCTTTTCTCAATCCATCCTTCTTAACCTCTGTGTAGCATTTGACACTGTTGAATACCTTCTCTTAGATGCTCTCTCCTCTCTGAGTTTTCATGGGACATCTCCTGGTTTTCCTGCCACCTGTCTGACTACTCAGTCTCCTTTGCTGGATCCTTATCCATGTCATGCTCACTAATTGCAGGCATGGCCCCAAGGCTCTATTCTGGGCCCTCTTCTCTGTTTTTTTTTTTTTTTTTGTGTGTGTGTGTGTGTGGTTTTTTTTTGGGGGGGGGAGGTGAGGCAATTGAGGTTAAGTGACTTGTCCAGGGTCACATGGCTAGTAAATGTCAAGGGTCTGAGGTGGGATTTGAACTCAGGTCCTCCTGAATCCAAAGCTGGTGCTCTATCTACTGTGCCACCTAGCTGCCCCTCTGCTTTTGTTTTACTGCATCATTTAACAATCTCATTCTTTATGTAGATAACTCAAAGATTTGTGCACCCAACCCCAGGCTCTCTCCTGAGCTCCAGCCCAAAATTTAATCAATTACCTACTGGACATTTCAAACTGGTTCTTCCCACAAGTATCTCAAACTCAATATATCCCAAACATGCCTAGAGTGAACTCCTCCATCTCTTAGGATCCCTGGCTTCCTTCAAGATTCAGCTCAAACTCTCCCTTCCCCAGGAGACTTTTGCTGGTTCCCCTCCCTCCCCCTGGGTGCCTCCCCTCCAATGTTGACTTGTATCTGCTTTGTATGTGTCTTGTATATAACTATATATGTGTACACTGTCTTTCCCCATTAGAATGTCATTCCTTGAGTACAGGGATTTCACTCTTGTCTTTGCATTCCTGGTGCATGGTATAGAATAGGTGCTTAATAAATGCTTAACTTGCTTGACTGCTGAGGCACTTTCCAATTTATAATCCGTGATTCTTTGATCCCATGTGCCTACTTAGGAGGACGCATGCAGAAATGACATGCACCAGACCTCAGAGGGAGACTCTCCACAGATATCAGCAGAGTGCAGATAATCACACAACTCTCCAGTTTAAAGGTTGTTTACTGCTGTACGCTTCCTGTATAGTCTATAAAACTGAACTCAGAGGGAAATGTAATTCTTGTAAATCTGTTTACTGGAAAATAATTTTCCTTTCTGGCCTCCTCTCCTGCTCCCAACTCTGGGGATGTTATAGTCTGGCTTGTTTTGTAGTCACAATTGAAAGATGGTGACTTTCAATGGATAGCACTTTCTGAAGTCATAACCACTCAATATCCCTTCCCAGAGGAGGGTACAGGCACAGGGCAAGCAGGCATCTAAGAACCACACAATGCTTATCCTTCTAACATGAGACATTAATCACCCATGCAAATGTGTCACAACTTACCACTTACAAATAATAATCACCTTCCTTAGTCTATTTCCCAAAATGGGAATTTATTGGATAGAAAATATGCCTGTAAAAATGAATCTAATTCCAACAATCAATTTGGAAGGGAGGGAGTAGAGAACATAGATGCATTTAGGTGGATAGATGAAAGACATATACTCAACCACAGAGTTTTTGCTTAAATGCTAGGATATACTCTGAAACCTTATGAAGGTAAAACTCACAAAGGCCAGCAGAGGGCACTTAATCCCAACTGGTTTTTTTTTCTAGAGTTTTCCTTAATTGTTAAGAATCCTTTCAGTTGATTTCCTTTTCAAGAAAATAAATGAAGGTTTCCCTTTTTAGATGTAAGTTACAGTGAGAAGTGGTTCACAGTCTACTTCTCAATGCATTTTGCTGGCTTTGTTTTTTAAAATGATTTTGTTCTGATGTTCTACAGCTGCCAGCCCACCAGCCATGAAGCTTGGTTGGTTGCCATGTTCATCTTTCCTCTACCCCTCCTATATTTATCCTGCTCATCTTTCTCAAGTCTTTACAAGGAAGCATGGGGAAGATGGTGGGAGAATGGTAGACACTAAACTTAGTTTATTAAAAAGTAGCCTTGTTGGAGAGGTTGGGTTGTTGTCTTTCCTTCTTGAAGAGGACCAAAATGACACCACAATGTTGGGGGTCAAGATACAGTGGGCCCCAGGGGAGTTCCCCCCATCAGAGTGCTCCTTTTGGTAATCTTGAAGTTAAGAGGCTTAAGGGAAGGAGGTCCAGCTGAGGTAGAGGAAGGGATGGTCCCAAGATGGTCATGGGCCCCCCCACTATGGTTTCCTATTTGTAGTTACTTGAATAAATTCCTTTTTTCCTAAAAAAAAAGTTAAAATGGAACTACAATCCTTCTTTTATCATTTAATATTCATGTGGACTTAAATAAATCTCTACACCTTGCTGGACCTCAATTTCTTTATCTATAAAATGAGGGATTGGCCTAGGAGGTAGCTTTTAAGTTGTCTTCCAACCCAATAACTCTAATTTTCATAAACTCCTTGATGGTAGGGATTGATATCTTTGTCTTAAGCACAATGCCTGGCATTGGTAGGTGGTTAATAAATGCTTATTGATTGATCTCACTGATCTGAGATCCTATGAACATAGATTTATTGCACATTACCTCAGATACCCATGAATACCCTCCCCAAACCAAAAACACCAGTATCTCTACATACACATAACATAAACAAATCAGGTATATACATACTATGCAGCATGCATACACATATATAAAGCTTCTCAACCTGCATGTTTACTAGAAAATGGGAAATCATAGGATAATGATGCTGCTGCTGATAACTAGCATTTATCTATAGTTCTTCAAAGTTTGCAAAACAGTACATATTATCTCTGCCTCAGTTTTCTCAATTGTAAATTGAGGATATTAATAGTACTTACTTCACAGGGTGTCCTGAGGATCAAGTGAGATAATATTTGTAAAAGGCTTAGTGTAGTGTCAGCTACATAGTAGGGCTTTAATAAGTGTCCATTCTCTTGTTTCCTCATTTGATCTTCATAGTAATCCTGTGAGGTGGGTGCTATCATTCTCCCATTTTCCAGGATGCCAGGCTAAGAGAATTTAGACCTAGAAGGGAATTCATAGATTTAAATAGTGCAAGCCCCTCATTTTAACAATAAAGAATCTGAAGCCCAGAAAAGGGAAGCTGCTTGCCCAAGGTCACACAGTTGGTAAGTAGAACAACTGGAATTTATTTCTAGATGTAAATTTCAAACAAAAACTGTTGTGTTTCTCAAATGTCCACTTAGGAACACGCTGTTGTTGTCTTTTGTCATCATCATTGTCATTCTCAAAGAGGACCATGATAGAAGTCGTGACTTGCAATGAAATGGATTTAAGTGAAGGAAGGCTGTGCAAAGTCACCAGCCTCACTCTCTCCTCCAGAGCCATCTCATTCCAGTGGCAAGATATATTATCAGGAAAACTGAAGCACAGGCACTTCACACACACACACATACACACTCCCCTGAGAAATACCTCAGGGAAGTTACTTTTCCAACTTCCTTAAAGTCTTCAATTACTTGTGCTAATAAGGTGAATGACCTCTTCCAGAGTACTGCTTCCTTGCCTTTCTTTCTCTCCTTGCTCTTGCTCCCTCTTAGGTTCTTGCTGATCCCTCCTCAAATTACTTCTTCCTTTTGTTCCACTTTTTTTTTTCTAACATTGTCCTTATTTCAACACTTCATTCTACTTTCTCGTACATTCTTCATTCTGTCTCTCTTTCCATATTCTTCCTTTTCTTCCTTCATGCCAAATCATGGCATCCCCTTTGGCATTGCCTCATTTCTTGGTCCTATAGGTGCATATACTGGATAAGGAAATGGCAAATGACTCCAGTATCTTTGTGAAGAAAAACTATGGACAGTATGTTCCACAGGGTCATGAAGAGTCCGACACAACTGAATGACTCAACAACAACAACAAATAGGTGTTTAACTCTCTGAAGGATAATGTCATATGGAAATTCAGGAAGAACAATAATTTAGAGATTTCTCACAGGGACAGTGTCATAGTGAGTATGGGAAAACCAAGGCACCGACATCCAGAGTGGGTGGTTGCTGCTGCTTCTTCTGAGAAGGGGTGCAGAGAATGCTATCCCCATACTTTGCCTCAAGGTCTTCTGGCAGTCCATGCCACACATTCTTGGGCCTCCAATCCTGGGTTTCCATGCCCATGGCAACTTCTATTATCATCCATTTTCCATTCGAACAGCTGCAGGAATGATGGCCAAACTCTCTGGGTGATGATGGGCTACCCCCTCTCCTTACATGAGTGACCACTACCTCTGATTGGATTGTCCTCTGCACTGCCACTTGTGCCCCTAACCTTCACCTCCCCCCTCAAGTGAGTTTGCCCTAGGCCCAAGAATTCCTTGTTATAGGTCTGGCAGGGGAACAGGGACCAGCTGCATAGTATAATTGCCAAAGAATAGAGCATGGTGTTCTAATCAAACCCAGACTAGAGGCCAAGGCTGAGTTAGAGAGGTTAACAACAGCAGATAGAGGGAAGTAGAAATCGAAGGGGAATGGGAAGAAATAGATCTATGGCTCCATAAACACTGGGGATGGGGAAACTCCAGGAATTGGAGGTATCAATCATATTAAGGCTGATCTCATCCAAGCTGCAAGGATTAAGAATTCTGCACTTGTAACAGGCTAAGCAGAAATGACTTTGAGGGAAGGAAGGGTGTTGGGGAGCATGCAGATTTATTGTACTATTTCAAGCAAAACAGACGAGGGCCTCTTGTCAGCTGCTGGCAAAATGAAACAAGGCTCAGAGACTAGACCTATACAATCAAGCCATTTTGTTCCTAAATCTCTTGTCCTGGAGCAAGGAACCTAGCAGTTAGTTTCTAATATGAACACTTTATCTTAGGTACTATTTGGGCCATGAGGATTCCAGATCCTAACGCCAATTCCTTTGACCTAACCTATCCTAACTCTTAATAGTGAGAGACTGGCTTATTTCTAGGGATAAAGTATGTAACTTGATTCCTGGCTCAGTACAGGGGCCTCTTTCTCCCATCCTGCCAGCTGGGCCCAATTAGAGGCTGGTTTGGGTAACATGAACGGGTGGAGGATGTCCCCACAGCAGGAGGGGTGTTCTAAGTTTTAAGCTTCCCTTAGGGCGCACATCTCAGCAAGGGCTAATGGCTCCTTTAATATTCTGAATTACAACGTGATTTGTGTTGGTTTTCCAAGGAAGATTTTAAAATTAAGTCACTTGGGGGCTTGCTCTCCACACTCAAGAGAAAAATCAAGATTTGAGATAGCTGCCCAGATCATTCAAGCAAAACTCCCATTTTCACTGACCTTTCTTGGGAAGATGTCAAAATTTCCTGTTGTATTTCTGAACAGCAGGGGCCTTGTGTTCCTGAAATCACATCTTAATAACAGATCAAGGTTAATCATCTCCTAAGACTGACCTAAAAGAGCCCCAACAAATGCCCAATGTTTCTTTTGCAAATAGTATCTGCCAACTCTTCAGCAGATCTTGGGCTGTTGTAAATGGTCTGTGTTTTGTGAGTCAGAATCCTAGAATATCACAGCTGGAAAGGACGTTAGAAATCAGCCAGAGCAAACCCTTGGATTTATAAATGAAGAAATGGAAAATCCAAAGAAATCCTACAGAAAGTTAGTGGCAGAACTAGGACTAGAACTCAGCTCTCTTTATTCTCATGCAGAGGACTGGATGTGGAGTAAGAAGACCCCCTTTCTTAGGTTTTGCATGATTTTACATTTAGAATAATGCTTGCCTTCTCAAAGAGAGGGGAGGGGTTGGAGGGATGGAGAGAATTTGGAACGCAAAATGTGTTTTTTTAAATATGATTTTATGATAAATGAAATGAACAGAATCAGGTGAATAAGCTACACAATAATTATACCATCATAACAATGATACATTAACAAAACTGTAAAAACAAGCAACTTTGAAAGTTGTAAGAACCATGAACAATACAATGACCATTCATGATTACAGAAGAACAATAATGAAGTATTATCCATTATAGAGAGGTAATGGATTTAGAGAACAGAATGAGGAAAGTGGGAGGGTGGGATGGCATTTATTAAATACTTGAAATACAAAATGTTAAAAATTATTACTAAAATTTTTTACATGTAATTGGGAAATATTTAACAAAATAATTTTTTTTAAAAAAGAGAAGCCCTCATTTATTTATTTATTTATTTAGGTTTGGCAGGGCAATGAGGGTTAAGTGACTTGTCCAAGGTCACACGGCTAGGAAGTGTCAAGTGTCTGAGGCCAGATTTGAACTCGGGTCCTCCTGAATCCAGGGCTGGTGCTTTATCCACTGCAACGTAGCTGCCCCAAAGTCCTCATTTTTAATCCTGGTCCCACTACTTCACCTAGACAGCACTGCCTTGGGCTAATCACCTGGTCTTTCTAGGCTTCAATTTTTGTCATTTGCAGAATGATAGGTTGGGGGAGATGGCCTGTAAGGGGCCTTCTAGCTTTAAACCTATGGTCCTATTGTTGGGAGAACAGCGAGATTTGTTTTGGATCAAATAGCACAAAAGGCACCTTCATGTGTGCACAAAAAAATCAATGTGGGGGCCAGCTAGGTGGTGCAGTGGATAAAGCGTCAGCCCTAGATTCAGGAGGACCCGAGTTCAAATCTGGCCTCAGACACTTGACACTTCCTAGCCGTGTGACCTTGGACAAGTCACTTAACCCTCATTGCCCTGCCAAACCTAAATAAATAAATAAATAAATGAGGGCTTCTCTTTTTAAAAAAAAATTATTTTGTTAAATATTTCCCAATTACATGTAAAAAATTTTAGTAATAATTTTTAACATTTTGTATTTCAAGTATTTAATAAATGCCATCCCACCCTCCCACTTTCCTCATTCTGTTCTCTAAATCCATTACCTCTCTATAATGGATAATACTTCATTATTGTTCTTCTGTAATCATGAATGGTCATTGTATTGTTCATGGTTCTTACAACTTTCAAAGTTGCTTGTTTTTACAGTTTTGTTAATGTATCATTGTTATGATGGTATAATTATTGTGTAGCTTATTCACCTGATTCTGTTCATTTCATTTATCATAAAATCATATTTAAAAAAACACATTTTGCGTTCCAAATTCTCTCCATCCCTCCAACCCTTCCCCTCTCTTTGAGAAGGCAAGCATTATTCTAAATGTAAAATCATGCAAAACCTAAGAAAGGGGGTCTTCTTACTCCACATCCAGTCCTCTGCATGAGAATAAAGAGAGCTGAGTTCTAGTCCTAGTTCTGCCACTAACTTTCTGTAGGATTTCTTTGGATTTTCCATTTCTTCATTTATAAATCCAAGGGTTTGCTCTGGCTGATTTCTAACGTCCTTTCCAGCTGTGATATTCTAGGATTCTGACTCACAAAACACAGACCAAGTTCAAATCTGACCTCAGACACTTGACACTTACTAGCTGTGTGACCCTGGGCAAGTCACTTAACCCCTATTGCCCTGCAAAAAATAAATTAATTATTTAAACAAACAAATAAATAAATAAATATTGGCCTGGGCTTTTATGGTCTGCCTTGCTGGGTGTGATGGTTTTATTGCCCTCAGCTATGTCCCAAAAGAGGTGTAGCTCTCCCCATTGGAAAGAGACCTTCCAACCACTGCAACCCAGATGGTAACAGTGTAAGTGATAGTCTAGAAGAAGCTCAATGATCCCCATGAGAATAAATATCTGAAGCCCAGCAAATGGCAGCCAAGAAGAGCTCAGCAAGCAAGAGACTTTTGTAGCTTCCCAGCCTCAAACACATGAAGAGTGATTTCATGAGACTCCCAGAAGCGACACACGCAGCAGTCAGCATTAAGGGACATTAGCAGCTCTGCAGTGGTGGAAGTCTCAGTTTCACTGGCCATATACATTTCCCGAGGTGTGTGCTCTCCATATGTATACCCCGGTCACAAAGGCACAGAGCATATTCCTCTCCTTCCTCTCATGTTCCCCGGACACATAGAGACACCTCCCATTTGTGTTCCATAAACACATATGTTCTCTCGGCGTGTGCCCTCTCCCAAGAGAAATAGAGTTCCCACTCTGTGCTCAAGGGAAGATCTTTTATAGTCAGGGGAAATTGAACGAAATGACTAACTTACTATATTCTGAATATCAGTCCATTCTTACCTAAACCTCTTACATTTGGGTTTTTGTAGGGGTAGGATCTGGCTTACCCAAGGGGCCTGTTCACATGGGTGTGTGGGACTAAATTTCTACCTTAATTCTATCTAAGTGGTTATCAGTTACACATTCAGTTCCAGGAACAATCTTAAAAACAACCACCAAAAAAAAAAAAACCATTAAATAATCCTTTTTTAAAGAAATACTAGTTCTATTTTTTTTTTTGGCCAATTAGACACATCTAATCAATAAAGGCACAACTCTGGAGTACGTTATTACAGGGACAGCTGCCTACTGCAGCAATCTGCCTAACCGTGAAGGTTCCCAGCAATGACGGTGGTGAGCTTTTGCTGCATACTCAAAGCCATTTCTAGGTTTTGTGGCAGCCTGGTTAGCCCCTGGGGAAATTAAGAATCCTTTGATGAAAGCTTCTTTGCCTCCCTGCCCTCTTTGATCACCCTCAGTGTACCCCACTCCTAGCTTACTTTCCCTCCAGCCACACACTGACAGAAATAGCAGCCAAAGATTGTACCTAACTCTGCATATCATTTAGAAGTGGAAAAAAAAAGGCATGGTGGAATCTTTAAAAATGCATGCCCTGAGTTCGGACTTGAGCCAAGGCAGGCTCCCAGGGGAGTGATAAAGCAGCACTTTGTACTGATGTGGCACTTTCTCCCTGGTGATTTTCAAAGCAGTTTTATAAACAAGCATTATTATCATCCTGCCTGAATTGAAATTGAAAGTACCTGATGACATTCTGTTCATCAATAACAAAATAATTAGATCAATGGGCTCCGCAAGTGATTAGGTAATCATCGTTGATTCAGAGAATAAACTAGAAACTACAGAAAATCAATAAGACATGAAGATTTATTTCCATACCACCCCCCCCCCAAAAGAGAACTCCATGGGGATACATTAAAGAGTGAAAATAGATTTGGATCAGATTGCCATCTGGAATAATTAAGGAATGAGCTGCTTCACAAAAAGGAGTTTTTGGCATAACTGAAGTTTACCCCCTTGGGACACCAAAACAATGATTTTAGTTATTTTGGATGGAAACTTAAAATATATTGCAAACCTCCTTCTCTGTTTCTTCCTGTTCTTGTTGTAAACCTGGAGATGTTTCAGATCTCAAAAGAGCTTAAAACTGAAAGTGGAGGAGAGAGGAAGATGGTGTCTACTTAGCTAGATGGTGCAGTGGATAGAGTGTTGGGCCTGGAGTCAGGAAGACTAATTTTCTTGAATTCAAATATGGTCTCAGACACTTACTAGCTGTGTGACCATAGGCAAGTCACTTAACCCTGTTTGCCTCATTTTCCTCATCTGTCAATGATCTAGGGAAGAAACTAGGAAACCGCTCCAGTATCTTTGCCAATTAAACCTCAAATGAGGTCATGAAGAGTCAGATGCTACTAAAACTACTCAACATCTGTCAAGCCAGACATGACAGAGAGTAGCCCAGAGGAGACAACCAGTAATTCACAGTAGATGACAGTGGAGAAGAGGGACAGCAATGAAACCCATGGCCTCCGATGTCAGTATGCAAATATGCAGATAAGAACCAATAAGGAGGTGGCAGTATGGTATAGCCTAAAGAGAATTGACAAGCCTAGCAAGTCATTGAACCACTGAGTACCTCAGACAGGTTATAGAGAAGGTCACAATCTGCATTGATAGATTTTCTTCACTGAGAGTACCCTAAATCAATGAAATAACAGGTCTGCTCTAAAACCAAACCAAACAAGATTATCTTTGTTCAAAGAGGTAAAATTGATCTTAGGGGAACCACTAACAAATGAAGTATACTTATGATGACTTTGGGAAACATCACAAATGTGTCATGGTGTTATGACAGAGTGGTGAGGGAGGACTTCAACTTTTCAGACATCGGCTAGAATTCTATTTCTGTTAAGAGGGCAATCGCTGATCAAATTTTAAATAGCTTTAATGATTATTTCATTTCTCAAGAGGTGGAAGAAGCAATGAGGGGGAACTACCATTTTAGATTTGATTCTGTCTGGTAGAGGTGATAGATCTTGGGAAAAAGTAACCATATCTTCTTGGAGTTTGTGATGAATAAGAAAGGGGGAAACATGCAGTCTGATGGATGGCCCAGACTTCAGAAGAGTAGATTTCAGAGTTTAGGGGAAATAGGAACAAGATCCTGTGGCCTATTATTATGGTGGGCCCAAGAGGGATGGAAAATTCTCAAGAATAAATTGTTATGGGGACAGCTAGGTGGCGCAGTGGACAGAGCACTGACCCTGGATTCAGGAGGACCTGAGTTCAAATCTGGCCTCAGACACTTAACACTTACTAGCTGTGTGACCCTGGGCAAGTCACTTAATCCCAATTGCCTCACATACACACAAAAAGAATAAATTGTTATGATATAAGCATGAACTTCCATTGAGAAATAAAAGGGAGAGGTATCCAAAGGTATTATGTGGCTCTACAAGGAACCCACTGGTCAACTTGGATTTCAAAATGACAATCAACCAATCAATGAACATATGTTCTAATATGTTCTAGGTACTAAGTCTACAAAGACAAAAATGAAACAATCTCTGCCCTCAAGGAGTTTACATTATATAAGGGAAGACAACAGGTATGCATATAAGTATATGTCTAAAATTTGCAAAATCATGTAAGGTAATTTTGGTGAGGGAATCAGGAAATGCTTTATGTAAGAGGTATCATTTGAATTGACTTTTGGGGGGGGGTGAGGCAATTGGGGTTAAGTGACTTGCCCTGAGTCACACAGCTAGTAAATGTTAAGTGTCTGAGGTCGGATTTGAACTCAGGTCCTCCTGACTCCAGGGCTGGTGCTCTATCTACTGCGCCATCTAGCTGCCCCTGAATTGACCTTTAAAGAAAACTCAGAATTCTAAAAGATCAAGTTGAAGATGGAGTACATTGTACACCTTACAAAGACATGGAAATAGCAAATGGAGCCAGTATAGGGGTGATGATCTGGGAAAGAACTGAGGGATGAAAGGAATAGAGGGCATGGTGAGGATACCTCACCTGTTAGAGATACCTGTTGTAAATCAGTAGGAAAGGTGGAATGACAAAAGATTATGATGAGACAAAGGAATTGTAGCACCCAAACATGAACAAGGAACACTTGTGGGTGATGCTAAGCTCAGGGTTCTGGTCATTTCTGTGAGCAGTTGAGGTGGAGAAGCAAATAAATTGAGGGCTTTGGAAGAGTGTTTACAGGATTATCAACGGGGATGTTGAAGTCTCCTAGCACGAGGGCAAGAGATGGTGGAGGAAAGACTATAAACCAGATACCAAATTCATTGGTGAAGGAAGAGAATGTTTTGGATATCAGTAGATAATAGCTGCTAGATTCTTGACTGGGTGATAAATATAGATTGAAAGAACTCAAAGGAGGATAAATCATTGAGTGGTGGTGGTAGAAAGAGGACCTGGAAGTGGCAGCGGGGAGTGAGGAGTATTCTAGATTCCCTACTAGTTAGTTAAGGATGTGAATGAGACCACAACCAGTGCTGGAAAGGGTATTTAGAGAAGCTGTGTCATCAGAGGGGAGCCAGGCCTCAGTGGCTGAAAGAAGAGAGAAAGGAGGAAGGAAATGATTTAAGATGAAAGCAAGTTTGTTACCCACAGAGCAAGTATTCCAAGAAGCAGTTGAGGGAGTGGGAAGATGGGGTGGGGAACAAGGAAGCAGGTAGTGACAGGGAGGGAATGGGTTTGTGCAGTGCCAAAGGGAGTGTCAGGATGACTGGGATTGGGAGGGTATGATGAGGCAGGAATAGGCTGGCAATTAAGGAAAGAGTTCAGACAAGTTATTAGTCTTTCCAGGAGACCTGGGATCAAATATGGAGGTGGCATTCTGAATGTCCACTATGTCAGGCTGTCTTTCCATATTTATATATGCATATATCTGTACATATTAGATATTTGTATATATATTATATATATATACACACACACACATATGTGTCTACGTCCATTTAATTTCATTTTATTAGTTTAAGTCTTACATTCTAGGTTGCACAATTTTGCGATCCTGACTGTATCACACGATGCAGTAGTGGCAAACTCAGTTAGGATCCCTGTGGCTGACTATTGAGTTAGAAAACCACAAATTAACATTATCTATATTGTGTTGCATTTTTTTAAAATTGGGTTAGACCTTTCCCAATTACGGTTTGCTTGAGAGGTACTTGGGAATTTTGAAGGCTGACCCTGGCTAGGTGTGTGACACCTCTGATCCAGTGTGTTAACCATACCGCCTAGCTTTGTGGCATCATATTCTTCTTTTATAAAATGAGGGGGAAGAAGATTAAATAAGAAGATCTCTAAATACCTTCCCAGCTCTAAATATTGTGGGACTAATAAGTCACTATAGTGTGTGATTAGGAAATTAGGACATTGGGCTACTCTGAACATTAGTAAACATCCCCCCAATGCTTCCTTCCCCCACCCCCCAATGCCAACCCCATCCAGGTCTATCTTCTTTGTGATTATGTATTAGGGCCAGTCTAGGGATTAGCTACTATTTTATAGGAGAAAGGGGATATTTTCAAGTTTGGTTGTGAGAATTTTTATCTTTGGATCCTGAAATCTCTCCCCAGACTCATGAATAGCAGATCAAAATTTCCAAGGGTAGCCCTGGTACTGACCCAAGAATCCTCAAGAAAACTTTAGCCTAAAGATACATTCACTCCACCCTTCCTCCCCAGGAACTTCCACATCCCTTTAGAGCCCTCTTTCTCCCAAATATTCTGAAACTACAGTCCTTGGGATGGTCTTTCATGAGTCTAAGATTTCAGTGCACTCATTTTCTATAACTTTTCAAAAAGGAATCAGTAACTTCTACTCTGTCCTCAACTCTACTTGCAAAAATTGTAGCCTTCTGGATGCCCTTGAGTAGGGGGTCAGTTCCTCCCATCAGTGGAATTATGGGAGGGAGGCCACAAAGACAACCAAATCTGTCATCCATCATTTCCCCTACTAGTCTTCAAATGGGCCTGAAATTTCCACCTGTAAAGAAGACTATTGTCCCCTTCCACTTTCCCAGTACATGGCACAGGGGACTCCATGGTTTCTTCTTGATTATCCTCTTTTCCTTTCATCTTGTTAGTCTGGACTTACTGTTCCAGCCTGTCTAGGTATTTCTGGACAAGGATTATGTCATCTAATGTGTTGACTGTTCTTCCCAGCTTGGTGTCTTGTTCCTTCTCTGTAAAATGAGGGGGTTCGGCTAGGTCTCTAAATATCCTTCCGGCTCTAAATCCTAAGTCATTCAGAGGTATCGGTCCAGTGTAATTTGTATAACCCTGCCCAGGTACCCTTCAGGGAAAGCAGAGCTAGCTGGAAGTAGCAATATTTGCTCCAGTGAAAACACAGACCGTCTCTGGGGTGAGCAACAGATTCCATCTGCACCCCTCTCCCTCCCCAACCCAATATACAGTGGAAGCAAAACCACCTTTGGAGATGGTAGAAGCAGGGGGCTCCCAATAGCTAAGCATACTTTTGAGGGAAGAGTTCTGGCAAGAAATTCCTAAGCAGGGATCCCTAGTTTGGCATTGCATTAAAGTAGGACACTGGGGACGCTTCCTGCCAAGACAAAGAACTCTGGAGTGGTCCTCCGGGTGGTGCTGGGATGGGGCCCATACCAGACAAGAATTTTTATCTTGCATAAGGATATTGATGTCACCTGCTGGGAGCTGTAAACTTTAACACACCATACTAGTATGAGTTATTGTTACTACAAGATGAGTCACAACAGGGAGTGAGACCGGTGTCTGTTAGTTTGGGAACTAAGCAGAATGATGGGGCAAGCCCTCCATCATGACCTTGCTGGGAGGCAATGCATGCTGGGAAGTCTACCTAGTGCCCAAGTGAAACCACATAGGTGTGCTGGAGTCAGACTGGAGGGGCAGATTGTTCAATTCTATGGGTGTGCATTCACACCTAGGAAATTGTCAAAGTGACAACTCAGGGCTTGATTTATAGTTCTGTTGGTTGTCTAGACTCAAGGAAGCTGACAGAGAAAATATGAATCATGCAGATTAAACTTAAAAGTGTGTTCTACATATGTTTTCATCCCCCTGGAGGGCAAGTTGTTAAACATTTACCAGAACACCACTGTAGTGAGGATGGTCTTCTTGTAGTGAAGAAATGTCTCAAGGAAGACCATCCTCGCTGGAAAGCGTTGTTATTTCCCATGAGCTCTGTTGTGACTAGAGGAAAGGGTGGGAGGGGGCGTGTGTGGTATCTAGGGTGAAGACTAGGGGTCAGGAAGTGGGATGCTGAATGGATCACTGCTGAAAAGCAGAAGCGTTTTAAGAGGTCATCCCATCTGTTGCATCACTTTACAGAAGAGGAAACTGAAGCCCAGAGATGACATAACTGGCCCAGAATCATAGAGAGAGCCATCGTTCAAGACCAGATCCTAGCCTTGCTCTTCTTGACTCCACATTTAGCACCCTACTGTCCTCTCTTGGGCATGGCTAGGACAAAAGTCCTGAGACCACTTGATCAGAGGTTGTGGAACCATGATATTTTGGAGATTGTCCACACTTGGAGGAGAGGAAGAGGAATATGACTACATAGAAGAGACCAAATAGGTATCAGGAGAAGCAAGAAAGAGTAGAGTCCAGGAGACAAAAGGTGAAAAACAGCATCAAGAAGGAAAGGGTAAAGGGGCAGCTAGGTGGCACAATGGAAATATCACCAGCCCTGGAGTCAGGAGGACCCGAGTTCAAATCCAGCCTAAGACACCTGACACTTACTAGCTGTGTGACCCTGGCAAGCCATTTAACCCCAATCACTTCACACACACACACACACACACACACACACACACACCGAGGAAAAGGTTATCAGTAGTATCAGACACTGAAGAGGAGTCAAGGAGATATGGAGAACTGAGAAAATGTCACTGAATATGGCAATCAAAAATCGACCGGTAAACCAAGAAAGCATTATTTCAGCAGAGTAGCGGAGTTAGAAGCCCAACTATGGAGAGTTGAGAATTGAGTAGATGATGATGAAATTGAGGCAACAAGTATATATTATTTCTAGATGTTTAACATTAAAGTAGATAAGTCTCAGGGGATGATAACTGAGAGGGAACATTTACTTATTATCAAACAATAGATAACATTTATATAGCACATGAAAGCTTACAAAGCACTCTACACATTATCTCAAGGAAAGGTGTTAATAGTAATAGCTAGCATTCATATAGTGCTTTAAGATTTATAAAACAGTTCTACAAATATCATTTAAGCTCACAACAATCCTGGGAGTTATGTGCAATTATTATCCCCATTTTACAGATGAAGAAACTGAGGCAGGCAGTAGTTAAGTGACCCACATAATAAGGTCTAATGTGGAGTTCTTCTTGTTGTTGTTGTTTTCAACATGATAGACTTAAGCATTTTTCTAGGTGGAGGGGAAGAATGTCAGGAAAGGCCAGATCTTGGGAAGGGGGAGGAATGGTTGATGACAAGGTCTCCAAGAGGAGATAAGAAGAAAGGAAGTCTACCTAGTGCCCAAGTGAAACCACATAGGTGTGCTGGAGTCAGACTGGAGGGGCAGATTGTTAAATTCTATGGGTGTGCATTCACACCTAGGAAATTGTCAAAGTGAAAGGAAAGGGGAACTGGGATTCAAATAAAAGAATTAAGTTTGCAAGGACAAAGCCTACCTCATCCTAAGAATAGAGGGAGGAAAAATATGAATAAAACCAGAATCATTTCTTTTCTTTCTATTTTTCTTTTCTTTTTTCCTCTCTTTCCTTCCTTCTCTTTCTCTTCTTTTTTCATTCTTTCTTTTTTCCTCTCCCCTCCTCTCCTCTCCTCTCCTCTCTTCTTTTTCTTCTTCTTCTTCCTCCCTCCCTCCCTCTCTCTCTCTCTCTCTCTGTCTCTCCTCCCCCCATCTTTCCCTGGCTATAAGTGCAGTGGCTATAGTCACAAATTTGATCCCACCACTGATTGGCACAGGAATTTTGACCTCCTCTGTTTCTAATCTAGGACCATTCACCCCAACATAGGCAACCCACTGTCCCCCAGGTCAGGGGCTTATTACTGATGCAATACTTAGTGTGGATACCCAGTTGCCATAGCCCACTGTGACTTAGAACACCTGAGCTCAGGAGCACAGCTTCCATGTAGTAGGCATTATAGGTCCATGCCACCATGCCCCACCATAGAAAAATTTCAAGTTATGGAACTGGAGAGATAAGGGAACACATGACAGAAAATCTACATCTCAGGAAAATAAGAAGGCTATGTTATTTGCTGGAAAAAGATGGTAGAGGTGAAGTTCAGGTCTCAAGGAAAAAAAAAGATTTGGATCCTGGTTCTGCTACTTATCTGCTTTATGACCTTGAAACTGTGGCCTCAGTTTCTCTTTTTGCAAGAGAAGGGGCAGATGATCTCTGAAGCCCCCTCTACTTCTGGCATCCTGTGATGACAGAACAACTGATGAGGGCTCAGTTGAACTGAGCCTGTATGAATTTGTAGCGAACCCTGTCAGCACGGTTTCATGACTTTTTACAGCTGTTCGTGGCAGCTCAAGAGACAGAGAGGAGAAAGCAGATGGTAAAGGTGACCCAGGGTTGGAAATTAGCAAGTCATAAACAGGAGGACAAGGGGCCAGCGGATTCAAGAGTGTAAGAGGTGTTCTCTGTTGAAGTGATGGTCTCCAAACTTCTAGAATGTGAAGAGGGGGAAAAGCAAGGGAGAAACTGACAGAATAAGGAAGGATTCCCTCTTTGCTACCTGGTAAAGCAGAGAGCAGAGCTCTGAGAAATTGGGAAATAGGGGAGAAGGCCCAAAAGATGGAAGTCAAAGAGTACAGCTTACAGAGAGAAGGCAGGACCGGTCCATCTGAATTGGGGGCCTACAATAGGTACGTGCAGCCAAGGCTGACAAGGAGAGTCATGGATACCAAGGTCAGTGGGAAAGGACTCTGTAAAGAATAGAGACTATGCTTTTCTCACAGCTTAGGGCCAGCGCTGACTGAAGAATGCTCAAGGCTCATTCCAGGAGATGGGGTAACCTAGGCAGAGGTACTGAGCAATTTGGCAAAGGTGCCACAGCAAGGACCTTACACAAAATCGTTTAATAATTATAGCAATATGTAATCCATGAATCATAGGATGACCTCAATCAGATAAACTTAATTAGATCCTGGGGGCCTCTCTCAAATAATAAGTGCTATGGCTCATGTCCTCACCCAGGATCTCTCCTGGAGGCATCAAAATATCACTTGTGTCTCCCAAAGGACACTCCGTTTTGGCACCAGTCAATTGTAGTTGCTTTTGGGGAGCTTAGAGAATTCCACAGAAGCCGTAAATTGGTCAGTGATGCTAAAAGAGATAGACTTTTATTAGGCATTCTTAAATTAATACAAAGAAAGGCATTTAATTCAAAATACCCATAAATAGCAAGGCAAAGATACCCTTGGATCACAGTCACCAGAGAGGAATAGGTACCATCAGATCTTTCTAGGGGGGCAGGATAGATCAACAGCTTCTCCAGTGGGAGGTGAGGGAAGGTAAAGTGTGGATCTGATGATTTTCAGGCCACAGAAAGAAGAGGATTAGGATCGATGACCCGGTTCTGTTAGAGGTGACTCTCCTCATTTAGGCTATGCCAGGTTCTTTGGTACTGGAACACCTGGGTTCTCTGTAATGCAGAAGAAGAGGCAGGTGCTTTAAAGGGAAGGCACATATCCCTCTTAGACCTACTTGGTTGATTTTCCACCTCTGATATCTCTGGCAGGAAGCTGCCAACAAAGCTAGTAGCATGGGGACATGGACATTTCCAGATATCAGGGTTGTGGAGAAAAGTCAGGGAGGGTATACTGAAAGAGAAGGGATTGAGTCTGGAGCAGAGAAAGTTGTCACAAGAATGGTCAATCTCCAGGAAAATAAGAAAAACACAGAAACAGGGGGTTTGCCTTCTACCTCTTAGGTGATGATCATTTTTTTGTGTGTGTATTTATACCTCTGGCACTTGGCACCATGTTGTTGTTGTTGTTTGTCCTTCGTTCGAAGAGGACCGTGACATTGGGGTAATGTCGCGACTGCAGTGAATTAGATTTAAATAAGGGAGGGCTGTGTAAAGTTACCAGCCTCACTCTCTCCTCCAGAGCTATCTGAGTCCAGTGGCAAGATATACATCAGGATGACTGGAGATGGCCCTGGATGTTTTTTTAAGGCAGCTGGGGTTGAGCGACTTGCCCAGGGTCACACAGCTATCCAATAAGTGTCTGAGGTGAAGTTGAATTTAAGCCCTCCCAACTTCAGGGCCAGTGCTCTATCCACTTCACCACCTAGCTGCCCTTTGGCACAATACCTGACACATGATAGGTGCTCAATAAATGTTTGTTGCTTGATTGTTAAGGGTGATTATATACAACTGAACAGTCAGAGTCTTTCTACTAACAGGGCAAAATTAAGAAAGACACACGTAACCGGATATGTAGGCCAGTTGTTTTTTTTTTTTTTGAGAACATTTTGGGAACAGGACAAAATTAAGAAAGAAAACATAAATGAATACAGAAGCTTCTCCTTGCCCCAGGAAAAGTTGAACTTAATAAAATAGGTGACATTCGGTCAGGAAGACTCATCTTCCTGAGTTCAAATCTGGTTTCATTCATTTACTAGCTGTGTGACCCTGGGCAAGTTACTTTACCTTGTTTGTCTCAATTTCCTCATCTATAAAATGAACTGGAGAAGGAAATGACATACCACTCCAGTATCTTTGCCAAGAAAACCCCAAATGGGATCACGAAGAATCAGACATGACTGAAAAACAACAAGCAACAAATTTAGATATAATTTCATCAAATTCTCACAACTCTGTAAGAAAATTATTAATAATAGGGGTTTTAGGAACTCGCCAGGGCCCCTGCTGAGAGAGACTGGCCTGACCTTTCTTAAGGTCAGCCCAGAGTCAGGAAGTTACCTCATTCAAAACCGCACCCACATGAAATCCTTGTTCCCTCCAGAGGATCTGTTCTCTGACCTCAGCACCACTGGGCCGAACAGCCCCCAAATCCAGTCAACCAATAAATTTGAGTGATGCTAGCCAACTAGTTTTGAACAATGTATATGGGTGGGCTCTGCTCCTGCCCTCAGCAAGCTTGCATAGACACTCGCTGTCTTTTGGTGTAGGAACTGGGTGAGAACAGAGGCAGCCCATTAGGGGTTCCCCATTTTCTCTCTTCTCTCTTCTTTTTCCTAGCTAGGCTTTCTAATCTTTCAGAGCCATGTGCGCTCTCTTTACTAATACTTAATAAGCTTTAATAAATGCTTAATGCCCCAAAACTGGTGCAGTAGCCTCTAATTTCTAAGTAACAAATATGTGATAAACCCCAGCTAGAATTCCCTACATTTGGGACAGAAATAGGGTGACCACATATAGTTTTACTCGCCACAACTCTGATGTAAGTGCTATTACTGTCCTCATTTTACAAACGAGGAAACTGAGGCATAGAGCAGCAAGTGCCTTGTAGAGGGTCCTATAGCTACTAAGTGTCTGAGGCAGGATTTGAAGTTAAGTCTTTCTGACTCTAGGTCCAGCACATTATCCACCATATTGAGCTGCCCAGAGTAACAACCCCGACAGGAAACAAGGCCCCACTATTCAATCATTACTTCTGGGGTAGAGGGTCTAAGTGTATAGCCCACCTGTCTAAATTGGTTTCTGAGGCAAAATAGAGGAATGGAAATTGACTTAAATTGGGAAATTATCAAATCTGATTACATTTATATGGAACTGAATGCATCCATCTCACCATTCTTGCACTTGTAACTAAACTATTAGAGTGTTATACACAACAGGGCCACTGATTTGACAATGTTTCCTTCAGGGCAGCTAGATGGTGCAGTGGATAGAGTGCCAGGCCTGGAGTCAAGAAGACCCAAGTTCAAATTTGGCCTTAGACACTTATTAGTGGGGGCAGCTAGGTGGCATAGTGGATAAAGCACTGGCCTTAGATTCAGGAGGACCTGAGTTCAAATCCAGACTCAGACACTTGACACTAGCTATGTGACCCTGGGCAAGTCACTTAACCCTCATTGCCCTGCAAAAAAAAAAAAAAAAGACACTTATTAGCTGTGCGACCTTGGGCAAGTCATTTAATCCTGTTTGTCTCAGTTTCCTCACCTGTAAAATGAACTGGAGAAAGAAATGGCAAATCGCTGCAGTATCTTTGGCAAGAAAACCTCGGGGCAGCTAGGTGGCACAGTGGATAGAGCACCAGCCCTGGATTCAGGAGGACCTGAGTTCAAATCCGGCCTCAGACACTTTACACACTTACTAGCTGTGTGACCCTGGGCAAATCACTTAACCCCAAATGCCTCACCAAAAAAAACCCAAAACAAAACAAAAACCCCTTAAAAGAAGTCATGGAGACCAGTGAAAAACAACTGAATATTACTTCCAGGTACCTCACCCTTGGTTATCAGTATTCTGTATTCATAGGCCTTTTTACCCCTTCTAGACTGTATGTTACATTTCAAACGCAATTTCATTGGATCTTGCAAGCTATCTCCAATACAGATATGCAATAGATGGGTCTACCAGGTTGGACCAACTCTTCCATTTTGGGGCTGGGGTGAGGAGTCATCTGAACAGCAACGAGCACCACCACCTTCTCAAGACTACTTTTCCAAGTCCCTTACTTGGGCCTGATTCATTTTTCAGAAGTGTCGCACAGAGCCCTATATTCCAACATGTTGGACAAAGGTACCCAGGAAATAACCTGGTGACAGGTGTCCTCTTGTGGAGGAAGAGTAAGGGTGAGGCAGGTATGCTGATAATAATCATTCCTAACGCCGATTTGGTCTCCTAAAATAGAGGTGCTCAGCCCTGAGGATGGACCGAAGATCAAAACAGAATAACAAGCAAACAATCTGCATGGATGTCACGCAGCCAGCCTCACATCAGCATTCTCCCTTCTTGACAGCTGTAGGTGATCCATCCCCTGCAAATAGATCTTCAAGCAAGGGAGGGGAAAACATAAAGTAGAAACAATAATAATATCTGACATTGGTACAACAGAGGCTTCATGACAATTTACGTAAATATCTCAGACAATTTAGCTATTAGAACGCTGAGGTAAAAACTGCCGGAGAAGCAGACACATACATGACCTTTGCTTCGCCAACCTGGTTTTTTTTCCCTAAGGGTGGGATTTCCCTGCTGCTCAAGCAGGGATTTATTCTTTTCTGTTCTAGATGCTTTTAACGCTATTGGGCCTAACTTCTGCTCTGTTCTAGCAGCATGTATCAAAGACCATTCCAAAGTCAAAGATTTTTTTTTCCATTTGCACACAAACAGCACAAGCTAGGGAAACTAGTTTTGGGGGACATAGTCTCTCAAACTAGTTTGCAAACCTTAAAGGTACAACTTCAAGTCTGATTTTGTGTTATCTGTCACACCCTTAAAAATAGCTCCAAGGGGCAGCTGAGTGGCAGTGGATAAAGCACCAGCCCTGGATTCAGGAGGACCTGAGTTCAAATCCAGCCTCAGACACTTGACACTTACTAGCTGTGTGACCCTGGGCAAGTCACTGAACCCATCCTGCCCTGCCCAACCCCCCCACCAAATACTGAGTAAGGTAGCTCCAAAAGTCACTATCCCAAAGTCATCGCCCCATTCATGGTATCGATGGAACGGACCTGGCAGGGGAGAGATTACACAAAGTGTGAAAGCCATTGTAAATATAATGCCTTTCCATCATTTCCTCAAAGGACTAGGTGGGCAACGAGGCTGCAACTTCCAAAACCAGAGTATTTTGGATGACCACAGCTCCCCCAAAAGCACTAGGGTTAACAAAGGCACTAATTATAGAACAGGTTACTTAAGGAAGTAAGGAAGACAAAGTGGACTTGGATCCAAGCTCTTTGCAAAGCAATTGGGGAAGTCTCTCCCAGTGGACTGTTTCCCTTCCTCAAAACCTACCACTACAATGAGTGAAATCACAGAATTGCACATAGAATCATGTTCCTGTTGCAAGCACAGGTTCATTCCCTCTGGTTAATCAATATGGCTCCGATGAGGTTTAATGGTTCCTTTCCTCCGGCCTCTCATTCTCTTGCTATGGTACTGACAGACTGGGACTCCACCTAGTCTGTACCCAGCTACACTCTCACACTCCCTTAATGTGGCAAAGGAAGGGAAATAAATATGCATTATTTATATGGCACCCACTATATGCCAGGCACAGTGCTAATGCTTTACAATTATTATCTTATTTGACCCTTACAAAAACCCTGTAAGGTAGAAGCCATTATAATCCCATTTTACAGTTTAGGAAACTATGTCAAGCAGAGGTTACGTGACTTGCTTAAAGTTGCACAGCTAATTTAAGTATCTGAGGTCAAATTTGAGCTCAGGTCTTCTGACTCCAGGCCTAGCACTCTACCCATTCTACCACCAGCTGCCTCTAATGATGCTATATCTTGTATATGTATGCCTCAACTCCCAGATGACATCCCAAGGCTTTGTGGTTGGTGGCCAGTTATTTCAAATTAATAGCATATCTGGGACAATAAAACACCTGAAGTATAGCTTTATAAGCAAGCAATTGTTTCACTAAGAGGTAAAGATTATAATTCTCCTGATCTTTTTTTTTTTAATTTGGCAAGGCAAGCAGGGTTAAGTGACTTGTCCAGGGTTGCACAGGTAGTGTCAAGTTTCTGAAGCTGGATTTGAATTCAGGCTTTCCTGACTCTAGGGCCAGTGCTTTAGCCACTACACCACCTAGCTGCCCCCAAAGTTATAATTCTCAAGTAGAAATATAAGGACACATATTCAGTAGAGTTTTCTATGGTATTCATGTTACCTTGTAAAGATGTGCTTGGTGATCCCAGGTGGAGTCAGCTCACAGGAAATTAATGGCCTGAGAAGCAGGTAAGATAGCTCTTATTTACTCCTCCAGTGGCCCAGAGCTCACCCACCCCTTAGTTCATGGGGGATGGCAGAGGAGGGAGTGGGGAAGAAAGTTCTTTTTTGACTCAAACTAGCTGCTACCATGTTTGTTGCATAGTGATGATTCTTTGGCATTACTTTGCCAGAGAAAGTCTAGCCATACCTCTCCCTCTGTGTCCTAGGGGTAACCCTGAGGGGTGAGAGAATCTTTCTTTAATTTTATCAGCCCAAACTTCCACTCTAGTGCCACTAACATCCCAGTTCCACTTATCCAATTAATATGGATCAGCTTTTGCAAAAGTATCTACTGGGAAGATATAGCAAGAACAAAAGTACCAACATTTCCCCCCTAACATCTGGGGGACACGTTTTCTCCCATAATACCTTGGATCCTGGGGAGAGTGGGCTCAGGCTTAAGAGTGTTTCCACATAGCAATGGTGCTACCAAGTTCGTGTCCAGATTAGCATAGCCACTGAGTAGTGTTTAGAAGGTCAATTTTGGATGCTCAGGCCTCATTGCTTTATGGGAAGACTGCAAAACCTAGCATAGACTCTGTTCCAGGACTTCCTGGTGCCTTGCTTTCCTGGACTGTGGGAAACTCACAAGGTGATAGTCATCTCCAATCTCCACTTAAAACCAGAAAGAACAAATCCTGAGGCAAAGAACCCAGGCCCATCCATAGTCACCAGTATTCATGTTAGTTTCATAGCATTGTAAGGGAAGAAGTCATATCCATAGCGAATCAAAGAGGCTCCTCTTCACCATGTAGTTAGTGGGCTGGAACCAGTTAGAGATGCCTTTTCAAGCTCCAAAGGCCATGTGGAGATTGTATCAGTCAAGCACTCTATGCAAGCTTTTAAGGGCTGGGTTCATTGTCCACCTTCTGTTACATTTGTGTAAACAGGCCATAAACAACTCTTCTCAACCCACCACACCACAAACTTATGATTGGTGCTGCCTGTACCCACCTCAGCTCCTATGGGTACATGCAAATACATATAGAAGAGGCATAACTCCCAAGACTCTGTACTCACACTTGGATATTCACTGTCAACATAAGGGGGGAAAACACAGAAATGTAGTCTGGAAATCCACAGGGCAATACAGTAATGACCATCGATTTAATTAACAAACATTTATTTAACTCTAACTGTGTCCAAAGCGCTGTGTTAGGGGCTGTTGATATGGTTTGGTTTTGGTTTTGTTTTGTTTGTTTGTTTTGTTTTGCGAGGGGCAATGTGGGTTAAGTGACTTGCCCAGGGTCACACAGCTAGTAAGTGTCAAGTATCTGAGGCCAGATTTGAACTCAGGTTCTTCTGAATCCAGGGCCGGTGCTTTATCCACTGTGCCACCTAGCTGCCCCTGTTGATATGTTTTTTAAAATGTAGACCCTTGACCTCATGGAGTTTACAGTCTATAAGGGAGGGTATAGATAAGTAAGTACAAGGTAAGATATTATGGACAAAGGAGAGTTTTAGACACAATGCACTGGGAAAATTTGAGGAGAGAAAGGTTGCTTCTAGCTAGGGCTAAAGGGGAGGCTTCAATAAAGAGGTGGCTTGTGGATTTGCCCTTAACCATCCAATCAATCAATAAACATTTATTAACGATTTACTATATGCTAGGTACTGTGTATACAATGATAAAAGTGAACTACAGTGGGGCAGCTAGGTGGCACAGTGGATAAAGCACCGGCCCCGGATTGAGGAGGACCTCAGTTCAAATCCAGTCTCAGACACTTGACACTTACTAGTTGTGTGACCCTGGGCAAGTCACTTAACCCTCATTGCCCTGCCCCGCCCCCCCCAAAAAAAAAGAAAAGGAAAGAAGAAAAGTGAGCTACAGTGGGGAAGAGATATAGAAGAAGGCTTTTCTATGTAAGGGTGATTACTTATGCAAATGCTGAGATGTAGGAGACAACAGGATGAAACTGTGAAGGACTGGACTGGAACCAGAATGGGTAAGGCTTTGAATGCCTATCTAAGGGTCTTTTTTTTAAATGGAGAGCCAATGTTTTGTATTATGATCAGTAATAACAATGTCTGATGTGTTTATATAACACATTAAGGTTTGCAAAAGTACATTACATGTAATCTCGCATTTGATCTTTTACAGTGGTCCTATGAGATGATGTTATCCTCCACATGGAAACTGTGGCTTTTTTTTTTTTAAGCTGTGGCTTTTTAAAAAAGATGCAAACTGATCTGAATTTCAACTGGTTGATGGTAATGCTCATTTAACAGATGAGGAACAGTAACAGTAACAGTAACAGTAACAGTAACAGTAACAGTAACAGTAGCCTGAGAAAAGTGAAGGGACTTGCCCAGGGTCACACAGCTAGTCTGAGGCACGATTCTGAGTTCAGGTCTTCCCCATTCCCAGTTTAACATTCCATTCACTATACCACCCTGTAGACTCTAACTGATAATACATAATAAAAGAAAAGATTTGAAGCTCAGAAGGACCTTAGAGAATTTGTAGGCTGACTTCCTCCCTGTAAAGGGAGGAAGAAGACTCAACATCTCTCCTAGTGACTTGTCCAAGGTCACACAGGTAGCATCCAGCAGAGCAGAGATATCTGCCTCCCTAACCTTTGCTCGGCACCCCTCTGCCTCTTCCTCATTTCAGATTTTTATATCTGCACTTACCACTACCCTTAATTAGACATCTTGCATTAAGTAGCTTTTAAAATGTAAACTTATCCAGCTCTTCATTTCCCTTTTCATAGTTCCCCTCTTTTCTGACTGTCAAACAGAGATGAAAGAAGTCAGTATCAAAGCAAGTTGGAGAGCTTCTTCTCACTCAGTAAAAATTCTCCTCACTACCTTGAGGTACTCAAGCAAGACAGATCTGAGCCCTTGATATGCCTAGAAAACGTGACCTAGTTACAAGCCCAGCAGTCTAAATGTGATGAAATGAAAGTGAATTGTTTTGCTGAAATTTGACACTAAAAATAGGGCACTGGATCCTTCCCTTGCTTGGAAAAAAAAAGGCATTAAAATGTGTGTGTCTGTATGTCTGGGAATATGTCACCATAGTAACCATTGTCCCACCCTCCCCTGTCAAGAGCATTACCACATTCAACAGAAAGAGGTCATACGAGCTCCCCCACCCCCTCTCTACTCTGGCCTCCGTGAAATCTAATTAAAGAGTGAAATGAATTTTAGGGATGCTTCTTGAAGCTGGGAGATGTCCAAGAATGCGTTTGAGGAGGGGTGCTGCAGGGGGCGGGGTAAGGGGAGAGAGGGGAGAGAGGGGCGCCCTGACCATCCACAATGCATTGCAGCTCAGTTCTCATTTCTAGAAGGGCCACAGCTCCCACATTTGAGGAGCTGCAAGGGAGTGATAAAGCTGCCACGCAATGATGTTATTACTTTAATGGATACAGTACTGGGTGAACACTTTATTTCCACCAGGGTTTCTTATTTTGCGTCTTCTTGTTTTTGCCCAGCATTGGTTCTACTCAGACTCACCCCCCCACTTCCCCACCCCTTTTGTCATGCCTGCTGATCTCGTTTTTTCTGTCCCACTCTGTGGTGTGTGTGTGTGTGTGTGTGTGTGTGTGTGTGTGTGTGTGTGTGTGTGTGTGTGCACGCGCACAGGACTGGAGATAGGGCTAGTCCCAAAGGGGGGTGTCTGGCCTGGCCAATGACACTGTGTGTGCATTTTTAAGTCCCACCCCCAAACATTTTTACACAGGTGAATCAGCTTAGAGAGAACAGCAAGGGCAGCCTTACTCCCCAGAGACCAGCCTAAGGGATGTGCTCTAAGGGGTGCTGGGAAGATGGAGCATTGATCCATCTATATATAAGCCTCAGGGCTTCTTTCAACCTCACCTACGAAGCCACCTTCTCCTCAGACTGGTTACCTCCAGGGAGGCATGATTTTGGCACCACCAGCGCTGAAGGGATTGATGTACCCCAGGGATAGCTTTGACTTGAGAATTGAAATTCAGCAGAGCCTGCTCTGCATTGGAAAAGGAGACTTTATTTTGAATGGCATCTCAATTTGGCATCTCCTGCCTCTGCAAGAAAAAAAATGCAAGAATACTTTAGCATTCAGCTCGAAATGGCCACTCACAGGTCCATAGGAGTCACCAAGTTTTGGCAATATGTGGTCTATCTCCCAAGAGAGCATACTGAGTTCATCGCCTATATCAAAATACTTTTGAACAGAGGATATTAACCCAAGCCATCCAATCTAAGCTACTGGATACTCTTTGATCCTCCAGCTTAGGTTTTGCTCAAGGGTCAAGGAGGCAAGGACCAAGGTGGAAGGATTTCAGGAGGCGATTTGATTCCCTGAAGAAAGCAGAAGCAAGAGAAGACTAAACGAAATGGTTTATTCTGAATGTATTGTTACAAATATGCTAGAAAGGAGGTCTATAATGAACACATGTTGATCAGGAAGAGAAGTAAGTCAGTTATTGAGGCAAGGGGTCTAATTTAAGGCCTGTTGGTCAGCAGGAGAATAACTAGGGCTGAATGAATGTTTTTTTTTTCTCTGCTAGGAGGAAGAGCTATGCAGGGGATAAGTTTCCTCACCATGGTGACTACCATCCCTATACGTCGTTTTATAATCCACCAAGGACTTGTGGTACAGCTGCTCCCCCCCTCCATTCCAATCTCCACAGGCCCCTTTTCCTGAGGCCCATCCTCCAGTAACGATGGCAATGAGAGACAAGCCTCTGTGGGAATGGACCACCCCATGTCACTCCAAGTCCTAATTGCATCTGTAGTTGGATTATTCTGTAAGGCCACTGCTACCAACTGCTCCTTGGACCCTACATAAAGTCATATTAGACCCTGGACAAAGGGAACTCCAACTCAGATGCTTCCTATAAACAGAGAAGTTGCTTCTTGAAAACTAGGCCAGGGCCTTAGGGGCCTGCCTGAACATGTAAATAAAGTGACTTATTTTTCTTCCCCTGCCTTATCTATTGAGACCTCAGGTGGTCAAATTGTCTTGATTTGAATGCAGACTCTATGTCATCCCTCAGCCTGTCTGAGTTGACGGGATAGCATTTGATCGTTAAAAGAGAAACCCGCAGGACTCTGCAGAAACCCTGATGGCATAATTAAAGCTACTGACATGGAGCAAGTTTTAAAAGCTGAGCTCTCTGAACCCATGTGTTCCCAGAGTCATTGGGAACTGCTTGGATGACTGAGACTTATGGCTAGGGAATAGGGGTCAAGCCACACTCTAAAACAGGCATCCACAGAAACCCATGGTAGTAAAGCTTGGCACTACCCTGTCTGCAGGAGAAAGAATTGACCAAATTCTCTGACAAAAGGTACGATCCTTTCAAAATATGAACTAACAGAGATAGTGGCTAAAGTGATAGATTTGGGAAATCGGAAAACCTGGGTTTTCATCTCACCTCTGATAACCACAGGCAAGTCACAACCTCGCTGAGATTCAGCTTCCTCATATATATGTTATATACTATGTATATAACATATATATATATGCTATGTTTGTATATATACTATATATGTAGTAAACCTATAGTAAAGCTTAAAACGGCACTAAGACTTCTGAGACATCCTATATAAAAGTCAGTTATTAATCAATCAACAATATTTATTTACTATGTGTCAGCCATTGTACCAAGCCCTGTGGATACAAAGAAAAAGCCAAGAACAGTCCCTGACTTTAGGTAACTTACATTATATGGTTGTTGTTGGTCAGTTATGTCTGACTCTTTGTGACCCCATTTGGGATTTTCTTGGCTGAGATACTGGAGGGGTTTACCATTTCCTTCTCCAGCTCATTTTATAGATGAGGAAACTGAGATAAAGTTAAGGGCCTTGCCAAGGGTCATACAGCTAGTAAGTATCTGAGGCTAGATTTAAACTCAGGTCTTCCTGACTCCTGGCGGAGCACTCTATCCACTGCGCCATCTCTCTAGCTTCTCATATTATATACAGGAAGATACCATAGATGTGCAAGGTCTTGCCCCCTTTCATATATGAACAATTTGCTGAAAGGGGGCAGAGAAAGAACATTGTGTAAAAAACCCTGATAAAAATCAATTTGCAAAGGAATAAAATATATTAGATAAAATGTGGAGAAGAAACACAGATTGTTCTGAGGATCTCATCACCCCACCTGCTTACCCCACTGAATGTACATTGAGCACCAGTTTGAAGGCAGAATGTAAACCAAGTGATGTCTATAGAGCATTGTGGTCCATTGGCTCATTTGCACATGGTTGTGTGGTGTTTTTTGTTTTGTTTTTAGCATTTTGAAGTTTATAACTGACAAAATTATATTCAAATAGCTGCTTGGGAACAATGGGGAAATTACATAAAGATTGTTGGGATCATGTCTAACAGAATTATGGGTCTCTTACATTTTAACCTTATAAGGTAAAGATGATCCTCTAGCCAGCAGGATTTTGATTTGAGATATTAGAAGCCATTAAGAAGGTAGAGAAGGGGGGGAGTTAGGTGGCACAGTGGATAAAGCACCGGCCTTGGATTCAGGAGGACCTGAGTTCAAATCCAGCCTCAGACACTTGACATTTGCTAGCTGTGTGACCCTGGGCAAGTCACTTGACCCTCATTGCCCTACAAAAACAAACAAACATAGAAGGTAGGGAAGGGAGGCAGCTAGGTGGCACAGTGGATAAAGCACCGGCCCTGGATTCAGGAGTACCTGAGTTCAAATCCGGCCTTGACACTTACTAGCTGTGTGACCCTGGGCAAGTCACTTAACCCCCATTGCCCAGCCAAAAGAAGAAGAAGAAGAAGAAGAAGAAGAAGAAGAAGAAGAAGAAGAAGAAGAAGAAGAAGAAGAGAAGGTAGCAAAGAAGCTTTGATAAGAAAGAGAAAAGAAGCAAAGAAGAACAAGCTGAGCAATTGAGAAATCACAAGAAGCTGGGGACAAGAGACCCAGAAGGCTTCCAGTTAAGAGACCTGACTCCTGCTCCTCTGCTGGGACTTTGTTGTTTGGAAGAGAGATATTTTGGGGTTTTTTTTTTCCTGGTTGGCTTGAGGAACTGCAGTAAATTCATTAGAACAGAGCCGGATGCTGCTGCTGTGAAATGAGCTCACAGCTTGTTGCTCTTTAGTGCCATCTACAGGCTAAGGATTGCAGTCGGCTGTCTTGCCCTCTACTGCCCCCTCTAGTCTGAGAAGGAGAAACAAAGGGCAAAGTCAAAGTCCCGCATCTCATTTTACTGTGAGCTGTGCTTTTTGTGTGTGTGAGTAGAGGCTTGGAGGCAACTGGGCAAAGTATAATCCCCTGACAATAAAGGGAATTGCTTGTCACTATAATAGCATAACACTTTCTCAGAGCCCTGGTAGAGGTGGATATGAGCTAGAAGAGATGATATGAGATTAAAAAAAAAAAGATGAGATAAAGGATATGAGATAAAAAAGATGGTCATTGCTTTATCAGCTTGAGAGCAGCAAAGCAGCAGCTTTACCCAGGAGAATGGAGAATACCTCACAGAGAAGCAGATTCATGTGGTATAGATTGTTACTGAAAGGACCAAGAACAGCAAAGCTTGCGGATTTGAGATGTGATTTGCCCTGGGAATATGGGTTTCCTTATCTATTTACCTCTTTGCTAGATTTCTGTGTTGCCCATTCTCCACTACTGACACTGTGTGCTTTGGTGGGAGATTGTAACCCACATGTATGAGGGGACTGTTTATATTATTCCTGCTTTAGTTTTTAATTTGGTAAATGTTTATTACTGCTTTTGCCTTCTACTGACCAAATGTTAAGGTTACTCTTGCTTTTACTTTATCATTTAGTCATCTTTTATGCTTAAGAGTAAATGGTGGGGCAGCTAGGTGGTACAGTGAATAGAACACCGGCCCTGGATTCAGGAGGACCTGAGTTCAAATTTGGCCTCAGACACTTATCACTTACTAGCTGTGTGACCCTGGGCAAGTCACTTAACCTCAACTGCCCTGCCCCCCCCCCCAAAAAAAGAATAAGTGGTGTCAGGGCAGCAAGGTAGCATACTAGATAAAGCACTGGCCCTGGATTTAGAGGACCTGAGTTCAAATCCGTTCTCAGACACTTGATACTTACTAGCTGTGTTACCCTGGGCAAGTCACTTAACCCTCATTGCCACCCCCCAAAAAAAAAGAGTAAATGGTGTTCTTCTCCTGTTCCTTTGCAGAGATTGGAGATCCACGGATTTGAAATTTTTGTATATATTTTTGGATGTTTTTGATATATTGATCAGTTTTGCTGATTTTCCCCTTCTTTTTCCTCTTTTTCTTTTGTATCCTTAAAATTATTCTCTGTTTTGTAGAATGGTTCCCTGGGAAGGGGAAGAGGGAAGAATACTGAGAAAAAATTAGGCAATGTAAAAATGAAAGATATCAATAAAATTTTATTTTAGACCATAAAAGAGTGAATGTTGTCATAGTGTCTGATTTCAACTGTGGCAGCTCAGGAGCTACAGTAGAGAGTAGTGGGTGACACACATTGTACACACATACACTCACACACACCAGAGTTAACCCTAGGACCCTGAGGAAATAAATGGTGAGATACAGCAGCCTGGCATAGCACCACACCAAGGAAAAAAAGATTTGCCAGGGTGAGTACAGGCTGGATGATCAAGCCAGCCCAGAGAGCCAGTTTGTAGGGGTTAAGGCCATGTGTAGGCTATCCATAAATCTGACATAGAAGAGAAATACAAAGTAGATGGACAGCAGCTTTAAAGAAGAACAGTCTAGTTGCTGGGGGTGGAGGAGGAGAGACACTGGAAAAGGTGACATGCAGACAGTGGCATTTGAGCTGAGTCCCAAAGGAAGCTGGGAATTCTAAGAAGCAGACGTGAGGAGGTGAAGTATTCCAGGCATGAGGACAGCTAGTTCAGAGGCATGGAGACAAAAGATGAAATATCCTGAGCAAGGAGTAACATTATCATCATCATGATTGCCACAGATCAGTGATTAGTGATCCGTGTAAATGATCTTGAGGGAATGAATGAATGAAATATATCAATGCTTACTATAAGGGCAACACTGTGGTAAGTGCTGTGACTACTAATAGAAATGTAACATAATCTCTGCCCTCAAAGAGGTCACATTCCAAGAAGAGGGTATGACTAAAGGGTGGTTGATAATACCCAGAGGTCTGTGGGACATAGTGGAAGGGCAGATGGCAAGGCCCAGTGGTCCTCCACCTTGTCAGAAAGATTATAGTTAGTGGCTCTCTGCTCATAAAGTGGCTAGGGTTACCGCCCCCCACCACCACCATACAGGGAGTAGGGAGGACTATGAAGGAGCCATGCCCATGATCATTGAAAAGGGAGAGGAGGCTGGAGAGTTGGGGTAGAACAGGGGCTCTGAGTTCCTGTGATGGGGTGGAGAATGGGGATGGGAATGTCAGCGTCTAGTTAGGAGGAGGAAGACAAGAAAGGGATATGTAAGAAGGTTGGGTAGAAGGGCTCCTTACAACACCTGCTCCAGTGAGTTCATTCATGCTTAGTGGGATCTGCACAGCCATTAGGTTGAACCCCAGTTTCCTCCTGTTAAATGAGGGGGTTGAGGGAGCAGCTAGGTGGCACAGTGGATAAAGCACCGGCCTTGGATTCAGGAGGACCTGAGTTCAAATCCAGTCTCAGACACTTGACACTTACTAGCTGTGTGACCCTGGGCAAGTCACTTAACCCCCATTGTCCTATAAAATAAATAAATAAATAAAGATAATGAGGGGGTTGGAAGAAATAGCTTCTGAGGACCCATTTGAATTCTAGAATTACGATCTATAAATTATAGTCTTAAAGAATTGCCAGGAAAATTGTCTTTACATGTAATTGGAAAAAATAAAATACTATTACAATTTTTTAAAAATACCCCCCCCCAAAAAAAGAGTTTCCAGGGCAGTAAGATGTGAAGTGATTTGTCCAGGGTCACACAGCCAGTAAGTGTTAGAGGTGAGCCTGAAACCTGGCCTTCCTGATACCAAGATGGGCTCTTTTTCCATTATGCCATCCTGCTTCTTAGTTATTAATGCTATTATTATTCCCTGAAAGTTTGATTGAGCTGTTAGCAGCAGCTCTAATTGCCAGATGAAAGAGCAAGGCTATCCCAACCAGGATTCAAAAGTGACTGGCATTTGTTTTTTCAGCCCGAGGACAGAATTAACATCCGACAGCTGTGAGTATTCACACTGCTGAATGCAAATTACAAAATATTATCAGGCATTCTCCTACACAGAGCGGCAGTATTGGCCCATCAGATGCTTCACCAAGCTCAAACACAGGCCGAGAGAGAAAGGAAAACTAGGGAGACTTTCTATGATAATGAGAGAAATTGTAACATGTGCTGAAGAAGGAAGACAGACCGGATATCTTTTCAGGCTAGATCAAGAAAAGCTTTTGACAGAATAAGGCATGATTTTCTTTTATTTGAAGTGTTGCAGGTCTACAGAATCCCCCTGCAATTTGTTTCGTCTATGCAAACTTCATAGAACAATCCAGCGAACGCTTCACAGCTGGGAAAGGAGAAAAGTGTGAATAATGAGGCAGGTGAATTCATATCAAGGGAATGAATCTCTGGGAGAGGGAAGCATGTTGGAAAGCTAAGAGCTGTCCAGTGTTTACACACCACGGATACAATTTGTATTTAGAATCACAGATTCTTAGAGTTAGAAGGGGTTTTGGGAACCATTTAGCAAGGCTGCTAGATAGAAATCCTTACCTCCAGCCAGATACTACTACCCATCAAGCCCAAATGCTGCTGACACTTTCCACTGTGTGGCAGACAGCCTTGCACATTTTGGGGGGAGGGAGGAGGAGCCCATTATTATCTGACTTCATTTCTATTATATATTTATTATTTTATTATCTGACCATTATTTGGGGGGAACTCTAGTTGTGGAAATTCCCTTCACCAGTGCATATTGGCAACTCTGTTGTTTTAGAGAGCTTCCTAGGGCATTGAAAGGCAGGACTGGAAGCCAGATCTTCCTTATGCCAAGGCCAAAGGGCCATCCACCAGGCTATTAAGTCCACACTTAGTAATTATTGAATTGAAGTCTAAGGCTTTGATTTCCTGACCTATGTTCATTCTATTCTCTACACACTCAAATCCTACATACTCTTCAAAGTGAGAAGACTAAGCCCCACTTCCACCACTGAGCCTCCCTTGACTATGCCCAGGGAAGTCTTCCTCTTCTGAACTCCTTACTGTCCATATCCCTCCTTTTGTTCAATCCAGAGTAATCCTTTCATTGATATAGGAACGACCAGTGCAGAAACTTTTGATACCCATACAATGGGATAGAATGGAAAATCCTTTATTAAGCTCTTACTTCATGCCAAGCATATAGATGGCAGCTAAATGGCTAATGGATCGAGCACTAGGCCTGGAGTGAGGAAGACCTGAATTCAAATCCAACCTCAGACTTTTACTACCTGTGTGACTTCAGGCAAATCATTTAACCTCCGCCTAGAAGGCAGCTAGGTGGCTCAGTAGATAGAGTGCTGAGCCTGGAGTCAGGAAGACCTGAGTCTTCTGGACTCAGACACTTACTATCTATGTGACCTTGGGCAAGTCACTTAACCTCTGTATATTTACTATCTATGTGACCTTGGGCAAGTCACTTAACCTCTGTTTGCATTAATCCACTGGAGAAGGAAATGGCAAACCACTCCAGTATCTTTGCCAAGAAAACCCCATGAACAGTATGGTTCACAGGGTCACAAAGCATTGGATATGAGTGAACAGCAACATATGCTAGGCTAAGCACTGGGGATATAAATAGAGAGACATCCCTGGCATTCAAAGATCTATTGAAATAGGAGGAGACAATGCATCAAGGAGAAGCCATCCTCATGACAGATAGAAAAATCAGGTGGCATTTAGGATATAGCAAGCAAAGCAGTGGGCAGATGGTAAGCCTCCTGCCCTGTTGACTTTGGGGAGCCAGAGCACGGCAGAAGAGGGGATGAGGGAGGTGGCCGGCATCCTATCAAAAGCTGGCACTCAACTTATACTTTAGAAATAGCAATGTGGTGTTCAACCTTTAAAATATAAGATCCTGGAGGTCAGGAACTTCTTTGTCTTTCTATGTCCGACACTTAGCCCAATGCCTGGTATGAGGTACGCTCTTCATAAATACTAGATGATTGAAAAGTTAGCACTCAGTGCTTGTGGGAACTGAGCAACTATAAGGGAAAGAGAAGAGTTCCCTCTTGCTAATTGGTAGCCTTTGGTAAAGGAGGAGATGGTCCAAAGCTCACTTGTTCTCGCTCTCACAATCAATCTCAATCTCTCTCTCTCCCTCTCTCTCCCTCTCCCTCTCTCTCTCCCTCTCTCACTCTCGCCTCGCTCTCACGCTCTCTCCTCTAGCTCTCTCCTCTCACTCTCACTCCCGATCTTTTGCTTTCACTCTTGTTCTCTGTGTCCTAGCCTCCAGCAGATCTAGCTGGTAGACTGAGGCTAGGGCAAAGAAGGTCTCCACCTGAAATTTAAACTACAAAGAGAATTATTTGGCCCCATGAGAGGTTAAGGGACTTGCCCAGAAACCCGAACAGTCAGTGCATGTCAGGTGGGACCACCCATTTAGCACTTATCATATGTTCCCTTGAATTACAGAATTCTTGACTGTGCTTTTCTTTTTCCTCAACTAGATCTTCCCCATAAAGATCATGCCTGCTCCTGGTTGCCCAATTTTTGTTAGTGACACCATCATTTTCTTAGTCTTCCCAAATCAAAGCCTCCCCCATCTCCTATTCCTCCTCCTGCACCATGAAACACTGGGGACTAGAAACACTGTGAGTCACCTATAATTGTAGTTGTAAAGGGAAAAGTGATTATAGGATTAAGTTAAAAAGTGATTCATCTAATGTAAAATCAGAGGGGATATGATTCTTATAGGCCTCAGGTCAGCCTCCCTCCTTGCACTACTAGAGGTTCACAGAATTTCAGAACTGAAAAGAACATTGGAAATCATCTAGCCCAACCTCTAAACGTGGCCCATAAAGGGTAAGCAACTTGCTGTTGTGGACCAAGACACTAAAGTGAGCGATTGACTCTACTTGTTGATCTGAGGTCACTCAGATAATAACTAACTGGCAAAACTGAGATCTTCCTGACTTCTGGCTCTTTATTCACTCTACCGATTTCTGTACTTATTGTACTAGCTACCAAGACTGTGCTGGATCTTGACTTGGCAAAGATTGGTTCAAATCTAGCCTCTAGGGGGCACAGTGGATAAAGTATTGGTCCTGGATTCAGGAGGATCTGAGTTCAAATCTGACCGCAGACACTTGACACTTACTAGCTGTGTGACCCTGGGCAAGTCACTTAACCCTCATTGCCTTGCAAAAACAAAACAAACAAAACAAACAAAAAAACCAAAAAAACTAGACAAAATAATGACAATAATGAAAATTCATTTGGAAGAAAAAAAGGTGTAGAATCTAAAGGGAAATCACAAGAAAGAACTACAAACAAAAGGAGAACAAAGAGTTCACTTGAGTAAAATACAGAAGATTGGAATAGCAGTCCAAAATCCAAGGGAAATCCGAATGGATTATCTGAGAAAATCACTACCAAGTGAGTCACATAAGCCATTCGTAAATTAGTTTGTCCCTTGTATAGTCTCTACTTGAGAAATCACCTTTCTGTGGCATAGTAGATTGGTCACATCCCCTTCTCACTGATGTTGCTATGGACTCAGATATGCAACACTCTTTCCCTGGCCCTCTACTCTGCGTGTGTAATGACACAGCATCTTGAAAAACAGATAGAGCACTGGACCTGGAGTTAGGTTAGGTGTGAGTTCAAATCTTACCTCAATGGTTAACAGCTGTGTGATCCTGGGCAAGTCCCTTAACCTCTGTTTGTCTTCATTTCCTCAACACCTACCTCCTAGCATTGTGAAGATCAAATGAAGATAACATATGTGAAGTGCTTGGCAAACAAGCACTGTATAATTGCTAGCCATTATTATTGTAACCGTATAATTGTTAGATATTATTATGATAATGATGTACAATTCCTATCTATCCTTTAGGGCCTAGTACAAATTTCACCTCTGCCATGAAACCTCCTCTATATCTCCCTCCCAACTGACAGAAGTAATTACTTCTCTTTCTGAATCCCCAGAGCACTTTAAAAATCTCTCTTCCACTGTTACTCCCTACCTTACATTGCACTTCCTTGTGTATGTACCTAACCTCCCCTATTAGATCTTCAAGCTCTGTGAGGGCAAGGATCATATCTTTTTCTTTATATGTTCTTTATATCTCCCATAATACCTTGCACATACAAAGTACTCAATAAATCTCTATTGAATGAATGAGAATGTGAATATAAGTAAACAGTGAGGGGAAAATATTTGCTCTATAATTATTATTTTAGTATTTGATCTCATTCTACTTACTTCTTATGTCCTAAAAAAAAAAAATCAGAGAATCTCAGAGTTGGATGAGATCTCTGACCTCTTGGCTAGCCTATAATTGACCAGTTACCTATTCACTCAGTCACATGCCCACCATGTAGCAATCTTGTAGACTACCTCTTGAAGACTGTTAATGATAGGGAGCTCACTATTGTCTGAAGCAGCCATTCTCATTTTAGCTCACTGTTTGATGAGTCAGGATCCAAGAAACCCTAAATAGGCAAAAGCATTGGGCTGAATAATGAATGGAAAATTTAATAGGAATAACTGTGAAAGTCTAAGTTTGTATTAAAAAAGAAACCACACAAATATAAGATGGGAAACATGGGGCTAAACATATCTATGTGGAAAAGATCTGAGGCTTTTCATCAATTACAAGTTCAATATAGGTCAATAGTGTGAGCTAGAAGCCAGAAAAGCTATTTGGATCTGAAGCTATATTAATGTGGACAAAATATCCAGAATGATAGAGACAATGGTCCTTTTGCCCTCTGTTCTGACTAGACTAGATCTGGAATACTGTGTTCATTTTGGGGTAGCACTTTTTAGGAATGATATTAATAAATTATTGAATGCTCTTAAGAGTCATTCTTCAAGAAGAATAGATAGGGTCCCGTGGCAAGAAAAAAAATCCTGCATGGCAAATAAAAATTGGAAGGCTCAGGTAGTTGTAGTGGGGGATAGATGGTACCTGAGGTCCTTTTTAATTTTAAAAATTCAGTATGTGATACTCTGAATCAGTAAAGAGTCTTAATACCATGTCGTATGAAGACTGGTTGAAGGAACTGGCAATATTGTGTGTAGAGAAGCACTGGGCCTGGAATCAGGAAGCCCTGAGTTCAAATTTGACCTCAGACACTTCCTATCTGTGTGACCCTGGGCAAGTCACTTAACCCTGTTTGCCTCAGTTTCCTCAACTGTAAAATGAAGATAATACTAGCACCTATCACAAGGTAGGGTTGTTGTGATGATCAAATGAGGCAGTATTTATAAAATAAAGAAACAAATGAAAACACTTAGCACAGTGTATGTATTCATATATGGTGTGTGCTGTATCAATGCTTATTGCATTTCAAATATTTGAAAGGCCATCACATAAGAAAGGGTAATCCCCTTGTTCTCTTTCATCTTCCTTCCTTCCCTCTGAGACTGTCATGTATATGTCCCATTTGTACAGAGCTGTTGGCATGTTGTCTCCACCACCAGACTGTGACTTCCTTGAGAATAGGGACCATCTTTTGCTTTTCTTTGTATTTCCAGCACTTAACACAGTGTATGGCAAATAGTAAGTGCTTAATAAATGGTAGTTAACAAAACATGGCATAACATAAGAGAAATAGAGAGAAATAGCAGAGTCAGGGACAGCTGGGTGGTGCACTGGATAGGGCCTGGAGTCAGGAAGTCTCATCTTCCTGAGTTCAAATCTGGCCTCAGACACTACTAGCACTGTGACTGGGGGCAAGTCACTTAACCCTGTTTGCCTCAGTTTTCTCATCTATAAAATGAGCTGGAGAAGGAAATGGCAAATCATTCCAGTATCTCAGCCAAGAAAACCCCAAATAGGGTCATAAAGCATTGGACATGACTGAAAAACAATAGAACAACAACAAAGCAGAGTTCAGATTTAGGTGTTAGACAGGGAAACTCTTCCTAACAATTGGAGCTATCCAAAAGCTGAAGGCATCACCCAAGAAGGTCATGGCTTCCTCTTCACTGGAGGATTTTGGTCATAGACGAGATAACTGCCCATCAGGAATGTTGTAGACAGGATTTCTATTAAGTATGGTTTGGGGGGCAGCTAGGTGGCGCAGTGGATAGAGCACTGGCCCTGGAGTCAGGAGGACCTGAGTTCACATCCGGCCTCAGACACTTAACACTTACTAGCTGTGTGACCCTGGGCAAGTCACTTAACCCCAATTGCCTCACAAAAAGAAAAAAAAAAGTATGGTTTAGACTATATGGACTGTGAGGTGCCTTTCAATCAATTAATCAACAAGGATTCATTAAGCCACTCTTAAGTACCAGGCTCTGTGCTAAGCACTGGGGATCCAAAGAAAGGTAAAAACAGTCCATGCCCTCAGGATGCTCAGTCTAATGGGGGAGACAACATGCCAACAGCTATGAATATACAAGATATCCATAGAAAAGGTGGAAGGTAACCTTAAAGAAAAGGCTCTAGTCTTGGAGGAAACAAAAAAGTCCTCTTTCAGAAGGCAACACAAGGAGAGTCTTGAAGGAGGCCAAAGAATTTAACTCTAAGAGTCTATGATTCTGGAATTTGGAGAAAGGTTTTCCTTATATGGAGTCTCTTTCCACTATATTCTTCTGCCTCTTTTACTAAAATGGTCAGATCTTTTCTTCACACATCCTCAGCCTCCCCAGCTGAGTTTTTTAGACCCAAGTGTAGGATTTCACTAATTCACAGGGGGTGTTTGGAGTAAAGTACTCTGTAAACCTTAAAACACTATGGTTTTTTTTTGTTTTGCGGGGCAATGAGGGTTAAGTAACTTGCCCAAGGTCACACAGCTAGTAAGTGTCAAGTGTCTGAGGCTGAATTTGAACTCAGGTCCTCCTGAATCCAGGGCTGGTGCTTTATCCACTGCACATAGCTGCTCCCCTTAAAAAAACTGTGTAAATGTGTTCTTATACTCCAGTCTTGAAGAAATAAATCATTTCGATAAAGCAAATGGTTTTATGGCTATAAGTATTCATTTCCGGGGATACCAATCACATCTCATCCACTCATCCCTTCCAACTCTTGGTCATATCCTCCCATTAATCCTGGACAGGGGGTCCACCCAACATGATGGGGGCATTCCTTTTGGTCTCTCTTAACATTACATATATACATTACATATATATATATATATATGTGTGTGTGTGTGTGTGTGTGTGTGTGTGTGTGTGTGTGTGTATGTATGTATATATACATATGTATGGAGATTGATCTGAGAGCTTCCCTGATCAATCTGATGAGCCAATTGGGAGGTAAAAATTTGTATATGACTTATTTTCCCTAAAGTGCCTACTGGCACTAAGAGAGCCAATCATATGTCATTGAGCATGAGTAATCGAGCTTTTCATTTTGAGATGAAACAACTGGATTGTGTTGTTGAAAATCTTTAGGGAATGACTTGGTTGATGCAAACTGTTGTGGACTAGAACTCTACTTTGAGCTGGACCTACTTTTTTCTTTTTTTTTTTTTTTAGTTTCTTTTTTTTTTTTTTTGGGTCGGGGCAATAAGGGTTAAGTGACTTGCCCAGGGTCACACAGCTAGTGTCAAGTGTCTGGATCCAGATTTGAACTCAGATCCTCCTGAATCTAGGGCTGGTGCTTTATCCACTGCACCACCTAGCTGCCCCTGGACCTATTTTTTTTAAAAGAGGTCCATTGTACATTTAGGCTTGCCTGTGAGTTCCTAAGAGAGTTGAAAATATGAACCAAAGAGCAGTAGAGCTAAAAACAAAGATAGGTCTCAGAGGTAAAAAATTGTACATGCATGCATCTCTGCATTCCCCCTGCCTTCCAATCCCAAGGAATCACTAATGGCTTCTTTAGGCAGGGGCATATGGGACTTACATGTGCTCTCACCCACATGGTGCAACAGGGGAATTCCTGAATCCCACTATTCTGGTCAGAGGAGGAAGAATATCCTGGGAAAAGGAAAAGTGCTGGAGTGTTTAAAGACCTATCTTTCGAAATGCTCCCCACCTCCCGAGAAAGAACTGAGGGAGTCTAAATGCAGATTGAAACATACTGTTTTTCATTTTCTTTATTTTGGGGGTTGGTATTTTTTGGTCTGTGTTTTCTTCCACAACATGACCAATATGAAAATATGTTTTGCATGACTGCACATGTATAGCCTGTATCAAATTGCTTACCATCTCAGGGATGGAGGAAGGACAGGAGGGAGGGAGAGAATTTGGAACTCAAAATTTTTAAAAAGAAATGTTAAGGGGGCAGTTAGGTGGCACCGTGGATAGAACACCAGCCCTGAATTCAGGAGGACCCGAGTTCAAATCTGGTCTCAGACATTTGACACTTACTAGCTGTGTGACCCTGGTCAAGTTACTTAACCTTCATTGCCCTGCAAAAAAAAAAAAAAAGTTAAAAATTGTTTTTACATGAAATTGGGGGAAAAATATTGTAAACTTAAAAAAACTTTTTTTTAGCTTTTTAGAGAGAAAAGGTGCTTTTACTTTCCCTGATCTAACATTCATTCGACTCAAACTGCTTTCTCCAAAGTTACCAATGATCCGTTAATGGTCTCTTCTTAATCCTCCTCTTTCTTAACTTCTGTAGCATTTGATATTGCTGACCACCTTCTTCTTCTGGATTTTTATTGTTCTCCCTTTGCTCACCCATTGCTACCTCCTTCTCTGTCAACTCTTCAGTCTCTTTTGCTAGATCTTCATCAATGTCATGCTCACAAACTGTGGGTGTCCTCAAAAGCTCTGTCCTCTTTTTTTTTTTGCAGGGTAATTAGGGTTAAGTAACTTGCCCAGGGTCACAAAGCTAGTAAGTGTCAGGTATCTGAGGCCAGATTTGAACTCAGGTCCTCCTGAATCCAGGGCCGGTGCTTTGTCCACTGCGCCACCTAGCTGTCCCTGATTTTTTAACTTTGCAAAAACTTTCATCAACTACTGCTCAGTAACTAAAAGTACTGTATTTGTGATTCTGGTCTTCCAATCATCCAAAGAACAAAGCAACAATTTGGACATGATCTCACCAAAAAACTCTGGTGGAGATGTATCAGGTATCCAAGGCAGATGGATGCACAAGAGAACCTTCTTTCTGGAATCACTGGTCTGTGAAGTTTCATCCAGAAACTTTCGCTCATGCAATGAGTGTATTATGCTCCATATTGTTCAAATAAAATTTAAAATGTACTATTCAAAATTCACAAAACTAAATAAGTATAAAAGTGATTAAAATAATTGAACTTACCAATGGTATTTTTTAAAGAATGTATCATTTATACTTCTAAAGTTAAGCTTTTTTTTTTTAGTGAGGCAATTGGGGTTAAGTGACTTGCCCAGGGTCACACAGCTAGTAAGTGATAAGTGTCTGAGTCCAGATTTGAACTCAGGTCCTCCTGAATCCAGGGCTGGTGTTCTATCTACTGTGCCACCTAACTGCCCCCTTTTAAGCTAGTTTTCCAATTCTCCTACATTCTACTCCCATGAACTTTACAATCTAACTATACTGACCTATGTGTGATTCCTTACACACAACACCCAATCTCCCATCTCCATGCCTTTCTACTGGCTGCTACCCTTACCTGGGATGCCTCCCCTCTGATCTACCAACTCTTAGAATCCCTGGCTTTCTTTAAGGGTGTGGAAATTTATTTTGATTTGGGGACCCTACCTTTAGGCTGAGATTAGAAAGCCTTAGGCCTTCAGGTTCTCTCCCCCTCCTCCTCAGCTTCAGCTGAGCGAAAAAGCCCCGTGGGCTATACAAGATGCCAGGTCAGACAGCTGGGGGGGGGGGAAACCCCAGCTCCCCAACCTGAGCATAGTTATCCGAAAGATCCCAGATAGCCTGTGCTGAGGCATGTGAAGTGGGAGTGCACCGCCCCCCCAACCAGCGGCAGCCCTGGCTGGCAGATTAGCTTGGTCTGTGGGGGCGAAGGAAGCCCCGATATTTGAGTGGAGAGAAGAAAAGGTATATAGACCTGGGAGTGAGACAGGAGTGGGGATGGACTAGATAGAGAGACAAGATTGGAGAGGGGCTGACTAGAGGGGAGCACGGACAAGGATGGAGGAGAGTTCGGTTCAGAAAAGGAGAGACGGGGCTGGCAAGGTATGGGGGCTGACAGGAGGACTGGAGGCCTGTGGACAAGACTCAGGAGTTCAGACAGACAAGAAGAGGTCAAGAGGCGGTTGAGGAGACGGCAAAGATTGGAGACTAGAGACGGGGCTACAAGGATGCAGGAGAAGACGAAAAGGACTAGGAGCAGGCAAAAGAGAGGCCAAAGGGCAAACTGACAGAGCAGACAGACAGAAGGTCGGTGAAAGAGAAACACAGGGGTTCAGTGGTGGCAGTAAGGAGAGGAAAGTTAGAAGCAGGGGGATTTACAAAGTGAAAGGGGCTTGGAGTTAGAATAAAGGACCTGAGTGCCCTGAGGCGGGGTGCAGCTAAGGCCCTTATTGTATTAAAAAGGTTACAGGCCTTATTACAAACCAGGGAAAGTGTAACGTGCCCTGAGGCAGAGGCAGCTAAGGCCCTTATTGTATTCAAGAAGTTCGAAGTGCAGCAGGTGGGAAAGAGACCACAGGAAAGCAGTCAGGTTGTACATTTTATTTCCCTGTATTCTTAATTTTCAACAGTATCTCATAAATAAACTCTGCTTGGATTATTTAGTTAAGAGGCTTCTTAATCCTGTGCTTATCAATTTGGGAGGTGGAGCAATGTGGTGGAACTTTATAAATGGCCCACATTAAATTAACAGCAGTCAGATAGCCAAATAGTCAAAAGTCCCCAGATTAGTCCTCCACTCAGAAAGTTTAGTCATCCATAGTTTAGCCCCCCAAAATTAGCCCTAGTTATCAAAATATTTTACATTTTAATGGCAACCACGAAGGGACTTACAGCCCAATTATAATTTTTCTAAATTTATCATTTTTCATACTCATAATTTTTCATAAATCCAATTATATAATTTTTCCAGGTTAGTTATAGTTATTAACAATTAATTTCTTACAAGGGTCAGATCAAGCCCTACCTCCTCCCAGGAGGGCTTTCCTGTTCTCTCCAACTGCTAATGCCATCCCTTCCATGATTAGTTTCTCTATTCTGTATTTATGATGTTCTGATTTATATGTGTTGTCTCCTTCATAAGAATATAAGCTCCTAATGACCAATCACAATTCCAGATGACTGATGATGAAGTATGAATCTGATGATGAAGCACCTCCTGACAAGGAACTATTAGACTCACAGTACACAATGATATATACATATGTGTGCACACACACCATATATATAACATATAAAATATATCTACATACACATATATCATATATATACAGATATACATACATACATATAATTTTTTTTTTTACTTGATCAATGTGACCAATTTATTTTCCATGACTGTGTATATTTGTTTCAAGTGTTTTGTTCTTTTCCCTGCAATGATGAGGAGAGGTGGATGGGGAACAAAATAGATTTTTGTTAATTGAAAAAAATTAAAATTAATTTTTAAAATGAAGTAAGTTCCTCAAGAGTGAAAACTGGTTTTGCATTTTCTTTACATCCCAGGGCTTAACACAGTGCCTGGCACATAGTAGATGCTCAATAAATGCCAATTGTTTGATTGATTGACTGAATTCCTAGGCAATTATTAGAATCCCAGGCCAGACATGGGGTTCTCTAATAACCCAAAGTTTGAAAGTTCTTTAATCTATCCTTCTAGGGAGAGAAAAAGGAGTTTCTGAGGAGTGACAATCTTTTTTTTTTCTTTTTCTTTTTTTTTTAGTGAGGCAATTGGGGTTAAGTGACTTGCCCAGGGTCACACAGCTAGTAAGTGTTAAGTGTCTAAGGCCGGATTTGAACTCAGGTACTCCTGACTCCAGGGCCGGTGCTCTATCCACTGCGCCACCTAGCTGCCCCGAGGAGTGACAATCTTGGAATCATGTCTTTGGCAACCTCAAATTCAAGAGTTCTGATATCCAGGTTTCTAAAGGAAAAAGGAAGAGTTCCCTGATAGCACCAACCTCTTGGGGAAAACAAGATCTCCATTTGTTCTCTTCCCACCTCACAGCTGGAGAATCACAAAGGGACTAAAAGCACAGAATAGGGGAACAAAATGCCTGGGCATTGCCTTCTCCTGTCATAGAGAGTCATTTGGATCATGGGCTTTGATGGAAAGGGGGTTACCTCTTTAGAAACCCAAATTCTACTTCCCTTCTAGGAGAGTCCAAGCCCTCAGATTAGTACTACAATTATTGATGGTTCTATGGATCTCTGGGTTCAGACTGGGCCTCTATTCCCCAAAATTTCTTTACCACAGCACTTTTTGTGGTAGCAAAGGACTGGAAAGAAAGTAGATTGCCCATTGACTGGAGAAAGGAATGAAATGCAGTATCACTGGGTGGTAAGAAACAATGAATGTTAAGATACAGAGAAGCATGAAAAGACATATTAACAGATGCAAAGCAAAGTAAGCACAAAGAAGAAACAATATATACAATAATATAAATAGAAAAGAAATAGAATGTATATAGAAAAGAACAAGAACAGTTGAAACAATGTTGGAAAATTATAATGGTCAAGCCTGGCCCCAAAGAGATGATATAAGAAGATGTTGCCTCATCCCCTACTTTTTTGTTGTTGCAGAACCGAGGGACCACATATATGTACCTCTTCATATAATATCAACCTTTTTAATGCATTAGTTAATATTGCTGAACTTTTTTTCTTCTTTCTTATAAGAGATGACTTTCTGAGAGGCAATGAGATGAGGGATAGAGTTGTAAATGTAGGTGATATAAAAGCAAAAGATAGCAATAAAAATAATTTTAAAATAATGAAGCATAAAAATAGATTTTTTTTAAATAAAGAGAGTAGGCTTCACCAGAATGTCAGCAAGGCTCTTGTCTAGCTACTCCAAGTGTGTTTCCTTTTCAGGGGAGTCCAAATCCTCAGGACTCATATGAATCTTTGGGGTGTAAGTGGGGTTCACTGGAATGTTGGGGAATGCCTGTCTAGAACAATAATTTTTTTCTTAGTGTAATATAATAGTATAAAGCTAGAAGTCTACACACAGATCGTGGGGATAAAGAAGGAATATGAGAAAGGCAGGGGGAAAGGGAAGAAGCATTTATTAAGCACCTACTATTTGCCAGGCACTGTGTTAAGAGCTTTATAAATGTTATTCCATTTGATTCTCACAACACTCAGAGGTAGGTACTGTTATACCCACTTTGTAGTTAAGGCAAACAGTAGTTAAGTGACTTGCCCAAGGTCACATAAATAGGAATAGGCATGAAGAAGAATCTCATGAGAATGTATCAATAGTTGCCTCTCCAGCAACCCCATGTTGTTGTTTATTTTCCCCTTCCAAGGGGGGTCCAAACCACAAGGGGGCACTATGAAGCTAGAGCTCTAGATGAAAACTAGATCCAACCACAATGGGAGAAGTCTATCAAGTTTTGATGATCAGTTTAATGCATTTGTGTAGGGTGAATTAAAGGCTGTCTAGGACCCCAGGATATACATTGCTACCTTGAATAACTGTAGAGTAGTGGGAAACCCTTTTCCCCACATTTATGGAGAGCTATATTAGAGGTATAGTCAAGCTATATTCTAAGATTTCCCAGAAGCATCGCTGGGTAGGACAAAACAGCCCCAAAGATATTCTTTTAGAGGAGTTGCACCCAAGATTAAATCCAGGTCCAGAGCTTGGGGTACTAGACCACAGGTTGCCCATGGGTACCAATGTAGTAGTAGACTTTCTGATAGTTATCATTCACTTCTTACATTACATCTGGCTTCCCTCCTTTTGCAGTCATACATCTCTTTGATGGTAGCTTTTTGCTGGTGGTTGTATGTGTGTGTGTGTGTGTGTGTGTGTGTGTGTGTGTGTGTATGTGTGAACATCCTTTATCATCAATAATAAGCTGCTGCCTATTTATGCCCACTATGCACCTTGCCATTGTCCTTTGGGTGACCCATAGTTTTGATTCCTTGAAGAATGTGGTATTATAAAACTCATGGCCACATGCCAACATAGATGTTCAAAAGATGGATTGTTATTATTATTTCTATTAAATTTAAGAAAAGCCTATGTGAAAGCAGAGGAACATGGTTATTCACCCATGTGGGAACAAGGGAGTGAGAAAATAACTACCATCACTCTACAAATAATCGTAGGTACCCTGGCCCTAAAGCCTCCCAGAGACTTAGCTTGAAGTCTCAATAACTTCCAAAATCCATTCTACCCTGTGTCACCAAACTATCCAATAAAACTGGTAGGTGGGGGCCAGGTAAGTCATAGTAGGTTGCCTTATTTGGAGATGGAAACTACACCCATCATTACTATCTGAGCAAACAGAAGCACTTTATTTCTCCATAACCATTAAGTACCCAGACACCATGCCTCCTGCTTCAAGAAGCTGACCCAGGACAAGAGACTCAGAAATAAGATCAAGTGTATTGTTGACATGGGGGACACCTATTGTTACCTCGTAGAGGCATTGCTAGGATCAAATGAGAAATATTTATAAAAAGCACTTAGCACATAATAGGCACCATATAAATGCAAAGGAATAGAAAATGAGTGTGAGTTCAGTCAAACTTATGGGGGAATTATAACCAGGTTATCAGCCCAAACAGCCCAATCTCCTTGATGCTTCTACACCGTCTCTGGGTTTGGAAAGAGAGTAGGTGGCTGGTACTGTTCATCATAAGACTATAGAGAATGAGAGCTTTAGTCAATTGGTACTTCCTCTGTCCCCTGGTTAGCAAACTTCCACATCCTTTTGTGACCGAGTATAATGAAACAAACCCCTCTTTCTTCCACTACCACTCCATGCTTTCTTATCCTCTTTCATTTCTATCCTATTTCTTGCCAGTCACTATCCTCTCCCATTGGGCTGACTGGAATCTCTCTTTTATCGTTAGCAAAGTTTTCTTCTTTATATACTTCTTCCATCTTAATCTTTCCATCTTTTTTGTGCTTATGGAAACCCATCCAGAAGACAACGAATCCCTAGTGACTCTCTCTGGGCTGTGTCCCCCTGACATATTGGATCAGAAGGCTCTTTACTGCCCCTTCCAGCCCATCCCTCGGTTGCGAGATCACTCAGCAAATCCCTCTAAACCCGTGGTTCTCAAACTCTGCAGTGAGTGCCCCAAACTCACAGGGGCACCTTGGGATACTTTAATTTCTTCATGAGAAACATAGTAATATTCAACCATGTTCAATATGTCCTAATTCCGTTTGTGACATTAAATCTTTGTGAAATGTTGCTATGATAAAAAGAAAATACTCTAACATATGAAAATTAATGTGTAATAGGAAATGAGGGTGGCTGAATCCAAACTTATTCCAAGGTTTAAAAAACTATACTGTTCCCAACAGGCTCAATTATTCCATTCAGGAGTAATTGTGGTAATTTAAGAATGAAATTCATTTTTTCTTCAAATTTCTGTGCATTTTTTTTCAAACAGCCACTAAGTTCTTGGGACATAAACTCTTATTAAGTTGTTTGTACCTGGTTACTTAATAACAGAACTGTTAGGTATTTCTTTTGACCTAGGGGTGCTTTGAAAAATTAACTGAGACACCAAGAAAGCAGGGAATTGAGAAATTGGGAACCTCTATCCTAAACTATACCCTATTCTCTCTTTCTCACAAAGAAATTTGCTTCCTACTTTACTGAGAAATTCAAAGATATCTGCTATATGCTTCCTCTTTTCCCTTACTGCACACCTTAACTCCCCTCTACCTTGGTCCCCATTCTCTCCCTATTTTCTCCAGAATTTAAGGAAGAGGTGACTTCTTTGTTTGTTTGTTTTTGGGTTTTTTGTGGGGCAATGAGGGTTAAGTAACTTGCCCAGGGTCATACAACTATTAAGTGTCAAATGTCTGAGGCCGGATTTGAACTCAGGTCCTCCTGAATCCAGGGCCGGTGCTTTATCCACTTTGCCACCTAGCTGGCCCAGAAGAAGTAACTTCTTGCTGAGAAGGTGACACCCTCTACTTGGAAGCCTTTGGATTCTATTCTTGAAAGAAAGGGTTTGCCTTTTCCCTAATTCCCTTATTCATCTTCAGTCTCTCCTCGTTTCCTAGTTCCTTCTCCCCTGCCTACAAACATACCCAGGTCTCCCTCATTCTTAAGAATTTTAAAGATTACATATCAATATTTCCAGCTATTGCCAGAGCCTGGAATCCCATCTCTCATCTGTTTCTTTTCACAAGCTGTCACATAGGCCTGGAATACACTCCCTCCTCACTCTCAATTCTTAATAATCTTTCATTTCCTTCCAGGTTAAGTTCAGGTGCCACCTCTTATGTGAGGCATGTCCAGGCCCAATGTCCCACCCCCCAGCCTCATCCCTTCCCAGTTGTTAGCTTTCTTTCCCTTCCCTTCCTCAAATTACCTTGTATTTACTTATCTATGTACACACTGCATATCCTCAGCAGAAAGTAAGGGCCTTGAGAGCAGGGAATGTTTTGCTTCCATCTTTGTATTCTGGTCACCTAGCACAGTGCCTTGAACATAATAAATGTTGAATGCTTAATAAATGTTTGTTAAGTTGAGTTAAATTCCATCTCATTAACTTTAGCCCAGTATTATGGCCTATGGTCTTTTTTCTCCCTTACATTTCTATGTGTTCTATATACCATCTGGACTTCCATCCACATCAAAGCTTCCCATCTAGATCGTAAATGGTTAGAGCATGGATAGTTTATCTCGTGGTCTGCCGCCCTGAGCACACAGTCATTCCACTATGTAAAGCTGCGAGCGAGGTTTTACCAAAGACTTGTGGGTAATGGTCGCTTTGGTTTTTTGAGATTCCCTGCATTTTGTGTTGATGCTCTAAGCTACTTGCATGTGATTCTCCCTATGGGTCTTTGACCTCCCATTCATCTGGCCCACTTGGTAACCCCTTGAATTATTACTGAGACTTCTTTTAGCTTTCAGGAAATGTACTATCTCCTCCATCAGCCTGAGAATTCCCTAGGGCATAGACAATATCTGCTCTTTATAGGAGTGTGGTACAATGGAAGGAGCACCAAAAATGGAGTCAAAGGACTTGCGTTCAAGTCCCTGAGTGACCCAGCACCAGGACCCTTTTTGTCCTCAACCTCTGATATTAGTATATACTATAGAGAAAGGGAGGGAATAAGCATTTCTATAGTGTCTACTATAAGCTAGGCACCATGCTAAGCACTTTACAGATATGATCTTACTTGGTCCTCACAACAACCCTAGGACGTAGGTGCTATTATTATTCCTATTTTGTAGTTGAGGAAGCTGACGAAGACAGAGCTAGAAAGTGTCTTAGGCCACATTTGAACTCATGTCTTGCCAACTCCTGGGGTAGCATTCTATCCATTGAACCACCTAACTGCCTCCTAATCCCAATAGGATCTGGCATATGCCCCTGTACATGGTAGAACTATTCCATGGTGTGGACTTTCGTCTGTGTGTCGGCGCTGCCCCATCATCAGTACAGAAATTCAGAGAAAACTTTGCCAATCACTCTTTTCATTTTTAATTAATGGGATGGTCCTGTCTAGATTCATTTGCTTCTCGCAATGATGTTCAATCTTTTGGCTCAGATGGGATTGGAAGACACTTGGAGAAAGAAACAATTCATGCAGAGTATTCCAAGGAGAATGGACTAGATTCCTTCTCAGTGAACTGCTGATGTCTCAGCCTTACTCCTCTGGGCCGGGCCAGTATCAGAGCCCAGCAAAAGTTACAACTGAGCCAAGATCATGATACTGGTCTACTCTTCTTAGGTTTGGAGAATCTGGGGTAACACAGTTAAGTAGTTCTTGCATGAGTAGAATCAGAATTGTGGTGTGAATGGGCCAAAAATAAGAACTGGGCAGATGGGTTATAGATCTAGAAAGGCAAGCATAGGTGGCGTCGGGTCAAGACCACAAGTCATAAGGTCTAAATGGGCCTGGGAAAAAAGCTGAAAAAAGCAGAAATTTAGGAGCCAGTAAGTCACAGCAGTCTGAGCCAGATGGAGCCATCTTAATTCCTTACTCTCACCAAGCTTCATGAGTACAGGTGAGTTTTAAGCTTGACCATGTGTGGTTGGTCCTTTCCTCTACTCTTTCAACTAGAGTATTGAATCACTATTGACTTCTTCATTAATACCTACAGTAATCAAGGTAGATAGGACCTATATTCATAATATTTATTATCTCTTCTAGGTGGGTCACCCATGTAGGCATACCCCTCTCTGAAACTTAACTCTCAACTTTGTGGGCTAGTCTTCTCCTGAATCCATATCTAGTTCTCTCTGGAAGGTAGAGTTGGCTCTCTCCTCTGATGCCAGGGGTTACATTCTTTGAAGCTGTTCTCAGCCAAGAATCCTGATTTTCTATGTCTCCACAGAAAGTATGTGTCTCTACTCTCTGCTAGATGCCTTAAATTCTAGAAATTTTCAACTGTCTCCAGGTCTGTGCCCGATCTTTTCCTAGCTAATGGCCAGGGGCAGCTAGGTGGCACAGTGGATAGAGCACCGGCCCTGGAGTCAGGAGGACCTGAATTCAAATTCAGCCTCAGACACTTGACACTTACTAGCTGTGTGACCCTGGGCAAGTCACTTAACCCCCATTGCCCCGCAAAAACAAACAAACAAAAAACCTAGGTGATGGCCAGTTGCCCTTCTAATTCAGAGAATTCCTTCACACTTCTTAAGAGATGACAAGGCTTAGAAATATCTTTTCCCTTAGCAAGTCAATGGGGCAGCGAGGTTGGACTGTGGATAGAGCAGCAGTCTTGGAGTCAGAAAGATCTGCGATCTCACCTCAGACACTGCCTGTGTGACTCTGGGTAAATTGCTTAATCCCTATTTGTCTCAGTTCCTCATTTGTTTAAAAAAAAATGGGGACACATTGGAGAAAAAAACTGGCGAACTACTCCAGAGAAAACTCTATGGACTTTTGTCATGTAGAGTTGGACATGACTTAACAACAAGTCAATTCTTCTTTACCTCTGTTTTCTATCTACCCTTTACTTTTTGTGATTACATCAACTAGCTGGGGGGGGCGGGGAGGAGAAGTGGGCCTGGGGAAGAAGTCTAAAGAAACCAAATTCTCCCCTATTACATATATTTCAGAAAAGTTGCTGGTTCCATACACTTGGTCAGATGACTTGTCCTAGTGATTAACACACTATTCTGCGGTCATTCTTTTATTAGGAAAGCACATTCATCTCAAAGGTGAGAATGCTTGAATATTTTTCATTGTTCTTGAAGTCACCAGAGGTGTGGCCCATTGAAACTTCCAAAAACAAAACCAAAAACTATCTGGGCCATTTTCATTTCCCACAGAAAAGTTTCTATCTCCTAGGATTACACCTTGGTCAGAGAAGCCGGGACATGTCAGACTGACTCATACTGTAACCCGTATCTCCAATAGGATGTACCTCCAAATGATGATGCTAAAAAAAGTCAAAGGTTCTGCCATATAGAAGGAACCGTAAGAAGGCTATCCTGCAGAGGGAAGGAGGAGAGGAAACTTCCCCCGTGACAAAGAAGACCTTTTTCAAGGTGTCCCAGTATTCATGCCAGTAGAGTAGGTAGGCGGAAAGGGCACTGGGAACTGAAATCAGAGGATTGACTTCGGTTTGCTTCTTGCTTCTGATACCTACTAGCTTTGTGACCCGCCCCCCCCCCAAAGTTAACCTTTCTGAGTCTGAGTTTCTTCATCTGTAAAATGGGAATGTTAGGAAGAAGCACTATGTGAGGTATCATTCAACAGGCATTTATTGTGTGTATTATGTTCAGGCACTGTGCCAAATGTGGAAAGTACCAAAAAAGGCAAAAATAAGGTTCCTGTTCTCAAGTTCAGTCTAATCAGAGATTACAGACAAGCACATAAATTACTATGCACATACTCACATTTACAGTAAAGGTAAATATGAGTTGATTGTCATTTATATCTATATTTATTATTATTATTATTATTATTATAAATATAAGTAATATTATTATTGTCCAACCTGTGACTGCCACACTCCAAAGGAGATGAAAAGGGAGATTTCCCTCTGTGAACTAACTCTATGTTCCAGTCAAACTGGTCTACTCGCTATTCCTCCCTAATCATGATCCCATCTCCCACCACCATGATTTTTCAGAGGCTGTCCTCTGTGCCCCGAATGTACGTCTCCATACCTTTGCCTCTTAGGATCTCTGTCTCTCTTAAAGGTTTAGCTCATTTGCCACCATCTATGGGAAGCTTTTCCTGATTCCCTTAATTAAAAGGGCTCTCTCTCTTTAGACAGTGGTACTTAGTTATTTGTTTATATGAGGTATCCACTGCTCCATTGGAATGTAGTCTTCTAAAGGCCTTGTTTTGACTTGTATTCCCCAAGACAGACCTCACAAAGTGTCCTGTCCATAGCAGATACTTCATAAATGCTCCTTGGGTTATTGGAGTTTTCAAATCAAAGATGGGACACCTAGAGCCCCATCCTTCCCTCCGCCCTTCCTTCTCCTGCACCCAGCCCATACAGATGGTTCAAATGTACAATTAAATGACAGGAATCATAAGCATAATCCCATACTGCCTAGTTCTCATGCGTCAGGCATTTCCTTCTCACTGAACAGAGACAGGGAAGAAAGAAGTGAACAAAACCACATGAAGTCATTGAAAGCTATGCCAGCCACGTAGTTATAAGCAGTGGAGGGATCTATAATTATTAAGATAAAGAGAGAAGATAAGTTATGTAGGTGCAGTAGAACCCATGCAGGCAGCCCAGTGTGGGTCATACTCCTCTACTGCTTACCTCTCATGAAAATAATGAACAAGGATATATAAAAGCCAGTGGCAGAAATGACTGAGGCGGGTGATTTGTTTGATGTAAGCCATTTGCCTTATGGTAGCTTGGATAAGTTCTTACAATGTTATTGGTATCCAAGTTTTGGGTGTGAAAAAGACATTGAGACTAGGGGGCTTCTTTTACCCATATTAGCCTCTGGATTCTATTTCCTCTTACCCTTTGTGAGTTTGTGTGTCTTCTTGGTGTTCTGGGTCTACAAATGCCTGAAGTTCAACCCATGCTCATCCTTTCTTTCTGTTCCCAGCAAAGTAGAGACTTCTATACACTATGCGTTTAATAAATGCTTATTGATTGCTTCATTTTTGTCTGTCTTTGTGGAGACTGGATGATTAGCCAGGGCTGATCAGATCACAAATGAGGATATGGATGATTAAAAATCTAAATAAAGGCTTGGCTTGCTGGGTATATCTGAAAATGTGTCTTTGAGACTATCTCTCTGTTGTTGAGAGGGGAAACTAGGTGGCACAATGGATAAAGCCCCAGTCCTGGACTCAGGAAGACTCATCTTCCTGAGTTCAAGTCTGGCCTCAGACACTTAATAGCTGTCAGACCCTGGACAAGTCATTGAACCCTATTTACCTCAGTTTCCTCATCTGTAAAATGAGCTGAAGAAGGAAATGGGAAACCCCTCCAGTATCTTTGCCAAGGAAATGCCAAATGAGGTCACGAAGAATTAGACAAGACTCAAATGACTGAACAACAACAAATCATTGTTGAGAATGAACATTCTAGAAGAAAGGAGTTCATTCAAATCTTGACTGTGGTTTGCTTACCTTTAAAATCAAAGGGTTGAACTAAATAAGCTCTGAACTTCCTTCTAACTTCAGTGACCTTGTACTTTCTGTTTAACATACCAAATAGAAGTGTCCTGATATAAAGACACTACTCATGGTCACCATGTAATGCACATGTCATCACACCCTGAGTGTTCCCTACCTTCCAGTTACGTGCTAATAAAGCTGAACAGGAAACTGGGATTAGTGGACTCATACCCTCCCAGAAAGTCTTTATTATTCGTCTGTTGTTCTATTTTACGTAAATGTCCTTTTGCATTACTATGATGTCATGTCAAATTGGGCTAGGTTGAAGATATCCATTGATGCTTTTGAATGGGCGATTAGATCCATTCTAGGAATGTAAATGTGACAGCAGGGGACTAAACTTATTTGGGCCCCATGAGAACTCTCCTTCCTTCTTTCCTTCCTCTCTCCATCCCTCCCTCTCTTCTTCCTTCCTTTTTTTTTTTTTCAATGAGGCAATTGGGGTTAAGTGACTTGCCCAGGGTCACACAGCTAGTAAGTGTTAAATGTCTGGAGGCTGGATTTGAACTCAGGTACTCCTGACTCTAGGGCCAGTGCTCTATCCACTGCACCACCTAGCTGCCCCCCTTCCTTTCTTCTTTCCTCTTTTCTTTCCCTCCCTCCTTCCTTCCCTCCTTCTTCACATCTGTATCTTACCTAGTCTGAAAGTAGAACAGCCACTCATCCCATTACTTTAACCTGTTCCCTTCCTAGCTCCTGGGTGCTCACTATATTGGTGCTAGACTTAGTTTGGCTACCCAGTCAGCTACTATTCAGAACTCCAAAGCCTAGGTGATCCACCAGCCTCAACCTGCCCTTAGTAGAAGAGATTACAAGTGAGTTCCACCACTCCCTTTGATTTCTAATAGACTTTCATACAAGGAGGACCTTCCCTCACTACCTCTAGTGGCATTCCTACCATTAGTCCCTGAAATTCTGTTTTAATTTTGCCTTAGTCATAGATTTTTCAAGGTCATCTACCACATTGACGATAAATTATTTAACTTGAAAAGATTACCAGCTGAGACTAAAGTAGAGGGAGAGTTGGTGCATGATTTTTTTTTGGTTCACAGATCATTGTGCATTCAATGAAGCCTTTGAAGCTGAGAAGCAACAAAATATGGATCCATTCTCTGCTGCTTGTGCTAATTTTGGCCTGACAATTAACACCAAGAAAACACAGGTGATCCATCAGCCAGCACCCCACCATCCATATGTGAACCCATCCATTTCAGCAAATGGAGAAGTTTTGAATACTGTGGATAAGTTCACTTATCTTGGCAGTATACTTCCCAGGGATGTACATATTGATAATAAAGTTGACTCACACATTGTCAGAGCTAGCTCAGTGTTTGGGAGACACCAAAGAAAAGTGTGGGAGAGAAGAGGTATTAGACGGACTACCAAACTTAAGGTCTACAGAGCCATTGTGCTGACCTCATGGTTGCATGCCTGAGAAACCTGGACAGTCTACCAGCACCGTGCCAGGAAATTGAATCACTTCCATTTAAATTGTTTTAGGAAGATTCTGAAGATCACTTGGCAAGATAAGGTACTGGACACTGGGATCCATCCTCTCTCCAGCTGAACTGCCAAGCATTAAAACTCTACTGGAGAGAGCACAATTGCAATGGGCTGGCCACGTTGTTCCAATGTCAAATGTACATTTACCTAAAAGACTATTTTATAGAAAACTCACTTACATGGTGGTCAGAAGAAGCAATACAAGGACACTCTCAGGGTCTCTCTGAACAACTTTGGAATTGACTGAGTGACATGGGAGACACTGGAAAAGGACCATCCATCATGGTAGAGCTGTGCTCTATGAGTGAAGCAGAATTGCAATCACTCAAACGAAATGGAAGATGCACAAATTTAGAGCCATCTCCACCCCACATGTTCACAGAGACTATTTGGGCCTGACCTGTGGCAGAGCCTGCCGAGCTCATCTTGTCTGATCAGTCACAGTCATACACACTGTACCTTGACCCTGACATAGTGATGTCATTTTGTTTCTCTTCAAGAACAAAGGACAGCAACCAACCAGGTTTTTCTATAAAGTTCTGTGCCCAGTTTTATCTCTCCATTGTCTCTCTCTCTGTCCTTAGGTATTCACAATTGCAGAGACCCCCACTTAGCCTGACCTTAGCTGATCCCCCCCAACTGGTCTATCAGGCCCAATTTACATAGCATATTAAATATACATTAGCATAATCAAGTCAATCCTGGCCAGCCATGGGAAGTCTCCATTGGCTACTAGGTGTCTTAGTGGCTAGAGCATTGAACCTGAAGTCAAGAAGACCTGAGTTCAAATCCAGCCTCAGATACTTCCTAACAATGTGACCTTAAGCCAGTCCCTTAACCTCATTCAGCCTCACTTTCTACATTTGTAAACTAGAGATAGTAATAACAACAATTTCACAGGCTTGTTGTGAGAATCAAATGAGAAAAAAACATATAAAATGCTTTGTAAGCCTAAAAGTTCTATACAAATGCTAGCTATTATTATAGCTATAAAGAATTGATTTAAACCTCATATTTACATTTTAGCAAAGAAAAAAAACAGTTTCTGGTCAATGGGATATATCCTAGTTAACCAGCACTTTGTGAGGTTTGCTTCATTTTGTTATAGAGACGTAGTTAAAAACAGCTTGGGGGGCAGCTAGGTGGATCAGTGGATAGAGCACCAGCCCTGGAGTCAGGAGAACCCGAGTTCAAATCTGGCTTTAGACACTTAACACTTACTAGCTGTGTGACCCTGGGCAAGTCACTTAACCCCAATTGCCTCACAAAACAAAAAAAAAACAAAACCAAAAACAGCTTGGAGCGCTATCTCCCCTCCCCCTTCCCCTCCAGCTCCCATTGACTGGAGCTGAAGGAACTGGGAAGATGGCGGTGCTATCAACAGATATGTGGCTTTTATTAGGAAGGATTTTTTGAGGGGGAGTGATTAATGATTAATTCTGTTTGGAGCATGTTTGGTTTGAGGAGTTTGGTGAAACCTCCAAGTGAAGATGTCCAGCAGGAGTTGGAAATGTGAGACTAGAGATCAGGGGAGGGGTCAGGGCTATATAAATAGATTTGGAGATCATCATGTCTCTGCCCATCATTTCAAAAGTTTCCTGGTCACCACGATTAGAAACTATGCCTTTAAGTTTTAACCTTTCTTCTCCAGAATTATCGATCAGCGAGTCCCACTAGGGACAACTATTTCAGGTAGGCCCTGCCATACTTCATTCCTAGGCCATTTTCATGCTAGCTGACTTACCAGCTTATTCTCCCTACCCCTTTCCACTTCTGCAACCATAATAAATTCAATACTGCCATTTCTCATGGCAGAGAGGTAGCTGTAGATAGAGCACTGGCTCTGAAGTCAGAAGGACCTGAGTTCAAATCTGGCCTCAGACACTTGATACTTGCTAGATGTGTGACCTTGGGCAAGCCACTTAACCCTGATTGCCTCACAAAAAAAACAAACCCAAAAAATTGTTTAAATACTGCCATTACTTCTTTAATAAGTACATCAATCTGCTCCCTAGTATCTCCATTTACCAACCTGGTAACTTCCCAAATCAAAATATATCTCATTAGCCATCATTTACCCATATGTGCTATCACCCCCATTAAAACATAAGCCCCTTAAGAAAAGGGACTTTCTGGGGGCAGCTAGGTGGCGCAGTGGATAAAGCACCCGCCCTGGATTCAGGAGGACCTGAGTTCAAATTCGGCCTCAGACACTTGACACTTACTAGCTGTGTGACCCTGGGCAAGTCACTTAACCCCAATTGCCTCACCAAAAAAAAAAAAAAGAAAAAAGAAAAGGGACTTTCTTTGCTTTTGGTTTTTTTATACTTGTGCTTAGCATAGTGCTTGACATATAAAAGGCACTTACTAAATGCAAATTCATTAATAAACCTTGAGGAATAGTGGTGACCATGAGATTTAATAAAAATGGCATTATATATGCAATTGTGTATATATGCACATATAATCATATCATCACATCACATCATGTCATATTATTAGAATAGGATAAGAGATAGAATTTTGAGTGACATCCACACTTAGGGTGGTAGAAGAGGAAAAGACCAAGATGGAGTGCTCAGCTGGATAGGAGAGAGCAGAGTAATAGAAGCCAAGCATGACCTTCTACATGATTCCCAATCCCACTTGCTTCTAATGCCCTCTCCATCCCAAATCCACCTTGTGTATGGATATATAAATATACACATGCAAATATATACATATACATTTGTGCCTCTGTGTATGTATATGTATGTTTATATAATATACATATAATCATCTCCCCAATAGAAATATATAATATATACACATATGTATGCACATGTATGTGTATATACATGTATACATACTATACCTAAATATACCATACACGTATACATATTATCTCCCTCAATAGAAATAAGGTCCTTGAGGGTAGAAATTATTCCATTGTGTTTTTGTATCACCAGCTCCTAGCACAGTGTCTGCCACATAGTAGGCATTTAATTAATGATTGTTGATTGATTAAAGAAGAGGATTATGGGCACTGGTGTCGAATATGGCAGAAAGGTTAAGGGAAATAAGGAATCAGAAAGGCCATTGTGACCTTGAACAAATCAGTTTCCATGGAATGGGCAGTGGCGGGGGGAACAGAAGTCAAGCTGCAGCAAGTGAATGACAACAAAGCTGAGGCAGTGATTAGAAATGACTCTTTTTAGAATTTGAGTAGTGAAGGGTGGCATTGGGGGAGAAATGGAGGATAAAGGTATGAGGGAGTAGCAAGGTCAAGGAAAGAGGTTTTTCACTTGTTTTTTTTAGAATGAGGGAAACAAGGTTGTTTTTAGAGTGAGGTGAGAACCAGTAAAAAAAGAAGATATTGGTGGCAGAGGGCAATAGGGAGAGAGAGGGAGGGAGGGAGGGAGGGAGGGAGGGAGAGAGAGAGAGAGAGAGAGAGAGAGAGAGAGAGAGAGAGAGAAAATGAGGGATGGATGGAGGAGCATGGACCTGAAGAAGACAGAAGGCGATGGAATAATGGCCACCACTGGAACGGTTGGTTTTGGCAAAGGAAAAGGACCACTTCATCTTCTGAGACAGAAAGTTAGGAAGAAGAAATGAAAGAAGAGAGGTTATAAAATTATAGGTGCTTAATAAATGTTTATTGACTATATGGAGAAACTGATGGTCTAGTTTCTTTAGTGGAATAATAAAGGTTCATATTTATATGGGGTTTAAGGGGTTTTTTTTAAAAGCAGTTTAAATACATTATCTCATCTGGGCCTTGAAACGACTCCGTGAGATAGGTGCTATTTATTATCCTGATTGCACAGATGAAGAAACAAGGTGAAATGACTTACCCACGTGGCTAGTAAGTATCTGAAGTAGAATTATAACCTAGGACCTCCTCACTCCAAGTTCAGCATTCTGATTATGATATGTTGCCAGACCAGCATAGTATATTAAAAAGAATGCTGGATTTGTGGTCAGAAGACCAGGATTCAAACCCTCACTCTTCTACTTACTAATTGGGCAAGTGATTTAATTTTTCTGGGCCTCGGTTTTGTCATGGGTAATATGTAAAATGAGGAGATTGAGTTCAATGGAAAAGTGCCTTCCAGTTCCAAGTCCCCTGTTTTTGTGTGTGTGTTTGTGTGACATAAATGCTCATATAAACACCAATATTAAAGTATAGCTTATACTAAAACTAAAGGATACTAATAGCGATGCAGAAATTGTACAGACAGCAGTGATGTTCGTCTCACGGAATATTCATAGATATTCTCACACAAGTTGAGGTCATTCTCTGAAGGAGGCAGTTGAAGGTGGAATTCAGAGCTTAAAGAAAGAGAAGGGTCAGACTTATTGCTGTTGAGAATGCTAAAGCAGGCAGGAAGAGATGAATAAAAGGGTTGTCATGCAGCTGTGAACATCCAGTTGTGGTAATATGCATTTCCAATATTCTTAGTCCACACAGTCTTGTAACTTCCTCCAGAGGGCTAGAGAAGGCAGATGGTGGGGGTGATCCAAGATTGGAAATGCCGAATAGAAAAAAAAATTATATATGTATGTATATACATATATATAATTTATGTGTGTATGCATGTGTGTATGTATATGTATGTGTATATATATACACGCATATAAAATTTATGTGTGTATTTATATGTGTGTGTATATATGTATATATACATATATAAAATTTGTGTTTGTATGTATATGTATGTGTATATATGTATATATACACATATATAATTTATGTGTGTGTATGCATGTGTATATATGTATATATACATATATATAAAATTTGTGTGTGTATGTATATGGATGTGTGTATATATAGATATATGGATGTGGTGACATTAGATTGTAAGCACCTTGAGGCCAGGGATTCTCTTTTGTCTCTTTTTGTATCCTCAGAGCTTAGCACAGTGCCTAATACATAGAAGGCGCTTAATAAATGTTTACTGATTGAGTGGGAAGAGATTCATGGGCACAAAAGACGGTATTGTTGGAATGATTGACCACAGGGAGGGAGGAATAGTGTGCTGGGAAAAGGAGTAGTTAAATGAACTGCAGGGACTAATGATGAGGTTCAACATACAATACTCTCTGAGACTAGCTGAAATAAACATAGAGGTCATAAGAGTTGAGGAAATTAAAGAATTGAAAGGCTGGAGTTATCAACATATTGAAGTTTTGGGGGCAGCTAGGTGGCGCAGTGGATAAAGCACCAGCCCTGGATTCAGGAGTACCTGAGTTCAAATCCGGCCTCAGACACTTGACACTTACTAGCTGTGTGACCATGGGCAAGTCACTTAACCCCAATTGCCCAGCAAAAAACAAACAAACAAACAAACAAAAAACCATATTGAAATTTTCAAGGAAAGATACTATTTATTCGTACTATTTATTCCCTGTAATGATTACAGGCAATGGGCTTTGACTGAGCAGATTTCTTGGTATCCTCCTTGTTAAGGAGTTAGTAGGATCTGGGGGAGAGGCTGTATCACTATCAATCAGTGTGCAAAGTAGGGAACAGAAAGAATTTTTGTGCTTATAAGCCAAGATCAGTCATGGAGAAGATGAATGGTAGAATTGAAGGTTCTATTTAAAGTAAAAGTTGGGTTAAAGCAAGGATCTCAACAAAATCCCAAGGACCAAGTGAAAAACAAGGTTCTGATAACTCATTATGGAGGTGAGCAAGAGAGTGATGAGCTTGACAAAGAGGTTGTTAAATTTGCCTCATTCAGTTGTTCTCTGGGTGCGTGATCAGCCACGTTCTGCCATTACCACTCTTCAGGTAGTCCTGAAGTCCCTTAAGCTGGAGAGTTACTGCCCTCATTGCTCTCCATAGTAAAGGACAAATCTTACTGAAAGAGATTAGAGAGGGTTCAAAGGTCAATGGGATGGGGAAAGGGTGGTATAATTGGATGGCTTGAACTTCAAAGGAGGAGAGATTGTTGATCTGTGGTGGCAAAGCAAGGGTCATAGGAACAAGAGATTAGAGGAGAGATTCTAGAGATCATGGCGTACAACCTCTTCACTTTATAGAAGAGGAAACTGAGGCCCAGAGAGAGTAATTGATTTACTCGTGGTTAGACAATTAGTATGGGGTACAAAGAACATGATGACTTTTGATGGCTCTGTGACATGGGAGACATGAAAGGGGCAGAGGTCAGCACTAACCAGACAGGGATCCTTAAGGGAACAAGAGAGCTCACATTTATTTAGGTCTTTACTTTCTGCCACAAGCCTGCGAGAAAGGTATTATAAGTAGTATAATTTTACAGATTAGGAAACTCAGGCTCAGAGATCTCACAGACTCACTCAGGGTCACACATTTACTGAGCATAAATACCCAGGGCTCAATTTCCTGATATCACATCCAGTGCCTTTACCCCTAGGTTCCAGTTGGTTGACAGATTTTAATTATGGAGATTAGGTTGAGATTTGAGCTAGACCTCCCCAGTAGCCTAATGAACATGGGGCAAAAGAGAGAATAGGGACTGAGGAGGGTCAGGGCCAAGACGAGAGTATGGGGCTTCATGGGCTTATGGGGAGGCTGGGGCTGATAGTAGAGGTACCTAGGCCCCATAGGGCTTTCATCATTTCCTTCCTAGCCCTAAGTCTCAAATCCTGTGATGCTCTGCTGCTCTAGGGAGCAAGGCATACCTGGTCAGTCTCTCCCCAAGTTGGCTCCTGGCCCCGGTTGCTATCTCTTTGACAGCTGGAGATCAGTGTGGGAACTTCTGTAACACACCTTGTCCGACCCCCCCCCCTCTCATTTTACAGATGAAGAAACTGGGGCCCAGAAAAGCAAAATTATTTGCCCAAGGTCATAAAGATAGTGAATGCCTGAGTCCTTCAAGAAAGAGTTTAAGTAACTTGTAGCGGCAGGGATTCTGTTGCCCAGGGCCCTAGTGCTTTAGGAGAAAACTCACCGGTTCTATCATAAAGGTCAGGGAGAAAGCAAGCTCAGGCCACAGGTTCAGTCAAGCATGAACAATGAGTGGCATTATCCTGATTAGCAGAAACCGAATAATGAGCACCAGTGAATACCTAACTGCCTAATTGTCCATTGGGGCTGCCCAAAGGCTGTCTGTTGTTTGCCTCAGGCCCAAAGCTTGTTATCTGACCTCAAAAGCCAACTGGTCCAGCCTCGGTCCCTTCCATGGGCCTCAGTTTCCTCCTCTGTTAAAAGAAAGAGTTGTATTAAATGACCTTTCAGGCCCCTCCCAGCTAATATCGGGGAGTCTATTAAATCCTGAAATTTCTGACGCTAAGAGGCTGTCCAAGTTTTTTTCTTTTTGTTTTTTTCTTTCTGCAGCATACTCTTTTTTCAACCTAGGAATATAGTTTGACAAAGATGGGCCACTCCCCTCAAAAGAGATAAGAAAATGCCCCTCTCTCTTGTTGGAGAATGGATGTGGAAAATGGCATATACTGTCAGGCCTAGTTGACCTGTTCTTCTGTTTTGCTAAACTGCTTTTTTTCCTCCTCTCTCTCTTTTCCCTTTGTTGCAGGGAATGATGGTTCCTATTTAGGGGAGGGATACACTTCGAAGTGAAGGTGATAGAAAACACAAGCAATTGCAAAATGCATACATTCATTCATTCATTTATTTAGGAAAAAAAGTGGGCCATTGGCTGGGCCTTGGCAATTTCTTTGCTGAGCAAAATTATTTGCTTTAAGGATTTTTACTCCCCTTTGACCCTGGGGAATTTAGTAACGGCTCCATTGTAGTAGAGCCTCACCCAGACAGCTCCTTCCTTCTATTCTCATAGTCATACAACCTTGCCTGGTGTTGCCACTGACCGATATCATTTCACAATAATGTGTTAAGACAATGCCTCATTATGGCATAGGGAGGTGTTTGACTTCTCAAGGGCACAAGCTCTTGCAGGGTTTCCCAAGCTGGAAAGAAAAATGTTTGGCATTGTCCCGGGGACCCACTGTGTCTGTCGTCGAAGAAACAACAAGGCCAGATAACCAAAGGCTCATTGCCACAATTGGGACATGTGACAACATTTTTGGCCATAGTGACACATAATTACACTCACCAAAGCTTTCAAAACTTCAGAGACCAAGTCAACAGCCCCAACTTCCTCTGTTCAGCTTCCACTGCGAGACTCCAGTTCCTACTCCCAATTCTCTACCCAGAAACTCTGGCTTCCTTTCCCATGTTCCCAATCCCCAGGTGTTTCAGCTTTAATTCCATTCAGTTCTGCTCCTACAGAATTAACTCCCCACCCCCACCCTCAATAGTATCATTTTGCCTAGCATCATGTTTTCCTGGAACCAATGAACAATTATGCAGGATATGTCTTTATTAAGTTCTGCCACACCTTTGGGGGTTGGGTTTAGTGGTGGATCTGGCCACAGACGAAGCTTGAGTGACTTCCAGAGGTCACTAGTCTGAGATCACTATCCCTGCACAGGAAATTTTATTCACACCTAATTGTCAAGAGGCAATAACAACATCAGTACCTAACGATATAGAAAATCAAAGACTAGAATCTCGAATTTGGAGGACACATCAGAGATCATTTAGCCTGGAAATTTCCAACCTTTTCTAATATGAAGAGCCTCTTTTAACTTCAAAATAATATCTAGTCCTCAACCTGATATCCTGAAATCTGTTGCTGAAAGAAAATGCACGATGACAAAAAGCCACTGTGAATGTGGTGACACTTTTAAATGAATTTGTATTTTATTGTTCACAACAGCATCTACATACATTTGAAAGATTAGTAATACCTATATATGCGACGTTATTTATTCAGCCTGCAGAAGGAATGTTTATTTATTATTTTGAGTCATGCCGCATCTTTCAGAGCTAAATAAAGATCAAAATGACAGTGCTTGGTGTGCATGTGGATTCCCAGAGCTTCTTGCTGTAAGTGGAGGGCAGGGGTTTCTAGGATTTTTTTGCACCATGGATCCCTTTGGCAGGCTCGGGGAGCCTTTCGACCCCTTCTCAGAGAAACATTTTTAAGTGCATAAAATAAAACAGATAATATTGCAAAGGAAATTGATTATTTTGAAATGCAGCTATCAATTTTTTAAAAGCACACATAAGTTTGCAGATTAATAGGTCAAGGAGACCGTGGCTTATCGGTTGGAATCCTGTTCTCTGAACATGACATTCTATCTCCCCTATGTTTGGAATGCACTTCATTTCCAGCTCCAGCGTCTAGAATTCAGTGAATATGTCAGATACCACTTCCTCCATGAACCTGATTTCCTCAGTTGTTAATGTAATAGTGCTGTGTGCTTCATGTTGACCTAGTGAGCAGACAGAAAAGTGCCAGTCACTCTTATTCCCTTATAGACACGTTTTTGTGGGCTAGTTCTCTTTCTCTCTAGTCACTCCCTTGACCCACTCTGGAGAGTGACTTTGTTCTCCAACAAGAAAATGAAGAATGCCTGCCTGATTCATGCCAGTCCAACTACTGCTATTCATTAGAGAAGCCATGGTTAAAGTATTCTTTCTTCCTTGGAAAGTTAACAAGAATTCACCAATAACTCTGTTCTAGCTCCAAGCCCCCAGACAGAGATCTCACTTGGTGGAATACAGCAGTTTTAAATCTTTCCCTGTCCATTCCTGAATCCTCCCAATCATCCTTCTTAACACCATTCCATAATACACATATTTTAACAATGTGGGTTGTTCACATCTGCCCGTTTCAACAAAATAAACATTTAAACACAAAAAGATGAACAAACTTTTGAGAAACAAGTCTCAAGCCGAGGCATAAGACTCACGCCTTCTGTAGTAGGAAGCTCAAATGTCAGCACTTTTCTAGTTCAAGTTAAATGTTGGGATGGAATAGGGCACTAGCAATTTACCAAGCAGTTGACAAAGTGAGGTTTACTTTGTCCTAACACAATAAGAATGTGCTTCGCTGGACACAGCCTTCCTCCCCACCTCTCCTTGTCTCCATAAGGAAATACATCTGGTCATCAAGCCAGGATATGGTGAAAGATAGTGATTCATGTCCTGGGGGCCCCAAGTGCCCACACTTGGGATGTTGTATGCTTTGAGGTCACTAGGAAGCTATATAGGGGAAGCTGAGATCCTGGAGATGTCTTCTCCTTTTAGGGAAAGCGCATTTTTTTTTTGCAGGGCAATTGGGGTTAAGTGACTTGCCCAGGGTCACACAGCTAGCAAGTGCTAAGTGTCTGAGGCCGGATCTGAACTCAGGTCCTCTTGAATCCAGGGCCGGTGCTCCATCCACTGCGCTACTCTGCTGCCCCAGGAAAGCTCATTTTTGTCAAAGGAGATAAAGAAGAAAGGGATAGGGTGATGGAAAGAATCTGCCTAAGGGAAATGTTGGTAAATATTAGTCCTATCATGTCTTCTCAAAAGAGGCAGAAAAGGGCAGAAGGGAAATGAAGAATCATACCTTTGGTCTACGGTTTGGGTAGGTTAAAAGAAAGAAACTGAAATGTATTGTAACTATATCAGTTGGTTTTGCCAAATTTTTGCCTTCTTTTTAAAAAAAAAATCCTTGTTACAAGGGAAAGCTTGGTGGGTAGGGGATATGGAAGGGATATTTTCTGAAATAAGGGGGCTATAAAAAGAAAATGTAGGGGCAGCTAGGTGGCTCAGTGGATAGAGCACTGGCCCTGGAGTCAAGAGTACCTGAGTTCAAATCCAGCCTCAGACACTTAACACTTACTAGCTGTGTGACCCTGGGCAAGTCACTTAACCCCAATTGCCTCACTAAAAAAAAAAATGTATCAATAAAATAAGATTTTAAAGAATATATATGCTCCTGAGACCAGGGACTTTCTTTCTTTCTTTCTTTTTTTACATTTCATCACAAGCAACTAATTCATTACTTTGCACCCAGTAGGTCCTTAATCGATATATGTTGAATTGAATGGAATGGTACTGAAGAAATACTCAATACAATATCCCCACAAGTGGTTATCTAGCCTCTCCTTAAAGACCACGAGTGACAAATGACACAGACTGGTCAGACAATTTAAGCAGCTGAAGTTTCCTTGTTTCTTCCTCGATCTGAGAAATGAGAGATAAAGCCTTGATGACTAGGGAGCATTTGACCATCAAGCTTTTGTGTTTCTGAATCTGCCCAAACATGTAAATGAAGAGTCCATGAGATGCAACAGACTCTTAACTGAAAGGTGTGGTAAAAGGGAGTTGAAAGATGGCCTGAAATCCAAGCCACACACATCTCTCACCCACAAGAGCCTGGGCAAACCACCTCTAGCCAGGGCTTCTGCATGCCAGTGAGGTTTATGGTTTCTCTGAATTATGTCACTTATAGCAATGTTTTCCAGAGTGTTAGAAGAGTTCCCGACACCAGGTAGTTGTCGAATCCAAGAGCCTGCTAGAATGTTCCAGAGTAGTCATAGTCAAACAAAATGGATTTGGAGTCAGGAAGACCTAAGTTTGAGTCTGACCTCAGTGGACAAGTCTTTTAATCTCTGTATCCTTTGGTTTCTTAATTTTTGACATGAAGGGGTTGAACTCAGTGACTTCAAAGGTTCCTTCTAGTTCTAAATCTATGATTTTTAATAGACTTAGCTCTCCTTAAACTTAAGGCCTTCACTCTGAGATTATCCCCAATCTAATGTCTGTCTGTCCGTCCATCCATCCATCCATCCATCCGTCTGTGTATCTGTCCTTCCAACTGTCTTATTTGTACATACTTATTTCCATTATGTCAACTCAATTATACTGTGATCTCTTTGAAGGAAAAGATTGGATTTGGGGGGGGGTTGGGGGTTTTGAGGACCTTTCTTTTTATCCTCAGCACTTAGCATGGTGTCTGGCATATGTTGTTGTTGCTGTTGAGTCATTTTAGTCATGTCTGACTCATCATGAAAAAGGGGTTTTCTTGGCAAAGATACTGGAATGGTCTGCCATTTCCTTCTCCAGTTCATTTTACAGTTGAGGAAACTGAGGCAAAGATTGTTAAGTGACTTTCCCAGAGTTACAGATCTAGTAAGTCTTTGAAGCATATTTGAACTCAGGTCTTCCTGACTCTATATACTTTGCCATCCAGACGCCCACCTGGCATGTAGTAGGTGGTAAATAAATGCTTATTGACTGACTGATACTGTAATCCTAAAAATGTTTTATAGATTCAGGGAATCATTATGCTTAAAAGGACCTCTCCTCCAGCCCCCTAATTTTACAGATGAAAATCCTTCCAGCCCCTGAGAATGAGGGTGGGAAAGGTGTATGCATCACCTCACCACCACCAAGAACCCTGAATGGCAGTTGAAGAAGATAAGGAGGTAGAGGATTTGCTAGTTAATTTCAGGGGGTTCAGGGTTTAGAAAAGACCCTGACTCTCTCTCTCTCTCTCTCTCTCTCTCTCTCTCTCTCTCTCTCTCTCTCTCTCTCTCTCTCTCTCTCTCTCTTTCTCTGTGTCTCTGTCTGTCTCTGTCTCTGTGTCTATCTCTGTCTGTCTGTCTTTGTCTCTGTCTCTGTCTCTGTCTGTCTCTGTCTCTGTCTGTCTCTGTCTGTCTCTGTCTCTGTTTCTCTCTCTGTCACTGTCTCTTCCTTTCCCCTTCCCTTCCCCCAACCCACATACACAAGCTAAGTCACACCCACCTTTCTCCTACCTCCTACACACAAACAATGAAATTTAATGAAGCCCTTTCTGCCAAAACTCCTGTCATCCAGAAGTGTCTTGGATTGGTGGGGATGGTGTGTCAGGACCCTGCTGGGGAAGGAGGTAGTCTGGTCATGTTGGAGTTAATCTGTTAGACAGATCCAGTTGGAGGAGGGCACAGAGGAGAAAGAAGAGACAAGAGTAAAGGTGGCAGATATTTAAGGGACCAGCCATTCAGGTGATCAGCCATGTTCTGTGGCTAGCCCAGGCTATAAGCTTGACCAGAGCGGATCCCTGACAAAATTCTGAAACGATTGAAGTTGAGCTTCTGATGACCCCCTTCTCTCTTCTGCATCTTCTTCTGTCCATCAGTCGTACTCTTTTCCCAGCCTTTCCTCCTTCTTCTCCCCCATCATCAAGCTTGCTCTCAGATCCTTCATTTATTCTGTTAGATGCCTGCATACTTATCCATTTCAATGCCAGCAATATGGTAATATACCACACCTCCTCACAGCCCCGCTGATTATTAAGATGTCTGGAAATGTCAGCTCTGGCCAGAACAATAGACCTGAGAAAAGGTGGGGGTGGAGGGAGCATTTTACAGGCAGAGTGACTGAATTTGTTATCACAGTCTAGGAGGCAGATGAGCTGTGGGAACAGAGAGTCAGCCACTGCCTCTAGAAATCCAAGGAAGTGAATCAGTCTCTCTTTTACTCTGAGGCTGCTGCTAGTAGGTATGTTATGAGCAAAGGTAACCCAGGCTTCTGAGTCTCTTATAGTGTATCTATAGTCAGAAGGGAAAGAAAGCTATAGATAAGGCCTCATTGTGGTAGAGTTGTTTGGCTCTGGAGAGTCTAGATAACTGGGTGACTATCCATGTGTTTTTCCAGGGAATGTCTCAGGTGTTAGGCTGTACTATGAGTTGTTGGGGGGCAGTTAAGTGGCAGAGTGGATAGAGTACCAGGCCTGAAGTCAGGAAGACTCATCCTCCAGAGTTCAAATCTAGCCTCAAACACTTATAAACTGTGTGACCCTGGGCAAGTCACTTAACTATGCTTGCCTCAGTTGCCTCAGTTTCCTCAACTGTAAAAAGGAAAAGTGAGCGGGAGAGGGAAATGGCAAGCCACTCCAGTATCTCTGCCAAGAAAACCCTAAATGGGATCACGAAGAGTTGGACATGACCAAAATGACTGAACCACAACAAAATTAAGCTTCTGAAGGAGGACTAATGATGCCTTTGTGTTATAGAACCAGCAACAGATGTGTCCTTGACAACAGGACCCTGGTGTGAGTGAGCAGACTATAATCCATTCAAATATGGAGCATTATTAGCTTTCTAGGTCTCACCCGGCCTTTATGAATATGTACGTAAGAATCACCTTCATCCAAGCAGGTGTTATGTGGTACACAGATTACAGGTATGATAATACCTCTGGCCCAGAGGTGGCCAGGGTAAAGGAAAAGGAGCAGGATTTAGAGACGAAGGAATTTAGATGAAGGAAGAAGGTAATTTTTGATGGGTTCTTTTAAACATGACCCAACTAGACCAGAAGTATTAGGTAGGAAACTCCCACAAACACTTCTCTCTTTAGGCCAGGCCAGCAGATGGAGCAGGCCACATCTCTTCTGTCTTCTGGGCACCTGGCCAAGAGGCTGAACCCATGCACTTGCTTCATCTCAGCATTCTCGGTGACCTAACACATTCCCCCACTGAAGCTAGGGGTGATATGGGGTGTCTTTTTAAAGGGCCAGGTTTAATTCCATTTCTCCCTTCCTTCTTTCTCCTTGGATTTTGCTCCTCCTGGTTATTCTCCTCTCTCTACAGATGTATTTGTGGTCTCTTGTTCTAGATCTAGTCTTTCTTTTCTCCCCTTTTATTTTCACGTAGCTTACAGGCTGCCCTTTTCCGTTCTTCATCCCTGAATCCAGATTCAAATAGACTGAGTTCAATCCTAGGGTCCTGATCTCAAAAAGTCAGGGGTTTTTTTGGGCAGGGGTGAGGCAATTGGGGTTAAGTGACTTGCCTAGGGTCACACAGCTAGTAAGTGTCAAGTGTCTGAAGCCAGATTTGAACTCAGGTCCTCCTGAATCCAGGGTCAGTGCTTTATCCACTGTGCCACCTAGCTGCCCCCCTTTTTTATAATTTCAAGCTCCAGATTCTCTCCTTCCCTCTTGCCTCTCCCCCACCCCTTGAGAAGGCAAGCAATTTTAAAACACGTCCAACATATTTCCATATTAGCCAAAAATGACTTTTCTTGAAAGGGACAGGAGTATTTAATGATACTAGCAATAACTCAGTCTTCAAGTGAAATTCCTAGCTATGTCTGAGCATATATGTCTAGCCAAAATAATCTCTATCTGTTCATTCAGCAAGTGTTTCTCAAGCACCTGCTCTGTGCCAAGCTCTGTAGTAGGAGGCGGTGTTACAATTTTCAACACTAACCTTAAGAAGGTGGCAGCTAGGTGGTAAGCCACAGTTCAGGTAAGAACTTGGCTTTGGGGGCAGGTAGGTGGCACAGTGGATAAAGCACCAACCCTGGATTCAGAAGGACCTGAGTTCAAATCCAGCCTCAGACACTTGACACTAGCTGTGTGACCCTGGGCAAGTCACTTAACCCTCACTGCCCTGTCAAAAAAAAAAAAAAGAACTTGGCTTTATATTCCACCTCAGATACTTACTAGCTTTCTGAACCTGGGCAAGTCAATTACATAATCTCAGCCTCAGTTGCCTCATCTGTAGAATACACATAATGATAACATCTACCATACAGGGCTGTTTAGAGGATCAAATGAGATAACATTATGTACATATATGAGATACACACATATGAGATGTGTACATATGAGAAATATGCCTATATGAGAAGTATGCATGCATATAATGACATGTGTACATATATGAAATGTGTGCACATATGATATACCATGTATATAGTGCTTTGCAAATGTTTAAAAGTGCTATATAAATGCTAGCTATTAGTATTAAAAATGCAGACCTTCACATTCTTGCGAAAAAGGATGAAACTAAATTGCATCTCTCCCACTATAGGTCCAATGAGACTTATCTAACACATAGTCTGCAAGCTCTAAGGACAAATCTGAAGATGAATTTAAAGGGAGTGATCAGGGAAGTCACAAAATGAAAAGTTTCCTAATCAAGCTGAGGACATGATGGGGGGAGAGGGGCATCGTTTGTAGACAACCAAAAGGCATCACCTTTCATAAAGGCTAGGGAAGAATTGAGAAGTTGAGGTTTGTGACCCTGAGTGACTGGATCACTTTTCTGACTGCCCCCCCCCAAAAGAGTCTGCATGTAACTTACAAAAGAATCCTGGGAACGCCAAAAGATGAACTCAACCACCTGCCTCTGTTCTTTCACCTTCTGATCCTTTCCAAAAATCATAGTCCTTTGGACTATTTTGAATAAGAAGGAGAGAAGGATTCCTTTTGAAAAAGGAATAGAATTCCTTCTTATCTTAATCTTCCCTTACCTGGCAGGGAGGCAAAAGGCATGAGGTGGAGTGGAGAGAGAGTTTTTCTTACTCTTTCAAACCCTGTAGCTACTGAAGAGAAACCCTAGGCTTTTGGGGGAGAACCTTCCTCCTGGCTACTTTTGGCACACTGTTGTTCTTTGCTCAGGTGAATGGCAGAAGAATGATAAGATCACAGATTTAGAGCCAGAAGGGATTAAATTGGCAATCTAATCCAACTCCCTTATTTTATGAATGAGGAAACTGAGGCACGGAGCAGTTAAACGGCTTACCCGAGTGATAGAGTCAGGAATCAAACCCAGGTTCTCTGACCCTAAATCAAGTGTCCTTTTTACTATAACTACATGACCTCATGAGAGGGAGAGGCGTGAAGAGCCCTGTGGGGCACAGATGCTCATCCTACCTACTCTCATTGAAAGCTGAAGAGAGTGTGTGTGTGGGGGGAAGTCAAATGGGCAGATTACGAGAAGTTGCCTTTAGTATGACACCCAAAAGAATGTGTATATAAGGAGTGAACTTCTGTACTAAAGAAGAGAGACTCATTTACCTGTTTAATCAAAGCTTGTGGATGACTCAGAAACTTGCCAAGCTAATTTATTTTAAGAAATTTCCTGCTAGAAACACAGTACTGAGGTGATCATACCCTCCCTTTGACGTGCTAATAATTCACACTCTTACTTCAGTCTTTTCCCATGCCTGCATTTGGCACACAAGGTAGAATCATTTTCATATTTCACAATCACTCAAATAGATATTATATCCATATACTGGTTTCGATGGAGATGGAGATGGAGAAGAAACTTGTGCATGCATTAGATTAGTTTAGCTGATGCATTAGATTAGGCATTAGATTTGCTGAAGACATACCTCAAGACAAGACCCACAAGCCTCACCTCCTTTCCCTAACTCTAGTCCAAACTGATCTCTACCCTTTTAAAACCAGCATAGACCTCATCCTCTGAGCCATAAGATCAACTATGGCTGCTTTATATTGCTTCCTAAGTATCTTTGCCAAGAAAATCCCAAATGGGGTCACAAAGAGTCAGACATGACTAATAGACTAAACAACAACAGCAATTATTCCGTGTGCATAAATTCTATCTCTCCAAAAAGATTACAAGCTTCTTAAGGGGAAAGACTATGTCATTTATTTTTCATCAGCCAAGATCATAGCCATAGGTAGCGATTTTTATATCTGGAGTGACAGTAGTGAGGAGAGAGCCAGGGGTATGGAAGGGAATAGGCTCACCTTGAGAACAGCTGACAGGTTGAGAACATGCTTTTGGGACATCTCCAGTTTTCTAGACTACTGAAGGGCTGGTGGTTTCTGGGGATGGATGGATGGGGGCTAGAGGGTAAGGAAGATAGATATGGATGCTAGAGGGGAAAAGTAGACTTTAGGATACCCTGTGGTTTCTAACCTGTCAAAGGGGAAGAAGTATGCTAGGGATTAAGGACTCTGGCACTGATGCAAGTTGGGTCATCAAAGGAGAAAGAGCATCCCTAGACAGTGTTGTGGGCACTCTAAATATGCAGCCCTAGTTATGGATCTGGCTAGAATCTCTAGCACTGGATTGTGGTACATGCAAGTGATATGTGAGATTGAATTGAATCTGTCACAAAATCTTCCCCACAGGGCAGCTTTCATCCATAGCTATATAGACAGACAGATAGATATAGATAGATATATATCCATATCAGATATTTATGCATATATACACATGTTTATATATGTATATGTGTATACATATACAGAAAAATATACACACATACCTATACTTACACCTATACATGTATACATATACACATGCATACATACATACATACACACATATATATATATGTGTGTGTGTGTGTGTGTGTGTGTGTGTGTGTGTGTGTGTGTGTGTAATGTCCTACCTCTCCACTAAGTATGCTCAGAGGAAGGTGAAGCCATTATAATCAAATCATAATAGTTCCAGGAGCTCAGAAACTTGTAATCCCCTTTATTGCTTCCCTCTGAGATTGATCTTCACTTTATCCTGTTGTTGTTTGTCCTTTGTTCTCAAAGAGGACCATGACATTGGGGTGATGTCATGATTTACCCTAAACTGGATTTAATTGAGGGAAGGTTGTGCAAGATTACCAACTACACTCTCTCCTCCAGAGCCATGTGGGGTCCAGTGGCAAGATCAGGATGACTGGAGATGGCCCCAAATGTTTAAGGCAGTGGGGTTGCCCAGGGTCACACAGCTAGTATCTGAGGTGAGATTTTAACTCAGGTCCTCTTGACTCCAGGGCCAGCTCCCTAGCTGTCCCTATCCTTCGTACTAAATTTGTTTGTATATACTAGTCTGTATGTTATCTCTCTCATTAGGCTGTGAGCTCCTTGAAGGCAGTATCATGTTTTTACCTTTCTTGGTATCTCCAGTGCTTAACAAGGGTCGCATAACCAGTATGCTTCAGAAAGAGAACTTGAACCCAGATCTTTCTGATGCTAATCAATCGATCAGGTCTTTTTAAGTGCCTACTATGTGCTAGGTGCTGGGGATGGAACTACAACGAATGAAACAATCGCTACTAACAAGAAGCTTTCATTATAGCAGGAGAGACAACAAAGACGTAGAGGAGAAGCTTTAATAGCTTTGAACTGCACTAAGACTTTTGGGACCTTGTGTGTCTATGCATATATGTGTGTGTGTGCACAAGTGCATATGTGTGTGCACAAGTGCAAGTGTTCAGAATAAGTAAAGATATAAAGAGAATAACTACAAATAAATCTCTCTTCCCCATGTGATGCTGCCTCTTTAAAGCTCTAGTTTTTTTTGGTTTTGTTTTTTGTTTTTTTGCTTTGCTTTGCTTTGCTTTGCTTTTTTAAGGAGAAATTAGCATCGAGGCTTTAAGGTTTACAAAGGATACATTATCTCATTGGCTCTCACTAGAGCTCCGCGGGAAGACAAGGCAAAATGTACTTCTCTAGGGGCAGGGAGTTTCATTTCTGAACGCCGCCCCCAGAATACAGAGCAGCCTAAGCTCCCAGTGGTCTGGTGCTGTGTAAAGCAGTACCCAAAGACAAACAGCCCCCGAGGAAACTCCTTGAGGGTAGAGATTTTTTTTTTTTTTTAAATCTCAGTACCCATTCTGTTTAGCATAGTGCCTTGTATTCAGTAGGCACTTAATACGTGAGCGCTGGATTTCTTCAAATGGCAGCTGAAAGTCAGGGACAGGTGTGGAGGAGCCAGTTGCGGGTGGAACAAACAGCTGTCAGGATGGAGGATGCCGAGGACCTTTTCCCCACCCTGAGGAGTTCAGATCTAAATCCAGTTCCGGTAAACCAAGCCGAGCGTAGGCGCGGAATCTAGGGAGACGAGGCAGAGTCAACACACTGTTTGAAGGCACCGAAAGGGAAGCAGGGACAACAGGAAGCAAGTGAAGTCCATGCAGAGAGCAGCAGGGCAAGTCAGTGGGGGCTCAGAAATCCAAGATCAAAGGCCGAATTAGATCTGTCCTAAGGGGTGCTAAAGCCGGAGTCTGAGACGGCGGTGTCCAGAGCCAAGGTCAATACGGCTCATTTGCCGCTCGCATCCCTGGGAATGGGACTGCCAGGTGGTTGTCGTGAATTGTTTCCATAGGGTTTAAAGCCGTGTTCTTTCTTTTTGAAGCTAGAGGGGGAACTGACTGGTCACGTCCAGTAGGGATTGAAAAGATGGGACACTAGGGAATAGAAGTTGCTATCGTAGATAGCAGTTGATAGCCAAAGGCGACCTGCTTTCAGGAAGATTGCAGGCCTTGTGTCTGGTGAAATCTAAAATAAAGAAGGTTTAGTACCGGTGAGGCAGTTCGAGAGAGAGGATTTGGACTTAGGAAGAGACCTGGGTTTAAATCTCACCTACACCATTGATTGGCTGTGTTAGAAAAGACATCCGTCAAGGAGCATTTAACATACATTCGCTCCGGTCAAGACTGCCCTAAGCTCTGGGGATACAGAGAGGCAAAAACACAGTCACTACCCACGAGAAGCTCACATTCTAAGGTAGGACACAATATGCAAACAATTATATACATACAAGATAAATCCAGAGTAGATAGAAGGTGATCTCAGAGGGAAAGCAGGGCACCAAGAGTGGGAGGGAGAGCTGGAAAAGCTTTGTGCAGAAGGCACGATTTGAACAGAGCCTTGAAGGAAGCCAAAGATGCCAGGAGGCAGAGGTGAGCAAGGGGAACATTGTAATCCTGGGGGACAGCCAATGAAACGACGTGGGAGTGGAGGGGCAGCTAGGTGGCGCAGTGGATAAAGCACCGGCCCTGGATTCAGGAGGACTTGAGTTCAAATGCAGCTTCAGACACTTGACACTTACTAGCTGTGTGACCCTGGGCAAGTCATTTAACCCTCATTGCCCCACCCCCCTCAAAATTATATGCTCCAAATACCTTAGCATTTTCATTAATTAAAAAAAAAAAGACAGAGAGAAATGGAGTATCATGTATGATGAACGGCAAGAAAGCCAGTGTGGCTTGATCAGTGGAGGAGAGCAAAATGTAAAAGGAATGGAAGACAGGAAGGGACAAAACTGTGTATAAGGTCATGCAACCCTTATAAACCTATTTTCTCATCTGTAAACTGGAGATTATGATAGCATATACCTACATAGAGCACTGGGCTTGGAATCTGGAAGACTCATCTTCCTGAGTTCAGATCCAGCTTCAGACTCTTACTAGCTGTGTGACCCTGGCAAATCACTCAACCCTGTTTGACTCAGTTTCCTCGTCTGTAAAATGTGCTGGAGAAGGAAATAGCAAACCACTCCAGTATCTTTGCCAAGAAAATCCCAAACGGGGGTCACAAAGAATCAGATGAGACTAAAACAAATCAACAACAACAATGACCGACCTCACTTTGAGGACTCAATGAAATAAAGTGCTGCTCTCTTCTATTCTATCAAGACTTAAGACCTGGGGGTGCTGAGACAGTCCCAGGAATGGAATGAACCAATCCAAGAAGTAGGGCTTAGTGTGAGTTTGCAGCTCAAAGAACAATTGTCAAATGCTGCCCTCTCACTGCTGCCTGTAGTCCACAACACTCAGAGTGCTGCCCTAACCAGATTAAAATATAATTGGGAAACATTTAATAAAATAAATAATAAAACATAAATAACATTACATTTTAAAAATTAAGTTGATATGTGTCAGGGATCCTTGTGTAAGGATTAATGGGCCCCCATTTCTATTTGAGTTTGACACCGGTGCTCTAGAGAATTTGAGATCTGAGATGTCCTTTGAAGAACAGAAGGAATGTGCCAGAATTTTAGAAGAGATGCAAAAAAACCCCAAAACTATTCTAAGAATATAGACCAGCTTGGACAAAGACATTTTGAGGGAAGGAAAATAAAGAATGTGATCTGACATTTATATAACACTATGCAGCTTACAAAGTATTTTACTTAAATTATCTCATCTGATCCTCCCCTGGAATACCTGCCTTAAAGGAATATTGCATCTTTAACCACATTTTATAGATAGAGGGACTAAGTGACTTACCCATGATCACATCATAAGTGTCAGATGGAGGATTTAATAGATCTCACCTAACTTGAAAGTGGGTGGATTTTCTTTTACATTAAGAGAGCCAGGGCAGCTAGGTGGTACAGTGGATAAAGCACCAGCCTTGGATTCAGGAGGACCTGAGTTCAAATCCAGCCTCAGACACTTGACACTTGCTAGCTGTGTGACCCTGGGCAAGTCACTTAACCCTCATTGCCCTGCAAAAAAGGGGGGGTCATAGGGAGGGGGCAGAAGATAAAGTGGGTGGGTAGGGTAATGAATAGGAGGGCAAGGTAGCACATAGAAGTAAAGCAGAGTAGTGAAGAGGGATAGGATTAAAAAGGGTGAGAAGGATAGTGAGAAAAAAAATAGGTAGGAGGAAAATACACAACAAGTAATTGTAGCTTGGAATGTGAATGGGATGAATTTACCCATAAAACGGAAATGGATAGCAGAATAAAAATTTGAATTCAACATTATATTGCTTTCAGGAAACATTATAAATAAAGTAGGTAAAGCCAATATGATTTTTTTTTTTTTGCGGGGCAGTGAGGGTTAAGTGACTTGCCCAGGGTCACACAGCTAGTAAGTATCAAGTGTCTGAGACCGGATTTGAACTCAGTTCCTCCTGAATCCAGGGCCAGTGCCTTATCCACTGTGCCACCTAGCTGCCCCCAATATGATTTTTTAAATGACAATTTTACCTAACTGATCTACAGACTCAAGGTCATCCCAATAAAATGATTTTTTAAATATTTTACTGAGTTAGAAAAAATAATAACAAATGTCACTAGAAATAACAAAAGATCAGGAGCTTCAAAGAAACCAGGAAAATATGTAAATGAAATAGTTTCAGCAGTATCAGACCTTAAACTATATCATAAGGTGAGAGCATTTTAAAATGTAAAATGGATAATTTCAATGATTTTAAATTCCTTTTTTTCTTCTATAAATAAAACATGCATTCGAGAATAGAAGGAATGTAGAAAATTGGGGGAAAACATTCATGGACAAGCTTTCAGAATATGATTGAGTTGGAGTATGCTGTGGTGCAGGAAATGATAAGCTGGTTGATTTGGAAAAGGCATGGAAAGACTTGGGCATGTGAAGGAAGATACCATCCACCTTTAGAGAAACAGATGATGAGTAGAAATAAACATAGTACAGTCTTACATTTATGTGTATGATTGTATATGTATATATATGTGTGTGTGTGTGTATATGTGTATGTGTGTGTGTGTGTGTGTGTGTATGCCTCTGGAAGTGGGGGTAGAATGGAGAAAGGAGAGGTGGAAGTACTGTCTTTTAGCTTACTGTTTTAATTCATTATTCCTTTTAATGGGATGCTAAGTTCATTTGGTATCAGGGCTGCTGAGATCAAGTCACATAAACATTTATTAGGTGCCTACTATGTGCCAAGCCCTGTGCTAAGTGCTGGATTTACAAAGTAAGACCTACCCTCAAGGAGCTCATAATCTAATGGGGGAGACAACATGCAAACAACTGTGAACAAACACGAAACAGATACAATAAATTGGAGATTATCTACAGAGAAGAGACACTAGCATTAAGGAGGATGAGGAAAGACTTCTTGCAGAAGGTGGGATTTTAGTTGGGATTTGAAGGAAGTCAGAGAAGCTAGAAGACAGAGATGAAAAGGGAGAAAACTCCAAGCATGGGGGACAGTCAATGAAAATATACAAAGTTGGGGCAGCTAGGTGGCACAGTGGATAAAGCACTGGACCTGGATTCAGGAGGACCTGAATTCAAATCTGGCCTCAGACACTTGATACTTACTAGCTGTGTGACCCTGGGAAAGTCACTTAACCCTCATTGCCCTGCAATACACACACACACACACACACACACACACACACAGAGAGAGAGAGAGAGTAGGCAAATGTCTTGTTTAAGAAACAGCAAAGAGGCCAGTGTCACCTGATCATAGAGTTCATGAAGGGGAGTAAGATATAAGAAGATAGGAAAGGTAGGAAGGGGTCCAGGTTATGAAAGTGCTTTAAAACCCAGAGAATTTTATATTTGATCTAGCAGATAATAGTAAAACACTAGAGTTTATTGAATAGGGGGCTTGACATGACTGGACCTGAATTTCATAATTAATTTGACAAGTGAGAAGAAGATGGACTAGAACAGGGAGAAACTTGGTACAAGGAGACCAACCAGCAGTCTATTGCAATAGTTTAAGTGTGAAATCAGGAGGGCTTGAACCAGACTGGCAACAGTTGGTGATAGAAGAAAAAGATGTCATGATAGCAGAATCAACAGGAGTTGGCAACTGACCAGATATGGTGATGAGAGACTAGAGGATCATGTGGCCAAAAAAGCAGGAAAACTAAACATTTTCTCTGATCCAAGTGGCCCATCAAAACTCTCCAAAATAGGAATTATAAGGAAGAATTAAAGCATTTTCAGCTCTCTCCATGGTGTAGCATGTAAAGAACCCTGAGAAGATGATGATTTGATGGACCAACAGCAGAAAAGGCTAATTCCCTAACCCCAAAGAGCTTACTCAGCACCCCTACACCAATGTCTATCATGTTCCAGGGTTTGTAGGCAAACCTATGGACCTATAAAGGAACTCAACTCTCTCCCCCTTTTCCCAGTGTCTTGGGAAACTAAGAGGCAGAATCTTGCCTAAGCTGGGACAGCAACATGGCAGCACTCTGTGGTGCCACATAACAACCAAAGAACTAAGGAACAGGGAATTGGGCAAGACCCATGTATGGCTATGTCACACTTCATTAAAATCAAGAGAAAGCCTAGCATCCAGCTGGAGCCAGTTATGTCCTCCCAGAAGTCAGAATTGTCTAATGTGGGAAGAGAATAAAATAGGTTTGAAGACCAGCCCCCAAGGAAACCATAATCAAAAGGGAAGGATTCAGAAAGTGAATGATAGGGGACTGTAAGGAAGGAAAAACAATCGAAACTGCCAAAGATCTCAAAAGGAAGCAAACTCCATTAGAGGTCTCGGGCATAAGGAGATAAACCAACAGGGAAGATATTAATAGCAGAAGGAAACATGGCCTCCAAATCAGCTAAAAAAGTACATACAGCTATAAATAAATATTGCAGGACAAAGAAAAATTAATCAACATCTGATAATCTTGTGGATTTTCAAGAGAGTATGGAAACACAGCAGGATATTTTCAAATGGTTTAAAAGATTAAAAAAATGTGGAAGAAAAATTTATAGCTTAAACGTCATTAATAATTGGCAGAATAGAAACAATTGAATGCACAATGAGAAGTCTCATCAAAGAAACAAGAGAATAAAAAATGGGATTGCAAATTTATGGAAATGAAAGAATCTGGAAGAAGAAAAGCAAAAAGCAATAACAGTAAAAGAAAAATTATTTCCATAGAAGCAAAACATACCGATCTTGAAGACAGGATGCATAGAAACAATTTAAGGATTATAAATTGCCCAGAATAATGTAAAAAGTAAAAAACCTGAACACCATAATGCAAGAAATAATGTAAGAAAACTCATCAGAACTTCTGTATACAGAAAACAAAGTACCAATCATAAAAACCTAGAGATCATCTCAAGGAAATTAAAAAAGAAAGAAAAAGAAACCCAATGTTGCAAATTCCAGGAAAGTGGTTAAATTTAACAATACTACTTAAAAACAACTAATTGTTCAAGCACCCAAGACAAAGACCTTCAAATATAAAGGAAAGGAAATTCAAATAACACAAGACTATTCTGCTCCCTCCAAAAACTGCAGGAGGGAATGGAATAATGTGTTCTGAAGAGTCATTGAGCTCAAGATGCAATTCAAGGTGACTTACCTTACAAATCTGAGCCTGGATAATCAATTTTTATAAGGCTTTCTAGAAAAAAAAACAAAACAAAATGAGATTTGTACAAATTATTTGCTTTTCAAATACTTCAGAGAATAAGAAAGACAAATAAATACAACAACCAAGAATGACAAAATAACAAGAGAGACCACAAAGAGATTTCTTTCCAAATGCACAAAAGGAGACATGAGTGAAAGCAGAAGTCAAATCAAAGGGACGCTGGAGAAGCAGGCCTAAAACATCATGTACTAAACCTCACATCTCACAGCACCTAATCTACAGGTGAATCAGTGATTTGGATAAGACTATATTACAGAATAAGAGGATGCATAAAAGGAAGAACATTGAAGGGAATTTGTGTGTGATATAATCAAAGGTTAACAATTAAGATAATATTACTCCTCTGATCTCTTCAGAAAATGATAGCCTACAAGTGAGGAAGCAAAGAGGATTGAAAAAGGAGGAAGTAAAGAGGAAATCACTGATGGGAGGTCATACCAATAATTAATGTTCCCATGAGAAAAGAGAGATATTCTATAAAGGGGTATGGGGACCTTACAATGGGTATAATCTTCAGGGATTTTGTGCTTAGAAAGACCACTCATCCTGCCCCAGGAGAAGGAAAATCAGAGTTCATGACACCTGAAGAGTGGAAGGGTACAGGCCAAGGAAGGAGACTTCAAAGCAAAAAAGAAGGAAAATGACCATGAGGAGAGAAAACGTTAATAACCAAATGCACAATTAGGGACAAAGGAAAATTGATACCATGAAGCAATACACTTTTCATTACCTGCAGGAATTGGTATTTCTAAGAATAAGCCACATTAGAAAAAGAGGACTAGGGGCAAGATCTACAAGGCAATAACATAGAAAATGTTTAGAAGGAACTCAAAATAGGTATGTTAAAAGCTTTAATTCCATGAGGGATACAGCAAATGAAGGAAGACTAAGTATAAGGGCCAGGAATCAAAGAATAAAAGTCTAGAATAGACAGAAATAGAAGATAAATAATGAAAATAATGAGAAAGAATCCAATTTTAGAAAAAGGCACAGAACATGAAATTTTAAATACTAAAGAGTGAAATAAGTTGAAGAGGAGGATAGAAAGGAGATGTTACTTGACAACTCAGAAGAGAAAGGAAGGAAGGAAATAAGTATTTATTAAGTGCTTGCTGTGTACCAGGCACTATGTTAAGGGCTTTACAGAAATAATCTCATTTAATTTCATTTTTTAAGGGGGGAGAAAGGGAGGAAATGAAATAACCAGAAAAAAATGAAATGGCTGGGGAAAAAAGAAAAAACTAATAAATCAAGCAAAACTAGGGAAAAGGGGTAACAAATAGAGGAGTTTGAGGTTAAGAGGAAAAGAGCCAATGGGAGTAGGGTTGCTCTAAAATTGATTGAGCTAAGACAACTAAAGAGACTTTGTACTGTGTTTAGAGAGGAAGAAGGGGATGGGGAAATCCTAAGGCGGGGATGGGGAACCAGTATTAGAGACCATATTGGAGATTAATTCTCATAACTTTAAATATGAATGGGTTAAACAGTTTAATAAAATGAATGACAGGTTAGATAAGAAAACAAAACCCTACAATCTATTGCTTACAAGAAAAACATTTAAAAAACAAAGATATATACAGAATAAAGATTGTGGAAAATAGTGCTATGTACCAAGTGAATCCAAAAATATAAGGGTTGCAATCATGCTATCAAACAAAGCCAAATCAAACATTCACCACACAAAGAGAGATAAGCAAGGAAACTATAATTCTGAAAGCAACCATAGACAACAAACTAATATCAGTGTCAAATGTATATGCTCCAGGGGCAGCTAGGTGGTGCAGTGGGTAAAAACATTGACCCTGCATTCAGGAGGACCTGAGTTCAAATCCAGCCTCAGACATTTGACAGTAGCTGTGTGACCCTGGGCAATTAACCCTCATTGCCCCACCCAAAAAAATTTATATGCTCCAAATACTTTAGCATTTTATTTAATAAAGGACAAATTAATTGAAATTGCAAACCAAGGGGGCAGCTAGGTGGGGCAGTGGATAAAGCACTGACCCTGGATTCAGGAGGACCTGAGTTCAAATCCGGCCTCAGACACTTGACCCTTACTAGCTGTGTGACCCTGGGCAAGTCACTTGACCCTCATTGCCCTACACAAAAAAAAATAAATTCCAAACCAAAGATAAGCTTGTAGTTCTGTTGCAACAACAGAAACAACAAAGGTTTCTAGTTGACTTATAGTGAATGAGTCTAGCAGTAGTATACTGTTGCTCAGACTCAAACCCAAGTCAGGAATTTGCAGAGCTCAGGCCAGGGGGAAGCATTCAGGTTTTGCCCTGAATCAGACCACCTTGGGAGCAATGAAAGCTTGCAAATCTCCAAACTGACCTATCCCTGAGGTCCTGGAAAAAACAGAAAATTCAACACCCACAGAAAACATCAATGATACCAGACAAGACCTTCTCTCCAGAACAGAACAGAGTCCAAACCTAACATTCAGACAGAAGAAAGGAATTTTGCAAGAAGAATCAGCAAAGAAAGAAAGAATTTCTCCATAGTAATCTATTATAGTAGTAGGGATACTCAAGACTCAAATTCAGAAAAGAATGACTCCAGAACATACACAAGCAAAGCCTCAGAAAAAACACAGTTTGTGCAAAAATTCAACTAGAATTTTTAGAAGCAAGAGATTTTTTAAGAGTTCTAAAATATTTTTATAAGTGAAATGAGATCATTAGAGGAAAAATTGGAAAAAAATGAAAGCTATGAAAGAAACAATTGGAAAGGGGATTAACAGCTTGGCAGAAGAGGTACAAAACCTCGTCCAAGCAACAAACTCCATGAAAATCAGAATGGACCAAATCTAAGCCAATGATTTCACAAGATAAAACAACAATATTAAAACAAAGACAAAAAATTTGAAGAAGAAGAAGAAGAAGAAGAAGAAGAAGAAAATGTAAGGTATCTCATAGCAAAACCAACTGACTTGGGGAAAAAAGATAAAGGAGAAAACAATGAAGAATGATTGGATTACCTAACTGTCATGATATGAGAGAGAGAGAGAGAGAGAGAGAGAGAGAGAGAGAGAAACATCATATTTGAAGAATTTTTTTAAAAACTGACAAGATCTCTTAGAACTAGAGGGCAAAGTGCAAATAGATAGAATTCTTTCAGTTACCTCCTGAAAGAAACCCCAAAATGAGAACTTCCAAAAACATTATAGCCCAAACCCAGAGCTTCTAGATCAAAGGGGAAAAATACTGTAAGCAGACAGAAAGAAAGAATTCAAGTACCAAAAAGCCACACTGAGGCTCACACACAATTTTGCAACCAACACTAAAAAAGAGCAGAGAGTTTGGAATATGATATTACAGAAGACAAAGGATATAGGCTTATAGCCAAGAACAACTTACCTATCAAAACTTAGAATAATCATGCAGGGGGGAAATGGATATTTATTGCAATAGAGAAATTGCAAAAATTGATGAAAAGACCAGATAAAAGATGATTTTGAAATTCCGATGATAAGACCAGAGCTGTGTAAAAATTTTGAAATTTAAACATGTTGAGTGAAATGTAAAAGGTAAATATGATACAACAATAACAGACTACACAGGGATACACTGCTTACTTTCAAATATGAAGAAATGGTATATGTGTCTCCTCTGAACCCTATCATCATCACAATCATAAAAGGAATCTAATTAGACAGAAACCCTGGGAGTGTTTCTATTAGATCTTGATGCTCTTAAGAGAAGAATGGAGAGAATAAGAGTAATGTACTAGGGACAGAAGAAAAGGAAGATTAGGGAAAACTATCTTATGTAATCAGTGTTCACAAGTAGACATCTATACAATGAGGAAGGAATGGGGTAGGGAGGAAAGGCTGTTATTTGTAAGAATCTGAACTGGTCAAAGGAGGGAAGAATAGATACAGACACAGAGGGAGACAGGCAGAGAGAGAGAGAGAGAGAGAGAGAGAGCAGAAATACACTTCACACTCAACAGGGAAATAGGGAAATGGGAGAAGGGAGAAGGGGAAATTAGAGGAAGGGATTAGTACTAAGCAAAACAAGCTCTAAGGATATACAAAACTATTTATAGTTCTTTTTGTTGCAGCAAAAAATAGAAATCTGAGGGGGTGCCCATTAGTTGGGGAATGGCTGAACAAGGTATGTAACATGATGGAATACTATATGCTATTAGAAATGATGAAGATAATGGCTTCAGAGAAACTTGGAGAGACTTCTATGAACTAATGTACAGTAAAGGGAGCAGAATTAAGAGAACAATTTATACACTGACAACAATATATTTGAAAGACTTAGGAACTCTGATAGGTGTAATGACCAGCCATAATTTCAGATGACTAATGATGAAACATGATTTCACCTTCTGATAGAGAGGTAAAGAATTAGAGTGCAGAATGAGTCATACAGAAATTTATTTTGCTTGATTTTATATATATATATATATATATATATATATATATATATATATGGCAGGGCAATGAAGGTTAAGTGACTTGCCCAGGGTCACACAGCTAGTAAGTGTCAAGTGTCAGAGGTCAGATTTGAACTCAGGTCCTCCTGAACCCAGGGCCAGTGCTTTATCCACTGCACCACCTAGCTGCCCCCTTGATTATATATTTTTAAGGCTTTGCTTTCCTTTAATTCCAAATGAAGGTAGAAAGGAGTTACGGTAGGAGGGAGAGGAGGAAGGTTTTTACTGATTGAAAAAAAATCTAATTTTAAAAATAACAAATGGATCAAAGAACAAATAATAGAAACAATGAATAATTATGTGAAAGAAAATGATAATGATGAAACATTAAAAAATTTCTGGGATGCAGCTAAAGCAATCCTCAGGGGGGAAATTATATTCCTACAAATATACACAAACAAAATACAAAAAATAGAGGATTAATGAACTCAATATGCATTTTAGAAAATAGAAAACCAACAAATAAATAATCTGCAATAAGCACAAAAGAGGACATATTAAAAATTAGAGGAGATACAGATAAACTGGAAACCAAAAAAGTATAGAGATAATCCATAAAACTAAATGCTAGTTCTTTGAAAAGACTAATAAAATTGACAAACATTTAGCCAATCTGTTTAAGAAGAAAAGAACAGAAAATCAAGTCAACAAAATAGCACACGAACAATAAGAAATCACAATAAAACCAGAAGGATGTGGCCATGAGAGAGAGTGAGGATTCCAAGATAATATCTAGGTTGCAAGTCTGGGTGACTGATAGGATGCTGGTGCTCTTGACAATAATAGGGAAGTCAGGAATAGAAAGTTTATGGGGTTTATGGGAAGATAGTGAGTTCAGTTTGGACATGTTGAGTTTAAGATGTCTATAGGACATCTAGTTAGAGATGTCTAATGGTCAATTGGAGATGTAAAACTAGGAGTCAGAAGAAAGTTTAGGGCTCATTAATTAAAATTTGAGAAACATCAATATTGAATCTTTGGGAGTTGAAAAAATTGCCAAGTGAACTAATAGAGAAGGAGAAGAGAAGCGTGTCCAAAGTTGAACCTTGGAATGCAGTCAGTGTTAGTGGAAAAAACTTGCATGAAATTCTAGCAAAGTAGACTAAGGAAGAATGGGGGGGGGAGGGGGAGAGGGGGAGAGGGAGAGGGAGAGGGAGAGGGAGAGGGAGAGGGAGAGGGAGAGGGAGAGGGAGAGGGAGAGGGAGAGGGAGAGGGAGAGGGAGAGGCCACCAAGGAGAGGGGAGATATAGGAGGATAACTACAGGGGATGGAGAGATTAAGTGTGGGGCCAGGTTTGAGTATGAGGGAGAAATGGGAATGTTTGTAGGCATCAGTGAAGCAGCCAGTAGACATGGAGAGTTTGAAGATGATAGGATGAGAAATCTGCTGCATCCCTTGTGCATGTAAAGAGTTTTGCCTTGGCAAGGAGAAGGTCCACCTCCTCATGTGAGACAGAGTAGAAGGGGGAAATAGCAAAGGAAGTCATCTGATGGTAAGCTTCTTGAGGGCAGGGACTATCTTTTGCCTCTTTTTGTAACCTCAGCACTCATGACAATGCCTAGCTCATAGAAAACACTTAATAAATGTTTATTGTTCGGTTGACTGATTGATTGATGCAATAGGAGGAGGAGGAGGGAAGACAGCATCTCTGACAGATGGAGATCTAGCCATTGTCTCACACTTCTGGTGACAGAAAGCTCACTACCTTGAGATGTAACTAGTCCCATTGTTAAATAATTCTGGTTGTTAGAAAGTTATTATTCAGATTGCACTGAAATATCCCTTTCTATAACTCCCACACATTTATTCTAAGCATGCCTGTTGGAACCCCTCAGAAAAAATCTAGTTCTTCAAATATTTTTAAAGAGCTATCATTTAATCTGTGAAGTGGCATTTAAATGTGAACTATTGCCACTGTTCATTATTCTTTTATCTTCTTTTCTTTAGGTTAGAGAGATAGGGGTGGCATAATATAAAGAGTGCTAGACTAGAAGTCAGAAGACTTGAGTTCAAATGCTACTTTAGACCCTTACAAGCTATATGACCATGGGCAAGTCATTTAACCGCTGAGAGTTTAAGTTTCCTCATCTGCAAAATGGGCATAATACTTGTTCTACCCACCCCACAGGGTTATTGCAAGGAAAGTACTTTCCAAATCTTATGGCTCTACCTAAATATGTATCATTATTAAATATCTCCATTTCCTTCAACTATTCCCTGTGTGCCATAGTTTTCAGGTCTCTTCCATCTTTGTATTAATTAATTAACTCCACAAGAATTCATTAGATTCCCACTATGGGCCAGGCACTATGCTAGGCACTTGGGATACAAAGATAAAAGTCAGTAATCTGACCTCAGAAAAGATTTAAAATAAAATATATACTGTAACGATTGGAATGACGCCACCTGCTGGAGACTTACTGTAGGAAAGCTCCAACATGAGGAGAGGGCCTCTGAGGGCAGGACCATGTGTCTTTCTTTGGCATCAGGAAGTGATGTTGGCTTGTGGGAGGAGGAAGGGGGAGGCTGGCTTGCTGGTTCACTCTTTTTTTCAGGTGGACTCTGGCGGAGAGTGGAGCTAGGAATGCTCTGTCCCTTTAATAGATAGATGAATCTAGGCCTCTCTCTCTCTCTTTACCAAATTCTTATTCTCCTTAATAAATGCTTAAAAGTCTAACTCTTGCTAAAGCTTATAATTTATTGGCGACCACTCATTAGATATTTTAGACAGACTAGCTAGAATTTTAGCCCTTACAATACAAAGTGGCCAGCTAGGTGGCACAGTGGATAGAGTACCAGACCTGGAATCAGGAAGACTCATCTCTCCAAGTTCTAATCCAGCCTTAGACACTTACTAGCTATATGACCTTGGGCAAGTCATTTCACCCTCTTTGCCTCGGTTTCCTCAACTGTAAAATGAACTGGAAAAGGAAATGGCAAACCACTCTGGTATCTCTGCCAAGAAAAGCCCAAATGGGGTCATGAAGACTCAGAAATAACTGAAAAACAGCTGAGCAATAACAACAATACACAAAGTAGATAAAGAGACTTCTAAAGGGAAGTTATTAGCAATCTTAAGCCCAGTATAGGCTTCCTGGAGGAGGAAGGACTTCCTGAATTGAGCCGGCAAATCTCAAGTCTGTGAATGTTGGCTCTTAACATCTCTTGCTAAGAACTGAACACAAAGGAGAAGTGAAATGGGTTGAGAATGATTTAAGCTTGATAGTTTTCCCTACTAGACCACAGTGGTAGTAAGTTATTTTTGCTCTCAGACAACTGGCTGCTTTTCCCCCCACAATCCATTTTTCCTCTCTCTTGCCTTCAGGAGATATTTTCAGCCTAGACGCCAATGTTTTTGTCAAGTACTCTATGGGATCCTTCCTTACTCCTCTCAATTACCTACCTTCCTTTTAACTCTCCTGCTCTTTTCATATCCATCTTCTTGTCACTTTGCAGAAATTAATGAGTGTTAGTACATTAAATTAGACCATAAGCGCCATTAGGGCTGCAGTCCTGTCTGCTCTTCAATATAACAATACTCACTTTTTGTTGAGTATTTAAACTTTTCCAAACACATTTTCCAATCCATCTTTTTTCCTTTCAATTTTCTCCTCACAGTAACCTATTATGCCAGATCTCTGTTGTGTTATGTACACTCCAGAGATTCCCTAAATATTTGTTGACTGGCAAAAGCCAATCTTTGGCAGGTCCTATTTTGAAGGAGTTTTCTCAATGGTCCAGTTTCATGGAATACTGGGGCTAGAAGGATTCTAGAGAGGCTATCCGGTCATTCCTGCCCTCAGGCAGAATCACACTTGATTCCTTCCGTACAGATGATATTTCTTTCTATTTTTAAGGCTTTTCTGAAGGGGATTGCATGACTTCCTTTAGTCACCCACACCAGGATTGAATAACCCCCACTTACCAGGATTTTTTTTTTCTGTTTTGCTTTAAATTCTAGTCTCTCATTTCGCTTTTGAATTATGGTTAAATTTTAGTTCCCATAGTTTTATTTAATTTATGTAGCAGTAATACAAACCATTAAAGCTACACGAGAAATATTTAGAGGAATCTCTTTTTTAAATAGTATTTTATTTAAATATTATTTTATTTTTCCAATTGCACATAAAGAAAAAATTTTAGTATTCATTTAAAAACACTTTTTAATTAAAATTTTCTCTCTCCTTCCCTCAACTCCATCCTGTCTAAGATGGTAAGCAATTTGATATAGGCTATATGTGTGCAATCATGTAAAACATATTTCCATATTAGTCATGTTATAAGACCAAAAGGGGAAAAAAAAGCAAACAAAAAGTTAAGTGAAAATAGTATGCTTCAATCTGCATTCAGACTCCATCAGTTCTTTCTCTGGAGGTGGATAGCATTTTTCATCATGCATCCTTTGGAATTGTCTTGAATCATTGCTGAGAATAGTTAAGTCATTCATAGTTGATTATCATACAGTGTTGCCATTACTGTGTACAATGTTCTCCTGGTTCTGCTCACTTCACTTTGCATTAGTACATGTAAGTCAGAAGATTTCTTATAATATTCAGAAAAGTATAAAGAAGAAAAAATACTTGATATTAAACAGACTTCCACCTCTCCTCTTTCCCCATCCACAGTTTCACTGGTCTAGTATTTACTGTGTAATGGAGCTTGGTATCTTCTGATCAAACTCCCTTACTTACAATTGTTCTGTCAATGTTGCTGTTTATAGAAAAAGGCATTCTAATATGGCATTGGGAGTGCTAGATTTGTGGTCATGAAGATCTAAGTTCAAACCCTGCTTCTAACATTTAAGGTGTGGCCCTGAACAAGTCCCTAAAACTCTCTGTTCCTCAGTTTCTTCATATCTGATAAAAAATGTAAAGCATTTTGCAAATCACAAAGAGCTTTATAAAGGTTAGCTATTAGATAGCTGTAAAAAGAGAGATAGCTGTGTGGTATAGTAGATACTACGTGGAAAACCTGAATTCAAATCATGCCTTGGACACTGACTACCGGAATGATCTTGGGCAAGTCACTTAACCCTTGACTGCCTCTGTTTCTTCTTCATTTGTAAAAAAAGGGATAATATGCTCACCTGACTCCCAGGTTGTTGTAAGGATAAAAATGAGATAACATTTGTAAAGTATTTTGCAAACCTTAAAGTACTATCTAAATTCTAACTACTATTTTTGTTAGCTATTATTATCTGTAAAAAGAGATGATAATTATCTCTGTTTTTAAGGTGCCAATGTAAAACTGTATGAACCAAAGTATGTTGTTAATAAGTATGTTGTTAATGTCAGTTGATGCTGTAGCAGTACTATTTTTTATCTTCGCTGCATTCTCCTGGCACATAGAATATCATGGGAAGCTGCTCCAGGTAATCTGAATAGCCCCACAGAGTTGGCTACAAAGGGATGAAGGAATTGGAGGGACAATAGGAAGAGTATCGGAGATTTTATCAATCTCCATGACCTGTACAGAAGTGCCAAAGCAGACAGGAAATGCCTTGAGCCAGTGCAGAAAATGACAGTCATTCAAAGATTAGAGACGAAGGTTCTTCTTCCCTCTCTAGTCTTATTTCATCATTCACCACATTTCCCATGTTCCAAAAGTATCCCCTTGTCCCCATCCCAAACATCCAATCAGTTGCCAAATTCTATCCATTATTATGCTCTTGCCTCTTTTCCCCTCCTCTCCATTCTCACTGTTGCCATACTAATTACAGATACTCATTACCATCCTCATGCACTGTTGCCAATAGCTCCTAACTTTGATCTGTTCCTCTACTCTCTTCTCCTTCTAATCCTTCCTTCACACTTTTTCCCACATTAATCTTTTTCAGTGCCTAAGTATGGTTATGTCACCCCTTCATTCAAAATCCTTTAGTGGCCCCTTATTGCCCATTTTATTTTAGATTATACTTCTTGACCTGACATTGAAGTCCCTCCCACCTTTCCAGTTCTGTCTTATACCATTGCCCTCAATTGAACTCCAGCCAAACTGGACTACTTTCTGACCTCATATGTAACTCACACTTTCCCACTTCTTTGCCCTTGATTTGACGAGTCTCTCTGCCTCAAAAGTCCTCCTCTGCCTTATAAAATTCTATCTATTCTTTAAAGCCCAGCTCAATGGGGGCAGCTAGGTGGCACAGTGGATAAAGCACCAGCCCTGGATTCAGGAGTACCTGAGTTCAAATCCAGCCTCAGACACTTGACACTTACTAGCTGTGTGATCCTGGGCAAGTCACTTAACTGTCATTGCCCCGCCAAAAAAAAAAAAAGCCCAGCTCAAAAGCCACTTCCTCCATGAAATCATCCTGATCCCCTAGTTGGCAAACATCTTCCCTTCTGCTCCCTCATGACTTAACAGAGAATTTAGTCTGTACATTTCTTATGCATTGAACCTGAATTAATTTATATTATTATGATTCGTGTATTTTTTCTTTGGTGAGGCAATTGGGGTTAAGTGACTTGCCCAGGGTCACACAGCTAGTAAGTGTCAAGTGTCTGAGGCCAGATTTGAACTCAGGTCCTCCTGAATCCAGGGCTGGTGCTTTATCCACTGCACCACCTAGCTGCCCCTCGTGTATGTTTTACTAGGCTTGGTGTCTTCTCCACTGGCCAGTATAGTACTCTCATCAAAGGAGACACTTATGAGATAGTTTAGGAATGAATAAATGAATACATAGGAAATAGGAAATCCCATACGTTGGATTCCATGGGAGAAAAAGACATTAGAAAAGATTATAGCTCAGAATCTACTAATGGACCAGGAAAATCACAAGAGGGACAAATTGGGATCATGGGATAACAGATTTAGAGCTGCAAGGGAAGGAAGAAGCTACCTAGTCTAATCCCTCCATTCTACATCTGAGGAATTGAGAACCAGAGAGGTGGAGTGATTTACTCAAGGTCACACAGCTTAGAAGGGGCAGAACCATGATTTGAACTGAGTTCTTCTGATTTCAGATGACTGATAGGAAAACCCATGCAATAAAATAATTCTCAACTCATTAACAAATGGGACAGAAACAATTCCCTCTCCTGGCCCACCTCTCCCAGTAGGGAAAAGCAACAAATTCCTGTGCTTTGTTTTGTGACTGAAACCCCTTTCCAGGAAGCTCCCAGCTTGGATCTGGGTTGCTTTGATCAGATTTGAGTAGCTGTCAATCACAGAAGCTCCACCTTCTCATCATTTACATCCTGAAGCTGCTTCTCTGCCAACGCCACCCCCACAGATGTCAATCACAGCAGCTCTCCCTGAGCAACAATCTCTAACCTGAAGTTGCTTCTCTTCCACAGTACCAAGCCATCAATCAAAGCTCCAAGACTCTTGCTGCCACTACTTTGGCTTCAGGTCCTTCGGGGCTAAGCCCTGGGAACCAACTTTGGGCAAGTCACTTATGTTCCATGGACCTCAGTTTCCTCATATGTAAAATTACACTGGTTGGAGCTGATGACCTCAGAGGTCCTGCCAACTTTAAATTCTATGAACTGTGAATTGACGGGAGACATTCAGCGCATGCCACCAGGTTATTATTAGTTCTTTTCCTCTGCTCACTGCTTCACCTAGGTGGCACCCCTGGGGTCCCCAGTCCTCACTTCCAAATGGTTTAATTTGAGAACTTTCTGTTTACATCTTTTCTGCCCCAAGGCATAGAAAGGACACCCCTGCCCCCGGCACAGGTCCTTAACCTTTTTAGGGAAGGGAATACACCTTTCTTTTCATCCTTTGGCTAATGGAAGAACGTTTTTAGATGCATAAAACAAAATAAATCGGATTGCAAAGGAAAACCAATTATGTTGAAATATATTTATCTATCTGTCTGTAATGATTAGAATGATGCCACCTACTGGAGACTTGCTGTGGGAAAGGTCCGCCATGAGGAAAATGCCTCAGAGGCATTGTGGCTTTTCCTTGGCGTCAGGAAATGACGTTTACTCATGGGTGCTGTCTATCAAGGCTACCAGCCAATCAACTTGAGGAACCTCCTATTTTCTGGGAGGAGACAGGAAGGAGGAAAGGGAGCCTGCGCGGAGAGCTTGCTCTCTTTTGGGTTCCTGACTTGATGGTGGTGGAGGCAGAGGATTTCACAGGAAATTTGAGGAAAGATAGGAATGCCAGGCTGTTGGAATTCTGTTCTCAATCTTTTTCTTTCTATTTTCCAATAAACCCTTAAAAACCTAAACTCGTTTTATCAGTGATTTTAGTCAGTTTCCCCCAAAACTGGGGGAACAGATTAGAATCCACATTTAGAATCTTAAATTACACATGTCTGTCTGTCTGTCTTTAATGTTCATCAACCCTAGGTTAAGAAATTCTGCCCTACAATCTAGGAACATATCTATTCAAGCCCCTAAGTTTATCTCTTTTCCCTAATTGGTAAGACCTTCCTGGCAATTAGCACCTGGAAATGAGAGGAGGAGAGAGTCCAAAAGGAAGGGGTATCAGCATTGTCAAATACTACAGAGAAGTCAATGAGGAGGACTTAAAAATATGATTGGATTTGATAATGAGGAGTTCATTGGTGAACTAAGGAAGAGTTCAGTATAATTTCAGTATAACAATGGGAATGGAAGTCAGATGACAAGGACTTGCTCACTTGAATAGTCACTTAATGTCCCTTATTCTCAGTTTCCTGACCTGTAGAATGAGGAGGTCTGACTGGATGGCCTAAAAAGTCCCTTACAACTCTTGGTCTGTAATCTTATGATTCTTTCAAAGTATTTCTTCAGTACCTACTATGTGCCAGGCACTGTGCTAAGCTGCACTTTGAACATTGGATCCTCTCACTGGATCCTCCCAACAACCTTCCAACCCTAAGAGGTAGTTGCTATTATTATTTCCATTTTACAAATAAAGAAGATAGAGACTGAGTGACTTGTCCCGGGATCACAGAGCTAGTAAGTATATGGACCAGATTTGAATTCAAGTCTTCTTGACTCCAAGTCTAGGGATATAACCAGGATGCCACCTAACTAATATCTAATTCTATAACTGATTGAATAGATGGTAAGGAGAAGAAGGTACCTGGCCATAGAATACTTTGGAAAGTTTTCCTTTTTTATTATTGTAAATCTGACCACTGCCTACAAATAATCACTTCCATATACAAAGAACAATAAAAGAAGATTGGCTATAGAAACTGTAAATTCCTAATATATGCAGTTTGGTGTATATTATATAAGTCTACACACATATATGCACATATATACATAGGTGTGTGTATGTGTATATTTGTATGTATGCATGTGTTATACATATATATAAGTACATCTATAGCTCTATTTATTTATCTATCTATCTTACATTTAACACAGCAGTTCCAAACTGTCCTGCTTCTCTGTCTCTTTTTCTGAACTTTCTTCTGTTCTCACCTTGGTATTTTTTTTTTTAAGTTTCATCGATACTTTTTTCTTTTCTTCTTTTTGTGGCACCACAATTACTTCCTCTAGTCCCCACTAATTCTCCCTTCTCCCCACCCCAAAATAACTGTATGACTCCTTCTACACCTCTAGTCCTTCACCTCTCTGTCAGGAGGTAGGAAGTGTGATTCATAACTGGCCATGATGAATCATACTTCCATGATGGCTACTTTTTCAAGGCAATCAACAAAAGGAAAGAGATGGGTTAGTACCTTGATAGAGTAGAAGGACTGGGAAAAGACTTTTAAAATTTAGGATTAGGTGGACCTGAAGATGATATTTCTAGGAAGATTGGACAAATTCCATGGAAAGGGAATGATTAAAAATGTGGAAGAGAAAGGCAATGACTGAATAAGCAAGGTCTTTTTTTTTTTTAAACCATTAAGTAAGATGTTTTGCCTTCACTGAAGGCATCCTTAAATTTCAGCAAACAACACATTTGAATTTCCACATGCTTTTATTTCACAAGATTTTCAGGGACAACACTTTCCTGTATCGACACCTATAATCTGGGTACAGCAAATCCTAATAGGGAGGCATTTCTGGGTGTCACTACAGACTACTCAATGATGAGTAACAACAGCTGGCACGGAGAGTCCTTCCATTACACTATTGAGCAGGAAGAACCTTTCTTTGGGAGGTGGTGGTTGGCGGGGAGGGAACGATTATGTCAGTTGGGATTGCTAAAGTAGTCTTCCTGCCCTGGACAGGCCTTTGAATCAATGAGATGCAATAAAAAGGACTACTGAATAGGGTCTTACTTAAGCTAGTAAAAGATTGATTATCCTTCACAAAGAAGGAATAAACAAATACCCAATTCATGAATTAGCAAGTTGCTTTTCCTGCAGGGGATAGTGGCCACATAGCTCTCTTCAGTCAGTAATATGATTTTATACTGCAGTGGTCAGGGTCCAGCAAAAGGTGTGGCAGGTGTGGCTAATAACCTGGAGGTGAACCTTTCCCGTTTATATAAAGTGATAAAAATCAGGCTTCCTTTGACAGGCAAGGATCACTCTACAGATCTACGAGAAGACTTTCAGTTCCATTCAAAGCAATATATATTTCATATGATGGTAGATTTAGATTTGGAAGGGATCTCAGATCATCTAATACAGGAGTTCTTAATCTGTGTGAGTGTGTGTGTGTGTGTGTGTGTGTGTGTGTGTGTGTGTGTGTGTGAGAGAGAGAGAGAGAGAGAGAGAGAGAGAGAGAGAGAGAAAGAGAGAGAGAGAGAGAGAGAGAGAGAGAGAGAGAGAGAGAGAGAGAGAGAGAGAGAGAGAGAGAGAGAGAGATTTTTTTTGTTCAGAGGCTGAAGGAACTTTTTCCCAGGGGAAAAAAAATGTAAGTGCATAAAATAAAATACATAGGATTTCAACATATATATATGAAACTCTTGTTCAGTTGTGTCTGACTCTTCGTGACCCCATTTAGGGTTTTCTTGTCAATGAAACTGGAATAGTTTGTCATTTCCTTCTCCAGTTCATTTCATTTCATTTCATTTCATTTCATTTCTTTCTTTCTTTTTTTACAAATGAGGAGACTGAGGCAAATAGGGTGAAGGGACTTGACCAGGATTGCACAACTAGTGTCTGAGGCCAGATCTGAAGGGAGATGAGTCTTCCTGACTCCAGGCCTGGCACTCTATCCACTGTGCCCCATCCCCCAGCAGCCCATATTGAAGCACTGTTATCAGAAATGTTGTTTCTTTACATTTCATATCCCCAGATTAAGAACCCCTGACCTAGTCCAACCCCCTCATTTTACAGATGAGGACACTGAAGCTCAGAAGGGCCAACAACTTATTTAGGGTCACCCAGCTAATAATTGCCAGAGGCAACTTTTGAATACAGGTCTCCTACCTCCAAGTTCGACACTCTATCCATTTTCCTGCACTGATTTTTTGCTCTTCCTTCTCTGAACCCTACAGAGCAGTTTGATTTACCTCTGTGCTAACCCAATCATGAATCTTAAAGAACTTGTGTATGGCTTATTCCTCTGCTGGATTTCAAGCTCCATGAGGACAGGAATAGTGTCATCTAAAAACTGTCAATTCTAGCTAGTGGTGTGTTCCTCATACAGTAATGAATGTTGGCTGAAATTGAATACCTACTATGTATTGAATACCTACTATGTAATACCTACTATGTACCTACTATGTCCAGAATTATGACTAGGTTGTTGTGGATCCAAAAGAAGATTATCTCATGAACAAAATTCTATTCAGCAAACATTTAATAACAGAAACAAGATATGTCTTACCTTCAAGTAACTTCCATTCTGCTTTATATAAAAGATTCTACCTAGAAGGATCTTAGAATCTGGTTGGAGGAGGGGAGGAGAGTCACAGAAGTCAATTCAGTGAAATATTTCCAGAAGAGGAGGGGCACTACTGGAGAAAACCAATTGGGATTTGATGACTGATACAAGAAAATGTATATATAATAAAACGCTAAATTGAATGTAACCAAGGGACAAAATAAAAAAGGGCGGACATGATCAAAGGGAGAGAAGGGTTGCCTGAAATTACCCAGAAGGCTTAGCTGAGGAGGTGGGATTTGAGATGGGCCTCGAAGGGGGTGGAAGAGGACAGTTCAAACAAAGGCAAAGAGATAATAGAAATGAGTTTTGAATTACATTTTTCAGCAAAAGTGATAAACTTATATTAAACTACCAATGCTCATAACAGTGCCATGAGCAAGATGAACTTAGGGGTGATGCTAGACTTGGTTCATCTGTAACCTTTCTTTGCTTTTTTCTTAATCAGTCAACAGGCATCTAAGTGCTTGTTTTGTGCTGGGCACCCTGCTAAAATTTTGGATACCCCCGCCCTCCAAAAGGCAAAAATAGCCTCTTCCCACAAGGAACTCATATTCTAATGGGAGTCAAAATATGCAAGCAATTATATACAATGGAGACATACATGACACATACACAGATCAATTGTAAGGAGTCTCAGAAGGACTGCTGTGATTTTTTTTCTATTGTATTAATGAGGCACTGGGTTGAGTGGGCTCAGGCAATTTCCTCAGTTCCATATGTTTGACTCATTTATGAATTATTCAGACAATGAAGACTAAAGTCCCCACCCCTTCCCCAAGTACTGGGCTTTTTTATAGTGTAAAAGAAAGAATGCTTACCTAGAAGTCCACTGTCCCTTTTGACCCTAACCTACTATTTTACCTTGGATAAGTTAATACCTCTGGGCCTTAATTTCCTTATCTGTAAAATAAGTAATCCAATGAAAACCTTTCCAGACCTCCCTAAGATTGAATGTTCTACTGTCAGAGGTCATCCTGTAGACTGTAAGTTTCTTGGGGGCAGAGACTATTTTTGTCCCTGTATTCCCAGTGCCTAGGACTGGGTTTTGCACATAGTAGGTGCTTGGTGAATAAAAACTTTTTGGATAGAGTTGGAAAATGGAGAAGAAAGCCTACCCTATCCACCTCAGAAGGTTCAAGTGAGATAATGATTTTAAATGTAATATACAAAACTACAGTATCATTACTGGAAAGAAAAAATATCTGCTTGGTTACTTTGTTGCATCTCTGTGTGTAATTGTCCATACCTTCAGTTCTAAATGTAAAACTCTAAAAGGATCAAACATAAAACATTGTAGTGATATTAATATTTCTGGATTTTTAATTAGAGCGTTGAGAAGGGAGCTGGCTGTCAGATCAGTGGCCCTGCTCTATCTTTCCAAAGAAAAGAGAGAAAGTGGAAGACTCAGCAATGGAGTCCTGTTAGAGGATCCCATCGGGCATGGCCCTGATTGCAGTAGTTACAGACGGGAGTGGATTTGTGGAAAGTTTAGTTGTTGTGGATTTTCTCTCTCTCTCTCTCTCTTTCTCTCTCTGTATGGGGGTGATTTTGGGGAAACAGAAGCGGAATTTCGCGAGGAGGGAAAGCTTTGCGCTTTGATTTGGGGAGATTCCTGGGGAGTCATTTGTTCCTAGAAAAACCTTGTGCATTTCCCAACTTTTAAAGGTCGGAGGAGCTTTGGCACGGGGGCACGAGGGTGGGGGGCTGGAAGTTCTCCTCCCCTTTAAGCGGGCAGCACCCAGAGATCCCCAGAGCGCCGCGCTTCCTCCCCGTTACCTGAAGTGGGGAGGGGCTTGGGAAAGTTTGTGTTTGTTGCTGGCAAAGCGCCGGATGGGAGGCGCGGGCGGGCGGGCTGGCAGACGCTGCGGTTCTTTCGTTTTGCTTTCGGGAAGCGGTCGGGGCTGCACACTGTAGCCGCGGCCAGCCCTAGCGCTCGGCTCCCCGCCTGCTCCCAAAGAAAAGGAAGGAAGGAAGAGGTGAAAGAAAGAGAGAAGGAATCCACGGCCGCTCTCGCGCGCCAACTGAAGGGTCTCGGTCGGGGAAGCCCTTCGGCGGGAGCAGGCGCAGGAGTCTCCAGAGCCGGCGCGGGGCGGGCGCGCCGCCCCCCTTCCCCCGGGTGCAGGAGCGCTGACTCCGGAGCTGCGGGAGCAGGAGGCAGAAGCGAGGCGAGGCGAGGCGAGGCGAGGCGAGGCGAAGCGAGGCGGAGGAGGAGAAAGGGAAGGGGAGTTCCTCCCGCGCGGCCAGCCGGCATGGGCCACTCGGGGGAGAGGCCGCTGCTGCTGGCGCTCCTGACCCTCGGTGAGTCCGGGCTGGGGGCCCGGGCCCAATTGGGGGGAGAGGGGCGTGATGACTGCCGGGCGCGGGAGGGCTGCAAGCCGGGGGCCCCGCGACGGTGGGAGGGGAGCGGAGAGGATGGGCGGACTGAGGGGGTGTCCCTCCCCCCAGCGCGCGGCCTGGGCCAGCCCAAGGCTCCGGCCCCCCACCCCCGCCCCTGCCGGGCTCCCGGGACAGCCTGGGGCTGGGGGCCGGCAAGGAGCCGAGCGAAGCCTGGCTGGGCTTGGGGGCGCCCGCCCACTTAGCCGGCGTTTTGTCCAGAGCTTGACCGCCCGGATCTGGGGAGCCCTTTGATGGGGGGGCGGGGAGGGCAGTAATAGCTAGCTGTTGGTGCTGCGGTAACCCCCTTACCCCCAGCCCAGCTCAGCTTCAGGCTTGGAATCCAGCCGTTGCCCAACCAGAAGGCCAAGCCCTCCCGTGCCCATATCCACATTCAGGGCTCAGGCTGTGGGGGGAGTGGCGGCTGCCTGCCTGGGCTGCTCCAGCTCTACCTGTTGGCAGGCGGGGGAGCTAGGAGGCTGTTTCCTTCACCTTGAACACCTCGGCTGGGAGGCTGGCTGCCCGCCCGCCTGTCCTCCCGTCCGCCCTCGAGAGCCCTGGTCCCATGCTCCAAAGCGGAAATGTTTTCCTTTGATCTGCTCGTGCTGCAGACTCAGCTTCCCCCCCCCCCAAAACCCCCCCAAAACCCTTCCAACAACCGTGCACCACTGCACAAAGCCTGCGTTTCCTACCAGGAAAGAGCCATCCCACAAACTTTCCCCTCTAAAGGTGACCGATCTGGGTGTGCCGGAGCTGCAGTTTTACAATCGTGCTGCACTTTCTCCTTGCTTTGTTCAAGTGGTGGGTGCCTGAGTCTTTCCTTAACTTTTACTTGTTACTGGAGCTGCCTCCGCCTCTCTAACTGAAGGTCCACAGAAGGGACCCGAGGGCACTGGTTTCTCAACTATTTACCAACCACCCCCACGCCCCCAATCACCACTTCTGCCCCCAATCCCTTCCATCTGCACAGTTCAGTCTCCAAACTCCAGCAGTTTCTTTCGCTAATTGCATAAATCATAGGCATGGACACACAGGCATGGGTTACTGCCAAAGTCTGAGCCTGTCAGATGCTTGGGGACTCCTGGACCCAAATCATCGAGCATTTATTATGGGCTTCCCGTGTACAAGGTCACTTTGCTGAACGCTAGGGATGCAAACAAAAGCAAAAATCCCGGAAAACTAGTCTTGTGGACTAATGATTTGGACATCTGGCTTCTCGGCAGAGTTTGGGAAAGAATCTCTGAAACCTAGGTTGAAATGCTGTATTTTCCAACCCTCAGGCAAGTTAGTTACCCCTCTGGATCTTAGTTCTGTAAAATGAAGGAGTTGGACTCCAAGATCTTTAAGGCGCTTTATAGCTTTAAAACCTCTGGTGGCATAGCCAGGGCTGACCCATAGCTGTTCAGACAGCCCTGAGATTTCCTTTGTGGATGGGGCCTGGACCAACCTAGCCCCAGATGCATCCTTGCCGTAGGGCTTCTGGGCCATTAAAAGCCAGAGGTTCCCTACGGATTCCCCTCCTGACGCATGTAGCCTGTTTTTAACTCCCACCAGCAAAGCTGACTGAGTCCTTCCCCTTTAGCTAGCTGCTCCTCCCTTCTCGCTAGCACAGCCCTGGTGCCAAAATGAGGTTAAAATGAGAGGGGCACAACAGGAGCAGCAGCTCAGTCTTCCCCCCTCTCACATCTGCCTGAGCCTTCTACCTCCTTCCCTCAGGGAACTAATCCAATCACATGGTTTCAATTACCACCTATATGTGGAACACTCCCAGATTGCCCCCTCTACGTTCATTTCCCCTCTGTCTTCCAAACCTCTATCTCAGTAGAGATCTCACTCAACTCTTGATTCAGTTTGAGATTTATTGCCTAATGTGCTCATTGTTGTGGATGCAGCATTGTAGAGTTCTTATATCTCCTTGGGCATAGAGGTGTAGGGAGTCTGCAATACATAGGTATAGTAGGAAACAAAATGAAAGAAAATAATTTCAAGAAAGCTTGCTAACAATTGGGAGTGAATGGGAAATGTCCCATAGATCAGGAGGTACCTGAGGTGCCTCTTTGAAGGAAGTTAGGGCATTGCAGACATGGAGGACACTTAAACAAAGACACAGTCAGAGGCAGGAAATGGAATGTCATTTCTAGGGAAATCCAAAGGAGCTACTTTGGAGTAGAGTATGGAGGGTAGTAATATGAAATATGAAATAAAACAGGAAAGTTAGATGGGAGCCACATTGGGAAGGGCTTTTAGAAGCTAGGCTGAATTCATGTGGATGCTAGGCTAGAGTCAACAGAGAGAGCTATGGAAGATTTTAGAGTAGGGGAGTGACACTTAGGGTGACTTCACCTTAGCTGTGGAGGGTCGATTGGAGGAGGGGAAGACTAGAAACAGGAAGACTAGGAGACTGTCACAGTGGAGGGTACCACCACCATTCTCCCAGTCACCTTGGCTCAAAGCCTAGAGTTATCCTCAATTTCTTCCCCCTTCACCACATCCAATCAACTGCCAAGCTCTGTGTATTCTAACTTCATACCATCTCTCATATGTACGCCCCTCTTTCCTCGTCTGTTGTCATTACCTGTGTATGGGCCTTCATCACCTCATGCATGGACTATTGCTATTAGCCAACTACTAGTTGGCCTCCCTGGGTTGTGCCTTTTCCCCACTCCAATCTGTTGCCCACTCGGTTATCAAAGTGATCTTCCTAAAGTGCACGTCTAAGCATATCACTTCTTTTATTCAATAAACTCCAGTCACTCACTTCCAGGATCAACCATAAAATCCTCTTGTCATTCAAAGCCCTGCATAACCTGCCCCCTCTTCCTTTTCCAATCCTCTTACACCTTACTCCACTTCACATACTGTGTGATCCAGTAATACTGACCTCATTTCTGTTCCTTGAACAAGACACTCCATCTGCCAACTCTGTGTGTCTGCTTTTATTGTTTAGTCGTGTCCAGCTCTTTGTGACCCTATTTGGGGTTTTCTTGGACTGGTTTGCCATTTCCTTCTCCAGCTCATTTTACAGATGAGTAAACTGAGTCCAATAGGGTGAAGTGACTTGCCTGGCGTCACACAGCTGGGAAGTGTCTGAGGCCAGATTTGAACTCGTGTCCTCCTGACTCCAGGCCTGGTACTGTATCCACTTCACCACTTAGATATGTGTTTTCATTGACTGTCCACAATGCCTGGAATTCTTTCTCCTTACTTGCTAACTTCCCTGGTTTCCTGTAAGTCGTAGCTAAGATCCTACCTTCTGCAAGAAGTCTATCCTTTATGCTAGTGTCTCCTCTCTCTTGACTACCTCCAATTTAACCTGGTATATGTCGTATATACTGAGTTGTTTGCAGGTGGTCTTCCCAATGAGACTGTAAACTCCCTGAGGGAAGGGGCTGTCTTTTACCTTTCTTTGTATCTCTAGGACTTAACACAGTGCCTGACACACATAGTAGGTGGATAATAAATGCTTTTTGATTTGACTGACTTGACCTGAAAAGTCCAGGCCAGTGGTGGTGAAGGCCTGAACTACGGGGGTAAGAGATAAAAGGGGGCAAGTTTATAAATTCAATGTGCTTTGTGATCACTTCTCCCTCTTAGTTCTCCTGCTTATCTGACCTATCCTTCTTGCTATCCTTTGCTGAGTCCCCCTCTTCTTCCCATTCACTTAGTACAGGCATCAGCCAGGGCTCTATCCCAGGAGCAGCAAGAAGGCAGCTGATGCCAGAGATATTGAGGAGGCCGGTCAACAAGACTTGGCAAGTGATTGAATGGGGGCTGAGGGGAGGAAAAAGAATGAAGCATGATTCCAAGGCCATAAATCTGGGGGCCTGGAAGGCTGGGGGAGCCTTCAGTAGAAGTCCAGAAGTTTGGAGGAGTATTACGATTGCTTGTTTGGGACATTTTGATGCTACATCCAGTTGGTGATATTTCCCGAAGTTGGTGATGCAGGGTTGGTGTTCAGCTGGTCTGTAGATTTGGGAATTGTTTGCATAGATGTGATCATTAAACCCCTGGAGCCTGATCAGGTTTGCCAGAGGAAAGTAGAGAAAGGAGAAGGCCTAAGCAGGGCCTTTGGGAGACATTCATACCTAAAGGGTCAGAGGAAAATGTTTATCCAGCAAGATATTGAAACGGAACTTTCAGACAGGTAGGAGGAAGGCCAAGAGCCAGCAGGGATGTGGAGGCACCACTTTCAGGTTTCTAAATTTGCCACTGTATAGTTGGCATGAGAGTCTCACCCCCCACTGGTAAAAACTGCCCAGGAGGGAAGGATGTGGGAGTGTTCAGGGTAGGACTTTTCAAATAATGTCCCAGACTCTAGAAATGGAGAAGAAGCCAGAGGAGAGAGGGGGGTCCATTTTTGGTCTCTGTAAGTCAAGGGTCAGAGGAGAAGCAGGAGAGGAAATTCTGATTTCTATGACCTTCACAATACCCAGCCAGAGCCTGAGAGGAGTTGGGAAGATCTGCTTCATCTCCAGTTGGCCTTTCAGAACTTTCTTACTTTTCTCTCCTCCCTGCCTCTCACAAAGGTTTCTGAAAACTTAAAAGCCCAGTGATACTATCCCTGTGCCTCTGCTCCTGCAACACTCTGTCTGTCTCTCTCTCTCTCTGTCTCTCTCACATGCACACATTCTCTCTGTCTCTATATGTCTGTCTTTGTCTCACACACATGCACACATTCTCTCTCTCTCTCTCTCCCTCCCTCCCCCCCTCCCTCCCTCCCTCCCTCCCTCCCCCCCTCATCCCTCCCTCCCTCCCTCTCTCATTCATACACACTCCCTTTGGAGTGCTGGATGTGGTGTCAGGGAGACTTGCATTTGAACCCATAATCAGAAAATAGGTTTGTGACTCTGGGCAGATCATTAAACCTCTGAGCTTCAGTTTTCTCATCAGTAAAATGGGAATGATAATAGCACCTACCTGGCAGGGTTGTCACAAGGATCAAAGATAATGTACATTAGGCAGCATTGCGTAAATGGGAATCGCTGTAATTATTGCTGCTACTTGAAACTTAGTTTTTTTTAAAACGTTCATCAAGGTTGATGTGATATAAATAGAGCTCTGAACTTAGAGTGAGTTTGAGTATCAACTTTACCTTTTACTGGTTGGTGTCCTGTTGGGTAAGGCACTCACCCAGATGGCTTCTGAGATGCTGTGATTTCAGTTGAGATTGGTTCCTCATCTGTAAAAGATGTTGATGGTGACAGTGCTGTCTAGCTCATGGGGTTGTTGTGAGAATCAATTGAGGTAATGTATGTAAAAGGTTTTGTAAACCCAAGGCTCCACAAACAGGTAAGCTATTATTATTGTTTTTTCTCTTTTCCACTCCACTCCCCTGCCCCAATTTTCTAGTACTCTATTCTTAATTCAGTTCAATTGAAGCTTCCGACTCCAATTCAGCAGATATTTACCGAGCACTTACTGTGTTCAGAATAGTTTGGAAAGGTTGCAAAGATGAATAAAATACGGTCTCTGCAATGAAGGAACATACAGTCTAGTCGAGGGGGATAAAACAGGAGTACATTTTAACACCCATCACCATATAAATTCTATGAGAGGTAGAAATAAAATTCTCTGGTAGCTCAGAGGAAGTAATAATCCTAATCGTTCAATTCATAGCATGCTTTTGGGTTTGCATAAGACCTCGCATTCATTCTCTCTTTTCAGCCCAGGAGGCAGGTGCTATGAATCTTGTTATTTTACACATGACAAAACGGAGGGTTTGAGAAATGAAGTGAGTTGCATGTGGCCACACAGTGGGATTAAGAGCTGGAAGGGGTCTTAGAGATCAGCTTGTCCAACCCTGTTTCTTTAATGGTGAAGAAATTGGATCCCTCAATAGATAAAGTGACTTGTCTAAGGTCACGCAGATATTAAGGAACAGAAATGAGATCTGAACTCAGATTTCTCTGATTACAAGTACAGCATTCTATCTACTAGGTCCATTTGTAGAGATCCTGCAATCTTGGTCTTTTTTCCCCCTGTCTTTCACTTTGAAACCAGTTCACCATATCCCTTAAATCGTCCTCTTTCTTTCCCTTTCTAATAGTTTTTACCCAGATAGAAGTGTGAGTGAGTCCACACTGGCATGCCCGAAACTACCTTCCGGTTGGCTTACTTCTTCTAGCCTCTCCTCTAAGTTCTTTTCATCCATCCCAACAGGTAGCATGTTCCCAAAGTATCATTTTGATAGCACTTTTGCTTTGTGGCTTTCAAGGTCTCACATCCTATCTAAATGTTGCTTTCCCATCTATCTATTCACAGTCACTCCATCTCACCCAACCCAACTACCCTCCCTCATCTTCCTCCTCACCCACGTTTAGGCTTTCTCCCCTCAGGCCAGACAAGCCTATTTGCCATCCCTTGTGTGTGCATTATTCTGACCTAAAGGTTCCCCAAGTCACTTAATCTCTCTGTACCTCAATTTCTTCATCTATAAAATGGGGGAAGGGATTGGACTCATTGGCCTCCAAGATTACTGCCAAGTCTAAATCTATGATTCAGTGATTCATTCCTTTCCCTTCCCCACCAGTCCATGTTTTCCCTTCAAAACCCATCCCCACAAAGCCGTTTCTAGCTCTTATCAGAATAGATTGACTTGACTTTATAAGAGCATAGAATTAGAGCTAGAAGGATCCTTCAAGTTCATCTAGTCTGGCCCCTTTATTTTATAGATCAGAAACTGAGGCCTACATAGCCTATGGTCAAGGTCATACAGTTAGTAAATGGAAGAGCCAGGATTCCAACTCAGGTACTATTGATACCAAATTCAGCACTTTTTCCACCATACTACAGTGTGGCCTTGCCCGTGCTGAAATGTGTAGTTTCATGTGACATTATGTTTATTTCTGTCACCTCCCTTTATGTTATAGGCTCTTTGAAGACAAAGATCCTGCTTCTGGATCCTTCCCAACTAACACCTAGCACAAGACTCTGTGGATGCTGGTCACTGACAAAATGGTGGCTGCAGCCTTTCTCTCCACGTTTCACTCTTGCTGTTTGAGGTTGGGTGTGGGATGGAGATGCTGGGCAGAAAGTGATTGTGAGTGGGTCTGAGATTGAATAGGATGAGAATGGAAAGACTTGGGCTCAATTCTTAACACACAGTAAGTGCTTAAGAAATGCTTCTTAACTGACTGGACAACATTAGACTCAGGAGTTGATTCTCTGAGTGGCACCATAGAGACACGATGGCATTCCTCCAACCACACAATGGGTTCACAGACACTTCTTTGAGAAACATGGGGGTCTGAGTGTTAACAAAAGTGTAACTTTCCCCCAAAAAAAGCAGTAGTGGGGATAAAGGGGAAACTGGCTTGAGAGCCACTGGTGAATCCATTCAGCTTATCTATCTTTGAAGTGCTGTGGCCTTCAGAGGTTCCCTGGTGCTAATTTTAGCCTCATTATCAGAACTCCTGTATCTGCCAAACTGATTAATGCCTCGTCTAACTATAATTATTCTTATTAGAGCCTGCTGAATAGGAATTCTGGATGTCAGTGATCATTCTTTTTAGAAGGCAGCTGGATGGTCTACATGCATTTGACCATTTTTTAAAAAAAAGTTGAACAGCTAAGCTGATTATTTATCATAGATTTCCTGTACATTTTATATATTGTTTTTGTATAGTGTTATTGAGGTTTATGTGAGTATCTTACAGTTTAGTCCTTGAAAAGCAATTTTGGTGGGGCAGCTAGGTGGCACAGTGGTTAAAGCACTGGCCCTGGATTCAGGAGGACCTCAGTTCAAATCCAACCTCAGACACTTGACACTTACTAGTTGTGTGACCCTGGGCAAGTCACTTAAGCTTCATTGCCCTGCCTCCCCCCCTCAAAAAAGGGTCTTTGGTGCAAGGTAGGGAGGTGGAGTGGGGTGGAAAATCTGCCTAAGCAACTCATATATATAAATGGAATTTCATTGTACACATTTTCTAAAGATAAGGTGAAATCCACCAATTCAATCTAACAAACACCTTTTTTTTTTTTTTTTTTAGTGAGGCTATTGGGTTAAGTGACTTGCCCAGGGTCACATAGCTAGTAAGTGTTAAGTGTTAAGTGTCTGAGGCCGGATTTGAACTCAGGTACTCCTGACTCCAGGGCCGGTGCTCTGTCCACTGCGCCACTAACAAACACTTTTGAAATGCCTGCTACAATGATGAAAATATATAATGAAAAATAGTACTTGCCCTCAAGGAGCTTACATTCCACTGGGGGGGGGAGAGTGAAGGGAGGGAGGTTGACAACACATGTGTATATGTGTGTGTGTGTGTGTGTGTGTGTATATATATATAGAGAGAGAGAGACAGAGACAGAGAGAGAGAGACAGAGACAGAGAGAGAGAGAGACAGAGAGAGAGAGACAGAGACAGAGAGAGACAGAGACAGAGACAGAGAGAGTGTTATATAGTTATATAATATAGTTTATATATGTATACATGGTAATTTGAGGAGGGTGCAGAGAATACTCACAACATATTAGCTCTTTGGTTTGTTGAAATAATGTAACCTGCTAAAATTCTTCCAAATTTATCTTAGAGTAGTTGATATGCCCTAGTTGGCCAATGGACTGTGATAGTACTTGGAATTTTCCTTTTTCTTACTGATGGTGATCTTTTAGAGAGACTTACAGACTAGAAGTATGTCAGGAGATAAGGACTTTGTTTATACATGTGTATTCTTAGAGTGTTGGTTTTTCAACAGTTCTCCCAAAGCACCCCTCCCCAGGTCAGGTGGCCCAATTCAAGTTTAAGGACATTGTCTGGGGACTTTAATCAGATCTACCTTATAAATATGAAAGCAGTTGGAGGGTGGGAGCACTCATTTCAGACATGCTTGACGTAGGTACCCAATTTGCTTTAGATGGCACATGCTTCATTTTATGCCCTGGCCATCTTGACATCCCTCCTGACTGATGTAGATGACCTTTTCTTTATTCCTGCTCCCCACCCTCCTCCCTGATCCTTTCCAGGTCTGGGAACATGATAAAAATCAGTACTGCCCTTTCTAGGGGGAAGGCCATGTTTATTTGCTCCCCCTAAAGCCCCACAGACCATCCCTGTGACTTTTTAAACCCAAATACTTTCTGGGGCCACCCCTCCCCTGGAAAAACTGCCTCCCCAATGGAATGTAAGCCTTGAATATCTCCCCTTTATATTTGTAGCCCTAGTTCTTGGCACATGGTGAGCACTTAAAAAAATGTGTTTGTATTCATTCATTTCGAGGTAAGTGGCCAGTTAATTGTGTGAGGATGGATTCAAGTTGGGGTGGTTTTTATTATTAAAACCTAACTGAGGGGCAGCTAGGTGGTGCAGTGGATAGAGCACTGGCCCTGGATTCAGGAGGACCTGAGTTCAAATCTGGCCTCAGACACTTAACAATTACTAGCTGTGTGACCTTGGGCAAGTCACTTAACCCTCATTGCCTCGCCAAAAATTAAAAAACAAACAAACAAACAAATAAAAACAAAACCCCAAACCAAAAAACTAACTGAAACACTGCTCTTTCCTTCAAGTCCTTTTCTGACCCCTGCTCAGTGATACTTCCCCTCCTTGAATCTGCCAGAGTATTTCATGAACCCTTTAATACATTGATCATGTGATATCATGTAGTCTAGTTGTCCAGGTTTGCTTCTTATCTCCTTACCAGGCTGTGGGCACTGTAAAAGCAGAGAATGAATGGGTCTTATTGAAACTTTGAATCTGGCTGTAGATAGACAAGCAGTTATGCTAGGATGGATTGGCCTTTGGGGGAAGGGGGCAGGGAATAAAATAGAAGTACCCTTCAATGCCTGTCAGCATAGAAATGCCACTCCCATTACTCGTTAAACTCAGAGATTTAGAGCTAGAAGGCACCTAGGGCTCATCTAGTCAGCCCCCTAATTTTATAGATGAGGAAACTGAGGCCCAGAGAGGCCTAATGACTTTTTCTAAAATATTAAATGGGAGAACAAGGATTAGAATGCTGGTTTGTCTCTAAAGCAATTGTTCTTCCCCACTGTACCATGTTGTTTGGTTCATTGTGATTCCTGGGTAATAGGCTATTTTGTTGAATAGTGACCATCCCCAGTTGTTATATTCTTAGAAGATACCCAGTGGTAGGTTGGGGTACTTCCTTAGGAAGCTATGGTAGAATAGAGATGGGTGTGTTGATGGCTATGTACGGTATGGTTTATTCTAGTGTCATTGGGGAGGGGGGCACCATTTTCCCCTTATCTTTTGCAGAACCATTATTTTTTCACCTGGAAAGGATCTTGTATTAGAAACTGTAGAGGCTCACTGTCTGGTGTGCTAGGATGCATCTATGCTTCCAACCAAATACCTCGTAATCATCATACCTCCTGAACCAGCAAATTAGACTCTCCGCTGAAGAGTACCACTGACACTTCCGTTACCGAGGCCTCTTTTGAGTGGTCACTCTCATCTGCTGCAGATATCCCTGTTATTGATTCCTAGTCCAGGCAGATACGTTGAAAGGAAATTGGCTGAGCAGATGCCAGCCCCTGAATTTTTGGAGTTGGATTGGGGCTTATCCAATTTCTTTGCCCATTATTTCTTTGGCTGTTACTGTGCCTTTTTGGTTGTCCACCCCAAGATTATCAGGAGAAGATAATTTTATGATCATTAGTTAAAGGTTTATAGTGTCATGGTAAAACTGACCAACTATAATGAGTTTTAGAGGCACACTCTCTATATTATATTTAACCATTATATATGTGTATATGTATATTTATATCTGTCACTTTATCTTTATGCCCTTTCCTTTGTTAATATGGATAGTTTCTGAAGAGGTAGCTGGCTTTCGATTTCTTTTTTTTTTGTGGGGCAATGGGGGTTAAGTGACTTGCCCAGGGTCACACACACACACAACTAGTAAGTGCCAAGTGTCTGAGGCCAGATTTGAACTCAGGTACTCCAGAATCCAGGGCCAGTGCTTTATCCACCGTGCCACCTAGCTGCCCCTGGCCTCCAAATTTTAAAGAAAATGCTTATTGACTGACCGACTGACCAGGGTTCATATGCTGCTTTTGATTCCTATTAACTGTGTGACCATAGACAAGTCACTCGGCCTTTTAATCCCCCAGACAACTAAGTCTAGGGCAGCTAGGTGATATGGTAGATAGAACACTAAGCCTGTAGTCAGGGAGACCTGACTTCAGATTTAGCCTCAGACACTAGCCGTGTGACCCTGGGCAAGTCACTTCTTTGCCTCCTTTTCCTCATCTGTAAAATGAGGGGGAGAAGGAAATGGCAAACCACTCCAGTATCTTTGCCAAGTAAATACTAAGTGGGGTCACAGTCAGATATGACTGAAAAAAACGACAATAACTCTGGAACCCTGTACCTCTCCCTGAGCTGCAGTTGCCTCTTCTTAAAAATGAAGAGATTGAGTTAAATGGCCCCTTCAAGCTGGAACATTTCATGACTACTCGAGCACCTGTTGTTTACAACATGGACAACTTCTTGTATTTTGGGGCCTCTCTGGCAGTTGTCCCAGATTCTAATGCATGATTCCTGTCTGTAGTGGGTGTTTCTGCTCTTTCTCACCTTCCCGGCTGGTGCCTCTCCACTGCAACTTAGTTGGTGCCACCTAGGGCCCCCCCCCCACCTTGTTTTCTACCTTCCAGGATCAAAGGGATTTTGTTACTGTATCCTCATTACACCCATTTCTTCTGTTGGGAAAATGTAGCATTTCTCCTGGGAGCCTTGATGTTTTTTCAGTCATTACCAAAGTAGCCCTACAGAAGGGGAAATAAAGTCAGGGCAGTGTAGGAGAATAGCTAAAACAATCACAAAGAAACTTTCTTCTCTGCCTGCTTTTGTCTGGCTTTGGGAACAGGGGGTGGGAGTCATTGAGAGGAAGGCTCAGGCTCAATGTAGAGGAAAGCTTCTTAATTGAAATTGTCCCAAAGTGGAATGTCTCAGGACAGGTAGTGAGCTGCCTCACCCTAAAGGATCCTAGAATGATAGATGTAGAGATCCAAAGGTCTTCTGGCGGGTAGTGTAGAGGGAATTCCTGTAATAAAGGGATGGGTTGGACTAGATGACCCTAGATGACCTCTGTGCCTCATACCTTCTGACTTGAAAATTCTGTATCTTTTCTGCAAATTGTGGTCAATGATGCAGACCTTGAGCAAGCCTGGGCTTAAATAAAGACAATAAGAACAACAAATATTTGTTAAGTATCAGCTGCATGCCATACACTGGGGGAGATACAAAGATTAGATGATAATAGATAGTATTTACATAGAGCTTTTAAGGTTTGCAAAGCACTTTTACAAATACCTTATTTTATCCCCACAAGGAACCTGGGAGGAAGGTGCTATTATTACCTCCATTTTATAGATCAGTAAACTGAGGCAGACAGTGGTTAAGTGATTTGCCCAGGGTCACACAGCAAGTAAGTGTTTGAGGCAGTATTTGAACTCAGGTCTTCCTAACATAGATCCAGCATTCCATCCAGTGGGCCAACTAGTTGCCTTCTAAGAAAAGACCTGGTCTTGTTTTCACTGAGTATATAATCTGGTAAGGCAACAAGATGAATTGTAATACACAACAACACATAACCAGTCATTTAAGAGGTGCAAAACAAAGCATGAGCTCTGCAGGGGAAGGCTGTCAGCAACCAGGAGCATTAGAGATAAATAAAATCTCCCCCTCCCTTTTAAAAATGCTCTTGTCACCATATCCCAATCCCTCTTTGCCTTGTGTCCCCTGTAAAATGAAAGCCCAATGAGGGCAAGCACTTTGTTTTCTGGTCAGTGCCTGCCACATACATTGATAAACCCTTAATAAATGTTTGCTTGTTGATTTCAAATTCAGCCTGGGAATGGGACTGAAAACACTGTCTTTATTCTGGAATAAAACGAGTCCCAGGTGAATTGAATGACTTGTCCAAGGACAAAGGAAACTGAAGTTAACGAAAAGGTTCAGCCTTCCTCTGTTGTGTCAGAGCATGACCATGATAATCTGAGAGATGGGAGAGTCCAAACTGAGCCCTTGGTGAATGAGATGCTTGTTTGGAGGAGGGAATCAGGAGAAGAGGTATCTCTGTATCCATGGAGGGAGGGGTGGCAGTGTTGGGTGGAAACAGCCCCTAGAAAAACATCCGCACAGTATCCCCCTCACACCCCAAAGCTATTGGCAGAAACCTTAATAAAGATAGTGTCTAGTTATATGCTTTGTAAGTGACCTAAATGAATAAGAATATTTATCCAGTCCTCCTTGGGTATCTAATAAAGCTAGCCTCACAGCAGCCTTGTGGCAACCTGCAGATGCTGCTATTGCTGCCTCTTCCGGTGTTAACAATGGTGCCACACTTTACCCCACTTGCCCTGTGTCATCCTGATACCTTGGAGGCATCCAGAGTTCTGCAGGAACAGATTCTGTTCAGAGCAGGGAGGATGGGTAGTGATTTGTGCACTTATTGCATCCTGAATGTGCTAGAAAAGAATATTGGTTGCTTTGGTACCTGTCCAGTAGGCTGCCTTAGCTTATGCTGCACAAGGAAAAAAAAATCTCTCTTGGCACAGGTGTTCATTTTCCATTTTCTGAGTGCTGGCATGTTTAAAGGTTTACTTATTTATTAGCAGATGATGCAGTCCATCATTTTGAATCGAGGAATCTGTAGAGTTTAAAGTAAAAAACACAGTGGCTAGTACTGTGCCTTGCACATAGTAGGTGCGCAGTAAATATTTGCTGAGTTAAGTACTCACACAGCTATGATTCCCAGATGGGAGTGAATCTTTTTATTCCTATTACTGTGCTCAAGGCCAAAACACACTCTTAATCTTTCCCCCTCCTCTTCAGCCTCCTGAAGGTTTTCATTATCATCATTCCTTAGGGAAAATTCTCAAGATAGAGGACACCACATTAGGCCCTCTGGGAAATTATAAAGGAAGTGGGGACAGAGTCCATCCTAGAAGCCTATCAGTGTATAGACACATAGTCATGAGTGCTACAGGGTGGGGCACCCGTAACTAGAACAATGGCAGCCTGCTCAAATCTGTCTAGAAAGCTTTTATGTCCCAAGGGGCTTCTGAGCAATGTTTTAAGGGACGCCCTCCCAAAAAGGCACCCACATGGTCTGTCATATAGAAGAGGAGGGCTATCTCAGTGGACAGTCATGGCTAGCCCAGGCCTGCAGAAGCAGGAATAGTTGAACCGTGTCTGGACTGTGTGCTTTTTGGTGATTAGCTGATGTAAGCTGGGAAAGCCAGAGAAGTCCAACAGAAAGAAAAATTAATTATAAGGCTCAGGTCTCATGGGGCATGAATATTAATTAATATCTGAGGATGGGTGATTGGATCAAGAAGAAAAAATGTGAGAGAGATTGGAATCCATTCAAAAGGATGGTGGTATTTTGCTGAGCAACCTGAGCCCATGTGGATGTCCTGCACAGGCCCGTTGGGGAAGTACAGGATGTTATACTGGGATATTAATGTAATGAGGCAGCTGCTAATCCTATTTTTATTTGTCTTTTATTGGAGAATAGCTCATGAAACAATTGCTGATGTTCCCCTGTCAGGTAGTTTAAAGGAACATTTCTTCAAAGGGCTAGCAAGTGATAATCCAGATAGGTAGCTTTTAGAGGAAGGATGGGGATTTTGGGTTGGTTTCCAATGGAAACAATGTTTATATAATTCTGTTGCCTGTTCATCTTTGAGTCCCACCTTAATAACTTGTTGTCCCACAAGCTATTTCAACCAAAAGAGAAGTTTGGGTGCAAAGCTTAGTAATGTGCTTTATAGCTAAAGGAACCAGGCTCCCATATTCTTTCTCTCACTATTTCCCCAATATATTTTGTAACATGTGTCCTTGTAGGACTGTGTAGAGTTTACTAAACTAGGTGCCTGTGGATGGATACAACCCCTCTGTGTTCTCCTGTAGCTCATGGACTAACATTGGATTAGGTTTAACCAACAAGATGAAAAACAGTGCAGGATTTGTACATTGTTTTCTGACCTTAAATCTTAGATAACAGGAAGAATTAGTTAACAGCTGAAGAATTGATTTTAAAAATTAATTGAGGGGGCGGCTAGGTGGCACAGTGGATAAAGCACGGGCCCTGGATTCAGGAGTACCTGAGTTCAAATGCGGCCTCAGACACTTACTAGCTGTGTGACCCTGGGCAAGTCACTTAACCCCCATTGCCCCCCAAAAAAAAAAATTAATTGAAAAAGTTTAGCATTTAAAATAGATCATTGGACACACAGACTGATAACATCCACTTATCCCCCCATCCCATCTGGTAGACTTGAGGGGTTCTTAACCTAGGGTCTAGGAAGTTCTTTTTTTGTAATGTAAATACTATTTTAGTTTTCCAATTACATGTAAAGATAGTTTTCAACATTCATTTTTGTAAGATTTTGAGTTTCAATTTTTTCTCCCTCCTTTTCCTTCCTCGCTCCTGAAGCCAGCAAGCAATCTGATATAGGTTATACATTACAGTCAAGTTAAACATATTTCCACATTAGTCATGTTGTGAGAGAAGAAACAAAACAAAAGGGAAAAACCATGGAAAAAAAAAAACAAATTGAAAATAGTACGCTTTAATCTACATTCAGATTCCAGACTCCATCAGTTCTCTGTCTGGATGTGGAGAACATTTTCCTTCATGAGTCTTAGAATTATGTTGGATCATTGTATTGCTGAGAAGAGCTAAATCAATCATAGCTGATCATCACACAATGTTGTTACTGTGTACAATGTTCTCCTGGTTCTGCTTGCTTTACTCGGCATCAGTTCATGTAAGTTTTTCCAGATTTTTCTGAAATCCACCTACTCATCATTTCTTATAACACAATTGTATTCCATTATATTCATATACACAACTCGTTCAGTCATTCCCCAATTGATGGGGATTCCCCCAATTTCCAATTCTTTGCCACCACAAAAAAATGCAGCTAGAAATATTTTGTGCATGTAGGTTTTTGTTCTTTTTTAATGATCTCTTTGGGATACAGACCTAGTATTGGTATTGCTGATTCAAAGGATATGCACAATTTGATAGCCCTTTGGGCACAGTTCCAAATTGCTCTCCAGAATGATTGGATCATTTCACAACTCCCCCAACAATGCATTAGTGTAGGAACTTCTCTTTTTAAAAAATTGATAATTGCTTTTCAATATAATTATTTCCCTTTGTTATCCTACGTATCCTATATATCATGCCTTTCAAGGCATTATTTTAATAAGGCCTCCATAAGCTACCTCAGACAACCTAAGGGGGCCATGACACAAAAAAAAGTTCAAGAAACTCTGTGAGAACCTTACCCTCTAAGGCACACTTTGTAGGTATCCTGGATATATTTATTTATCAATTGTCTCCTTCAGTAGAATGTAAGAACCTTGAGGCAGGGATTGTTTCTGCTTTTCTTCCTATTCCCAGTGCTTAGCCATGCCTGGAATGTGGCTAAAGAAATGCTTGTTGGCTTTCTGAATGGATGGTTTGGAAGACCATGGCTCCGATTGCCTCTTAGATCAAATCCAAAGTTCAATTGGATAAACTGGATATTCTCTCCCAGCTCTGTGTTCCTACTCTTCCCTCTGGCTAGCAGCTAGCCCTCTCTCCTTCCATATCAGTCTTTCCAGGCACGGCTCAAGACGCTTCTCCATGAAGTCTTCCCTAATCCTTGCCCTATCCCCTTAGTACTTGCGGACGGAGTTAATACCCTACTCTTTGTATTTGCTCAGATATTGTCTTGGCAGTGTTCCTGACTTGATTTTATTTTGTTATGAGAGGCAGCAGGATGTAGTGCAAAGAGCAATGGATTTGGAGTATGGATCATAGATGGGGAGCCAGAGTGCACTTTAAAGTCCAGGCCTCATTATTTTAGGGAAGAATAAATTGAGCCCCAGGTGAATTGAATGACTTGTCCAAGGTCATACAGGAAGGTGTCAATCCACAGTTTATATCTGGCTCAAAGGATCCGATTTAGACTTGGAATGTTAGAGACCATTGAGTTCAAGCCTAGTCTCCATTTTACACATCGAAAAACTGAGATAAATGAGTTTAAGGGATTTGTCCAAGGCAATGCTACTACTAAGTGTCTGAGGCAGAATTTGAATTGAGGTCTTCACACCGAGTCTAATCCCCTACACATTGTGCTACCTCACCATTCTCTATCTAGGGCACCCTCCGAGTCTGTCCCTCTTTCCACTGCGCCATGCTGTTTCTTTGGGTTAATATCTCAGTTTTGTAAGCCATTTCTCCTCTCTGGGCCTCAGTTTACTTATCTGGAAGACGAGGGATTTGTTTTTGTTTTTTGTAGGGCGGTTGGGGTTAAGTGACTTGCCCAGGGTCACATAGCTAGTAAGTGTCAAGCGTCTGAGGTCAGATTTGAACTCAGATCCTCCTGAATCCAGGGCTGGTGCTTTATCCACTGTGCCACCTAGCTGCCCCGAGTCCTTCACTTTTGATCCTAAGAAAGGGATGGGGTTAGAGCATAGAAAAAGAAGGGCTAAGAAGATTTGCCTTGTCACTTAGATGGATTTTCTAATTCCATCTCTTGGCATCCCACGTGGAAGGTGAATGTAACTTCTTTTTCCACCTTCTTTTCTTGCCTGGTAGTTATGGAGGTCCCCAAATACCTTCTTACGGCCTCTTCTCTCAGACCCAGCTTCTTCTTTTAATCTCCTCTCTTCAGTGCCTCCTAAGTTCTCCTTGGTCCTTCTTGTCCCTTCACCGGTCTTCCTAGCTCCAGCACTTATCTCCTTTGGGACAGGTTTATTCCATACCATAGAGCATGCACTTGTTACTCAAGTGACCTTAGGAAGGTCCTTGCCCTTGCCCCAGGCAATTATGTATAGACAATTGGTGCCAATGCCAGACAGTCAGAGGGTCCTTTTGTGCAGCACAAATCTCAATAGTTCTTTCAACAAGAAGAAGCTTCTATTGTGTGCCAGGTGTTGGTCTAGGCCCTAGGGATACATTGCCCTTCTCCCTGCTTTCAAGGAGTTTACAGTCCAGTTAGGAAAGAGATATCACATGCTACCTTCTTGTTTAGGGTTTGCTTGCTTTTTTTTAAATGAATACATTCTGAAATACTAAATGAGGGATAGAAACAATAGCTGCCCCAAGAGTTCAGAGGAGGGGAATGAAATCACTGTGGACTGGAGGTGAAAGAAGGTGCCAGTGAAGGATGTATGTCGGTTCTCATCTCTCCATCTCTCTTCTCCTTTCTTCACCTGATTATATCTGCCTAAGTATTTTCAAAGGTAATAGTGCCATGTCTAGAATAGAAACCATTCAGCAGGAGCCAAAGCTTGCAAGTGGTTGGCTTTGTGGAGCTTCGTTAATGAACTTGATGTTGCTATTCTGGGGGTGTGGGATAATGAGATTGTGTCACTTCACAGAAGTGTTGAGCACCATCCTACCGGAATGATGCTGTGGGTCTCAGCTGAGTTAACTAACTGGAGTTCATTTTGGATGATGTTCTTGGCAAGGAGCTTTTTTTGAACATTGCATTGGGAATTGGGGGCAGGGAAGTGTTTTCCTGAAGTAAACAAGATTGACTAGTTCTCAGCTGGTTGCAGTAGTAAGATCTTGGATGGGGCTGTCTTTCTCTCACCATCACCATCATTCACCTTCCCTGGAATCGCCTGATTTCGTCATTGAGTTGGTTATAGGTTCTTCTCATTGAAGAATTCCCTGTCTCATTAAGGTTACCTGGCACTGTGATGCACACACAATGGCACCTTGCTGAATGAATGTGTGTTGAATGAGGGAAGTGCAGGAATGGGGACCATTCTGGTTGGGGTTCTTAATTGGTAAATGAACCCAGAGTCTTTTGTTTGCTGTTCAATCGTATGTAACGTTGTATAACAGGGTGGCAGCCTGCCAGAGTTCTGCTGAGCTCCTTAGGTTGGCTCACAGCTGTGGACAGCAGAAAGCAACATCCTTAGCCCTGGGTGTCACCTTCGGAGTTAAACCATGCCTGTTAGTGCCACGCTGAAGCCTTCTGTAACAGATAAGTAGCTGACAGTCATATAACACTTAAAGGTTTGCAAGGTACTTTTCCTGGGTCTCATTTGATCCCCCCAATAACCCTATGAAGTAGGTTCTATTATTATTCCCATTTTACAGATGAGTACACTGAAGCTCAAGGAGAAGGGAGTCAGTAAAATGACTTGCTCTTGGTCACTCAACTAATAAGTATCAAGGCAACCTGTCTTTTTTTTTTCAAGGCAGTGAGGGTTAAGTGACTTGCCCAGGGTCACACAGCTAGTAAGTGTCAAGTGTCTGAGGCTGGATTTGAACTCAGATCCTCCTGAATCCAGGGCCAGTGCTTTATCCACTGCCCCCGGCAACCTGTCTTCTTGACTCATAATTGTAGCCCTCCAGACAGAAGTAAAGGGATATAGGAGAATAGAGAAGAAAAAAAACTAGGCATGAGGAATGGAGAGTGGTAGGTTGCTACCAACAGTGGCCTCTCTAATGGTTTAGAGTCATTTTTGCAAAGCCCTCTCAAAGAACAAGGCTGAAGTAGGGACTTGATACATAAGGGACTTGGTGAGTCTCTGTATCATCAAATCTAAGCATAGAGAGTGCTGGAAATGACAAAGTGATGAGGGATACAGGACAACTTCTGGGACCTCTACCAACATGAATGTCATTTGAGTCAATCAAATTACCTTATCCCATACAAAGTAACCAGAAGATGCTACACACTGATTTTAATCAGAAGTAAGACCAAGACTGAGATTTCTCTATTAAATCTCTATTAAATTCAGAGACTTTAGGCCCAGTGAAAAGTCTTCAGTCAATTTAGCTATCCTTTAGAGCTATTGAATGAAGTGAAATGACACCATACAGGAAGTATGTTTGATTAGATGAGGAGACATTCATACCCTGTGAGTTTAGTAAAAAATAGGCCAATTTCTAGTATCTAGCAGCTTAGGAGGGAAGCATTCCAGCCAAGCTCCTGAGAAGAAATTACTTTAGGGGATGGGAGAAGAACCCTGCCTTTGGACTCAATCTTAGTCTTGATCTCTCGTCTCTGTCTCTCTGTCTGTGAGTGTGTCTCCATATCTCTCTGTCTCTGTCACTCTGTCTGTGTCTCTGTCTCTCTGTGTCTGTATCTCCATATCTCTCTGTCTGTGTCTGTCTCTCGTCACCCCCTGCCTCTAATAGAGGAGGACCTTGTGATCTTGAAAGGATATACTGGATCCAATGAGGAAAAGCAGATTCAGGGAACCCAGCAGAGAACCCGAGGGGACTATACCTAATGACTTCTAGGAGTTAGGAGATTTTTTTCAAATACATTTTTGCTGTACGTGCCCTTTCAGCTTAAATCCACCTTCCCCTGGACTCTGTAAATGATAAGAGTGTGTGTCACAGGCAGGATGATGGTAGAGGGGGGTGTGTTGTACTTATTGTTCTTACTATACCATTAACTAAAAACTGATTAGAAATGACTAATGGATAATCAACGGATCATCAATAGGGAAAGCACATTGGTGAACTATAGCAGTAGAAAACTATTTCCTACCCCACCTAGGTTATTTCTAGAATCCAGAGGGGAGGAAATAGCAGCTGTGCTCTGCAGACCCTGCATGGGGCTACAAATGTGGGGTGGGGGTTGTCAGAGTTAGTCCAAGCCATATGCAATATGTTCTTTGTGGATCTGTCTTTCCTCCGCTCCTTTTGACTTCTGGTATGTGACCAGAGGATTGTTTTTGAAGGACAAGATGGTAGTTATTAAGCCTAGATATTCCATCTGTTAATAAATAGTTATTTAGTACCCTCATTGTTCAAATGCCAAATGTACGTTTGCCTAAAAGACTGTTTTATGGAGAACTCACACAAGGCAGGCGCTCACATGGAAGTCAGAAGAAGCGATAGAAGGACACTCAAGGTCTCTCCGAACAACTCAATCAGTTGTGAGACATGGGAGACACTGGCACAGGACTGTCTGGCGTGGTGTGCCCACATCAAAGAAAGTGCTGTGCTGTGTGAGCAGAGCAGAATTTCAGTAGCTCAAAAGAAATGTGAGATGTGAAAATTTAGAGACATGTCCAACAAAAGTTTCATCTGAACTATTTGTGCCCGACCTGTGGAAGAGCCCTCCCAGCTCATATTGGGCTGATCATCCACAGTTGGACATACTGTACATTGACCTGACGTAGTGATGTCATTTTGGAACTCTTTGATTATGAAGGACAGCAGCCAAGTGCCCACAATTTGATAAGTATTATGTTAGATCTTTGGGGGTACATATTAGGCATGAGCCTTAACTCCATATACTTTGAAGTCTTGAATACAGAAGGGACCTCAAAAGGTCATCTCTTCCAGCCCTTGTTATCAAGTAGGACTGCACATAGACATATAATTGGTTATCCTCTTCTTAACATTTACACAAATTCTATCCCGTGGTAGGTAGCAACAGTTCTAAACTACCCTTTACCTGAGTCATCATGTGCCATCTTCTCCCATGCCTTCCCCCTGACTTCTCTTTGTGATGGATGGAGATATTGCCAGGATTTTGGGATGAAACAGAATCTCGGTTTATGAACCATAATCCCATAGGTCATAGAAGAGATTTAAAATATGGGTGTCAACAACTTCAGCTCTTCCATTAATTTCCTGTTGACTTGGCCAAGTGTTTTATTATCCACTCATCTGTAAAATGGACGTTTGGCTATTAAGGTGGTTTTATTAATGATCCAACTTAGATACAAATGACCAAATACAATGACTGGAGATCATGCTACAGATGGACATTGCTATTTAGGTGCTGAGGAGGAACAAGGTTTAAGCTTCTCTGTGTTCCCACCAGTCACCCTTCCTCATTACTTCATGCCCAAACCCAAGAGAGGGAGTGCCTCATGTAACCCGACCTCCTGGGAAAATAATAAAATCTGTCATTATCTCAGAGCCACACCTTGAACCTTGCCATTTCTCAGAACTGTTCTTCCACAAAAGATCTCAAACCCTGAAATTCTCTTCTTTGACTACAATCTCTTACCTTTCCCACTTACTCCTGTTGGACCTTCTTCTTGCTTTCATTAAGTCTTCTCTCTAATTGTTCTTCCCCTCTCTGTCTCTCATCAGTCATCTTCTTGTCTTCTCTTTCCTTAAGAGCCTTCAGTGTCCCCCCCCACATTGTCATGGGCAGCCATTTCAACTCTGCCTTCTTTAGTATCATCTCTTGGCTGCTTCATCTTCCCTGGTTTTCTCCCACTGTGTATTGTCTTTGTTGTGCCAATGTTGATGTAAAGCATAAACAAAAACCAAAATCAAAACTCGAATTAATCTGTGTTCATGGAGACTACCATCAATGGATGTTCAGTAACTTCACCAAGACCCCTATTTTTGCTTTACAAACTTTTTATTTATGGTTCATGTTGATTCCTTATTGAATGATTACCCCCCGCCCCTGCTTTAAGGTCTTCACCTCTACTCTTTGTCTCTTTCATTTGACCTTACCTCCTCCTTTATTGAGGTAGAGGCTATCCAACATGAGAACTCTCAACCTCCTCTCTTCTTCAACACTTCTCTGTATCTTCATTTGTCCTTCTTCCTTCCCTGCTTGCTTAAGAAGTGGCCCTTCTCCTTTCCAAAGCTAACCTTCCTCTTGAGTAATTGATCCCCATCCTTTCCTATATCCTTCAGAATATTGTTCCTTTTAGTCAGCCAGTCCGTCTCTTGCATCTTCAGTCTTTCACTCTCCATATCTTCCTTCTCCACTGCCTACAAATGTACTCATCCCCCCATGAAGAAAATACCTTTTTAGATCCCACTGCCTTCTTTTTGCTGATGAACCTTCTGGAAAGAATAATCTGTATTCACTCCCCTTGCTTCCTTACCACTTGCTCCTGTATCCCTTGCTTTGTTTCTAATCAGATACATTTTTTACTGAAATTGTTCTCTTAAAGGTCATTCATGAGTAGCTAGTCATCAAGACCAGTAGGTTTTAATCAGTATTCATCTTTTCTGGCCGGTCTGCTTCATTAGATGATGCTGACCACTTCTGCCTCCTTGAGATTCTTTCCTCCACTGGGCAATAGCATTCTTTTGTTTCTCCTACCTCTCTGGTCTCCTGTTCTGAATCTTCTTCAGACTCTTAAATATAAATGTTCCCCAGGGTTTTGTTCTTGGTTCTCTTCTCTCCTTATACTCTGTCCCTCAGCAATCTCATTTATTAATCAACCAGGAAACATATATTAAGTAAGCCCTGTGTACCGGGCATTGTCCTAATTGTAGGGGATTAAAAAAAGAAGCAAAACCATTCCCTTCCCTCAATAAGCTTTTCAGCTCTTCTATAGATCACTCCCCACTTTGTATCCTTAGAACAATTTCTCTTGAGTTCAAGATTCGAATTTCTAGCTCCCCACTGGCTACTTCTACCTGGATGTCTCACTAACATCTTAGACTCTGTCTCTAAAATGAATTTAATTTCTCTATGGGCCTCTGTCCTGCCATTCCTTTTCAAAACAAATTACCAAGAAAAAAATCCCAGTTCTTACCAGCTCTTCTATTTTTATTTACACTACCACCATCCTTCTAGTCCCCGAGCCGGGAAATCTTGACTTCATATTTGATTCTTCTCTTTTCTTTGACTCTCACACCTACTCAGTTGCTAAAGTACATTGAGAGTATTTTAAAAAATGCTTCTGCTGTAATATTATCCTTAGCTATTCTCATTTTCCCCATCTGAGTTCAGGCCCTTTCTATTTTATTTTTTACTTAAATCATTGCAGTACAATTTCCCTTCCTTAGATTAATCTTCCTAAAGCACATTTCTGATCTGGTCATTCTCATACATAAGAATCTTCAGGGACACTCAATTGCCTGGCATTCAAAGCCTTGCTTGAGCTGTTTCTAATTTTCCTTTTCAGTCTTATCTCCTCTTACTTCATTTCCCACATATTATCCTTTAGCCAAACTATATTACTTTAAGAACATAACCCATGATTTCCTACCTCTGTGCTTTTGTTTGTACTGTTCCTTCTTCCTGAAATTCCCTTCTCTTCCCCATCTTTGCCTGTTGAAATCCTTCTGTTCTTTGTGTCTCATCTCAAAGCCTCCTTTAAGCCTTCCTTCATCCTTCTCTAGCCAGAGGCCTCTTTGCCTTGCATATAAACTCAGCTGCCATGCTTATCACATATATAGATGACAGTGAGTTGGGAGGGGTAGCTACTTAATTTAATTACTTGGGTCAGGATCCAGAAAGAACCCTGGGTCATGACAGCCTAGAATGCTACGCTGAGTCTAATAAGATGAAAATCAGTAGAGATAAATGTAAAGATTTATACTTAGGTTTGAAAAATCAACTTTGAAATGCAGGATAAGGTAGGCAGTATTAGCTGTTTGGTGTGTGTGTGTGTGTGTGTGTGTGTGTGTGTGTGTGTGTGTGTGTGTGTGTGTGTGTGTGTGTGGTGGGGGGGAACCCTGGGGATTTTAATGGGCTATAAACTCAACATGAATCAGGGATGTGATGTGGTAACCAAAAAGGCTAATGTGATCTTGGCCCAAAATGAGAGAGCCATAATTTCCAGCAACAAGGTAGTGATAGCCCTGGACAGACATCTGAAGTTCTGTGTCCAGTTTGGGGCATCACAGATTAAGAAGAACATAGATAAGTTGAAGTGTCTGTCCAGAAGAGGGCAACGAGGATGGCGAACTGCCTCAGGTCCTTATGAGGATCACTTGAAGGAATGAATGAAGAATGCTCAGCCTGGAGAAGAGGAGACTGAGCGGGGAGCTATGAGAACATGCTCTAATATTGGGGGAGGGGGATTAGAGCTTGAAGGGACTTCAGAAGCCACCTAGTGTTAACCCCCCGTTTTATAGATGAGGAAACTGAAGCCAAGGAGGCTGAGTGACTTGCCCAGGTCACACAGCTAGTAAGGTCCTGTTGACTCCAGGGCCAGTGCTCTATCCACAGGGCCACCTAGCTTCTGCTCCATTTCTAACCTGATTGGTTTACCTCTTCTTGGGCAGCCAGGTGACCCTCTGCTTCTGGCCCTCATCACATTGGTCCCAGTCTTGGTGTGAACACCCAATTGGCTTTAGCACTATTTCAGCTTGGAGTTCCCAAGTGCATGCAATCCACCAGTCTCAGTCTCCCCAGTAACAGGGAGGTCAGACATGTTATACCACACTTAGCTATAGCATCTAGAGAGAACTGAATGGGAATAAAAGAGGAGTACACTTTTTTCTCAGAGGTTCATGGTACCTTTATATAACATAGAATTTTCAAAAAAGATCATAGAATCTTAGAGATAATTCAGTCCTACACCGTCATTTCACAGATGAGAAAATGAAGGCCCAGAGAAATGCAGCGATTTGCCCAAGATCACACAGCCAGCTAAGTTAGCAGAGCTGGGGTCTCTTCTCTCTAATGTAGAAAGAACACTAGATTAAGAGGTAGGAGAAACTGCAGGATCTGACCTTAGGCATGGGTCACTTGGGTACTTCCTCTCCTGAATTCATTAGCATTAGGGAACCTGCATTTTTTAGTGGTTACCATATTCTAAATCTCATTCTTTTCACACATTTTATCTTGTCTGCTGTGGGTATTGTAAAGCCTTTTGAAGTCTGAGGTTTTCTTTTATTCATCTTCCTGTCCTCCCACAGTTCTTCTTGCACAATAGAAACAAAGTCAATCTTTCAATAAGAAATTTAGTCATAATTCTAAATGAAGTCTAAGCTGGACTTTTTTTTTTCTTTCCCCTGGATGGGCTGTGATCTAACTGCTGGTACATACCTCAAATGATTTAGAAATGGAAAACTAGCTTGCTGCTTGTATGGAGAGGCTTAATGGGATAGTAAAACTAGAACAATGATTAAAAATGATTGCCAAGAACTTTTGCAAAGACTATATACTGTGTATATACTGAATAAGAGTTACACTGATGATAGTGGAAATAAAAAATATATTTCTAAGAGAGTTATGGAAGGCAGATAAATGATTTAAGATTTCTTGACTTCATGTGATTTCCCTTGTTTGCTGTGGCTGAATATTAAAATTACTGTTGTATCAGTAGTTCTTTGCCTTGGAACAAGATGTCTAATGCTTTTCCTTCCCAAGGACAAGTTTTGTTGTTGTGCTTCAGTTATGTCCAACTCTTTGTGACCCCATTTGGGGTTTTCTTGGCAAAGATAATGGAGTAGTTTGCCATTTCCTTCTCCAACTTATTTTACACTTGAGAAAACTGAAGCAAAGAGGGTGAAGTGACTTGCCCAGGGTCACACAGCTAATAAGTATCTGGGACCAGATTTGAACTCAGGAAGATGAGTCTTCCTGACTCCAGGCCCAGCACCTTATACACTGTGCAACCTAGCTGCCCAAGGGAGGTTGGGAGTGGTTAGTTACCTGATTATGCATTTCAGAGGTATAGGAAATACCCACAGGCAGCCTACTGACCTTAATGCTCAGTCCCAATAATTACAAGATGACAGATTTAAAGCTAGAAGGTATCTTAAAGGCTATTGAGTCCAACCTTCTCATTTTACAAATGAGTAAATTGAGGTTCAAAGAGAAATTATGTGACTTTCCCAGGGTCACACAGCTTGTGAGTATCCAAGGCAGGATCTGAGTTTACTTCAAGCCTACAACTACACTCACAATGCCACCTTGCTGCCTCACTGACATGAATACTCCCCAAGTCACTGATATCTAGTTGAAGGGGACACATCTTTGTATTTACCTTTAGAGATTAAGTCTAATTTGTGTGGGAATTCATAACAATTTAGATGGAACACCAGTCCCAGGAAATTCCCAGACCTGCAACCATCTCTGGTGCTGGGCCAGGTACAGCCTCTGATTTGTGCTGAAGGTATCTAGAAACCCCAGGTACTCAAGTCTGCTCTATAGCTGGCAATTGGTGTTCTTGAAGGTTCCCAATACCAAGGGAATTTCAGATTTGTTCCTCCCTGTGTCTGCTTGTTTCAGGCTATGCGTAAAGGAGTATATATTCATAGGAAGTGGTAATATTAATGAAGTGGATAAAAGCTTTGCCTCACTTTCCCTTGTCTTGCCTTCCCTTGCCTCCCTGCCCAGCACTCCACCTAAACCCATGATTATCAAGGACTTTCAAAGATTTGCCAGTAGAAATGAATGGTTAGAACTGGGAATATAGGCAGCTTGCCTTTTATCATTACTTCTAGATTAGGGAGTCAGAATGGACAATTAAAACACAGTAGAATCATCATATTTTTGACATTAACTGTAAAACACACCAGGGAACCATTGCTTAATCATTTTATTATTAGATATAGCTCTCAAGTTAAAAACTGTCATAAGTCAAAGAAAATCATGTCCTGATTAGCCTCAGGAAAGTGCTCTAGAAAAGAGGAGAGGTGAAAAGGGGTGGGGCAAAGAGGGATAAATAATTGATGAACTGAATCCCTTCCTTTTGGGTAAAGTCTAAAAGAATGACAGTGTATTAGAGAGTAACTGAAACTGGAAGAGGAAAAAAAAAAACCCAAAGCTTTCCCAAAGGGTACACTTAAGATCCTTTCTTTGTTAATCTTAGCAAACTGAGCACGTGGAATTCACTAATTGGAGTGGACATTACTCAGTGTGATTCTTAAACCTTGACGAAATGATACTTGAAAATATTTCTTCCTTACATTACAGATTGTGGTAGTTTTTATCTTGTGAATGAATGAATAAACGAAAAAGCATATATTAAGTGCTTGCTAGGTAGCTTAGTAGATAAGAGTACAGGACCTGGAGTAAGGAACATCTGGGGTCAAACCTGAATTAGTAGGGCAGCTAGATGGCACAGTGGATAAAGCACCAGCCCTGGATTCAGGAGGACCTGAGTTCAAATCCAACCTCAGGCACTTGACACTTACTAGCTGTGTGACCCTGGGCAAGTCACTTAACCCTCATTGGCCTGCAAAAAAAAAAAAGTTACTCTTCTAAAAATGTTAGGGGCAGCTAGGTGGCACAGTGGATAAGGCACCAACCTTGGATTCAGGAGGTCCTGAGTTCAAACCCAGCTTCAGACACTTACTAGCTGTGTGACCCTGGGCAAGTCACTTAACCCCCATTGCCCTGAAAAGAAAAAAAGGGGAAAAAAAACAGAACTAGCTATGTGATAAATAACTTAACCCTATTTGCCTCAGTTTCCTCATCTGTAAAATGAGCTGGAGAAGAAAATGATAAACTACTCCAATGTCTCTGCCAAGAAAACCCCAAATGGGGTCATGAAGAGTTGAACATGACTGAAAAGGACTGAAATGTGTGTTGTTGTTTTCTTAAAGCACTGGGCTAACCACTAGGTTACAAATAGAAAAGTAAGGCAACTTCTGATCTCAAGGAGTTCCCATTATAATGAGGAAGACAACCCATACGTAAGATATTAGTCAGATGGAAAGGTCTTATGTTCCTTAGGGTGCAGAGGCAAAGCAGATGGGCAGGTCTTTTGTTTAATTTATTTCCACTTGTAAAATCCAATGTTTCCAATGTTGAGTCATTGATGTCAAGAAGCTGTTAACAGTGAACGGGAGCAGTTGCCAGGCTGTATCTCCACAGTGTGATGACTCCAGGCCCTGGACAAGAAGCATCATTATTCCAAAGGCTTGTAGAATGTGGGTGGAGGGGGGCAGCTAGGTGGCGCAGTGGATAGAGCACTGGCCCTGGATTCAGGAGGACCTGAGTTCAAATCCGGCTTCAGACACTTAACCCTTACTAGCTGTGTGACCATGGGCAAGTCACTTAACCCCAATTGCCTCACCAAAAAAAAAAAAAAATGTGGGTGGAGGGATCTTTCTGTGGTTCGGAGGCACAAGAACCTCCAAATGCTCATCTTCTCTATCCCTGGGGTGCCTCAATGATTGAAGCTCCGTCTTTCCTTCCCTCTCATTGCAGCCATTTGCCAGGGGCGCATCGTGAAGATCCCCACCAGGGACCTTGTCCGAGTGGAGGGTACGGAGTTGGTCATTCCCTGCAATGTCAGTGACTACGATGGCCCCAGCGAGCAGAACTTTGATTGGAGCTTCTCTTCTTTGGGGACTAGTTTTGTGGAGATAGTGAGCACATGGGAGGCAGCTTTCACAGCCCAGCCATATAGGGAGCGGTTGCAGAAAGGAGAGATCCAGCTGAGACGGCTCGGCAATGACGCAGTAGAACTCCGCATTAAGAACCTCCAGGCCACTGACCAAGGGCAGTACAAATGTTCCACCCCCAGCACGGATGCCACTGTCCAGGGCAACTACGATGACACAGTGCAAGTAAGAGGTACGTTCTTTAGAGGGGGATTCCCACTGGGAGCCTTAGCTTCTTTTTTGTTGTTGTTTCTATTCATTCATTCATTCATTCATTCATTCATTCATTCATTCATTCATTCATTCATTCATTCATTTATTTGTAACTTTTCCCAAGTTACATATATAAACAAATTTTCACATTGATTTTTAATACTTTGTGTTCCAAATTCTCTTCCTCCCTCCCTCCTCACCCCCGCTTAAGAACTCAAGCAATTCAATATAAGTTATACATGTGTAGTCATACAAAACATTTCCACATTATTCAGGTTTTGAAAGAAAAAAGACAAAAACCCTTTTTTTGGGGGGAGCGAGGCAATGAGGGTTAAGTGACTTGCCCAGGGTCACATAGCTATGTGTCTTAGGCCAGATTTAAACTCAGGTCTTCCTGAATCCAGGGCTGGTGCTTTATCCATTACACCACCTAGCTCCTGCCCCCCCCCCCCCAAAAAAAAAAACCTTTAGAAAGAGGAAATAACAAAAGAATTATTCTTCAATCTGTATTCAGATACCATCAGTTCTTTCTCTGTAAATAGATTGCATTTTGCAGAAGTCCTTCTGATAGCATCCTGCTCATCTTTTCTTACAGTATAATAGTATTCCATCCTAATCTCGTCCCACAATTTATTCAGCCATTCTCCAAATGATGGGCAACACCCCACTTTCTAATTCGACTTTTTTTTTAGTCTCTTAGGATACCAACCTAGTAGTAGTTTTGCTAGGTTGAAGAGGATGCATGGTTTTATAGGCCTTTGGCCCTAGTTCCAAATTGCTCTACAGAATGTTTGAATGAGTTTACAAGTTTACTAAGAGTATATTAATATGTCTCATTTTCTCCATATCCCCCACGACATCTGTCATTTTTCTCTGTTGTCCTGTTATCCAATCCAATAGGTATAAGGTAGTACCTAGAATTGTTTTGACCTGAATCTCTCCAATCAAGAGTGAGTTAGAGGGGCAGCTAGGTGGCGCAGTGGATAGAGCACCGGCCCTGAACTCAGGAGTACCTGAGTTCAAATCCGGCCTCAGACATTTAACACTTACTAGCTGTGTGACCCTGGGCAAGTCACTTAACCCCAATTGCCTCACTAAAAAAAAAAAAAAAGAGTGAGTTAGAGCATTTTTTTTCACATAGCTATAGGTGGGGGAGCCTTAGTTTCTTGTTCTCTCCAACTCTGCTGCCTTCACCAGGAACTTGAAGCTTAATCCCTGGGGGTCCTACTTCCCTCATTTTTAAAAAGGGAATGAGAAGATTTTGAAGAGGTCATGTGATGCCCTGGATAAAGTACTGGGTCTGCAGTCAGCAAGGGTGAGGGTCAGATCCTGCCTCAGTTGCTGTGTGACCCTGGACCTGGGCCTCAGGGTCGCCAAAAGGAGTCAAAGAAATTAGTTCTCTATGTGGCCCATAAAGGGATGTGGGGGGCAGACTCAAATGATCCCTCAAGGTCTTGATGACACATCATCTGACCACATATATATTATACTCTATTGTCATTGAAATAGATTTATGGTAGTTTACTGGGCCTGGAGTCGGGAAGACCTGAGTTCAAATTTAGCCTCAGGGGGCAGCTAGATGGCGAAGTGGATAGAGCACCGGCCCTGAAGTCAGGAGTACCTGAGTTCAAATCCGGCCTCAGAGACTTAACACTTACTAGCTGTGTGACCCTGGGCAAGTCACTTAACCCCAATTGCCTCACTAAAAAAAAATAAAAATAAAAATAAACAAAACAAATTTAGCCTCAGACACTTACTAGTTGAATGGCCCTGGGTAAGTCACTTAACCCTGCTTGCCTCAGTTTCCTCATCTGTAAAATGAACTGGAGAAGGAAATAACAAAACTGCAAAAAACCCCAAATGGAGTCACAAAGAGTCAGACACAACGAAGAAACAACTGACCAATAACAAAGCATTTATATAGCATTGACTATGTCCCAGCCACTGTCTAAGCACTTTATGAATATGATCTCATTTGATTCTCATGACAGTCCTGGGAAGTAGGTCCTATTATTATCTCCATTTTACAGCTAAGGGAACTGAGGCAAACAGAAGTTAAGTGATTTGTTCAAGGTCACATAGCTTGTGTCTGATGCCAAATTTGAACTCAGATCTTCTTGATTCCAGGCCATGTGTTTTAGCCCTTGCAACACCCAGCTGGCTCTCAAATAAGCATAATAATTAAAAGATAAAGAGAGATAGCAGCCTGGCTGGTCAATAAACATTTATTAGTCACCTACTATGTGCTATACTTGGTGCTAAAGGAGAAACAAATAAGTACAAACAAGCTGGATACATGATAAATTGGAGATAATGAATAGAAGGCATAGAACTGAAGGGGGGTGGGAAAGATTCCCAGAGTAGAGAGGAAGACTTGGAAGGGGTGCATTTTAGTTCATTGGAAGAGGTGGACTTTGAAGATGAAAACACCCATGTCCACCAACACCCAAAGTTCAAATTGGATGCAGGTAAGTGGATTGGGTAACACGAATGGCTCAAGGTGGAGGAACCATTACATACTTGCACCTCCTCCCACCTACATGGAAAAGCCCATAAGGAAGCCTTGTAAATAGGTTAAAATAAGTCATATTCCTGAAAAATCAAACCCAGGTGTCTGATCAGCCAATCAGAACAGTTTTTGTGTTGGAATCACATTGTTGGAAGAGAACCAGGAGCAGTCTGGACCTCCTCCTTCCTGAGCTGTGGAACTCCTCCTTTTCATCCCCCCAGCCCTGAAAAGGAGCCAGAAGATTTTGTGTGTGTGTGTGTGTGTGTGTGTGTGTGTGTATGTACGGAGAGAGAGGAAGAGAGAAAAAAGGGGGGAGGAGGAAGGGAGAGAGTGGGAAGAAGAGAGAAAGAAGGAGGGAGGGATAGAGGGAAGGATGGCGTGACAGACATTATAACAGAACTGTGGTATTTGTTATACAGAAATACATTACTCAGTGGTCACTCAGGTCACTCAGCTAACATCTATTAAGTGCCTGCTGTGTGTCTGATACTCTGATAGGTGACAGGGATATAAAAACCAAAGGCAGAGAATTCCCGCCCTCAAGGACCTTACGTTCTACCGGGACAGTGCTGTTCTGTGAAGGGGAGCAGAGAATTCTCAGTGGTTGACTTTAGAACAGGTCCTTTTCCCCAACCCTGTTAGGTTTCGAGGCAGGATTAAGAGGGAGCACAATGCTAAGCTCAGGATTGGGGGCTCTCCTAATCCTCTCTCCTGTGGTTTCATTCTATATTCTCTCTGATAAGCCCCAAGGGATGGCACCAGAGCAGAATTTGAGATGATCCCGTCATTGAAAACTGCTAGAATTGTTGTGATCCTCTGTGGTTCTCCCTCCATCATCTGGACACAATAGAATTATTTTCAAAATGTGCTTGTAACATCCCCCATCATAAATGGGGTGTCTTCCGTGGGTAGGCAGGGAGGGAACAGGCACTGGGGACTCAGGGTCTGGAGTATTAGATTTGGGGAAGGAGAAGAGGGAGCCAGCTGCAGGATGGTTGGTGTTGGAGCCCTGATTAAGCCCCAGCAGCTGTGGCTGAGGACCAGAAGCTCCTCACAAGGAAGGAAAGGCCAGAGTGCCTGGTGCTTGCAGAGTTGGTCTCAGACTTTTACATAGGATGCTGTATGTTCCTAACCATTCTGTTTTGTTGGCACAGTGCTTGCTGATGCTCTGCAGGTGAGCTCAAAATCCCAGCCTGTCTCCTCCCTGCGCCTGAGGGACGGGGACTCGTTTGAACTCCATTGCTCAGCCTCTTCTGCCTCATTGGAACATACACATCTCTCTGTGACATGGGAACTCCACCGTGGCCCCGCCAGGCAGAAAATCCTCTCCCTGACACATGAGAATAGGTTCCATCCTGGCCTGCAGTATGAAAGCCGCTACCAGAGTGGAGATTTGCGTCTGGATACCGTTGGAGAGGATGTTTACCGATTGTCTTTGTCTCGGGTGCTGCCAGTAGACCAGGGGACCTACAGATGTGTGGTCAGTGAGTGGATTGGAGAGAAGGGTAAATGGCAAGAAATTCAAGAGAAAAGTGTGGATGTTGCTACTGTGACCATCCAGCCAACAGGTGGGTTTCCAATGTATGTCTATTTGTATCTTTTTGATCCCTTGGTCAGGGGTGATGTCACATCCCAAACCAAAGGCCTCTGGCTTCTTGCGGTGAGAAGCTATTCAGCCTTTTCACTTAAAATGTGACCTCTGACAAGTCCTTTACCCCCTCTGGACTTCTTTTTTGCTTAGCTCTGAAATGGGGGGATTGAAATAGGAGGCCTCCGAGGCCCCTTCTGTGTTTCCATGATCTTTGAAGTTGACCAGACTTGGAGAGAGGAAGGGAAGAAGGGAGAGACTTAGTCCTTTGGTTAGATGGAAGCTACTACCACCATACCCCCTTTTCCTTTGCCTTACTTCCTAAAGTCTTAATGAGGCATGTGGAGCCAAGCATAGTGTGTCATAGAATCTAGGTCTGAAAAGGACCTCAGTGGTCTTTTAGTCCAACCCCTTCACTTTGACAGCTGAAGAAACTGAGGCACAGAGAAGGGACATGGTTCCCAAGGTCACACAGGTAAGTTACCATTAGGGGTGGTAACTATACATTCTGACTTCTGAACCAGTGTTCTTTCCACTATACCATGATGTTTCCAGAGTGATGGATATTAGCCTGTATTCAAGGCTGACTTTCTTGATTCCCCCCCTGGGGACCCCTGCCTCAGGGTTCCTGATTAGATCTGTCCAACTCAGTGGGGAAAATTGTAACAGATATATCAAAGTTCCCTATCCAGATGTCTCTGGACAATGGTATAGCTTTCTTAAGTTTCATATGGATTTTTATATTGGTAAACACAATATTGGTAAATAAAGTACAGTGCCTGAAAGTGATAGCAAGGAAGGTGACACCAGGAGTTCTAAAGAGGTATGATGTATTTTGTGAATGGTAAAACATGCCTCTCTGGGAGATCTCTGGTCCCACTTTCATCCTCACTCCCATCTACTTTATGGATCAGAACTGCGTGGAAGGAAGTATATATTTATCAAGATGTGAGTATCCATGTCCCTGGCACATGTGAATTCTTATAAAGAGCACTTTTAAGGACCCGGATTTTTGTCCATCTTCCCATGCTTCTCTGCATTCCCTGCATTCATCATTTCTTACAGAGCAGGGATGTTCTACTATGTTCCTGTGCCACAATTTGTTTAGCTGTTTCCAAACAGATAAAGCCTTTTTCATTTAAACAGGAAATTCCTGATTCCTGACTGGCTTTCCATACACTAACTGCATCCACTTCTATTGCATTTACATGGTACAGATTGTCAGAAATGTTTATTGGGTACCTACTGTGTGTCAGGCACCGTGCTAAGCACCAAGGATACAAATTTGAAAAAGAAAGATAATCCCTGACCTCAAGGAGGTTACAATATAATAGGGGAAGACAGCACAGCACACAAAAGCAAGATGAAAAGGGGGAGAGGGAAGGTACGAGGTGTGGGAGTGTGATGTAAAAGTCCAAAGGTGTATAACCAGGTGGGAAACAAAGTGATGGCTGACCTAGACATTCTCCTTAGATGAAAGACCTGGCAGGAATGCTTCACTCTGTCCTCCAATGATGAAGACATGGCCTATTTTATTTATTTTAATGCTGTTGAAGTAGAAGCAGCATATTGCAGTGGATTGCAGGGTAGGTTTAGAGTCATGAAGACATGGGTACAGATCCTGATTCTGACTTTGGCTGCATTTGCAATCCTGGGCAAGTCATTCAACATTTGTCTCAGGCAGCTCCCTGAAGCTTATATACTAATTTATAGGTTGATAGGTAATGATCTGCTTTAATGGAATAATTTTCCACCTTGGGAGTTCCCTATTGTTATGGGCCTGGAGTACCTCAGAAGTTTTCTGGGGTAAATCAAAAGAACCTTCTCCTTGAGAAACCAAACTAAAGGACACACACCTAAAGAGAGAAGTGGCACCCAGTCTGGACTAATTTAGCTCCCGGACCACCACCCTTCATTCCAGTCTCCCTCATCCCTAGGGGAGATAAGATTAGGTGTGGCTACTGCCTTTATGGCATGAGGGGGACAGAGATGGCTTGAGAGATCAGAACCACTTCCTACCCAACTTCCCCCAGCCACCACTAGTAGGGGATAGTCCTCCCCCAATAAGGGAACTTTCCACAGTCAGATGATCACCCCATTGGACCAACATCAGTCTTCTATAAAAGTATTTTCCTGTCTCCTGCTTCAGGAGATAGGTATCTCAGAGAGCCATGCCTCTGTGCCATGCCTTCTCCCCATGAGAAGTCCAAGGACTTCTCTCTTGGTTTCCTTTCCCTAGTGCCTAAATAAAATGTTATTTTATTCTAATTGGATTTGTGTGCAAGAGGATATAATTCTTTAAAGAGGAATTCCTAAGGACCCCTACCCCAAACCCCCTACCAATTTTCCCCATAACACTATCTTTCACACATTCACTTTATTCTAATGCTCTTTAAAATACTGTGTTCAGTCTTTGCTATGCCATTTGGATTTCTGCTCACATCACAGTTTATACAGTAGTTGTATCTTGGCCTGGTCCTCAGGACAGTCGCATACCATCAATAGGTCTTGGCTTTGCTAAAGGCTTTCAGTGGTAATGTTCATCTTGGTCTCAGTGGATTCATTCCTTTCTGTGTTTGTACCCCGCCTTCTGTGTTTTTACAATTAATTACTATTGCTATAGATAACAGTTTGGGGTAAGTGTATAGTAATTTTATTAATATTATATCAGTAAAGAATTGACCACGTGTCTCCCTAACTTCTCATGGTCTCAGGCCAAGTGATAGAGAAAGCAGGAAGAGAGCTTCAGCATGCCAGTTAGCACAAGCAGGAGAAAAGCCCCAGAATACCTAGAGGACCTACAAGATGCACAAGAGAGTTCTTGTGGTATTTATCCTCTTTCCATAGAGGTGGGTCATTATACATTGATCAAAGCTTATCAGTTAGCATCATTCAGTTCTATTGGTTGACATGATTTGAAGATGGTCCACATTAAAATGGACTCTACAGATGACATCAGGGAAAAAAAATGCAAAGGAACCTCCTCTCAAGTTGCTTAAGGCTAAGTCCATTGTCTAGGTGTGGTTTGATCCCTTCTGTCCTTCACTGAGCTAGACAAAAGTATCTATCCATTTCTTTTGTTCCTCTGGGTTTGTCCCAGATCAAGGAGAACAGGACTTTCTGGAGTGATGGGGGAGAAAGCACTGAGAAACTGATCTCTGGGTCCCCCCCAAAATCCATTATTATATAATAATTATTTTCTCACACTTCTCTAGATTTCATACTCCCCAAGGCTCTTTGAAGTCCCACGAATCTGTCTGTCCCAGTAACCTCTCACATTCCATGGACTTGCCCAGGCCTGTCTTACAAATTCTTACAATTGTAGGTTCCTACAAATGAGCTTCTCCTGATCCAGCTGGGAGTTCCTTAGGCCAAGAATTATTTCTTTGCATTACTATGTGGCCTCTCGTGATGTTCAGTGTGGACCTCTGCAGAGTGATTTCTTATTCCATGATGGTGGATTCTCCCTGTGGCGTAGGTCTAACTCAGTGCTACAGAGACTTATGTAGTGAACTGTGCCACCAATGCAACCTTTAAACATTATTTTTGTTTTGTTTTGTTTTTTTTAGTGAGGCAATTGGGGTTAAGTGACTTGCCCAGGGTCACACAGCTAGCAAGTGTTAAGTGTCTGAGGCCGGATTTGAACTCAGGTACTCCTGACTCCAAGGCCAGTGCTCTATCCACTGTGCCATCTAGCTGCCCCTAAACATTATTTTTAAAATGAGGACGAGCTGAGTCAGACGTAAGTATGAGGATTGTATCATTCAGAGTTAGAGAGCAGAGGCATGAAGATGGCATCAATCAGTCATTAATTATGGAAGTGTTGCCTCCATGCCAGGCCCTGTGCTTGGTTCCTGGGATACAAATACCAAGAATGAAATTATTTCAACCTTCAAGGAGCCTATATTTTAATGGGGAATTAGTAGGAGGAGCAGGGGGTTGGACTAGATGACCTCTCAATGCCTTTCCATATATTGGATTCTGTTATTCTGAGACATTTCCTTTGGAGGTAGAATTATACTGACCCAGGGTAAGGATATGTATGCTGGAGCCAACTCATACTGGCTCATAAGTGCCAACCGTGAAATTTTCAGCTTGAGCACTGACACCTTGGAAATCAGCAAATGCTACAAATCAGGGCTTCATTTATTATTTTGTTGATTGAATAGACTTAAAGTGATGGAGAAAACATTAACAATAAAGATTAAACTTAAAAGTGTTCATAGGGGGCAGCTAGGTGGTGCAGTGGATAGAGCACCGGCCCTGGATTCAGGAGAACCTGAGTTCAAATATGGCCTCAGACACTTGACACTTACTGTGTGACCCTGGGCCGGTCACTTAACCCTCACTGCCCCGCAAAACAAAATAAATAAATAAAAAATTTTTTAAGTGTTCATAGATCATAGACTTCAGAACTGGAAGACACCTGTAAAGAATTAATTGTTATTTGAGGTTTTTATGCCTTGGCTCACACTGGCCTGGGGTTCCGCAAACCACACAGTGCTCCACCCAGTGGTTGTAGCCGTTGCCATGGTGCTGGCACTTCATGTCATCACCACTCTCCGACGCCTACATGGGCCTGGCAAAATTATAATGATTGGAAGCCTAGTGAGGGCAGTCATGTGACTGTCAGAGCAGCCATCCCATTGGCTGGGGCTGTGTGGGGTTTTTCTGGGATTGGGGGAGGAGAATTGGGCATTCTAGCTGGACGCTGGAAGGAGACAGGAGTTCTGCTACTTATTCTCAGCAGATTCCTGGCAGTGGTATTTTTTCAGGTTGCATAATTTCCCTTTCCCCATTTTATTTCCTTTCCCTTGATCCTACTGATCCTGTTTGTGGGTTTTTTTAAGTTCGTTCTTGTTAAAATAAATCCTGTTCTGTTTTGAGGGAGGCTGCCGGTCTCCTTCCTTGCCCCAATATTGTGGCGAGTCGCTTAGCTAACACTCCCCAATTAAAAATTGGTCCCCACAGACCTCCTCGACCATCTAGGTCAACGCTTTCATTTTACAGATAAAGAAACTGAAGCTCAGAGAGGTTGTTCATCCAAGCAGGAAATGACAGTGGCTAATTTGAACCCATATTTTCTAAGTCCAAATACAGTATTCTCTCTACAGTGTCTTTCCACACTATAGTCACTGGATTTGAAAGTAGCAGAAATAGATGCTTTAAAATATAACCCCTCTGCCTAATTCTAAGATGAAATCTTTCTGAAAGGGAAAAAGATGGGGGTTGACATGTGCAGCTAAAGACTGCATTAATGGAGGCATTAGGAGGTGATAGTCCAATCATCCTCTGCCCTGAGCAGAAGACAAATGAATTATTGAGTTTAACTCTGGGTACCACATTTTAGGAAGAACCTGGAGGAGCTGGAGTTTTATACATGAGGGCAAATAGGGTGATGAGGGGACTAGATAGCATGTCTCACTAACGAACCAGGGATGCCTAACCTAGAGAAGGGGAGACTCAGGGAACACATAATCGTTGTCCTTTTTTGCAAGGCTCTCATATGGAAGAGGGATTAATCATCTTCTCTTTGATCCCAGAGGACAGAACTGGCACCAGCTGGTAGAAACAGTGCAGACAGACTTTGGCCGGAAGTAAGGGAAACTTTTTCCTAACAGATCTATCCAACAATAAAATGGATTGCCTTAGGAGGCAGGGAGTTCCCCATTCCTGGAAGTCTTTGGGCAAAAGCTGGATGACCATTTGTCTAGAATGTTGGAAGAGGGGATTCCTATCCAGGTGACCCTGACATCCCTTACGACTGGAATTCTGGGATATGAGTACATTGAAAAATATAAATTATAGGCCACACTCTGGGTAGTGGGTCAAGGGTGCCCCATAGTTGAACCAACATGATGGGCTACTGAAAAGCAGGGGAAAGGTCCTTAAACTGCTGGCGACGGTACTACTGAGGAGTCTTCCTTTGTTTTCTGGAGGAGGGGAAACGTTCTCTATTCAGAGGACTGACCTGCTTAGTGGTTATCATGACCCCAGCATCCGCGGATTGACTTTCTGTATAAACCTATGCCATCTTCTTTTTCAAACTGATCAGCCCCCTTCTATATTCACCAGCAGATGATTCCCAGTCTCCCTGCCTTCAAGTCTTTTTCCCCTCCAATCCATCTTCCACTCACAGTCAGTCATCTCCCTAAGGTGTAGATAGATCTGATGGTGTCATACCCCAGTTCAGTAAACTCCAGGGGTTCCCTGTTACCTCTAGGATAAGATACAAACTTCTCTGGCATTTAAAGCCCTTCACGACTTGACCTTTTCCCTGCCTTCTTAGTCTTAATCTTTACTTCCCTTCATGTTCTCTTGTTATTCATTTGTTTGAGTGGTGTCTAACTCTTCCTGACCCCATTTGGGGTTTTCTTGGCAAAGATAACTAGAGTGGTTTGCTATTTTCTTCTCCAGCTCATTTTACAAATGAGGAAACTGAGGCAAACAGGGTGAAGTGACTTGCCCAGGGTCACACAAATAGTACAAGTCTGAGGCCAGATTTGAATTGAGGGAGATGAGTCTTCCTGACTCTGTGCCTAGTGCTCTACGATCGGTGGCACCACCTAACTTCCCTTCTTGTATTCTACAATCCATCAACAGTGGCCTTGCTATTCCTCCCATACAACAGTTCATTTCATGACTCTGTGACTTTGCACTGTAGTCCCCCATGCTTGGAATGCTCTCCTTCCTAACTTCCAACTGGCTTCCCTCACATCCTTCTAGAGTCAGCTGACATCCCCCTTTTTCCAAGAGGCCCTTCTTGGCCTTCCCTCTGATACTTTATCTATTTTGTATAGACGAGGATGTTTGCATCCTGTCTCCTCCCTTAGGATGTGATCTTCTTGAGACAGGGACCATGTTTTTGGCTTTCTTTTCATCCCCCAGTGCTCAGCAGAGTGCCTGCCACACTGGAGGCCCTTGATAAATGCTTGTTGACTGACCCATATTATCGTCTCTACCCCATCTTCAGTCTTTGGTTTCTCCCAAGCTACTGGTTCTTTGCCTGCTACAGAAAAACATGCCCAACTCTCTTCCATGCCTTTTCTCAAAGGGGGCAAGTTCTCTCTAAATCCTCACCACCTTTGAATTGTCCCCTGCATCACAGACTCTATGCCCAGAGCAAAGAATGAGCACGTGTTCCCCATCTACTGGCAGGTTGTGATCTCCTCTGTGGCTTGTTTGCAGAAGAGAAAATTCAAGGGAAGCAGAAGTTGCTGTGTGGTTGAAGGACAGTGTAAATGCAGGTTTATGTCATAGTTAAATGAAATGACAATTGTGATTTTTTTTTTGTTTTTTTGTTTTTGTTTGGGGTTTTTTTTTGTGGGGCAATGAGGGTTAAGTGACTTGCCCAGGGTCACACAGCTAGTAAGTGTCAAGTGTCTGAGGCCAGATTTGAACTCAGGTCCTCCTGAATCCAGGGCCGGTGTTTTGTCCACTGCACTACCTAGCTGCCCCAACAATTGTGATTTTAAAGCTGTAACACTGTAAATTTTCTTATTCCTACCAATATTAGCTACAGCAGAAGATCCACTTTTTTCTTGAATTAATAAAAGTGTTGCAATAGTATTGGGACTCTTGCCTTCAACATTTGCTAAGTGTGATATGCAAGGCAGTGCGCTGGGAGCTGGGGGCGCAAGGACGTGTGTAGGCGCTAGGCAGACCTCAGAGACCTCATTGTCTCATAGGGAATAAGTCTGAGACACAGCAGAATGGGATGGGGTTAAAAGAGGGCCTGGCAGGGTGCCATATGAAATTTGCACATGCTTGTCTGAACCAAGATCATCTCTACTGCCTTCCATGAGTCTCTGCCCTATTGTGCTCTCTGTCATGGTCTGTCTTTGGTGGTGAAAGATCTTTAGATGGTTAGAGGCAGCAAGGTGACTCAGTGGATAGAGCTCTGCGTCTGGAACCAGGAAGACCTGAGTTCAAATCCTGCCTCAGACACTTGACACTTACTAGCTGTGTGACCCTGGGTAAGTCACTTAACCTTCATTGCCCCAACCCAAAAAATAAAAACAAAACAAATTGTGTGTCAGAGAGAAGGAAAAGGTACATCTATACACACATGTGTGTATGTGCATATATACATATGTACACATATGTGTATATGTGTATGTATTTATATCTAGAAATGGGAAATGGCCTTGTGCCACTCCCTCTATCACTAAGGCTTGCTCATTCACTCTTACCTAAATGGATGGTGAAATTGGCCTGAAAAGCTTATTTGAAATCTATTTGAGGTTTTGTTTAGGTTTAGATGAAATTCATTCACTTGGTAGGGCCTGAACTTTAGGATTAGGATCCTTTCCCTCCCCCCCCACAACTGGGCACCAACCGAACTTTGTTCTACTCATTGGGTACAGCTGTTACCACTGACTAGCTCTTGCCAGATAACCATAGGGATATGCTGTGCCATTAACCTCTTGGGAACAGTTAGTTTTTTCTCGTCTGTGTAATTGTTTCCAGATCATCATCAGTAAGCTGAGTGTTGTTGTACTTAGATTACAGATGTTTAACTTCTTTAAAAAAAAATAGAGTAAAGTATTACTAAGTGGAAAGCTTTGGAAGAGAACAGTGGAAACTCCATCTGCGGAGCTGTTGTTGAATAACACAAGATACCTCAAATATTATATCCAAATATAGTCAACTCTTGATTAGCCGCACTAATGAAATGGAGCTGACTTAAGCAATAAAAATTATTTATCTAGAACTTTGTAATCTGTTTTTGCATTTGATTTGTATGTGGCTATATTGAATGCTTTTGGAACTGACACTGTGATGAAGTCATACCACTGAAGACTCATAAGGAAAGTAATCTATCTTCTCACCATTTGGGCCCCTTTGCTCTGAATTCTTCCCTTCTCTATGCTAGAGAGAACATCACTCCTCAGACCAATGTCCAATCCCAACTGATCCTGGGTTGTCCTTTGTCTCTAAAATTGCCAAAGCTATGGTCCCCACTTGCCATGGGTTGGAGGACATAATTTAATCTTTGTTTTTAAAGGTGTTTTTTTTTATTACCGAGCCTCATAAAAGACTAAAAGAGAACATTAGTACGTTTTATTCAACAAATATTGCTTGCCTTTGTAATTTGTGGGGAGAGAATTTGAAACTCAAGTTTTTAAAAGATGAATGTTAAAATTTTTTTACATATTATTAGGAAATATTTAATGAAATAAAAATGGATTAAAAATTTAAAAAGAAGATTCTAAAAATTAATTAATCTGAGGTTTGAATAATCAGGATTTCTCAATATTGTTTTTAATTTTTAAGCCTTAAGAGCAACTGTCACCAAGAATAACGTGTCTGTGACTGAAGGAAATGACCTGGATCTTACCTGCAGCATCGCAACGGATCAGAAGGATGACATCCAGGCTGAGGTCACATGGTACTTTAGCAAGGTGCCTGACAGTTCTTTGCCTGATGCTCACATATTGGCAAGCATGGACCACAATTCCGTGGTGCACAGCCCATTGACAGTTACCTTAAATCGTGTGGATACGTACTCTTACCGCCTGCTAGTACGAGACGCTAACAAAGAAAATTCTGGCTACTATTTCTGCCATGTGGCTCTCTGGGCACCTAGGCATAACAGGACCTGGCAGAAGGTGGCTGAGAAGATGTCTGAACCAGCTGGAGTGGAGGTCACCTTGCTGGGTAAGTGATTTGGTTATCAATAGAATTCATGAAAAGGGCTTTTCTCCACTCAGGCATAATTGTTTTCCCATGTGGTGCTGGGCATGGGCAAATTAAGGGGATCTGCTTTATTTTGGCTTCTCAGTTATCAGCAGAAATGAACTTTTGACCAGGTCTATCCTCAGCCAGAGCTGAAATCAAACTGACTGAGCCTGAATCTAGAAGGCGAGGGAAGTGTTTAGATAATGTGGCCTCAGTCTCAGTGACTTCATTGGAGGGAATTTCATCTCCTTTTGTTGCTCAGATTTATAGCATTAGGGTCTTCCTGAATGGCGCTTTGAAAGGAACCCTCATCAGAGAAAGGATGGAGTATCATTCTTTCTAGCCTTATCCTGCAACTCCTAGAAACTGTGGCAGGAGCTCTGAGTTTATCTTGGTGCTTTTCCAAAAGCCTAAAGTGGAGAGAAAAAAAGGAGAGGATTTCCTCACTTAAGAGGGACCGGATTTTCCTTTGAGCCCCCCCAGAATCCAGAGATATTTTATTCCTCCATGTCAGGTTCAGGAGCCTATGTACTTTGTAAGAGTGTTTTAGCGTCCTTGGCTGGCCCCAGATGAAACTAGATGAGGCAGTGCCATTGGCTGGTCTGAGCATTGCTTCCAGAAGCATTCACTTCTGATGTGCTGGTGGAGAAGGAAGAGCTCCAGATCCAGAACGCACAGATTGAGACTCACATCTGAGCCCCGTGTAACCCTCAGGGAGTCTCCCACTTCCATTTCCTCATCCACAAAATGAGGATAAGAATGCGTGTGTCCTACTTAGATATGGGGAGGTTCTGAGGCAAGTGTTTTACAAACCTTAGAGTGCTTTAGAAACGTGAATTGTTAGTTCCCATGTTGCAACTTTAAAAAACGTGATTATCGATATCTTTTACATCACCCTTTATTTCCCAGTATATCCCTACCCCACCCACAGAGTCATGCCTCACAACCAAGAATAAAAAAAAAAGGGGTAAGGGATGAGGGAAGGGCGGGAAGCAGTGTGATGTAAACAAACCAAATCCATTGTCATATGCAGTATTTCACACCCATGATGTCCCCTACCTCCTAACTTTTCATGTACACTGAAGAGATTTAAGCCTTATTCTGTCTTCTTCTCCCCTTAGTTTTCTTCTCTCCTCAAAGTTCTACCCCAAACTAGCTCTTTCTGCTGAAATAACCCCAAATGCTTGAACTCTCACTCCGAAATTCTCTTTTCATCCGTATTCCAAGTGAAATTAGCCAGGCTGAAGGAAGCAGGCATTGAATAAGGTCAGCTTGCCCTTTTTCTTTTTCCCTTTCTCCTCCCCTCAAACTGAAAGGGAGACAATATGGACAACACCCTCCATGCTTCAGATTCAGGACTAGTGCTACCAACCATATCATGTTGGTCTTTTTTTTTTTTTCGCTTATTTTAAATCCTGATGAAGAAAGATTAAACATGCCCCTTTTGCACTGTCATATTGAAGGGAGCCAGCCTACCATAGTGCAAAGAGTACAGGACCTAGTGTTAGGAAAGAACTGGATTCCAAATCCCAGCTGCAGCAGCAGCATTAACTCTGTGGCTGGAGCTGTTGCTCCTTTTTTTGTTTTTGTTTTTGTTTTTTTGAGCTTTGTTTTCTTATCTGTAAACATAATGATAACTGTGCTTTTACAGCCACTTTTCAGAGTGCTTGTAAGGAAGGGCTTTTAAAATAAGCCTTAAAATACCATGCAAATGTGGGTTGACTTCATTAAGCGAGAAACTCACATTCCATTACTTTAAGACCCTGATATCATCAACGGTTTGAGGACCTGAATTGACTTTCCTGTGCCTGGTTTAACCTCAGGGCAGGGTTATGGCCCATTATGGGCACAAGCAAAGGGAATTCAGGTAATCAAGGATAATGCCCTCTGATACCCTTTGGCTTCTCTGAAGTTGGTTTTTTCCCTTATTGTTTATTTACTTGATGTAAGATCTTGGGCAAGTCGAGTAACCTCTCAGAACCTCAGTTTCCTCATTTGTAAAATTCAAATAAAAGTCCTTGTATTGCTTCCCTTGGTGGTATCATGAGGAGGAGATAATTGAATGCAGAGCACATGGCAGACTTTGATGTGCTGTGTCAATGCCAGTTATTATCATTATTTACCAATTAAACATACTTAACTTTTCCTCAGCTGTGTGATTCAGCTGCATAATTGTTTTCTAAGCAGAAGTATCAACAATTTCCTATGGGTTCAGACCCCTTTGCCTATTTCTGTACCTACTAGACTTCTGAACGTTATTGTCCCATGAGCCCACCTTCCCTGGGTGTGGTGGGGAATCTGTTGCCTGATTTTTGCAAGCTTGGAGTGTTCCTAGGATCATAGATTTAGAGCTGAAAGTGGCCTCAGAGGTCATAGAGCCAACACCCTCATTTTACAGTTGAGGAAACAGGCCTAGAAAGGTTTGGTGAATGACTGGTACATGACAAATTTCTAAGGTGGGATTTGAACCTGTGTCTTTCTATGAGTACAGTGCCCCGTCCATTAGGTCATGCCCTTTCAATGTTTTAATAGAACCATAGGGAGACAGATGAAAGAAAAGGCAGGCAGGAGAAGATGGTGGCCTGGGTGGTACGTTTTTTTTGTTTTTCAGTCATATCCAACCCTTCATGACTCCATTTGGGGTTTTCTTGCCAAAGATACTGGAGTGGTTTGCCATTTCCTTCTCTAGCTCATTTTACAGATGAGGAAACTGAGGCAAACAGGGTGAAGTGACTTGCCCAGGGTCACACAGCTAATAAGTGTCTGAGGTCAGATTTGAACCCATGCAGATGAGTCTTCCTGACTCCAGGTCAAGGAACTCTATCCACTGCATTATCTAGTCACCCTCTTTATTAGCAGGGCAGTCCTTCCCTATCCGAAGAGCTCACAAAACAAGGTTTATCTGGGAGCCTTTTTTTCCTGTCATCCAAACCACGTGTACAACACATAGGGAGATACTGAACTAGAACAATGTTGGCCCAACCAGAACTCTCCTTAGCAACTCTTCAAAATAAAACAGATGTTGTCAGCACCAAAGGAGGATTTTTCATCTCTTGAGCTGAATTTGTTCCACGGCTCTGATCCCTGGGCATGTTGTGTGATGCCATCAAATTCCAAACACTGAATAACCCCCACTCCTGAGTTCTGAATCACTGCCTGAGTGTCGTTTTTAAGTGGGCTGCCCCCTCTCCGGCTGGGGAGCTTCGAAAGGCCTGATGCATTGATCTTGGCACATGGGGGCTGCCGGGCTGTCAGATTACAGGAAGAGCTCTTGTGGGAGGTGTTGAGGTTCTCTTTCATGGAAGAGAGTAATTAGAGCTTGTGTTTTCCAGAGTGAAAAGGAAGAAAAAGACAGAGAAGGGGGGGGGAGCATTGCTAATAAGGCTCAGTTACATTTCCAGGGCTTTGGTTGTACGTGTGTGTGTGTGTGTGTGTGTGTGTGTGTGTGTGTGTGTGTGTACGTACATGTGGGTGGAGTCTGGGACAAGCGGCAGAATATTACTGTCTTTAAAAGCATTAATATGATGACTAATTTGATCATTTGTGCATGTGTTTATAGATAATATGCATATATATACGTATCTACACACTCATATATATCCACCAGATATATAGCTATACACATGCCCACATATATCCAAATATACATATATATACACATATACATCCAGATATATACATAGATACTAATAGATAATAAATGTAATAAATTCATACATACATATGTATGTGTGTATGCCTGCATACTCTTATATGTTCAGATATGTGCACACATACCTAGATATATCCCTAGATAACAAACATCTATTCATGCATATACATGTACATAGGTATGCACATACATGTGTGTGTATACACACTCATATATATCAAGGTATACCTATATACACACATATATCCAGATATACCCATAGATGCTAATAGAGCATAAACATATATACACATAATATGTGAATACGTAGATGCATATATACACACACACATCCAGATAGACATTCATAGAAACTGAGTACTAAATAAACATTATATATTCATGCATATACATGCATATATGTTTATTATCTCTTAGCATCTATGTATATCCAGGATGTGTATCCAGGATAGGGGAGCAGACCTAGGATTTCCTTCACTGAATGAACTCCCAAAGTGAGTTCCTAGGTCTAGGGAACTCCTAGGTAAGAAAGTTCCTATGCCAATACAGATTTTTACTTACTCAGCAGCTGCCATCTTAGCGAGCTGCCCCAGACATTGAAAGATTAAGTGACTTGTCCAGAATAACTCGGTCAGTATATGCCAGAGATAGGAATAGAACTCTGATCTTCCTGACCCTAAAGGCAGCTCTGCTTCTTATGTGTCAGATGAATTTTATTGTTATTGTTGAGTTGTTTCAGTTGTATCTGACTCTGTGAGCCCATTTGGGGTTTTCCTGGCAAAGATACTGGAGGGGTTTATCATTTCCTTCTCCAGCTCATTTTACAGATAGGAAAACTGAGGCAAACAGGGTGAAGTGGCGTGCCCAGGGTCACACAGCTAATAAGTATCAGAGGTCAAATTTGAATTCAGGTCTTCCTGACTCCAAGCCTGGCACTTTATCCACTGTGCCATTAATTTAATGAGTTACTACACATAAAACACTTAACAAATCTTAAAGCTGGGTGTAAATGTTACTTATCGTATGCATGCATACCATATATAGACTTGTGTAGACTCTAAAATGCCACTGTAATATGCTTTCTATATATGGAAATGCCATGGGGGAAAAAAACACTGGATTTGGAGCTAAGAGGACCTGCTTTCAAACCCTTTCTGTGCAACTTGCGACCTCTGTGACCTTGGGCAAATCACTTCATCTCTTGGGCCTTGACTTCCTTATCAGCAAAGTATGGGGGTTGGGCTGGATGACCTCTAAGATCCTGTCACTCTCCAAAGCCTAATGCATGCCCACCAACATCCCAATAATGGTTATGCCAGGAATGAAGTGTGTGCATAGAGTTACTGAGAGAGCAGGGGCAGCGGTGATTTTCCTCTCATAGAATATTCACAGATATTCACAATGAGCAAACCCATGGGGAACACAAGGGATGGAAAAAGCTGTTGCTGCTACTGCTGCTGCTGCAGCCAGTTGCCTTCTTCCACTTTGTCTTCCAAGGGCGTCTTCTTCCCCGCCCCCACGTCCACCCCACACTGCAGCTGCTTATACAGCTGGCCGGAGGTATGAAGGCCAGGGCCTTCAGGGCTTTGCCAGTCTGCTCCCTACCCAGAAACCTCTGGGCTTGGTCTGCCGGTGTTGGGACATCTGGGGTGTTTGCATGACGTAATGTTACAATAAACCCTGTGCCACTTGGGATAACGGAAAGGTGACTCAAGAGTACATAAAAATTGTGCCCTTTGGAAGAAACATTAGGGAAAGTATCCAGAAAGAGATGATCTTGAAGCACTTTCTGCATCCCCTTCCCCAGTTGTGCAGATCCACTGAGTCAGAGGCCAGCTCAAGGGCAACCAGAGCAGCCCTGGGTATTTTGCCTAATACAGCAAAATGATACTTCGCCCATGTACATTAAGGCCAGCTTTCTGAATGTTTCTACTAAATTTTTAATACCTTTGTACCTTCAGGAATCCAGCTGCCTCCCATTCCCCTCCCTCCACAGCTCACCATTCATACCAGCTCTCTCCCATTTACAAAACTCCAATAAACTATTCTTTAAAAAATCATTTCAGGACTCCAGTCTTGCCTGGACTAAGCAAAACATTCTTTTGCTAGTTAACCATAGAGCTCACCAAGAAAAAAAACCCGAGTTTTCTTACCACCTTCCTGCCATTGATATTATCTCACTCTTTCAGTGTATGGACCAGGGCAGTGGTCAGAACAAGTGATATTCTAACGGAAGAGATTTCATGAGAAAGTAGCTTGGTCCTGGAGACATGATGTGACCATTTCAGGATTGGGTACAGATTTCCTAATCAAGGATACCCTCAAGAAAAATCTGTGGCTGGCTTTCTCATCAGCAGCTAAATACCATAAGAAGATGATCAGGACGCCTTGCATTTATAGGGCAATTTAGAGAGTGCTCTCCTTCCAGTAGCCTCACGAGGTTGGTGATGTAGTTATTATTATCACTGGCTTATAGATGAGGAAATTCTGAGGCTCAGGTTGGGTGATTTGCTTGAAGTTACACAGATAAGTGTTAGCCAAGCTGGGACTTCAACCCCCAGGTCTATTGCTTCAGTAAACTATAGATAAAGTTCTACCCAAATTACCCAAGCAGGAATTCCTGAGATAGTGCAGGATGCGTCTTTTCTCCTCCCACTACATCAGCTCGTTTTTAGGTAAGATAAAACATGATTTTCCAGCCTGCAAGGAAATATACTTGAAGTCACTGTATTTGTGATAAATAGGTCATAGGTAGTGTTCTTTTTTTTTTTTCTTGCAAGACAATGAGGGTTAAGTGACTTGCCCAGGGTCACACAGCTAGTAAGTGTCAAGTGTCTGAGGTCAAATTTGAACTCAGGTCCTCCTGAATCCAGGGCTACTGCTCCGCCTAGCTGCCCCAATAGTGTTCTAAATGATCCTGAGAACACTGAGAGCAATAGGGAAGGGCATGGGGGTTCCCTGAATACCCTTCTAACACTCCTTCTCTTCCCCCAAACCATGCCCCCCCTCCCCCAGCTCTGCCCTGCCTTTTCACCAAGTAACAAGAACAAACTGGAATAGATGTAGGTATTTAATTGTGAATCATTCCATGCTCCAGCTAAAAGGGATTAGGGAGTGGGTTTGGGTGTGCAGGCATGCCTAGCTCAGTTGATACAGTGTTATTTGGGGAGGAGTAGAGGAGGATGAGAACAGGAGAGAAGAAAGCTTCATGAATTTGTCCTGAGCCCAGCCTAGCTCAGTCTCCCTATAGCCTCTGGGCTCAGGACAAATTCATGAAGCTTTCTTCTCTCCTGTTCTCATTCTCCTCTACTCTTCCCCAAATAACACTGCATCATCCCTCAAAGAGGTCTGGCCTTGATTGTTGGTTACTTTCATTAAACAGTAGCCCCCTGTCCCAATCCCTGGGCAGAATTAGCTTCACCTTTGGGTTCATGCCTAGGTTCTGCTCAGCTTTCTCCTTGGCAGGAGCCATAATTATTCTAAATTGTTGCCACTTTCCCTTTTTTCTTCTAACCCACATAATTAGTCATCAGTTATTAGAAGGCAGCCTCATTTTCTACCAGTCAGGAGTTAGGAAGAAAATGCCCTAACAGCCCTCACTCATTCCCTTAAGCCATCCAACTTCAACTTCTCCTTCTTCTCCTTCTTCTCCTTCTTCTCCTTCTTCTCCTTCTTCTCCTTCTTCTTCTTCTTCTTCTTCTTCTTCTTCTCCTTCTTCTCCTTCTTCTTCTTCTTCTTCTTCTTCTTCTTCTTCTTCTTCTTCTTCTTCTTCTTCTTCTTCTTCTTCTCCTTCTTCTTCTCCTTCTCCTTCTCCTTCTCCTTCTCCTTCTCCACCTCCATTTTTTTGGGGGCAGGGCAATGAGGGTTAAGTGACTTGCCCAAGGTCACACAGCTACTAGGTGTCAAGTGTCTGAGGCTGGATTTAAACTCAGGTCCTCCTGAATCCAGGGCCTGTGTTTTATTCACTGCACCACCTAGCTGCCCCCATCCAACTCTTCTTAATTCCAATGTCTTCTGTTCATTAATTCCTATTTGTAGCTTGCTTTGTGTATATTTGTTGCACATTTTCTCTCCTGTTAGACTGGAAGCTCCTTGAAGGTAGGGACTGTCTTTTGCCTCTTTTGGTATGCTCAGAGCTTAGCACAGTGCCTGGTATACATTTAGGCACTGAATAAATGTTTGTGGATTGACTGGATAGGTGGTTTATTAGACTTGATGCCCTTGGAGCTGGTTCTTGCCAGGCCCCCTGATCCCTCCAGCCCCTGGCCATCATAACAGTGAGTATTCTGAAGGATGAAAAGGCTGCTGTGGCTTTTGATTGAGTGATTCATTTTGCAGCAAAATCATTCATGTTTTAGTTTGAAAAAAGGCAAAGAAGCAAAACGACCTCGGGGACAGAAAGCAAGGTCCAGGGTCAGGGCCGGGTCAGGATTCCTCAATCCCTTTGTCCCACAGCACCAGCAGCATCATTATCTCCAGAACATCCCCATAGCCAGCTAGCCCTTGCTCCAGGTCATCAACCGAAGGGCAAGTTGTATCCAGCCTGTTGTTGAGGAAGACAAAGAAGGGCCTGATAACAATTTAGAAGCAGCTCCATCGCAGAACTCAAAAGCAAAAGCCTAATAACTCAGCTATCCAGAAACTCATTCTAGAATCTTAATAGCTGAGAGTTACCTGTTCCTTTGAAGTTTGCAAAGCCACCTCAGTGATCTTGTCTGAGCCTCACGGCAATTTAAATACTACAGTTATTATTATCCCCTTTTTACATATGGAGAAACTGACACTCAGAGAGATCATCATCATTCTAAGAGCTCATGTTTATATAACACATTCAAGTTTTCAAAGCATTTGACATATGATGTGTCATTTTGGCCTCACAGTAATCCCATGAGCTGGGTGCAGCTGGGTGGCCCAGTGGATAGAGCACCAGGCCTGGAGTCAGGAAGACTCATCTTCCTGAGTTCCAATCTGGCTTCAGATAATTCCTAGCTCTGTGACCCTGGGCAAGTCACTTAACCTTGTTTACCTCAGTTTCCTCATCTGTAAAATGAGCCAGAGAAGGAAATAGAAAACCACACCCGTATCTTTGCCACGAAAACTCCACATGGGGTCAGGAAGAATCAGACATGACAGAAAAATGACTGAAAAACTGAAGCCTTGTGAGGTAAAGGCTCTTAGCCCTATTTGATAGATGATGAAACTGAGGCTGTGAGAGGTTAGTGTTTAGCATAGATATAGAACCAGAAGGGATCTCCCAGCTGTCTGTTCTTTGCCCTCATTTTATAATTGAGTCACTTTCTTCTGCTCACCGAAGTAGTGATATCTGAGAATAGATTGAAACCTCCATCTTTCCGACTCGAAGTCCAGTACTTTCAGTCATACTGTCTTCCACCCAGAAAAGGTTTGCACAGCCAACGTTTTATGGCATATATAAGAAAAACGATGGAATTTATGCTCATTTTTCCTGCTACCTAACGTGCATGAAAGTGAAGTCCTGATCCATGTTGGGAGGTCTTGAAATGAAAACAACAATAAATGGGTGACTAACCATTATGGAAGTAAGACTGGGGATGATAGATGGGAACATTATAATAAAGTCTCCCTCTTTCCCTTTTGTGTTTAAAACACATTGGAATAAGCATTGCATCTTTGAATGGTAATGCTCATGACAGAGCTATTTCTGGCACAGTTCTCCATCACATTTGGCATCGAATACACCTTTACAGAATTTGAACAATGTATTTTGGAGCTAAAAGAGAGAGGAAATGGATTCAGAAATGATCACACAAACAGAAAATACAAAAATATTCAATAAATTTACCCCTGAATCACGTGAAACCTAAATTTGTCTGCAAACTACCTGCTTGAGAAGAGTTTGAAAATTCCTGCCTCTGGGCAGTGAAGTCTACAGCGCCTTCCCTATCTTTTGTATTCCTTAACTCATCTCTCCCATCTGCCTCTTTACTTTTGCATTCCTTTCCTCTAGGAATCCCATTTCTGCCAGCAACCAGTATCTCAGGCTACACCCATAATTGGAACAACTTTTTCCCCCCTTTATTCAAACAGCTTCTGAAATCAGGTTTTTTTGATTTAAAATTTTTACTGGATTTGTGATTTCATCAGTGTTGGGAATTTCTTTTTTCATCCTTCCTTCCTTCCTTTCTTTCTTCATTTAGGGTTAAGTGACTTGCCCAGAGTCATACAGCTAGTATGTATCTAAGATTACATGGTTAGATTTGAACTCAGCTCTTCCAATCTGGCTTCAGATAATTCCTAGCTCTGTGACCCTGGGCAAGTCACTTAACCTTGTTTACCTCAGTTTCCTCATCTGTAAAATGAGCCAGAGAAGGAAATAGAAAACCACACCCGTATCTTTGCTCTATCCACAGTGCCACCTAGCTACCCCTTGTGTTGTGAATTTCTGGTGGGAAACTGTTTACCAATGCAGATCACCAACTTTTCTGCTTATAATTTAAGAAAACTGCTTGGGGCATAGAAAGGTAAAGCAACTTGTCCAGGTTTATCCAGCCAGGATATGTCAGAGAGAGGACATGAGGTAGGGGTCTTCCTACTCTAAGGCCAGCCCTCATTATCCATTATACTACCCTTCCTCCAGCTGAGATCTTAACTGTTCCAGGCTCACTTTTAATTATTCTAACCCACATTGATTTTTCCCTTCCCTGAACACTTTCACAATCTTCGTGCCTCGTGCTGAATAATCTGTCATTCAGATAGTATCAGAAAGATCATAGATCCAAAGCTAGAAGGTACATTAGAGACCATTTAGTCCAACTTTTCATTTTACAGATAAGGAAACTGACTCATCCAAGGTCACACACATAGTAAACATCAGAGGAGCAGGATTTGAACTCTGCATCTCTGACTCCAGAACTTGCCTTTTTTTCCCTCTCTCTGGACTTAGCTGATACCTTGTTACAGACTATCATCTTAAACTAGTGATTTCATATATAATAACCCTGTCCCATCAGCTAGATAGCAACCCCCTTGAGGCAAGGACTACAATGTAATTCTTACCTGTATCTTTTCTGATGCCTCAGATGCTGCTAAGCATGATTGGCACTCAGCACCTGCCTGATCACAGGGTCATTTTACAGATGAGGACACTTGAGAGAGGGAAAATGATTTCAGTAAGGTCCAGCAGGAAGTGGTATAGGGGCAGAGCTGCATAATGCGGTAAAAAGTTTTAACAGTCGGTTAGATAATGGAGAGACGCCAGGTTTTTTTTTAGGACCACCCTTTTGGGGAGGAGACCAACAGCATGAGCTACGCACACCAGTCCGCCTGTGACGCACGCCAGATTGCCTGCTGAGCACTCGACTTCCAGGGTGCGAGCTTAAAAGGCGAGGAGAGAACGGAAGTGGGGCCTTTTTTCCTGCTCTGCTGGTCTCCTGGCTGCACTGCACAGACAGATGCGGACTGGAGTTTGACTCGGCCCGGCTCTCGGTTAACAGCACGCGCTTGACTCGGTCTCTCTCCCCAAAGGTGGCCTTGGATTTTGGTGAGTTTTATACAGAATATAGACTAAGCCTAGACTTAAGACGATTTGTATTGTATTTCTACTTTCCTGTCCTTCTAATCAACATCACCTTGTGACTACCATACAATAAAAAGTCTATCTAGAAAACCAGAAGCTTCTTCCACTTACTAGTCTGGGAGATAAATTAAGGGAAAGGTTAAGTAGGGTAGATTTATGATCTAATATCCAATTTTAAATCTCACAATATTCTAAAATTAGCTCTCTTTCCACTGTCCTGGGCTTCATTCATTTAGTAAACCTTTCTTGAGGGCCTAGTTATGTGCAGGGTGCTGTGTTTGCCACTCTCACCTTTGTTTTGGTTCGAACCTACGATTTCATTGGTGTAGCTGTCTTTGGATGCAGAGGCTCCCCCAGCCAATGAGGACTAATGGCTGTTCCATGGTTTCCTGTCTGCTGCCAGGGATGCTCTGGGGTTAAGTGACTTCCCCTGGGGCATCTTGCTCGTGTCTGTTAGCCTTCTGTCTGCCAAACAGGGCTGCTTCTCCCTTTGGAGAATAAAAATATGAATAGAACAAAGTCCGTGCTCCTCGGGAGCAAAGGAAGGCTGCCCTCCCCACCCCCAACCCACCTCCCTATTGCTCTGGGAACTTTAATAATAATCAGTGTTCCCAGTGCTACTGAAAGGGTGAGATTCATTATCCTTCTGCCTTCCCAAACCACAGCAGCCTTGTCTGGCCAGGACTGTCCTGAATGTGTCTGAATGATTCCAATGGAAGGTTCTAAGATCAAGGACTAGCTCACATTTTTATCTTTAGGCTCACAGTATTCATTTGCTTATCTTCCTCCCTTCTTTCCTCCCTCCTTTCCTTTCTTTTCTTCCTCCCTTCCTTCCTTCCTCCCTTCCCTTCTCTTCTTCCCTTCTTTTCTTTCTTCCTTCCTTCCCTCCCTTCCTCCCTTCTTTCCCAAACTAGTAAAGGAATTCAGCTAGATGCATACCTCCAAATACTAGTGAATTTCACTGGTCTTATTGTCTTCTCCATCACTACAAATACCTCTAGATCATGAAAGTGGCACATTATAGTAGAAAGACTCTGAAAGGTCTGAATTTGAATTCCACCTCTGACCCTTTTCAGTTGTGTGACTTTGTACAAATCACTTTACCTCTTTGAAGTTGTTTCCTCATCTGTAAAATGGGAATAACCAGACCTATCTCATAGTTTTGATCTCATAGGATCAAATGAGACAACAAAGATGTTAAAACTCTTTGTAAATTACCATGATTTTGATTATTTGTATTTTACAAATGGGGAAACTGGGACCCAGAGAGGTTCAGTGACTTGCCCGTGATTAAAGTGATTGAGAAGAGTAATTTCTAAGACCCCAGACACTAGCACATACACACACACACACACACACACACACACACACACACACACACACACACACACACACACACACACCCTCCCCTTCCTTGTCCTTCTGGTGGGGAGACTCCAAACTTAAGCTAGTTCTTTGACCAGAGATGTGCTACTAAATGTTTAACAACCAGCATGGGGGGTGAGGGGCAGGGAGCAGGGGAAGGAATGCATGACACATGAGACAGCTAAATGGTGCCATAGTGCACGGAGCACTGGGCCTGGAGTCAGGAAGACCTGAAATAAAATCCAGCCTCAGGCTCTTACTAGCTGTGTGACCCTGGGCAAGTCATTTCACCCTGTTTGCCTCAGTTTCCTCCTCTGTAAAAATGAGCTAGAGAAGGAAATAGCAAACTGCTCCAATCTCTGCCAAAAAAAAAAAAATAACCAAATGGGGTCAGAAAGAGTCAGACACGACTGAAACTACTGAACAACAACATAGATGACACACTTTTGAGTTTTATCTGTGTTACTACCATTTTCTGCATCATTTTCTTAAACACAGGCAACAAAAAACTAACTTAAACCCTGATTTGTAGCATTCGCCAATTTCTGAGGTATAAATGCTCACACTGAAAACTTAATGATGAGCTCTTTGGAGACTATTTGAGGTGTTCTAGTTCACTCCCATCTTAGGCTCATTATTCATTTCCAGTTCCACACTCAGACCCCTTCTAGCTTAATGGGACCTTCTGGCACTTGTGTTCCACTCGCATTGCCTCTAGGGAGTCACCTTTTTGCCAGGATGGGGCAGCAGAGTGGCCCATGAGTGGAAAAACACATGGAGGAAGCTAGAATGATCTCCGTGTGATCCAAGTATAGAGGGGAAAGATTCAGGGAAGGTTTCATGGAAGAAATCCTGAAAGTTAGCTAGGAATTTGACAGATGGCAGTAGGGGAAAGGAGAGTGCCCCAGATGGGAGGAAGAGCATGAGCAAAGACACAGAGAGGCTGAAAAGTGTAAAGTATGTATTCTGTGAGAGTAGTAAAGCTGGAGAATATGTGACTTGCTCAAAGTCACACTGCTAGCCAGCAGCAGATCTGAAACTAATCTGTCTCCTAACCCTTTGTCTAGTGCTCTTTTTACTACATTAGAAAGGGAGAGTGGAACATTAGAGAGAGGACTGAAGGGCTCATCAGAAACCTTTCCTCTCATCCTCATGAGTGGTGTGACCTAGAACAAGGCATTTCATCTTTTTTGGACTTAATTTCTTCATTTGAAAAATGACCACCAAAAAAAAATTTTTTTTTAAAAGTAATTAGAAAAATGACCACAATGGACTAGGTTCTTGTTCTCTCTCTCTCTCTCTCTCTCTCTCTCTCTCTCTCTCTCTCTCTCTCTCTCTCTCTCTCTCTCTCTCTCTCTCTCGGTTAAGTGACTTGCTCAGGGTCATACAGCTAATAAGTGCCTGAGGCTGTATTTGACTCCAAGGCTGATGCTCTATCTACTGCACCACTAGCCACCCCTAAGAATATCTCTTTAAGAATGAGATTCTATGATATTTTAAAAATGTGTTTCTATCAGTATTCATCAGCATTAGTTTTCCTGAGGAGTTAATATGGTGACTCTACAGAGTGGCCAATTTTGCTTCCAAATAAGGAGAAACCTCCTAATCATCAGAATTGTTCAGTCTCAGAGGCTACATGAGAAGATAATGAGTGTCCCATCACTAGAGGTCTTCATAGCAACCTTGTGAGTGGGTACTATTATGATCCCCATTTTATCATCAAAGAAACTGAGACACAGAAGTTAAGTGACTTGCCCAGGGTAACACAGCTAATAAGTGTCTGAGGCCAGATTTGAACTCGTGATGGGCACTATGCTGCCACCTAGCTGCTCAATATGTTACAACAATAATTTCTAGCTGCAGATGATAATCTATAGTTTCACAAAGAATTGTAAACATTTTGTACCTTTGGGAACATCAAAGAGAATTAGACACTAAGGTGGCTTTTCTTCAGGAAAGGATGTTTCCAGTCAGTGATCAGGATGAATCATTGATAGCAAAAATGGCAGAGACAATGGCCAACACTTCTACTGATTCAAATTCAGTTCATAAAGAGGAATTCTGGTCTTTCTCATCTTCATACAAAGGGGAGGAAATTCACAATTCCATTCCATCTCTTGGGCCCTAAATGATTAAGTCACTTGGCTTAGTCAGGAAGCTGTAAATTTCATCCAATGTGTAAATCACCAAAGATGTGCTCCATGACCTCAGCAGTTTATAATCTAGATGAGTCATATGTAAAACTAAACTGTTTAGTCAAGGTGATTTGGATGAAGAGGGGTTGGGAAGTTGAGAATGAGATGTATGTTTATAGAATCATGGAAAGCCAGTGCTAGAGGGAACTTTAGAGATCATCTAATATGAGGGAAAATGAGGCTCAGAGAGGTCAAAATGACTTGCCCAGGGTTATATGGCTAGTAAGTATCAGAGCCAAGATGCAAACAGAGATTTTCTTGCGCCAAGTCCTGCTGTCCTTATTTATTGTTGTTCAGCCCTGTCCAACTCTTCATGACCCCATTTAGGGTTTTCTTGGCAAACACACTGGAGTGGTTTGTCATTTCCTTCTCCATTTTATTTTTAGAGATGAGGAAACTGAGGCAAACAGAGTTAAGTGACTTGTTCCCAGTCATACAGCTAGTAAGAGTCTTAAGGGCAAACTTAAACTCAGGAAGATGAGTCTTTCTGACTTCAGGTCCAGTGCACTATGCACTATGGCGCCACTTTGCTGCTATTATAGAACAGCATGAATGATTGAATGGAAAAGTTTCCATTTCTATAGGAAATATTATAACTATGGAAACTCCTTGAATATGGGGACTATTATTTTAGCTTTGTATCCCCAGGACCAACCTAACATTTATTTATCCTGCTTGTCATTTTTTTTCTTTTTTCTTTTTTTAGTATGGCAATTGGGGTTAAGTGACTTGTTCAGGGTCACACAGCTAGTGTCAAGTGTCTAAGGTCAGATTTGAACTCAGGTTCTCCTGACTCCAGGACCGGTGCTCTATCCACTGCGCCACCTAGCTGTCCCGCTTGTCATTTCTTATAGCACAGTAATATTCCATCACCATCATATACCACAACTTGTTTAGCCATTCGCCAATTGATGGGCATTCCTTAGATTTCCAGTTCTTAGTCCATCAAAAAAAAGATCTGCTAGAAATATTTTTTTTACAAATAGGTCTTTTTCTCTTTTGGGGGATGTCTTTGGGACTGGATCAAAGGGTATAAACAGTTCTATAGCCCTTTGGGCATAATTCCGAATTGCTCTCTAGAATGTTTGGATCAGCTCACAGCTCCACCAACAGTGGATTAGTGGCCAGCTTTCCCACATTCCCTCCAACATCCAACATTTTCCTTTTTTTTTTTTTTAGTGAGGCAATTGGGGTTAAGTGACTTGCCCAGGGTCACACTGCTAGTAAGTGTTAAGTGTCTGTGGCTGGATTTGAACTCAAGTACTCCTGACTCCAGGGCTGGTGCTCTATCCACTGTGCCATCTACCTGCCCCCCTTTTTTGTTATTTTTACCACTCTGATCCTACCTAGCATGTATATGGTGTTTTAAGATTCGCGTCTAGCCTACTGCTTAATAAAAAGCCCAAGCTGCTGTCTGATGACCTGGGTTCAAGACTGGAACACCTAATACTTGTATGACCTTGGGCAAGTCATTTAACTTCCCTGGGCTTCAGGGTTCTCACTTGAAAATGAAGGAGATTGGACTTGATGGAGTGAGATAGCTTCTGAAGATTTTCCAGCTCTAAATTGGAGATCTCTATGAGTGTTTTAAAATTTCTGAGAAGCATCTTTACACGAGCTTCATTTCTTGCCAAGGTTATCAGTGTTGTTTAGGTTTAGAAACAAATTTTTTCCTAGATCCTTCTGGTGCAATCAGAAGAGCCTTCCTTGGGCTTAAATTGCCATGAGAAGTGATAGAAAGACAAACAACACCAGGAGGCTGGAGGCCAGGATTCAAGTCCTGAATTTGCCCCCTGTGAGCTCTGTGACTTTTTTTTTTCCAAGGCAATGGGGTTTAAATGACTTGCCCAGGGTCACACAGCTAGTAAGGGTCAATTGTCTGAGGCCGGATTTGAACTCAGGTCCTCCTGAATCCAGGGCCAGTGCTTTATCCACTGTGCCATGTAGAAATATTTTTGATGATTAGCCTAATTTTGCGGGGCTAAAACTGACTGGAGGACTAATCTGGGGGCTTTTGACTATTTGGCTATCTGACTGCTGTTAATTTAGTATGGGCCATTTATAAAGTTCCACCACACTGCTCCCAAATTGATAAGCTAAAGATTAAGAAGCCTCTTAACTAAATAATCAAAGCAGAGTTTATTTATGAGATACTATTGAAAATTAAGAATACAGGGAAATAAAATGTACAACCTGACTGCGTTGTGGCACTTCTCTTTCCACTGGGTCTCTTTGGAACTTCTTGAATACAATAGGGGCCTTAGCCGCAAGAGGCCTTAGGGCACTCAGGTCCTTTATTCTAACTCCGAACCCCTTTCACTTTGTAAATCCCCCTGCTTCTAACTTTCCTCTCCTTACTGCCACCGCTGAACCCCTGTGTTTCTCTCTCACCAACCTTCTGTCTATCTGCTCCGTCAGTCTGCCCTTTGGCTTCTCTTTTCCCTGCTCCTAGTCCTTCCCGTCTTCTCCTGCGTCCTTGTAGCCCCGTCTCTAGTCTGATCCTCTTCTCAGCCTCTCTCGTCTGTCCCTGTCTGCCCTCCTCTAGTCAGAAACCCCCTGAGTCTAACCCCTAGGTCTATATATACCTTTTCTTCTCTCCACTCAAATCTCGGGGCTTTTTGCACCCACACACCAAGCTAATCCGCCAGCCAGGGCTGCGTCTGGGGCTGGGGGCACGCTCAAGCATCCCGTGCCTCAGCACAGGCTCTCTGGGATCTTTCACATAGCTCTGCTCAGGTTGGAGGGAGCTGGGGGCTTTTTGGCTCAGCTGAAGCAGAGGGGGAGGGGAAGAGACCCTGAGGGCCTAAGGCTTTCTAATCTCAGCCTAAAGGTAGGGTCCCTAAATCAAAATAAATTTCCACAGCCACCTAGCTGCCCCTAGATCTGTGACTTTTGTGAAGCACACCTTCGGGCCTCAGCTCCCGCATCTATTAAAGGGGAGTTGGGCTGGACGATGCCACATTCTCTTCTGGCTCGAGCATTTTGTCATTTGTATATAGTAGGATAGATGCTTAATGGACTATTACTGAAACATATCACAGTGAAATGCCACATGGTGTGCAAATGAGTTCTGGATTGGGAGTGAGAGGGCCAGGGATAAACTCTGGAAGTTTGTGATTCTGTTATTTCTTTTTTTCTTTCCTTTCCTTTTCATTTCTTTCTTTTTTCTTTCTCTTTCTTTTCTTTCTTTCTCTTTTCTTTTTCTTTATTTCCTTCCTTCCTTCCCTCCCTTACTTCCTCCTTTCTTTTCTACTTTCTCTTCCTCCTTTTTCTTCCTTTCTTTCTTCCTTCCTCCTTTTCCCTCTCCCTTCTTCCCTCTTCTTCTTCCTTCTTCTTTTTCTCTGTCTCTACCTCTCTTTCTGTCTCTGTGTTTCTCTCTCTCTCTCTCTCTCTCTCTCTCTCTCCCCCCCCTGCCCCCCCCCATAGGAGATGCCATATGCAGATGAGAAGTTTTTCTAGAGGGTCTCCTGGGACACTTAAAAGTTAACCTTACCCAGAGTCACACTGTCGCAGGGTATTGAACTCAGGCTTCTTGATTCCAAAGCCAGTCCTCTATGTACTCCATGACACCTCTCCCCAGTTCTAATTCTTAATACATTTTAGACTTGAGGGTCAGTTTTAGAGAAACTTGGGAAAACTAAGATCAACTGATGCAGAGTAAAGTGAACAGAACCAGGAGAATATTTGATGCCACAACAGTATTGTGGAAATAAGCCATTTTGAAAGACTTCAGAATTCTGATCAGAACAATGATTGGTTGGGATGACAGGATTAATGACAGAGTGGGCTGCCAACCTCCTGCCACAGAATTGACACAGTTTTCAGATCGCCAATGTCGGGATGGGATTTTCCTGACACTGCATATTTGTTAAAATGGTTTGTTTTTCTTTTCTCTTTTTTATTTCCTAGTGGCTAGGTGGTGGTAGGGAGTGTGGGGAACAGAGATAGGGTAGCAAAATCCCACAAAAAACAAAAAAAGGAGGGTCATTGGCTTCTCTTTAAGACATACACAGAAGAGACCAGAAAAAAAGGCCAGAAAGAGTCACAAACAAGGTGTCTTTGAACACTGCTGGTCAAATCTATTACAGATTTTAAAAGAAAAGCTAAGTGAACTTTATAAGAGGTCTGCAGTTTCATATACAATCTTCATTTTCTGTTGTACTTTGTATATGCAAATGCCAATTTTATTTGATGTTTAACCTTAGAATGAAATGAATAAACACAGTGGCAGGTTGCTCTTTCTGATCCCCCCTTTTTCCTTTTTCCTTTTTCCTTCACAGAGCCACTGTTTGAGGTGCTGCTAAATGCTTCCAAAGTCCCTGAGTATCTGGATGATCCCACGGAGCTGGAGTGTCAAATAGCGGATGTGAGGAACGCAGACCCCAATGTCCGCTTCACTGTTTCTTGGTACTACAGGATGGACTCGCGCAGTGATGAAGTTGTGTCTGATGAGCTACTTGCCTCCATGGATGGGGACTGGACCCTGAGATTTGGGGAGAGGAGCAGGCAGAGGGCACAGAATGGGGAGATTATTTTCTCCAGGGAGGATAGGGCCAGGTTCAGTTTTCGTATTCAGAGGACTTCAGAGGGAGACAGAGGAAATTACTACTGTATTGTGTCTGCATGGACCAGACAGCGTAACAAAAGCTGGATGAAAAGCAAGGAGGTCGTATCCAAGCCTGTCAACATTTTTTGGATTGCAGAAGGTAGGAGCTCTGGGCTTACTGATTGCTCTTTTTCATAGAGGATTAGCAGCTGTCATGGTACCTAGAAGCCTCATAGATAGCAATGCCTTCTTATCTGGGTTAATGATATTTTTTATTTTATTTATTTATTTATTTATTTTGAGTGAGGCAATTGGGGTTAAGTGACTTGCCCAGGGTCACACAGCTAGTAAGTGTTAAGTGTCTGAGGCCGGATTTGAACTCAGGTACTCCTGAATCCAGGGCCAGTGCTTTATCCACTGCGCCACCTAGCCGCCCCTGGGTTAATGATATTTAAAGAACTTGCAGCACTTAATATTTAAGTGTCCAGTAGAACCACCCTCCCCCCTGCTCCCCATGAAAATGATGGTGTTGGGTAGGGAAAGTCTATGTTATGTGCTCTCCCTGTTGATAATGAATTCTACTTTACTAGATATAGCAGGGATATAACTTGACCTAGAGTATAACTCATTGTGTGTATACACACACACTTATTCAATATCCCAAACACATCTAATCATTCAGGTTCAAAAATGCCAATCAGTGCATGCAAAAGGAAAATTTTAAGTATTGAGAAGAAATGTGAACTAATAAAGCATTAAAAAAATCCACATTGTAGACCATCAGAGACAGTGCTGCAACAATAAAAGAAACATCAATAGGTGGAAGTATTATGCCAATAACCCCAATTTCCCATAAGCCTGTGTTTTTTATTGGACAGTTTTGCATAACAACATGATTTTTAGGAACAGCTATCTGATGTTATAGCAGCATTAACTGTACTTAATCCATAAGCTCTGAGGTCTAGTATTGAAGTATGTGAATTGTACAGAATGTCCCAAAAGTCTTAAGTTTTGATCTGTTGAAGCTTTAAACCGTACTAAGACTTTTCAGACACTGTATATAATTCTTTTTTTCTTCTACTATATGGTAAGCTCCACAGGACAGGGACAGTCTTATTCTTTGTACTCCCCACAGTGCCTTGCACACAGAAGGTATTCAGGAAGTATTTGCTGACTGAGTTTTCTGAAGCACCTAAAGGCAATCCCTCCCTCTTATCATATCTTGTTCCTTTTTCTCTACCCTTTTTGTACCACACCATTCCTCTACCACGTCCCTCTCTCCACAGAAACCTCCACTTCAGCAAGCAGCACTTACTATATGCTCAGCCAGACACTAGAATCAGAATCTGGGGCATTTCAATTCATTTCAGTAGATATTTATTAAGTGCCTACTATGTGTACAGCCCATGGTATAGTGAGTAAGCATGAGGACCTTTTTATTCCCCAGGATGAAAATGGTAATGGTGATTTTTCCATAGTGCTTTCAGAATTTATGTAGCATTTTCCTCATGTTTTTTGCTTTCAGGTAAAATAGGTGGGTAGCACAAGCATCACGATTTCCATTTTGCAAGTAAGAAAACTTAAAGCTCAGGAATTAAGGGACTTGTTAGGGAGTTTAAAAAATCAGATTTATTTAGGACCCCAATGACCTTTATTAAACACTTATAATATTCCAGGCATAGTTAGGTAGTGAACACATGCAAAAGTGGATAAGTCTGCACTCTAGGAGCTTAAATTCTAATAGGAGATAACAGTGCATAGAGGGGATTGATGGCCAGACAAAGTTTTGGATGAGCAAGCCACAGAGATTATGAATGAGGCTGTGGGTCAGTAGATCGCCACGTCCTTTCCAGTACTGATAGTTGTATGGATGTTATTTTCCAGAGTAGGGGATGGAAAATAGGGATAAAGGGGTGGAGAGGAATACACATTGGCAGGACAGGTCATAGTGTGTCCATGCTGGGTCAACCCTGGTGTCCTGCTTGATGGCTTGTGAAACATGGTCTTACACGGGCTAGAGTGGATTTTAATGAGTTCTCATTTACTCATCCACCAATCAGGACAAATTCCAAAGGCTGAGCAAAGGGGAGTAAGACAGGAAGTCCTCCTCTGAACTGAGTAGCCCTAGGTCCCACCTCTGGGCCCCACCATTTTTGCTTGCTGAACTGGATTGCCTGTGGGATGAGGAGGTAGGGCAAAAGTGTGCAGGAAGGGGGCAAAGGGAGATGACAAATATGGGGTAGAAGGGAGAGGGAACTGTCTTTGTACAGTACCAATAATCCTGGAGCTATCCAAAGCCATCCAGAGTACCCTATTAGGGACAGTAGTGGCCTCCCTAGATTTTTCCCAGTTCACCTTCTAATCCATGTTCCAGTAGCCCAGAACCAAAATTTCCCCAACCTGTCTCCCCTCCCCTCTGTGGTTGGAGCTCATCCTGCCATCTCCCTCATTAGTGATTTTCAGCTTGTCTTCCAAGCCACATTTTTTTCTCCTCCTTGACTCTCTAGCTTTTGGGAGCAAGTGCATGTCTAGGACAGTGTTCAAATGAGCGAGCACTTCTTTGATAGATATCTGGGAGCAAAAAGTCCGACTTTCACAAGTCCCTTCTGTAATTAATTTCTTTTGATGCTTCATTTCAGATTCTGTGCTCCTCGTGAAGGCAAGGAAGGCAAAGCCTTTCTTTGCCGCAGGAAATACTTTTGAGATGACTTGCAAGGTTTCCTCCGTGCACATAAAGACTCCTCGGTATTCAGTCCTCGTCACAGCTGAGAAACCTGCGGCAGACCCCTTTAGCCCCAATGAGACAAAGCACATCATCTCCTTAGACCAGGATTCGGTGGTAAAACTAGAGAATTGGACCGATGAGGCCCGGGCGGATGGAGTCGTATTGGAAAAGGTCCAAGAGGATGAATTCCGCTATCGAATGTACCAGACTCAACTGTCCGATGCTGGGCTCTACCGCTGTGTGGTGACAGCCTGGTCCCCTGCTGGAGGCAACCTATGGAGAGAAGCAGGGACCAGTTTATCTAATCCAATTCAGATAGACTTCCAAACCACAGGTTGGTACAGAATTGAGGTAGAATCATAGAAGAGTAGAATTGCAGAGCTCAGTGTCACCTTAGAGGTAATCTAAGCCAACCCCCTCATTTTACAGAAGAGTAAACTGAGGTTGAGTGAGGGGAAGCGGTTTGGGGGGGCTTTTGGTTGTTGTTTTTTGTTTTTTTGCCCAAGGTAACATAGTGCTTTGGGCTGGGGAGTGTAATGCTGAAATGCACTGTAACTTTTATTAGTCTGACTTATCAAGGCAGCATGACATAGTAAATAAAAGATCTGGCTTTGGAATCAAGAAGATCTGGGTGCAAATCCTGCCTTTGAGACATAAAAGCTCTATGACATGGGTAAAGTGCTTCCCCTATCTTGAGTTACAAGCAATTTTCTAAGACTATAAGTAACAGGTGAGTGGCTGATTGGAATCAGTGGAAGGAATCTCTATGCTGATGAAATGACAGGTGCAGACTTCCCCTAGCCTTCCCTGTCCCCCTCCCCCTTTTAAAAAATATCAAAGCAGTATTTCCATACAGGGGAAGACAGTTTCATCTTCATTCCATTGGCATTGCATCTGGCTTGGCAAACAACGCCCTCCTTGCTTGTGTGCTTGGCAGAGTACCCAGGGCAGCTGTGTCGAAATGGAGTGTGTCTGTCTGTCTTTGCTAAGAACAGCAATGACTAATAGATAGATTTTTAAAAATTTGTGGGTCTCAAAAGTCTTAGTGCAGTTTTTACCTTTAACAGCTTAATAAGCCTGTATAAAGGAAAAATGAGGCCAGTTCATCACAAATTTCAAATTGCTGACTTACCATTTTGTGGGACTAAGCTTGGGCCACTGAAAATTCCTCATCCATTTTCCCCAGCCCTGGGATACAGAAAGGGAAAGGGATATTTTTTATGAGGCACAGTCTACTTCTCCTAATGATTCTTGTGACTGCCATCTTGATGCCTAATTAGAAGTCATTTCCATGATGACTCTTCATTTATTCCTTTATCTTTTCTAAACTAAGAATTCAAGAATTGATTACATATAGAAAATATTCTTCAATTTCCCAGGTTGGAAGAGAAGGTCATGTGATGCTTGTCTACGTTGTCTGTAGCTTCTGGACTGAAATTAGCACCCTGAGCTCTTTCCCCATCTTACCAAACCTTTGGGATTGTTTGTTCAGTTTTGTGGGAGATTCCCTTGTTTCATTTAAAATAAGTCACCCTCAAAACCAAATCTCCGCGCTTCAGACAGCACTCCATACATCCTTATAACAAAAGAGCAATCACTTACGTGTGCAGCAAACCTTAAGCCATGTCTCATAATGTATCTCTCCCGGGTGACTAATTCCCCTCTCTTCCTCTGGCCACATCTCATTTTTCCTTGGGTATTCCCCTTGGTGCTTTTCTACTGGTTACTACTTTGCTTTATTTTTAATGACTCAGGATATTGGTGGGGAGTAGAATCTATATTAATGTGATCAAAAGTTGTCTTTTATATCTCTGTTGTTTGTTCAGTTCACCAGATGTTTGTAAGCATTGTGTCCAAAGGCACTGTTGCTTGGTCCCAAGGATTCAAAGACAATAAAGAAACACCTACTCCTACCCCCCCACCCCCTACCCCCACCAAGGAGGGTATGTTCTTGTGGGGTATATGACACATGTACACCACAAAATAAATATGAGACAATTTGAATATGAGGAGATCACTAACTGGGGGGAATCAGAAAACACCGGAGGACCTGAATTGAACCTAGAGATTGCTAATAGATGGAGGTGAAAAGAGTGTGTATGTTGAGGGGGGGGAACAGTCTATGTTTTTGCAGAGACTGGGAGAAAATAGATGGAGAGTGAGATTTGGGGAACAGTCAATAGGAAGGCTTGTCTGGAACAGAGTATGTAAAGGAAGATACTATGAGCTGAGTCTGGAAAGATAGATGGAAAGCCATCCGTGAGTAGCCCTATGTTCCAGGCTGAGGAGCTGATATTTTATCCTGAAGATTTCTGAGCGGGCCTGAGATGGTCACACTGTGAGTGAGACTAGAGGTGCTTCAGGAAGATTTTTCTGGCAGCTCTTTGGGGAATGGATTGGAGAAGTGACAACCTAGACGTGGATGCACAGAGAGGTTCTATTAATGATTTTATTACTAGCAGTTCAGGTCAGAGGTGATGAGGGTCTGAACTTGGAGAGTATTTTGAAAGGCAGGGTGGTCCAGTGCACTCTCCAGGAGATTGGGAGTTGAGAGATCTCAAGTAACTTGCCTCATGTCACTTAAACTCTTAGGAGCATATTGTCAGGGCTGGAAAGGCTCTATGCCTGAGATGAGCTGTTCTACCTCCTGAATTTTAGAAATGAGGGAACTGAGACTCAAGTAGGGAACCCTTGACTAGCACTTTGGTCTCCTGATTCTTAGTTCAGATGCCTCTTTCCCATCTAGGAAATTAGTGTATTGTAGTAGAATGGGCACAGACCCCAGTCAGGGAACCTAGGTTTGGATGCTGGCTCACTCTGTTTAACTCTAGGCAAGTTGTTTCAACTCCCTAGGCCTCAATTCTCTTATCTATAAAGCCACATGAGCTTTAACACCCCTTCAAACTTTTTTTCCCTGATCCTGTTAAGTTAATTGGTCAGATTCCAATTCAAGAAATACCATTATTACAAAATTTCAGTATAATGAAAGCATTTCAAAGCTTAAACTAAAGACCTGTGGTAACAGTATTGTCTTCATTACAAACAAATTGCCACTATGCATAATAATCACAGCATCCTGGAGCCCTCTGGCCCCCATCAATCTTGAACCTAGCATCAGTATTGTGGTGGAAACTTCATCCTGAACCATGGCTAACAGGGAAAATGAGAAATACAGGCACATTTAAATTGAGGTTTTCCTGAGGAAATCTGAAAAATTTCAGAAAAGTACTAGCTGTGTGACCCTGGGCAAGTCATTTAACCCTTTTTGCCTCAGTTTCCTCACCTGTCAAACCACCAGGAGAAGGAAATGGCAAGCCACTCCAGTATCTTTGTTTAAGAAAATCCCCAATGGGGTCATGAAAAGTCAGACACAATTGAAATGACCAAACCAAAAAAAATATTGTGATCATTTTATCCTGTTTCTACTAAGTTTTGAATAAGATACATCCCCATACAGCTTTGAAAAATAGCGTATCCCTGTTGGGCATTAGCAGGTCAGTCTAGATGTCACCTCACTACTACAAGGCAAAGAGGAAGACCAAGACCTAAAAAGAGTCAAGTAACTCTTGGGAAGGGAGAGAGCAAGGCTGGCCTGAGATAAAGCTGGAAGAAAAATTTGTCTTTAGCCCTTTTCCTTTCTGAGGCCTTCTTAGCTGCTTGGCCACTCCTCTCTTGCTCCTCTCATAACTCAGCATATTTATGCCAGCCAAGCCTAGAATCCAAAATTGCCTGTCTTGTTCTTTGATGTTCCCTGTTCCTGAATTACACCCCCCACCCCAATCCAAATTTCCATTCCCTTGATACTGTAAGGGGCTAAAATTCTAGCTAGTCTGTCTAAAATATCTAATGAGTGGTCGCCAATAAATTATAAGCTTTAGCAAGAGTTAGACTTTTAAGCATTTATTAAGGAAAATAAGAATTTGGCGAAGAGGCCTAGATTCATCTGTCTATCAAAGGGAGAGCGCATTTTAGCTCCACTCTCCAAAAGAGTCCAGACAAAAGAGAGTGAGAGCACCAGCCTCGCCCCCTCTTCCTCCCACAAGCAAACATCACTTCCTGATACCAAAAGAAAAGCCTCATGTCTTGCCCTCTGGCGCCTTCTCCTTATGGCGGAGCTTTCCTACAGTAAGTCTCCAGCAGGTGGCGTCATTCCAATCATTACAATACTCTTTGTTAAGAAAGCAATATGATTGAAATTTGATTAAATGGTATTATTACAAAATACCCTCCCCATATAGAATTTTTTTGTACCCTGCTGTTTATTGGGGGGTGGGGTGGGGGATGGGCAAAGAAGGGTAGCTTTTCTTTACCTCTGCTTTGGCTGCCAGCTTCTGAATATGGCCACTTTTATTTCCCTCTTTGTCTTATCAGAGAAGAGATAGTTATTTTTCATGGGCATTGCTTGAAAAACCCCAAAATCGACAGTCCATAGCTATGGTCTATTTTCTTTACTTCTTAGAGGTTTGGACAGGGCCTATTTATAGCCCTGGGAATCCTGGCTGATAGGTATGCCCATCCCGAGGTAACGGGAGCATGCACAGGTTGGACAATGAGGTCCTGACCTGGGGGGAAATGCAGTTTATTCTAGTTTTCACTCTTTCCTCAAATTAGAACCAGGGGGAAAACAACAAATTGGTCTGATGGAGGTTGAGGCTAGAGGCCACAATATCTAACCTCTTTATCCAAGACTACCCCTTACTTCTAGCTGACTTTAAGGCTAGGTGACTCAGTGGATAGAACACAGCCTGGAGTCAGGAAGATCTGAGTTCAAATCCAGCCTCAGGAACTTACTAGCTATGTGACCCTGGGCAAGTCACTTAACCTCTGCTTACCTTAATCCACTGAAGAAGGAAATGGCAAACTACTCCAGTATCTTTACCTTACCCTATATGGGATCATAAAGAGTCAGATATAGATAAATGACAATGGAAAGAGTATGGAGCAGGAGTGAAATGACTCAGGTTTGATTCTTGGCTTATTTCAACATGGGTGAGTCACTTAACACCCATAGGCCTAAGTGTCTTCATCTGTAAAATGAAAGCATTGGTCTAAATGACCTCTGTGGTCGCTTCCAACTCTGAATCTACCAACCAGTGATTCATTTTCATTTATGTGAATGGTTTGTTGTGTACATCTAATTACTGTGTAAAACAATGGCACTTATGCTTGTCATTAAGTATATATCAAATTAATATTGCTATTAAGATATTATTTAATTGCTGTGCTCAGCTCTACTTTATATGAGTTGCTTTGTAACACTTACCAGCTCACAACTGAGAAAATGAGAGGGAACATTGTTCCCCACCTTGGAGTTAACTTCTATTTGTCACTAGATATATGATCTACCTTATAAGGATCCAAGGAGAGGTATGATTCTCAGTCAGTCCCCTTTTCAAACAACTTCATCATTACTCTCTGTATTCTTGGCAGGGGTTGGGGGGGATGGTGTTCTCAGAGAAACTGGTGGGAAAATTCCAGTCCCTCTAGAGGTAAAATTCCAAGGGGGATATGCAGTGCCCACCACCACCAAGACATCCAAGGTCATTACCCAGAAGTGAACCCTACCAATAACAATAAGCCAGGGACCTTCTGCAGGGCCTGCAAATGAGCCTCCTTCATTTGGCATCACAGAAGGGAAAAGGAAGAAGAATATACTCTTGATTTTCAGGTGCAATTCATTTGAGTGATGAAATAATGAGATTTAGCAGATACTCAAAGACCCACCAGGAGATTAATCTAGACTGATTGAATCAAGTGAGAGTGATTGACTGCTGATTAGCCTACTTCAGGTTAACTGGATTGTAATCACACCTTGAGAACACCTTCAGAACCAATGGATTTGGATGACACCAACCAATCAGCTTGAAGCAGTGTATAAGGACCGCCTCTGTTCCAGACCTATAAAAAGCTTCCACAGTCAGTTTGCTGGAGAGAGTTCATGATTGAAGCAGGCTTGTGGCAGAGGACTTGAGGAAGAACCAGACCAGGCTGGAACTCTAGGCTAAACAGGCTTTTTTCTTAACTTTCTGAACTCCATGGGAATATTTGTATGCTTTAATAAATGTTTAATGCCCAAGGACTGGTGCTAAAGCTTCTAATTTAAGGCGACCACAATTTAGATTTTAAACATCATATTTGACAGAGTTAGGCTTTTGGCATCTGAATGAAGAAAAGATCTTTTAGCTGATGTTCTAAGTGAGAAAAAGCTATATGTTTTTAAACTCATGTAAAAATGTATCTAAGAGTCTGAGGTAAATTTTGAACAAAGACAATAGGAATAATGGGACCACAATTCTTTTCTTCCAGGTCCCATATTTAACGTCTCAGTGCATTCTGATACTCCAACAGTATATCGAGGGGATCTGATTAAACTGTTCTGCATTATCTCTCTGGAAGGAGCAGCCCTCGACCCAGGTATTTATTCATTTTTCCTCTTCATTTTATAGGGGGGGAAGGGGTAGTAATGCTTATATATTTTTTCCATGTACATATTTTATTCCATTAACCTTTATTAAGTACCTATTATGTGTTAGACACTAGGTTAGATGCTAGGGAGACAAAAATAGAAAATAGTCTATGCCTTCGGGGATAGAAACCAATAAACCAAAAAAATATATATATACATATGTTTAAACTGAATGAAAAAAATTATATATAAATACATATACATGTAAATATGTATGTGTTTTTGTGTGTATGTGTGTGTATATCTTGCTTACTATATGCCAGAACTTGTATTAGGGATACAAATACAAGAAAGCCCACAAGGGATTCCAAAATGGAAGCAGACAGCACGTAGGAGAGAGTCCATCTTGGAAAGGGGGAAAGGTGGATGGAGGCTGCATGTGAGAGCATGACGTGGAGACAACAAGAAAATGGTGTGTTGGGCTTAGGATTGGACAAAGCGGAGATCAGAGATTGGGGTCCAGGTTCTCAGGGGCTGGAGTTGAGCTTTTGAAGGGAAGAGGTGAAGGTGGTAGTCACTAGAGTGCTTGAAGATGACTGGGAAGTGCCAAAACAAATACAAATTATGCCCTCTACTAGATTATAAACTCTTGAAAGGGAAGGACTGTGTCTTATGCATACTAATATCCCCCAATTATAATAGGCACTTGATAAGTATTTAAAAGAGTGAATGAACAAGTGAGTAATCTTAAGAGGAATCACTTATCCATTAAGTGCATTGCAAATATGTCCAAGATACAACTTTTTCCCCCCTCACTTCATGACCAAACAGGTCATAGAAAGGGTCTCTCTATCTCATTTTGCTTTAAATGCCTGAAGAAAGTACAGATCTGTTCCCTGTTCCTCTTGTCCCAGTATCTCATGAGTCCCATTTCGACTTCTTGTGTGCCATGATGTTGTTATCCTTAGATGTAATGGAGCTAACTGATAAGTACTCAGATTAAGGTCCCCCATTGCAGAGAACCCAAGAAGCAGAACAGGTGGTCAGAAAGAGGCAGGGGCAGTAATCTGCCCTTTCCCCAGCCCCCATCCATTTGCTTATACTGATGTTGTTGCATTCTCCGTTCTACCTATACACTAGTACTATTCACCTAAATAGTGCCTCTCATGTGGTGACCATGTTCTTTTAATACAGGAACTACTCAGCAGACTTGAGGCCCAGTCACAAACAGGCTAGTTGTAGCTTGAGTTAAACCTGCTAAATGGTTTATTTTCTTCTTTTAGTCAAACAAGCATTTATTAAGGTTCTATTATATATACTGGGCCCTGTGCTAGTGGTTGGAGAATGCAGTGACAGAAAAGAAACAGTTCCTTTTTCCAAGGACCTTACTTACTATTAAAAGTGTGTAGGGGGGTGGGGTTTGACATCTGCATATACAATTGTATACAAAACAAATAGTAATTGGAAGGCACCATTAGCAGCTATTAGGGGGATCAGGAAAGGCTTCATGTAGAAGGTGAGACTTCTGCTGAACTTTGAAGGAAATTAGAAATTCCAAGAGACAGAGATGAGTAGGGAGTGCATTCCAGCCAGGAGAAATAGACTGGGAAGAGGTACAAAGGTGGGAAAGGAAATTTCATGTATGAGGACCAGCAAAAAGGTCACTTTGGCTGGATTGTAGAATGGGTAGAGTTGGCTGGGTCCAGGCCTTCTTAGGACAAATACAGAACTCTTTCTACTATTAAAAGTCACCATAGGGGCAGCTAGGTGGTGCAGTGGATAGAGGACCGGCCCTGGATTCAGGAGGACCTGAGTTCAAATCTGGCCTCAGACACTTGATACTTACTAGCTGTGTGACCTTGGGCAAGTCACTTAACCCCAATTGCCTCACCAAAAAAAAAAGTCACCATAGAGGGATGTAAGTTAAAGAATTGAACTTTAAGATGATGAGGAAGGGAAGAATTTATAGGAAATAAGAATTGAAATAACATCTGCTTTAGATTTACTAGTTGGTAAATACTATTCACAGAAACAAGTAAAGGCCCTATTCCTTGGGTGAGCTACCATTATTGTCTTTGAGGGCCAGCAGTAAAAGAACACAAAGAAAAATGGTGTTTCTCAAGGCACGATGGAAAAGTAGGAGTAAAGGGGAAAGGAGATAGGAAAGCTTTTTTTTTTTCAGTTGTCCACCTCAAATTTAACCAAGCTTTAATTTTGACTAAAACTTATTTGAAGCAAAATCATAGGGTTGGAAAAGATCACAGACACCATCTGCCCCAACCCAAGTGGTCCCCACCATGTCTTCCCCCAAATCTCTTCTGGGGCGAAATTTCCCCAGTTCTTTCAGTCAATACTTGTGTGATCTGATCATCAATCTCCTCATTATCTTGGTCACTATCTTCTGGGTGATCTCCAGCTTGTCAGTGTCCTACCTAAAACTGAAACACACACACACACACACACACACACACACACACACACAAAATGCCTGACCAGGTTAAAGTACAGTGGGCTTGTCACCTCCCATGTTCTGATCACCATTCATTTTTCCATGCCACATTAGCATCTATTTTTTTTGTTTTGTTTTGTTTTTGTGAGGCAGTTGGGGTCAAGTGACTTGCCCAAGGTCTGAAGCCAGATTTGAACTCGGGTCCTCCTGACTCCAGGGTCGGTGCTCTATCCGCTGCACCACCTAGCTGCCCTAGCATCTACTTTTATTTGTTTTTGTTTGTTTGTTTGTTTTGATTTGGCGGGGCAATGAGGGTTAAGTGACTTGCCCAGGGTCACACAGCTAGTAAGTGTCCAGTGTCTGAGACCGGGTTTGAACTCAGATTCTCCTGAATCCAAAGGCAGTGCTTTATCCACTGCGCCACCTGGCTGCCCCCTAGCATCTACTTTTTAAAAATCTAACATATAATGATTACAGCAATGAATGAACATCTTGTAAACTATATAATATCCCCTAATAGTCTATAGACCTTGCCCAAAAAAGTAATAAACTGAGTCTGATATGATCTGACCTTAATGAAATCATGCTGACTCTTGGTGGTGATCATTGTTTTCTTTTCTAGGTCATTTTACCATCCTTCTAATAATGCTTTCTAGAATTTTGCCAAGAATTGAAATCGGGGGCAGCTAGGTGGCGCAGTGGATAAAGCACTGGCCCTGGATTCAGGAGTACCTGAGTTCAAATCCGGCCTCAGACACTTGACACTTACTAGCTGTGTGACCTTGGGCAAATCACTTAACCCCCATTGTCCCACCAAAAAAAAAAAAAAAAAAAAAGAATTGAAATCACACTTACTGACCTAAACTTCAAAGGCTCCACTTCCTTTTGTTTTTTAAAATCAGGACATTTGTCTGTCTGTAGTCTCTCAGTTCTTTCCCCATTCTTTCAAAATATACTAATAAGGGAGGGGCAGATCAGTGGCTCAGTGGATAAAGCACCAGTCCTGGATTTAGGAGGACCTGAGTTCAAATTCAGCCTCAGACACTTGGCACTTACTATCTGTGTGACCCTGGGCAAGTCACTTAACCCTCATTGCCCCACCAGAAAAAAAAAAAAGATATACTAATAAGGGTTTGGCAATCTCACATCTGCCAGTTCTTTTAGAATTCTGTCATATAGTTTGGGCCTGGTGTTGGAACTCATCAAGGGCAGCTAAGCACTGTCCTAGTATTTCCTTACTTATATTGTTTCACATCACTATTAACCTGCTTCATTCTGTTCTTTCCAGTGTAAGGATCATTCTCCTTGGCAGAGAAAACAGAACCAAAATAAGAGGTGAACTCTCTACTCTCCATCATCCATTTTCATCATATCATCTACCCCATAGCAGCAATTCTCTCTTTGATCCTCTTCTTTTTCCCAGTCTAGCTTTAAAAAAATCATTTTTGCTGTCTTAAACATTCATCACTAGCCTTCTCATTCCAATTTTTTTTTTTTAGCACTCCTGACACTATTCTTCTAGAACTTGCTTTTGTATTCACCCTCAATTCCCTGCCCTGGCTCCTTTTCTCTGCAAATGCCTTTTTAAAATCTAAGTTAGTCGATGAGCTCTGTATCTATCTCTGTCTTCTTAGACAGCCTCTCATTTTTTTTCCTCTTTGGAAATGTTTTTGTTTGTAATTTCAAAATTTCTTTCATGAGAGCTCTCCATAACTCTTGGGCTACCTACCTTCCCTTGTAGAATTTTAGGCCAGAGATCCCACCTATCTTTTCTGTTAACCCTTTGAAATCTATTCTTCCCAAACCTATATATCCACTGTCACTACACTCTCTTGCCTCCATACTGGGTTCGTGAACTGAGGAATAGAGTTAAAAGAGTATGGTGGGATGAGAGGATGAAGAGAATATGCAGGGAGAAAGGGTGGGTTTGGCCTCTATGACTAAATGGTTTAGACCAAAGCTTCTTAAACTGTGGGGTGCGACACCACATGGGGTCACATAACTGAATATGGGGGTTGCAAAAAATTTGGTAGTAAATGTTTGATTTTTATACCTATTTTATATACCTCTATACTCGGGGTCATATAAAAATGTATTGGGTGAAAAGGGGTCATCAGTGGAAAAAGCTTAAGAAGCCCTGGTGTAGAAAAGTCAAGGGAAGGTAAAGACTAAAAAAAAGGCGGGGGGGGGGGCCCTTTGGACATTGGGAAATCATTGGTGACCTTGGTACTGTTTGGGTGGAATGGTACAGAAATCTAATGGCAAGAAATTGAAAAATGTTTACGTATGCCAGGCCTCATTTTCCTTAGATGTACAGTGGGTTGGAGGAGATGAAATCTAAAGGAATTTAGTTGTCTTTAGAGTAAAGACTATTGATAATTTGGTCTTTGTATCCTCATCACCTAGCATAGGGCCTTATTCCCAGTTGGCACTTAATGAGTGTTGGGTTAAATTAAACCAGAAGAACTCTAACTCTTATGATCTTTTTCCTGAGCTCCCTATCTGGTTCTTCCTTCTCTCGGGCTCCTGGATTTCCTTCTATTACGCTATCTTCTTAATGTATAACACTATGCTACCAACTCTTTTATCCAGCAACAATCACAAGTCCCATTCCACCAAGTCTCAGTATCAAGTTGAAGTTGTCTTCTTGCAACAGGATTTCTAGTTGACCTTGTTTATGGTTACCAAGGTCTTGAGTCTTATTACTAACTCTCTTCTTTGATACTGTCTCCTGTCAATCATTGGTCCTTTCTGTGGCCAGTTTTCTTACTCCATGGTACCTACTGTTCTCTGTGTTAGCTTTTTTTTTTGGGGGGGGGGGCAATGAGGGTTAAGAGACTTTCCCAAGGTCACACAGCTAGTAAGTATCAAGTGTTTGAGGCCAGATTTGAACTCAGGTCCTTCTGAATCCAGGGCTGGTGCTTTATACACTGTACTACCTAGCTGCCTGCTGTGCTAGCTATCTTGAAAGATGTATTCTCTTTACCCATATCTTCAGTTTTAAGTTTTTTGGATCAGATTCATATACTTCTTCAGGGAAATTTATTTTTTACCAACACGTCTTAGGTGAATCTGTTGCTGGCCAAAAGCTCATCATTCCTGTATTTTAAGCTGTGGTTCAGGCATCTAAAGAGTGTTCTCAGATACCATCTCTTTAACCACTTGTCCTTGTCTAAGATCTGATTTCTCATCTGAAGCTTCCACATTCAGTTGACACTGGTGATGAAAAATACTACAAGCCTCTAAGGTTTTAGTTGATTTTTTTAAACCTAGGAATACATGATTTCTATCAGTGCTTTCTAAGTGTCTTCTTTTTTTTTTTCCAAAAGAAATAATTTTTTATTGATCTTTTGCTTTTTTTACATCACCAAAAGCTCTCCCAGTGGCCCTCCCCTCCCCTTCCCTTCCTGGAGAGCCAGCCTATATGGCAATATTTTTAAAGAAAAAGAAGAGAAAAAAGAAACCAACAAAACTGATCAATGCCTTGCAAAAATATGAAAATAAAAGAAGTGAGACAGTGGAGGGGTCCTCTCTTATGTGATCTGTGGAGCCATTCTTGTTTCAGCATTCTCTGTGGATTGTTTTGTGGTAGTTCTTTGCATGTACGTTGTTGGAGTCATACAACATTTGTATGTTGTTTTCTTGGCCCTGCTTGCTTCGGTCTTGCTTCATCATATTGTGTAAATCCATGCTCCTCTAGATTCATCATCTTTATGATTTCTTCCAGCACAGGAGTCTTCCATTACATTCATGTGCCACAATTTGTTTAGCTATTCTGTAATTGATGAGCATTGACTTTGTTTCCCAATGCTTTGCTATCACAAAAAGTGTCATTATAAATATTTTGTGGCATGTGGGGACTTATTTCTTTTCCATGGCTTCCCTGGGATGTATCTACATTCCCTCTTGAATTGCAATTTCTCCCCACATGAATAACCGTCTTTGGTAGCTTTCTTCAGTTTTGACAAGACTCAGGAGTTTCTCTTTTAGGTCTCAGATATATGACCCAGAGAAAATAGTGGCCTTCTCAATTATTTATATAAGGTAGACAGATAAATGCCTTCTTAACCTATCTGCGCTGATACTCATTTCTTCCATTCCAGTCCAATAGGTATTTATTAAGTGCCTACTATGTGCAATTTAGTGTAGTAAGCTCTGGGAATATGAAAACATAATGAAAAAGTAGATCCTTCCAAAATGCCTACTATGTTCCAGGTACTATGTGAATAATGACAAAAATGAAACATTCCCTGACCTGAAGTGGCTTAATACATTCTATCAGGATAAAAACAAATACATAGTATATAGAAGATAAATACAAGGTAATGGGGTAGAGGGTTTTGGGAGGAACGTTAACAGCAGGGAAAGGGACTGAGATGGAGGAGGAGGGGGAAGATCTCTCCTAGGAGACGGCATGTGAGCTGAATTATGAAGGAAACTAGCAGTTCTAGGATTGACAGCGAGGTGGTACGGTCAACAGAACACCAGGTCTGGAGTTAGGAAGACCTAAGTTTAAATCCAACCTCAGAAACTTGCTAGCTCTGTAACCTTGGGCAAGTCACTTTACCCTGTTTGCCTCAGTTTCCTCATCTGTAAAAATGAACTGGAGAAGGAAATTTCTAGTATCTCTGCCAAGAAAATCCCAAATGAGATCACTGAGAGTTGGACACAACTGAAACAACTGAAACAACTGAATGACAAACACAAAGGGATTCTGAGTGGTAGAAGTGAGAAAGGAATCTATTCCCAGAATAGGGGACAGCCTGTGAAAAGTCACAGAGGTAGGAGTCTGGCAAGTAGTCTACTTTTGCTGGATTGTAGAGTATAAGTAGGAGAATGATGTGACAAAGGCTTGGAAAGGTCGATTAGAGCTCAGTTGGGATGGGCTTTAAGTGCCAAGCTGAGGAGTTTATACTTTAACCTGGAGGTCATAGGAAATTGTTGAGGTTTCTTGGGCAAAGGATCTGTGCCTTAGGAAGCTTTTTTGGTTGGTTTTGTCGCAGATGGTTTGGGGAGGGTAAAAACTGGAATCCAAGAGCTAAGTTCAGAAGGTCTTGCTTCCTGATAGTCAAGATAATGAGGAAATATGAACTAGGGATGGTGGCGGGATGAGTAAAAAGAAGGGAGAGCTGTCATGAAAATAGAATCACCAAGACTACACTTGTAGCTGTGAATACACATCACCCATCCATGAAGCCAAGAAGCAGCTTCCTCCTGGGCTAGTCCAGCTCTCAGTGCTACAGAAAGTAATGGGCGATTACAGAAAGTGAATCGGTATCCCTGAGCTCCAGAGGTTATGGGGTCCCTCCTCTTTCCATCCTTCTCTGTGACAGTCTTTGACCCTCTATCTTTCTGACACAGGTCCGAATTCCCCTTTATCTTCTTCAGAGTCTTTTCCTTCTTAATACCTTCCTCAAAACACTTCTAAGTTCCAAGTAATTATGACACTTTAAAGAGGAAAGGTGAGATGATATTCATGTAGTGAGTGGGAAGGTATGATAGAAATATGGCTGGATACCTGGATTCCTAACTTTTTTTTTCCTGTATTACCATATTGGACCACTCAGGTCTTTGTTCCCCCATCCCCTGTAGAAGGTCAACCCAGTCTAGTGCTTGCTTACATAGTGCCTCAAACACAGTTGGTGCTTAATAAATGCTTGTTGACTTGATTCACGTTGGCATATCTAGATAGAACTCTAATGGGTAGAAAAGATGTGATGGATGATTAGATCCATAAATTGATGGAAAATTATTTTTCCCCAAGTCAGAACTCTTAAAATGTGTGAACTCTTGGGGCAGCTAGGTGGCACAGTGGATAGAGCACCAGCCCTGGAGTCAGGAGTACCTGAGTTCAAATCTGGCCTCAGACACTTTACATACTTACTAGCTTTGTGACCCTGGGCAAGTCACTTAACCCCAATTGCCTTACCAAAAACAAAACAACAACAACAACAACAAAATGTGTGAACTCTGCTTTGTAAACTTTAGAGCACCACAGAGATGGGAGTTGTTATTATCTCATCTCATTTGGGCTCCCTCTTGTCCTCCCTACCCCCTATAATATCTTTCTCCTTCTCTATCCTCTTTTGGTCTAATGGTATATGTGTTAGACATCCAGGATAGTATTCCATGCCAGGTTCCAGGTTAGGGTCCTCATAACTAAAGAAGGGAAGAGAAATCTCTTAAAGCAACAAGGAAGTGGTGTTTTGGCCCACAAAGCCCTTGTATGAAGTGTGCCAAACTCAATCTTTTCAGTGCTCTTCCTGTGTGTATTGAGGTCTTTGAGCAGAGAAGGGCTAGCCTCCTCTTGGAGATCCTGAAGGCTCAGGTGAGGGTTAGAGTAGATGATTCCTGAGGTCCTTCCAACCCTGAGATTCTGTGGGCCTATGACTGAACCAGCCACTCTGCTCTTTGCATACAAAGCCTTATTCTCCAGCATAATTGCAGCCAGCTCTGGCTGGCTGTTATCTTGCAGGCCACAGCCTGTGGAACTTTGCCCTTTTGGTTTGTATGTGGGTTGAAGAGTCTGACTAATTAAAAACAAATTGTGATTAGGTTTCCTTCAAGCATCTTATGGGCTTTCGGGGGATTCTTTTTGTTATGTGGCCCTGTGGCATAGATAAGGCTTGTGCCAAAGCATCTCAGCAATGGAAATGGGATGGGGGGTCAGGAATGTGCTGCCCCTCCCTACCTCAGAGATAATGGTTCTTATGTTGGTGGAGGGTATGTTTTTCATGTTATTTTTCAGTATTAATAATAATAACTAACACTACATATGTTATCACTTGTTGCCCACAACTCTGTGAAGTAGATACTATTATCCCAATTTTACATATAAGGAAACTGAGATTGAGCGAGGTAAAGAGATTTAAATGCCTAGGGTCACAAACAGCTAATAAGCATCTGAAGTAGAATTCAAACTCAAGTCATTTGGACTCTGAGTGGAGCACTCACTCTATCTCAGTATAAGTTGTAAACTGGACCATTTACACCAGGGCTTCTTGAACTTTTTCCACTCACAAACCCTTTCTACCCGAGAAGTTTTTATGCAACCCTGGGTATATAGGTATATAAAATAGATATGCATAACCTTTTACTGTTGCCAAATTTTTCGTGACCCCCACATTCAGTTATGTGACTCCATATGGAGTTGCAACCCACAGTTTTTTTGTTTTTTTGGTTTTTTTTTTGTGGGGCAATGGGGGTTAAGTGACTTGCCCAGGGTCACACAGCTAGTAAGTGTCAAGTGTCTGGGGCTGGATTTGAACTCAGGTCCTCCTGAATTCAGGGCCAGTGCTTTATCCAGTGCTCCACCTAGCTGCCCCCCGCAACCCACAGTTTTAAGAAGCTTTGATTTGGAGAATCTCATTTTAGAAAAATACCCAAGTATTTGTTTAATATATAAGTATCTTAAAAACATCAGCATTGTTGCATTGCCTTTTCTCTTGCCCTTAGTGTATTTTGACAAATTAATAATAAATGTATTAATTTTCATTGTTTAGAAAATTAGATATTTAAATTAAATAGCTTTGTGGGGTGTACTTTTTTTTTTTTAAATCCATTGGCCTGGCCAGAATCCTTCCCAAAGCTTCTGGCTGATGGCAGCAACATCTCTAACCTGAAGAAGCTGACTCCTTATACCACTTATCCCACTGTTGGCTGTATTTCCAAATAGTCTAAGAATTATTACTTGTCCCAAAGACTTTATTTCTCTTAGGCCCATGTTAATTTATTTGCTTCTATTAGAACTTTAATTTTGCAAAGTACTTTACAATTCAGCAACATGACTCTCTGGGGCTATTTGACCATCTCCAATTTCCTTGGTCTGACTTTTTAAAAAATTATTATTAAATATTATAATCTTAAGCACTTTTCCAGAAGAAAAAAAAATGTAATGCGTGGCCATTGAATTCTAAACTGTTCTTATTTCTCAGAATTCTCTTCCTATCTTTTTCAGTGTTCAAGCAAACATTTTACATCATTTCAGTAATGTGTATATGGCTGTGTTCTTTAGCCTGATATTTCAGGTATACTTGTTTTGACTTTGAAAATAATGCCACTCCCCAATCTTGAAGAAGTTTGACATTTCAGAATTGTCCAGTGGGTGTTCTCATGGGTGTCTGTCTGTCTGTCTTTCTCTCTCTCTGTCTCTCTCTCTCCCCCCCCCCTTCCCCCTCCCCTTCTCCCCTTTTCCCCCTCTCCCTCCCTCCTTCTCCCTCTCCCTTTCTCTCCCTCTCTCTCTCTTCCTCTCCCCATCTCCTTCTCCCTCTTTCTCTTTCTCCCTCTACCCTCTCCTTCTCCCTCTCTCCCTCCCTCCCCTACTTGTCATTTGAAATGGATATTGCATGGCTTCCTATTAAGAAGTATAGGAGGGGCAGCTAGGTGGCACAGTGGATAGAGCACCAGCCCTGGAGTTAGGAGGACCTGAGTTCAAATCCGGCTTCAGACACTTAACACTTACCAGCTGTGTGACCCTGGGCAAGTCACTTAACCCCAACTGCCTCACCAAAAAACAAAAAACAAAACAAAAAAAGAAGTACAGGGAGGGTATGAGTGAGTAGTGGGCTATTGACCCATTTCATGGCTAAGATTTACCCAGTGTTTCCAAGTTTGTAAAGTACTTCTTATGTATCATCTCCTTTGACCCTCACAAATAGGTACTGTTATTATGCATATCTTACGGAGAAGGAAACTGAGCTGAGCAAGGTTGAGTGACTTTACCTGCTAGTAAGTGTCTGAGGGAGGATTTGAATTTAGTTCGTTCTGGCTCCAAGTCCAGTGCTCTATCCACTGCTGTGCCATCTGGCTTCCTCTCTTTTTAGGGTCCTATTTCCTGAGGTGTTTAGAAATTGATCTGCCCAGAGAGCAGTTTTATATTCTGCACTAGTCTTAGGAATATTTCCGCAACGTGGTCATTTTATTCCTCTGTTATTTTCCAGGTTTGGGTACAAAGACCCTGATCCATACACTCCACTGACTACGCTTTCTCGTTTGATTGCCCACTCTAGATGACATGTCTTTTGATGTCTCCTGGTTCGCCATCCATTCCTTTACCTTGGACAAACCAGCTGTCCTCCTGTCTTCGTTGGATCGGAAAGGCATTGTGAACAAGGCCCGGAGAACCTGGAAGAGTGACCTGAGCCTAGAGAAGACCAGCGTGATGGAGTTCCTTCTACAAGTTCACGGCTCTGAGGACCAAGATTTTGGCAACTACTTTTGTGCTGTGATACCATGGATCAAGTCGACCACAGGGTCCTGGCAGCGGGAGACAGAGATCAAATCCAAGCCCATCTTTGTAACAGTGAAAATGGATGGTAAGGACATCACGTGCTTGTTTTTCTCAGTGTTTGTGAAGTGCCCTCTGTCTGCTTTATTGTAGCCAACAGCACAGGGACCTACCTAGTGTGAACAATTTGTCTCAGTGAATATTGCTTTCTATCTAGGACAGGGATGATTCTTAGCTTTTGAAGGGATAATAGATCCCTTTAACAGGCTGGTGAAGTCTATGGAAGCCCTCTCAGTATATTGTTTTGTTTTGTTTTTATCACTTTTTTTTTTTTTTAGTGAGGCAATTAGGGTTAAGTGACTTGCCCAGGGTCACACAGCTAGTAAGTGTTAAGTGCCTGAGGCTGGATTTGAACTCAGGTACTCCTGACTCCAGGGCCGGTGCTCTATCCACTGTGCCACCTAGCTGCCCCTCAGTATATTGTTTTTTAAATGTGTAAAATAAAATACATAGGATTACAAAGAAAGTCAATCATGCCAAGATGTGGCTATTAAAGTATTAAAAAAAAAAACCAACAAATTCAGGTTCCCCCTCAAATTTGTTCATGGGGGTCTGTGAACCCCAGGTTAAGAATCTCTGATTTTGACATGGGTCTAAACCTAACCACCACAGAAGAAATAAGTAGCTAAAGCTGATTGGTTCTAGCTGGTGTAGACCTGTTAAGAAGATGCTAGATATCTTCATGCCCTTTGAACTTCTGTGGAAATGCCCTCCTTGCTTCCTCCTGTTCTTAACTTGGATTTTTTCCCAGATGTAATGGGAAGGGGGAAGGAACGATTTAATTAAACAGATGTTTATCAGGTTCCTGCTGTGTGGGGATCATAGAACTAGGCCCTAGGGGAGATACAAAGTTCAAACCCTTCCCTGTCCTGATGGATCTTTCAGTCTAGTAGGGAAAACGACTACAGAAAATATGTCCATTTTCTAGATAAAGCCAACTGTGTAGAGAGACCCACCCCAGACCCATCCTCCCCCATTTGATGCAACATGAGATTAGCAACTCACCCCTTTGACACAAACATCAGTTACTTCTTAGAATCGATACTAGACTAAAGACTGACCGCCCATTTCCTCTCTGCCAGCCTGCAGGACTGTCAGTGTGTGGGTGGGTGGGGAAAGCAGGCTTTCCGTTTTGGGTAGACATTGTTGGGTTTATGTGACAACTATTGATGTTTTACCTCCATATGTGAGTATTGGTGTAAAGCAACTCAATGCATGAAAATGTAGTTTTGTAGAAAATATTAATAGTGACGATTTGCTTTGCAAAAGGATCCACATAGTATTTCTTTAATTTGCCAGTTTTGATCATGTTTGACTTACAAACATTTGAATTTCTTCACAAATTTTGGGAACACATATACTGATCTAAAAGTAAGGTATCCTTCATTGGGAGGCAGGGGGACCAATGTATGTGATTTCCTCAGCACAGGGAACTCCTAGTGAAGAAACATTTCCAGTGTTCTAGAATGCCCTCTCTTCCATAACTTATAATCTTAGAGAGTTACCATGAACACAGAGTGGTTAAGCATCTTGCCCAAGGTCATACAACCAGAATGAATCAGATAGAATTTGAATCCAGGTCTTCCCGACTCCAGGGCTGGCTCTCTCTCTATCCAGTGTGTCACGCTGCCTCTCATGAGGAATTCTTATAGTCTCCAACCCCCTGTTAATTAAAAAAAGGGGGGGGGGCAGAGCCAAGATGGCGGAAGAAAGGCAGTGACTCGCTTGAGGTCTCCCCAAGACTCCTCCAAATACCTTCAAATAATGCCATAAGACAATTCATGGAGCAGCAGAACCCACAAAAGGACAGGGCGAAATCATTTTCCAGCCATAAAAAATGACACTCAGAGATGGCCAAATGAGTTGGGGTTTTTTCCTCCTACTCCTCACTTGAGAGGACAGAATGGCAGCATTAACCAGGTGAGGAGAACACAGGCCTAGATTCTGCTGTGGTTCTTAACCTATTTTCCTTACCTGTGGGTCACAAGGGGAAATGACTTACCTCTTTCCTCATCTCCACATAAGACAGAAGTACTGGCATGCCCTGCCTAAGTCATGGGACTTTTTTTTTTTTTTTTGTGGGGCAGTGGGGGTTAAGTGACTTGCCCAGGGTCACACAGCTAGTAAGTGTCAAGTGTCTGAGGTCGGATTTGAACTCAGGTCCTGAATCCAGGGCCGGTGCTCTATCCACTGCACCACTTAGCCGCCCCTGTCATGGGACTTTTTGAGATAGTATTTAGTAAGTCCTGAATAAATGTCTGGGTGGAATCAAATTGAATTTGGGAGAAGGGACATCAGGCTAATTAAAAAGCAAGTAATTAAGAAAATATTCACCCATTTTGACTGTATGAAGTACCGTCATCAAGATCAGACCTGGCTTGGCTGATTTTCTTAACCTTGTTCTTCCTCTTCCACACAGTACTGAATGCCTTCAAGTATCCCCTATTAATCGGCATCAGCCTCTCCACCGTTATCGGACTCATCTCCTGCCTCATAGGCTACTGCAGCTCTCACTGGTGCTGCAAGAAGGAGGTCCAGGAAACGAGACGAGAACGACGAAGACTCATGTCGATGGAAATGGACTAGGCGTGCGTGCCTGGCAAAGATGGACAGTCTTTCTGGGAGAGAGATGGGTGAGAAGAGGACAGTGACATTTTAGAGTGAAGTGTTTGACACTAACAAAAGAAAAGTCCTCTCTAATCTCAGGTGGGACTTCCAGCTCTCTCTTTTCTGCATGTTAAGAACCGAGAGCACGGGACATGTTTACCAGTATTGACTCTTCCAGTGGCACTTTCTGAAGGGACGCTCTTTTCTGGAGATAGCGGTTGTTTCCTAGGGTGGATGTTTTCCCAAGTGAGGCTTTTTAAACAGTGAACTTTGTCTGATTTTTTTTCCTTACCCATTTTTAGACCCTCCTATAAACTCTGTGTTTTATATATATATATATATATATATATATATATATATATATATATATATATATATATATATATATATATATATATGTGTGTATATATATATATATATTGTCTATTGAGAGGGGTTGTGGAGAGAAGTGGGGTGGCAGAATTTAAAAACCTTTGTCTTGGATGAATATTAGCTTGCTCACTCCAATAGGTCGGTCGCTGTCGACTTGGAGGCGCTGTTGCTAAGATCTCCTAAATGAGACGTGCTAGTACTGCTCACTGCTCAGAGACAGCATGGCACTGTTGCTAAAAGCCACTCTGTGGCTTTTATCATCATCCCCCTATTTTCAGGGGTTTAAGCTACACATTACATGGAAACTTAGTTTCCTATTGAATTGGAAGGCATTTTTGCTTCTTTGTTCCCTCTGTTCTTTCAGTGTTAGAATATCGGCCACCCTAGAACCTGACACTCCACCGAACACCTTACCTTGCCACCTCAGCCTTAAAAATGTAAGTGAAGTAAAAATTCAGCAACCCCCCTCACTAGTGGCAATAGGTAGGCCTGGGAAGAAATGGAAGACTGGTGGGGGGAGGGATGCCAACTTTTAGCATAGGCAGCTCTGAGTATTCCCTTCCCTCAAGTGAGCATTTGGATGAGCTGGGGAGGCAGGCCTCCGAGGCTGACCTTGTACTGCTCAGGGGAGGGGTGGCAAAGAGATGGCACATAGAAGAAGCTGCCAGCACCTCCACTCTCCTACCTTCGAGGCATCCACTTTGGCCGCCACTCTGCTGGGCCCCATGGGAGCACCTGCAGAAACCTAACATTCCGGTCTTGCTGCTTTGACTCCCTCAATAGTTTTGCCAAGACAGTCTTACCTGAAAGGAATCCAAAACAAGGCGGAAAAGCCATTCTTTTCCATGGCCTTTTTTCATCCACCAGGTCTTTTTAGGAAGCGCAACAGGGTGTTAAGGGGAGAGGGTATGGTTAGGAAGAGGAATGAAATCCATCTATTTATTCTCACGTAAAGAGCCTGCTGAATGAATACCAGTCTCTTTCGCTTGACTGTGTCAGTCAGGGATGGGACAGTGGGTCAGAGCAGAGAGAAAGAAATGGTATTTGTCCTGAAGCTCTCTTTTTTTTTCCCTCCTGCTTTTAAAAAAGATTTCTCCCAGCACTCTCCTGCTTTCCAAAGTGTCTCAGACCCCGGCATGGCCTTTCTGAAGCATCCCAGTGGGGTTTTCTGAGGCCCATTGATGACTCATGGCCTAGATTCCTGTCTGCTTTGCTTTTATTCTCTCTCTGAAGGAGCAGTCACAGTGTTGTCTTCCAAGGAAAGGGAGGGTGGGGGGTGGGGAATAAATTGTTTTGAGCAATAAAGTCAGGTCCCAAAGAAGAGCATTCATGCACTCCCATTTCCTCTTAATTGGCAGGATGAGCCCTTCCCTTTCCCCCTCCCCCAGCTCCTCTTCCCTCCCTCCCTCCCTCTCCTTACCTATTCTCACTGATTACAGTGTCCAGGATCATGTGGGCTTCCATATTGATTCCCCTCTGTTCTGCTAATAGAGAGGGTTGCTCACGCAATACTGAGTATTCTCTCTGGGCCACTAGAGTCTTTAGTGCCCAGGGCGAGAATACTCCCTGAGGACAGTAGCAGGGCCCTGAGCACCCCCACATTGATGCCCTTTATAGAACAAGAGTAGGGATGGCCAGAGGGAGAAACTGTAGGATTTTAATAGCATTGAGTCTTTGTCCTCCCCACCACCCACCCGGCAAACCCTGCCCCCCTAACCCCAGCCCTGTGCTAACACTAAAATAGACACCCTTTCTTTGCGGTATTACGTCCAAGGAGAGAGGTGTCAGGCTTTTCTAAAGGCACCAATTCTCAAATCAAGAAGTTGACATTGGGACTTTTACTAGTAAATAGCCAGCACACTCTGAGCACTTTGGGGTCTTCCATTTTGCTAAGAGAAAACTCAGGGTTTTCATAACTCAGGCCTTTCTTGTTAGTAGAGAAGGGCGCCCAGCTATTGATGAGGGTGGGGGGAGGTGGAGGGGATGGGGAACCTTGCTGCCCTGGTAGGGTTGAATGCTATGTAATGGATCGGTTGGCCAATACCACTAGCATTAGCAGGGCTGTGTGGGGAATCGTGCCCTGTGCCTTTTCCTTTACAAGCTGATGCTGCTGGTCAGAGCTGATACTGCAATGTTAGGAGCTGCCCCAAAATATCTGCTTCCAGAGCTCTTGTGAGGGATGCAGATCCAGAACACCATGCCAAAAAACAAAACAAAACACAAAAAACCTTGCATTGACTTGGAAAATAAACTTTGCTGATCATTTGTCTGTCTCTCTATCCATCCTCTCTCTCTTTCTTTAGTGTGAAATGTGTTGGTATGGGCCCTCTTGGGGATACCATGTAGGGGTCCCTGTGGAGAGGTTCCTGCCATCAATAGCAGTTGGAATGATGGGGGGGGTGTCCCAGAACCCCTGATGCTGACGAGTCGCCACTTATATTTGTTTATTTGAGCAACTTGATGGTTATAAACATATTCCCTAGAAAAAGCCTAGGGCTTATTCACAGGAGTGAATCTTAAATAACCAAAATTTATAGACATACTGAAGTTGTTGTTGTTGTTATTGTTGTTGTTTTTTGAAAACACAAACTGACACCCTAAAGAAAGTCTCTTGGGACAATGAAAATGCAGAGACTCATCTATCGCATTTAAAGATTTTTTGTTAAGTTCCCTTCATTTGACTGCTAGTGTTTTCCATTCTCCCCATTCTCCTAGCATTCCCCTGAAATCCCAGCACAGGAAGACCCCTGGTATCAAGACCCTTCTGTCTACTTTCCCTTCTGCATTTTGTTCTACAGACTCTTGGCAGCCATTACTTTGTCACTGAAGTCAGTGACCCAGAGACTGAGCCTTCCCAGCAGGGACAATAAGCAATATACAACTTGCTACTCGCAGAAAAATCTGAACTATTTTTTAGCTTTGCAACTGACAACAGAGGAAGAAGGGAACCAGGGCCCGGGTAAGTGCATTCTTCTTCCTCTGATCCACCAAGTTCCTAATGACACACCCGGCATGCACATCGCTTGGGGAGAAAGTATAGACTTTTTCCTACACAAGAAACAACGACCGGAAACACCAGCTCACAAATCTACAAAAACTTGCTTAGACAAATGGTTTGCATATTTTTGTCCATACTCAGTGTCATTTGAACTGATTATATTGTGTTTTATACTGTGATCACAAATAATATGCAATACACAGTCTGTTTTTTTTCTAATTTCATTAAAGAAAGTTTAATTTAAAGTCAAAGTGTATTAAGAGCTTGATATTTATTGGGCTTTTTCTTTTCTCCTTTCCCATGGCAAGATGAATGTTGTGTGTCCTTGGTTCTCTTTATTTGGTAAAATTTTCCCCTTTGAACCCTGAAAGCATTTTAGATTGTTCTCAAGGATAGAAAAGCATATAAATTTACTAGGCCTCGGTGAAACTGATGTGGCGTGATGCCACACAGAAAGGGAAGGGTAGAAACAAGCCTCCCTTTTAAGAAAGTCTTTGGATGCTAGACAGTTCTGTTTGGTGTACCCCCTTATCTCCCTCTCATATTACCTGGTAGGTATCTGACTGACCTACAGGATGAAAGTAGGAACTGTTGTTCTTCCAATTTTCAACAGAGGAAATAAGCACATGTGTTCCGTGACCTGGTCATGGCTAGAAGAGTTTGGGGACTTGTGAGCCTATGGGGAACTAATGCGTGTGTTTGGAATTCAGCCCATTTTGGTTGTGGATTGGAACTGAGGGAAGATGTAGGGTGCCCAACACCACTCCTCCTTCCCCCACCCCACAGAGAGCTCAGGAGCTTGGAAATAGCAGTTGGAAAGAGTCAGTGGCCCCCATGATTCTCTAGGTTTTCTCAGATCCTCTATGAGTCATGCGATTGCCTCACTCATATTCTTTCTCTCTTAGGAGGAAATAACACCAGACTTACTGGTGTGAGTGGAATCAGGCAATAGGATCATAAGCTTTAGGGCCTGAAATGACCTCAGGCCATCTATTCTAGGACCTCCATTTTACAGATAAGGAAAATGAGATCCAGAGAGGCGAAATAAGTTAATAAGCTAGTAAGTAGCAGGGACAAGATTCAAACCCAGATCTACTGACTCCAATTGCATTATTCTTTCCACTATGTCATTTTGCCTCTATAGTAGGAGTTGGTTTGCTTGTCCTAAAAAAAATCACATATGCCAAGGCTGAGATGGCTTTGTCACTGGTAGATTTTGAAATGGATTAAAGTCTATCAAAGATAAATGTTGTCTATTAACATGCCTTTCCTTCCTCTCCCATCTTTATTCTGATTCCCATTTACTCTAGTCAACCTGTAAATTAATCCCTACCCAGGCAGCAGTGTGGTACAGTGGAAAGGGCATTGCATTTGTAGTCAGATTTCAGTCCTGGGTTTGAATTCAGTCTCTGCTACTTATTACCTGTGTAGCCTTGGGCAAGTCACATTAAGGAACATGGATTTCTTAGAACCCACTGAATCCAGTCCCAGTATTTTACAAACCCAGGGTGAGAGTGACTTTCCCAGGGTCACACAGCTAATAAGTATCTTAATCAGAATTTAGACCTATTGCCCTGACTCCAAGGCTTACCCTGGACCCAGTGGGTGGTTGCCATTGCAATTTGAACCCAAACTGTTGGTCTCTTGGCAACAGGCAAGTCTGGGTCTGGGCCTTCAGAATATTCAAGAGACCAGTAAGTTTGTCACATTAGATTTCAAGAGTACTCGAGGACCAAAAGGGGAAGAATTACACACTTTCCTTTACTCTGTCTTTTAGCTCTTTTCTCTTTCCTCAATGTCAACCTTACTTGGGCTTATTGATTGACAAGCATTTATTAAGGGCCTACTGTGTGCTAGCTACTAAAGACCCCAAAACAAAAGTGATCAAATAAGGTACCATGTTGAGTGCTTTGCAAACCTTAAAGCACTATATAAAGGCTAGCTATTATAAGTTACTGGGGAAGCCAGGTGATGCAGTGGATAGAACACTGAGCTTGCAATCAGAAAGTCTCATCTTCCTGAGTTCAGATCCAACCTCAGACACTTACTAGCTGTGTGACCCTGGGCAAGTCACTGAATTCTACTTGCCCCACTTCCTCATCTGTAAAATGAGGTGGAGAAGAAAATGGCAAATGACTCCAGTATCTCTACCAAAAAAAAACCCAAGTGGGATCACAGAGTCGGACACAACTGAAACGACTCAACAACAAAATTATTACTTCCTATTAGACTTTGTGCTATGTACTATAAAAATAATAACAACGACTAATATTTATATAGAGCTTACTGTGTGCCAGGTATTTTGCTGAGCATTTTATAACTATTCTCTCATCTGATCCTCATACCAACCTTGGGAGGTTAGGTACTATGATAATCCCCATTTTATAGATGAGTAAATTGAAGCTAATAGGTTAAATGACTTGCCCAGTGTTACAAAGCTAGCAGGTGTCTAAGGCTGGATTTGAACTCAGGTCTTACTGACTCCAGACCTGGCACTCTACTCACTGTGCCACATAGCTACCTTTAGTGATTAATTAGTGTTGTTATTAAAAGTGAGATAGTTCGGGCCAGCTAGGTGGTACAGTGGATAGAGCACCCACCCTGGATTCAGGAGGACCTGAGTTCAAATCCAGCCTCAGACACTTGACACTTATAGCTGTGTGACCCTGGGCAAGTCACTTAACCCTCATTGCCCTGCACCCCCCCAAAAAGTGAGATAGTTCATATCTTCAAGGAATTTACGTTCTAGTTTTATTTATTTATTTTTTTAGGGCAAAGCTAGTAGTACAGGGCTAAGGTTAAGAGAGCTGACTAATCTGGAAGCCAAGACAACATAATAGAGTGAGAAAAGGCCTGAATTAGAATCAAAGGACCAGAATTCATATCTTGGCTCTGTTCCTTGCTTCCTGTGTGTGACTTTAGACAAGCCATTTCGTTTTTTTGGTCCCCTGTAAATTGAAGACATCAAACTTGACTTCTCCGGCCTATCCCAGCTCTGTATCTAAGACCTTCTGTCGCTGGCACTCCCAGATTCTTAGGCTTTACCCATTTCATCAAAGGTTCCTCCATCCAGATGGATATCTTAAAAGGTCAGTTCAGATGCAGAATAGAAGGGAAGCTTTAGGAGCCATTCATAGACCTCATTCATAGGAATTGTGTATGTGAATTGGATCAATTTTACAAGCCTTGTAATGAGTCAGATCTGAAAAAAAAAATATTTCCTTTCACTCATTTTCCCAGAACCGGCACAGATTTATTCTAACAGGACATTTATTTTCCATTGCTTTGTCCATTCATTGATTTTGTTCTTGAAATCAGGAACTACGTTTTAACCTTCCTTTCAACTGATACATTTGCAAGGAAGTGATTCCCAGGTTAATAGAATAATTGTCTCTCTGCTGTTAACACTACTTTTGTTTTGTTTTAATGATACCAACAATTCTCTCTCCCTCCCTCCCCCTCTTTCCCTCCCTCCTTTTTTCTCTTTCTATCTCTCCCCCCTCCCTCCTCTTCCCTTACCCCCTTCCTTTTCTCTTCCCTCTTCCTTTTCCTCCTCCTCCTCCCTCTCCCTCCCTCTCTCTCTCTCTCTCTCTCTCTCTCTCTCCCCTCTTCCCCACTTCCTTTCTTCTTTTCTCCTCTTCTCTTTCTCTCTCTTTCTCCCTCTCCTCCCCTATTTCCCCCCTCCACTTTCCCATCAATATAAAGACCAAGTATGAATTGGTCACTAAAATGGGAAAGTAAGATTGGGATGTGGGGTGGGGGAATCCTCATACAATGACCAGTAATGAACAGTGGATCCTCATAGCAGATGAGTGACTCTGTAAAAAACATGATGCCAATGATTGTCTCCTTATGTCAAACCTTTGTTCCTGTTCATTGTCCTCCAAAAGCATTGATGAAGTGCTTAAGCATTCCTAGTACTGCTCAGAGGGCTGTAGCCAGATTCTGCCTTACTGTTGTTGCTCCCTTGCTTTCTCAACAAGTACAACATTCCTAAAACCATTTTAGATGGGGACTTGAAATAGCAAAAGTGTCTTGTGTGGATGGGTTGGGTTAAAATGGTGGAGGGGGTGAAGTAAAGGACTCCACTCCTTCATTTCCAATAAAATGTAAAGCTACTGAAGGGGAGGGACTATTTTTTTTTATTTGTCTCTCTGTCCCCAGCATCCTGTATAGTATCGAACTGGAAGAGACCTTAGATGTCACCTAATTCAACCCTGTCATTTTACAGATAATGGTCACCAAAGTGAATTTCCTAAAGCGTATGTCTGACCATGCTACTTTCCTCCCCCCACTCAATATATTTTAGTGGCTCCCCGTTACCTTTAGAATCAGAAACATCCTCTGTTTGGCATTTAAACAACTTCAAAACCAGAACCTTTTCTATAATTCAATTTTCTTGCCTAGTCCTCCCCTCTACACACTCTAAAATCGAGCCATATTGGTCTGCACATTCTTCCTCATACACAGTGCTCCATCTCCTACCTACGTACATTTGCATTGGCTGTTCGCCATGTCTGAAATGTTCTTCCGCCTCACCTCCACTTCAGAGAATCTCCTGCTTCCTTCGAGACCCAGCCCCAACACCATGGTTCTGCAGGAGGTCTCTTTTGGAGTCAATCAATAATATTAAACACTTAATATGCGTTAAGTTCTGGGGGATCCAAAGAAAAACTAAAACAACACTTATCCTCAGGGACCTTATATTCTCTTGGTCCCGGGAGCTCTTAGTCGCTTCTCCTCCAAACTTATTTATGTCTACTACATTTCTTGTATATGCCTATATATATGCTTGTTGTCACTTCTATTAGAATGTAAGCTCCTTGAGGGGAGGGACTTTTCACTTTTTATTTCTCTCTCCAAGAAATGTTTGTTGATTGATTGATTGTCCATGAGTTAGGTTTCAAACCCAGTTCCTCTTGTTCAAAGCCTGTGTGTGCTCAAAGCCTGTATGTTCTCCATTATAGCCTGCTACTACAGGCAGCTGTAAGCAGTCAGTCAATTAACTTTTTTTTTTTTTTGGTGAGGCAGTTGGAGTTAAATGACTTGCCCAGGGTTACACAGCTAATAAGTGTCAAGTGTCTGAAGCCGGATTTGAACTCAGGTCCTCCTGAATCCAGGGCTAGTGCAGCCACCTAGCTGCCCCAGTCGATTAACTTTTATTAAACACCTACTATATGCCAGAAACTGTGCTAAGCACAAGAGACACAAAGAAAAGTAAGACAGTTGTTGCTCTCAAGATACCCACAGTCTGATAGATAAACACGTATTGAATTGAATTAATTGTCAAAAATGTGTCTGTTCCTTTTAGTATCATATTATTTAGTGCTTGGAGGAACCCTGGTGTTAATCTAATCTAGTCTTATTTTACAGATGAAGAGGCCTGGAGAGGCTAAGGTTGTTAAATGTGGCAGAGTCAGGATTTGAAACTAGGTATTTTTGTCTCTAAATTTAATACCCTTTCCACTGTGCATTGTTATCTTAAGAGGCTAAGGAATATTGGTCAAAGGGTCCTTACACCAGAGTTCAAACTGCCCTCTACCTTCTGTGTACAAAGGATGGGCCTGGGGTACCAAGGATAAAGAATCTGAGCATCACAGATGCCCCTGAACCCAGGACCACCTAAGCTCTTGGAGGTCAAGACCAGCTTAGAGAAAAGCAAACCCCCCTCATCCCAAGAATTATGTACAGGATTGCAGCCCACCATGGCCCTCATATTAGGCCCTGGCTCCAGACTAGGAAATCCTCATAGTAGCAAATCTTGTTCCCCAAGGGGACTACGCCTCTATCATGATAGTGGCTGTGAGTGGAACAGCTCTTTCTGCGAAAAGTTGCAGACATGGTTGTCTGCCTGGTTGTGGTCTGGGAGAGCCTAACCTCACTTCTCCTTCCTTGCTTCACTTTTCACCTCTCTTCCCCTTTCTTTTGTGCCTTCTAATTAGTCTTGGCTAGTACTAAGAGAACTCACCACTTAAGTCATGGAAGTTAAGATCTCAGGCAAGTCTCTCAACCTCTCTCGGCTTGTTATTCATCTATAAACTAAGGGGTTTGGACCATATGATCTCCAAAGTACCATCCAGCTCTAAATCTATGATCTGTGATCCTATGCCCTACCCAATAAATATTTATTGATCTCTTATATGTAAGTTATTGCACTAAGGCTGGGGGGTCCCAAAAGGTTTCAAAGAAACTGGGCCTAGCCCAGTTGTGATAGCTTAGGTTCTCCTCTTTCTGAGTAAATTCCATGATCCACATGTTTATCTGCATGTTTTCAGGTCCAGTAAGTAGGAGGGTGGGAGGGAAAAGAACAAGCATTATGAAACACGTTACAAATTAGGAGAGTGGATAGGAAGATGCAATGCTTTGTGTTGGGGGGTGGGGAACCTGCTGTGGCAGGTAAAAGAATAGTCTTCTTCCTCAGCCTGCCTCCCAAGACTGGAATGTAAATGTCTTCCCTTCCCATCTCCACCTTTTAGCATCTCTAGGTTCTTTCAGAGCTTAGCCCCAGTGGTATCTCTTCTGGGAGGCCTCCAGCTACTAGTACCTTCCTCACCATTACCAATCTTTGGGGAAACAAAATGTATTGTTAATTTTTCAGGGGTAGAGGGTATAATGATAGATGGGTGTCAAATTTGTGGCAGATAAGTGTTGTTGGAGTTCCTAGGAAGGAGATAGTACCCTGGGCTGGGGTGGTCTGGGAAGGTATCATAGAGGTGGGATTTGAGAACGGTAGATGTTAGATAGGTAGGAGAAAGGATGTTAAATGTGAAGCAATCAGTTCATACAAGTCAAGTCAACAAGCATCTAGTAAGTATTAATTATGTTCCAGGTACTGTGTGAAGCACTAGGGATGCAAATACAAACAGAAAGACAAGCCCTGCCTTCAAGGACCTTATATTCTAAAAGGGGAAGACAACATATAAATGGGAGATGGAAAACAATCGGAGGATGGGGGGGAGAAGGTACCTCTATTCAACCGGACTCGGGAGTGGAGCTAAGAGAAGAATGAAGACATAGCTGACCTGGGCACTTTCCTTAGAATGGAGGCTTCTAGGAAGGCAGCTAGGTGACATAGTGGGTAGAGAACCAGCCCTGGAGTCATGAGGACCTGAGTTCAAATCCACCCTCTGACACTTACTAGCTGTGTGGCAAGTCACTTAACCCTGATTGCCCCCCCCCCCAAATGGAGGTTCTAGGAGAAACTGACCAATCAAGAGAAGATACCAAAGAAATAGTCTATTTCCAGTGTAAGGACAGAAGCAGAGTAAACTTCCAGAGTGAAGAAGTGTGAAGTTCCGGGGTGAAAAGGCTGATGTGGAGAAAGTCAGAAGAGTCAAGAGCGGAACCTGGAGAGGAATTGAGACACAGCTGGCCTGGATGGACAAAATCAAAGGAGGATAAGTTAGGTTTGCTTGGGCTCAAAGTTTCAGTTCTACATGGTCACAGTACAGGGATCGTGAAGCAGATTTGCAGGAGAAAACGTTGGAGACCAGACTATGGAGGGCCTGGAATACTAGAGAATGGAGGTCAGACTTTATATCACAGAGCCTTCTCTCCTTTGACCTTTTTGACCCAGCCCTAAGATTTGAAGCCTGATAGTTAGTGTATCCTTTAACTTGGAAGCAGGGCTGGCTTATCTCTAGGAAGTCCTTTCAGGCAAGTATTAAATGGTGAAGTTCTTTTCCAGCTCAACATTTGTGCCCTGTGATCTTTGAAAACTTTGTTTTCTTTCCCCATTCTAATAAATGAGTTCGGGAGAGCAATCAGAAAGGAGAATGGTTCTGTTCCCTTTATCCTCTCACTTCATTTTTCTGATGAATATGTTGTCCACCCTCCTAGAATGAAGGCTCCCCGAGGGCAGGCTCTGTTTTACTTTTCCTTTGACTCCCCACTGCCTAACACAATGTAGGCATTTGACAAATGTCTGTTGATGGATCATATGTATTTTTCACATATTTAAGGAAATCACAGAGAATTGTAGAAGGCATTCAGCTTCGACTCATCACACAGAAAAAGGCCTATCTTTTAGGAATTTTTTGTTGTTTATCGTTGGTTGGTTGGTTGGCCATTTAAATATATATATATATATATATAATATATAATATTTGAACTAATTTAGATTTTCTCATACACAAATGGAAGGGACTAGGTCAGGGTAGCATTTAGCAACAAGCTTTGTGTTTGCACGCACCTCTGTGTCTCTATAGGCCAAAAACCACAGCCTCGTTTCCTCTTTATGGCTGTGAAGAAAGCTCTCTGTCTGCCACCATCTGTTTTTCAAATAACTTCACTCCACCAGGAAAAGGCCTCATCTCTCCCTCTCCCCATGGGGCCCGGTCCAGTTGTGATGACCTATGTTCTCCTCTTTCTGAGTAAGTTTCATGATCCACATGTTTATCTGCATGTTTCCAGGTCCTGTAAGTAGGAGGGAATAAAGGATGGGAGGGAAGAGAACAAGTATTATGAAGCACTTTACAAATTGGGAGAGTGGATAGGAAGATGGAGTGCTTTGTATTGGGGAGGGGGGAAACTGCTGTGGTAGGCAAAAGAATAGTCCTGCTCCTCAGCCTCTAGATTCCTTCAGAGCTTAGCTCCAGTGGTATTTCTTCTGGGGGGTCTCCAGCTACTAGTGCCCTCCTCACCATTACCATTCTTTTGCATCTATATGTCCCTGTTGCATGTGTTGTCTTTCCATATAGAATATAAGTGCTTTGAGAAATGAGAATATTTCATATCTCCAGTGGCTAGGTCAGCATCTGGTACAGGGTGGGTGGTTAGTAAGTGCTTGTTGAATGATGATAATAGCATTTTGAGGTGTGCAAAAAAAACTTTAAACCCATTCACTTATTTGGGTGTTGGGGCAGGTAGGTCTGGCCCTAGAGGGTAGAAAGATGCCCTACATATAACTTCTGCTCATTACCCCATTGCTCTTCCCAGAACTTCCATTTGTGTCCCCTCTTGCCTTAGATTAAGTCTTCCTGGACCACATGAGGACTCCTGTTGGGAGATGATTGTTGAGGCTATGCTAGAGTGTACAGACAGACATTGAAGGGGCTGACTGAGATGGATAAGGGAGAGAGGAGAAAATGGGGGTGGGAGAGAGAGAATAAGTATTTAAATAGCACCTACTACATGCTCAGTGCTTTACAAATATCATCTGATCCTCGCAACAACCCTGCAAGGTAGATGCTTACTATTACCCTCATTTTATAGTTGAGAAAACCAAGGCAAACAGAGGTTAAGTGACTTGCCCAGGGTCATACAGCTAGTATATATCTGAGGCCAGATTTCAACTCAGGTCTTCCAAGACCAGTGCTCTGTGCACTGTAGTAGCACCTAGCTGTCTCAAGATAAGATTTCTCATTAGCTGAGTTAGGTTGGTGGGTCTAAGATATAACTGGACCAGAAGACAGGATCACAAGGGAGCTTAATGAGATGTTATTGATTTGGGGCTTGAATCTAGAGTTGTTTAGGCTATATTGGAGAGAAGAAGGGAAGTTTTCCTAGGAGTGAATTGAGGCTAAGTGGAAATTGCTTTGGATAGAGTTGGAGGGTACAAAGGAGTCTTGGTTGGGCTGGTAGAGTATTTATAATGTGGGAATGGAAGACTTTTTGTTTGACTGGGGATGCCAAGAGCCTGACGAGCTACACCAGGCCAAGGGAGGGCTATGAGAGGATCAGCGGAAGGAGCTTGGCTGCCCTGACACCAGTATGAGCCGGACCGAACACAGAAAATTAAATAGAGTCGTCAGCCTATATGTATGTTCAGTAAATGTTGACTGATTTAATTGAGTTTGGGCTTGGGAAAGTCCTGAGGGCTATGGTTAAGGTCAGGGTTGGATTATGGGACCAGGAAGTCCGTGGAGGTTACTGGAATGTCACTAGGCTTGGGTATGAGGGGCTAAATGATCATCACCAAGCTGACATAGGATGGAGATCTTAGGTGAACTAAACGTCCCCCTGCATCTGTTTCTGCTCTTCGTATTTAGTGCATTTGTGGTAGACAGTTTCCAAATGGTTTTTTGCTTATTGTAAAATAACAATAACATATTTCCATAGCCTTGTATAGTTTACCAAGCCCTTTCTTTCCGAGCCCTGCGAGTTAGGTTGGACTGGGGGAGCTGACAATTCCGAGTGTTCTTGGAGTCAAGAAAGACCTAGGATCATGAATCTGCCCACCCCCAACACTTACTAGATGTGTGACCCTGGGCAGATCACTTCATCTTTAGAAACTCAGTTTTGTTGTTCTTCAGTCATTTCAGTTGTATTAGACTCTCCGTGAACCCATTTGGGGCTTTCCTGGCAGAGATACTGGAGTGGTTGCCATTTCCTTCTTCAGTGCAATTTACAGATTAGGAAACTGAGGCAAACAGGGTTAAGTGACTTGCCCAGGGTCACATAGCTAGTAAGGGTCTGAGGCTAGATTTGAACTCAGGTGGATGAGTCTTCCTGACTCCAGACCTGATGCTCTATCTACTGCACCACTTAGCTTCCCAGAACCTCAGTCTACTCATCTAAAAATGGAAGTGCTCCTCATCACAAGGGATAATTGTGAAGGTCAGATGAAATAATTAATGTAAAGGACACTATTAGCCTTAAAGTAGTTTCTGATTATGATGATGATTATTTCAAGTATTATTATCCTCACCTTACAGAAGAAGAAGCTCAGAGAAGGTGACTAGCTCAAGTCACAACACCAGGAAGTATTGGAGCCAGGCCCTTTGCCTCCAACTCCAGTGTACTCTTTGTTATGCTGCACTGCCAAGTTTCATTGTATGAGAAAACTAAACTGGGATTTCAATTGCACAGTATTTTAGAGAAACTTAAGTTCCTTTTTATTTTTCTTCCTTTCTTTTTTATTGACAAAAAAGGGGCCTGGAGAAAAACAGTCCACAGTCAACAGAACAGGAAGGGGAATATGGAAGTGAATTTTTTTTTTCTTAACCCACTTAAATTTTTCTAAACAGGATGTTCTATTTCTTCTAAATTCTGGTGGTCCCAGCTCACTCAGAAATGCACTGTGGGTACCTGACTTCAATATCTAACCATGTCTCTATATGGGAGGAGGAGGAGAACAGCCCAGTGTTGTGGAAAGGTCCATGGATTTTGAATCTGAGACCCTAGACTCCATTCCTATCTTTGTTAGTTATGGACTATTATTGAACTTCTCAGGTTCTCACCTTCCTCCCTTTGAGTCTCTAACCCTACAAACACTAACCAACCTGTGCTCCTCTGGACCTTCTGCTCGTCTTTATCCTTGCTAAGACGGGGCACGCACCACTATACCCAGTGCTGGCATTATGGGCAGAAGAAGGCAGGACTTTCAGTTCCTGGCTGAAACACCATAGCCATTTACCCACTCTTACCCCACCAGAGCAGTTTTTTCCTCTGCTTTGTTTGTCTCTGTCCCCTCAGGTTCATAGATGAGACCTCAAGAAGTCAGATGAGTCATTAACCAAAAATGTGATGACAGACTATAGGAAACTCCTGTAGTGTTTTTGCCCCCCAAGACTTCTCCCAGTACCTTTGTCAGACTAAAGGTTGGTTAGGGACAAATGAGACTGCCAGTCCGTCCCAACCTCATTTTACTGGTGAGGAATCTGAGCCCTAAAGAAGCAAAATGATTTACCTGAGACCATATAGGTTGTAAATAACACAACTGGCTTTTTAGTTTTGGGGAGGTAATGGGATTTAAGTGACTTGCCCAAGGTTATATAGCTAGTAAGTGTCTGGGGTCAGATTTGAACTCAGGTCCACCTGACTCCAAGGCCAATGCTCGTTCCACTGTGCTACCTAGCTGCCCCTCAGAGCTAGCTTTTCAATGCAGACCCCCTTGATTCCAAATCCAGTGCTTTTCCTCTACATGATGCTGAAGAAAGCAACATGAAGAAATTAGAAAAACAATGCTATAATCGGTCCAAATGCCACCTCGCAGAAATTTGTTTTAAGATGGTCAACAACTTTGGTGCATATGTGTGTTTATTGACATCAATTTTGACATAGTTACGTTTGTCAGTGAAAAGCCTATTAAGCTCAGTTGGCTAGAGAAAAGAGCTGATGGACCCAAGCTTTGGTCTGGGTCACATTAGGTTTTGCTCTGTAGTATCTGGCAATGGCCTCATCTGAGGCAGCCAGGTGGCATGGTGGGTAAGAGTGTTGGACATGGAGTTAGGAAGACCAGAGTTCAAATCTAACTTCAGATTCTTACTAGCTTTGTGACCCTGGTGCAGCTAGGTGGCACAGTGGATAGAGCACTGGCCTTGAAGTTGGGAGGACCTGAGTTCAAATCTCACCTCAAACACTAGCTATGTGACCCTGGGCAAGTCACTTAAACTCAATTGCCTTAAACATCTGGGGCCATCTTCAGTTGTCCTAATCTATATATTGCCACTGGACCCAGATGGTTCTAGAGGAGAGAATGAGGATTGTGACCCTGCATAGCCCTCCCTGACTTTGTGATGTTTAAAATCTATATTGTGTGATCGCCTTAAATTAAAAAGCTTCAGTACCAGTCTTTGGGCATTAAACATTTATTAAAGCATACAGATATTTACAAGGAGTTCAGAAACTTAAGAAAAAGAAGTCCTGCCTAGCCTAGAGTTCCAGCCTGGTTGGGTTCTTCCTCAAGTCCTCCTCCACAAGCCTGCTTTAATTCAGGAACTCCCCAGCAAACTGATTGTGGAAGCTTTTTATAGGTCTGGAACAGAGGTGGTCCTTACACACTGCTTCAAGGTGATTGGTTGCTGTCCTCCAAATCCATTGGTTTTGAAGGTGTTCTCAAGTTGAGTTCACAGTCTAGCTTCGGAGAACAATACCTTCTTAAGGGATAGTCAGGTGTGATTACAATCCAGTTAACTTGAAGTAGGCTAATCAGCAGTCAATCACTCTCACTTGATTCAATCAGTCTAGATTAATCTCCAGGTGGGTCTTTGAGTATCTGCTAAATCCCATTATTTCATCACAACTTAAATCCAATTCATGGAAAGTCATGACACCCTGAGGTCATGGTCCTCTTTGAGAATGAAGGACGAAGAACAACAGTAACAGTTGTGTGACCCTGGTTAAGTCACTTAACCTCTGCCTCAGTTTCTTCAGAGAATAATCACTCCTGCCTCCTAAGGTTTTTGTGAGGATAAAATGAGATAATATTTATAAAGTGCGTCTTTTTAGTGTTACCTATTATTTATATAAGTACTGACTCAGTTTTATGCATGAATCCAATTTGTTACAAGGGGGTCTTAGAAATGGGATGGTGGATGGATGAAAAGCCCATTTTCACTGCTAGCTTAGAAGGGAGTATCTAATCATTAGCCTTAAATTTATATATAAAGATAAAATATATTGAGGCTTTACCACATCCTTCTGATTTGTAGGATCTATTTTTGAGCTTAGAAAAAAAGAAGCTAAGATACTTCTTAGTGTGATGTTTCCAAAAAAAGTTTTAGAATTGTTGCTAGACTTCATCCCAAAAATGACTGAAAGTACACAAACACAGATGCATGTGTGCATGTACACACACACAGACCCACACATATATACACACAATCCATTGATCAGATTGCTTTAAAACTATCTTTTTGGGCAGCTAGATGGCGCAGTGGTTAAAAGCACCAGCCCTGGATTCAGGAGTACCTGAGTTCAAATCTGGCCTCAGACACTTGACACTTACTAGCTGTGTGACCCTGGGCAAGTCACTTAACCCCCATTGCCTAAAAAAACCAAAAAACAAAAAACTAGCTTTTTGAGACATGCCCATCTCCAAAATCATAGTTATTTTAAACTGTTTTTAAAGGTGACACCATTTTTGGTAGATCTCTACCAAGAAGTAGAGATACAGAACCATGCCCATGCATGCTACGTTTTATATATATATATATATATATATATATATATATATATATATATATATATATATATATATATATATATATATATATATATATATATTAGATAGGTCTAGACCCATGATATAATCAGTATGGGGAACTACTTTGGTATAGAAATTCCCTCCACTGCTGTGTATCAGGAATCCATCTGTAATTTATCATCTTAAGGGAGTCATTTGGGATTCTGGAGGTGGCTGCCCAGGTAGCATGTCAGTAGCAGGATTCAAACCCAAGATATAACTCCAAGTCCTGACTGTACAACATCATATTCTCTCTCATCAAGATTCATAGCAACCAAAAATAAGCATTTTCAAACACCTAAGCCCTATAACTAAGTAGGCATGATGTGTTCAGAAATACATATCTGTATAAATATAAACAATAACATTTCCAATTACAAAGCTTTCCCCCCCATGCATTCTTTCATGTACTCATTATATAAAGAATACATATGGGGCAGCTAGGTGGCGTAGTGGATAGAGCACTGGCCCTGGATTCAGGAGGACCTAAGTTCAAATATGGCCTCAGACACTTGACACTTATTAGCTGTATGACCTTGGGCAAGTCACTTAACCCTCATTGTCCCATAAATAAATAAATGCATGAATAAATAAATAAATAAATAAAAAGAATACATAGATATATGTGTGTGTATATATACACACACACAAACACACATACCCATTATACAAGGAAATGACAAACCACTTGAAGAAAACCTCAAATGGGGGGCACAAAGAGTCAGACATAACTGAAACAACAAATGGCAAAGATACTGAAGTGGTTTGCCATTTCCTTTTCCAGCTCATTTTACAGATGAGGAAACTGAGGCAAACAGTGTTAAGCGACTTGAACTCGTGTCTTCCTGACTCTGGGTCTGCCACTCTACCCACTCTGCCATCTACTTACACTAAAAACACCCAGGCTTTAATCCTGATTCTACCATTTAAATTACCTGTGTGACCTTGGACAAATCTCTTAACCCAACTTGGTCTCAGATCCCTAATCTGTAAAATAAAAGGTCTGTGCTTGGTCCCTTCAAAGGTGCCTTCCAGCCCTAACTCCTGGTCCAGTGACATAGTCCCTGCCTACAAAAGACATACCATCTGATGGGGGAGGGGAGCCTGGAACACATGATACACTTGAGTGAATAAGCAGTGTATAATAAAGTGCTAATTGGGCAATAGGAATGGCAAATGAGGCAGGATAAAAGAAATTGCTGACTGTACTCAGCTGAATCTATTCAGACAAAATCTCACCAACCGGATGCTCTGTCTCCATGAAGAGGAATGATTTTAGACAAAAACCCAAGGCAGGCCCAGCAGATGCTGCCAATCCTCAATTTTTTGTGTTTTGAACTTCCAGAATGTATCCCTCCTATGGGTTAATGATACTTTCCATGAATCACGTTTACACATCACCTCCCTACTGATGGAGAATCAATTTGGTCAAAGCAATTCAGCAATTTCTAAGGTATTCATCCTGTTGCAGGATCTAAAGAGGCAATGCCGAGGGGAGCTGGGAATGTAACCTATTGATTTGAGTCTTTGTGAATCACCTACCACGGCTTAGTAGAACACCTAGCACACAGTAGGGGCTTAATAAATGCTTTTTAACTATCAGTACTGGTAATTGATGTTTTTCCTTTTAATTTTCATTGAAATGTCTTTCATGGTCTGGCCTTTTTCTTACTCAAGCATTTGAAAATACTTGCATTGGGGCAGCTAGATGGCGTAGTGGATAGAGCACCGGCCCTGGAGTCAGGAAGACCTGAGTTCAAATCCAGCCTCAGACACTTAACACTTACTGGCTGTGTGACCCTGGGCAAGTCACTTAACCCCAATTGCCTCACCAAAGAAAAAGAAAAAGAAAAAAAAAAAAAGAAAATACTTGCATGTAGTGTTTATGTCAGTGTTCACTGGAGGGGCAATCATGGAGAGCATGGAGTTCAGAGGACCTGAGTTCTAACTTGTGTTGCATGTGTACAAGCTGTAATGATTGGAATGACGCCACCTGCTGGAGACTTACTGTAGAAGAGTTCCATCCATGAAGTGAAGGTCTTTGAGGGCAAGACCAGGAGTCTTTTCTTTGGCGTCAGGAAGTGACACTGGCTAGTGGGAGGAGGAAGGAAGAGACTGGCGCTCGGTCTCAGTCTCTTTCCTGGGGACTCTGGCGGAGAAGGGAGCTAAAAATGTGCTCTCCCTTTAATAGATAGGAATCTAGGCCTTTCTCTCTCTTTACCAAATTCTTATTCTCCTTAATAAATGCTTAAAAGTCTAACTCTTGCTAAAGCTTATAATTTATTGGCGACCACTCATTAGATATTTTAGACAGTTTAGCTAGAATTTTAGCTGTTAACAAAGCTGTGTGACCCTGGATGAGTCATTTCCTGGCTTTGGTTTCCTCCTCTATAAAAAATGAGGGGAGTGACCTTGATGACTCCAAAGATCCCTTTTAGCTCTAAATCCAGAATCCCATGTTCTCTGTATCTGGTTTCTGGTGGTACTTTGTACCTCTTTGATTTAATTTTGAAAATAACTACTCAGTGCCTGCGGTACTGTTCCATCTATAAAACTTAAGATAACAAAAACCTCTTTGATGATGACTTTCAGGAAACTGTCTTAGATATGGACATGAATTCTTCTTTTTTTTTAATGCAAAATTGACCTAATAAAGGGACATGTACTAGCGAAGTAATTGGGTGCTCATTGCTACTTTCCCCCTGAATACTGGTTGTACTTAGATATTTAATTAAATGGTTGTTTCTTTGTGCCTAAAAAAAATAAAATTAGAGGGGCAGTTTGCTGGTGCAATTTGTAGAGCACCAGCCCTGTAGGATCTGAGTTCAAATCCAGCCTCAGAGACTTTCTAGCTATGTGACCATTGGCATCTCACTTAATCCCCATTGCCAGGGGAGAAGGAGGAGGAAGGGAGGAAGTGGGAGAAAGATATGACATTTTAATAAAATGAAATCCCAGTCCTCATAGAGCTTACAGCCTAGTGGGAAAAGAACAAACATTTAGGCTCCTGTGCTCCAGGTACTAGCTCATTTGATCCTCACAACAACACTGGGAGGTAAGTGTTATTAGGATCCTTGTTTTCTAGGTGAGGAAGATGAGGCAGACTGAAGTTAAGTGACTTACCCAAGGTCACATAGATAGTAATGATATCGGGGAAAACCGATAGGAGAATGCATGTGGGTCCTTAGGATTCCTCTGTAAAGAATTACACTCTTGCACAAGACCTAATTAGGAATAAGAGAACAGGTTTATTGGGGTACAAGAGAAACTGGCCGGGAGGAAGGTTTTGCCAGAACAAAACACTTCCCCCCCCACTAACTTTGTGGGGTGCCATTTTATAGGGTTTAGATGGGGGTGGGTAAGAGTCTCTTATTGGGTGAGGGGCTGGTGGTCTTCCCAGGTTGCGCTGTGGTAGGAAGAATCCCTTGTGAGAGATCTGGTGGTGGGTGTCAACTTTGTCCCGATGGGTCTAAGCAGTCTGCTGATGGGCGGTTCCAGGTGGTCTTCTCCTGGATTACCTCATCCAGATGCTTAGGAGGACTGGAATGTGGGGTGATGGTCCTGGAGCATGCTCAGTTCAATCTGTGCCACTTATCTCCATTAGGTGAGTGTGTGTGTCCTTGATTGTGTTCAAGGAGAGGCCTACTTGATTTCAAGGGAAAACCCCTGAGGTTTCAAGGAAAAAGTTCCTTGAACCCCCCAGAGAATTGTTGGGGTGACCGGGGCCCATAATCCTCCCATGACAGTAAGTATTTGAGACCAGATTTGAACTCCGGTCTTCCTGACTCAGGGCCCAGCAATCTATCCACTGTGCCACCTAGATAGCATCAGATAAGGCCATTGCCAGACACTGAAAAGAGAGGAAAACCCAGTGGCCCAAGCCGGAGGCTGAATCCATAATTAGCCACACCTAGTAGAGAAATGTGACATAGACACAAACAGCTACAATGCAAAATAATATGGATTAAGTAACAAATGCAAAGTGGTAAGTAATGATGTCCTAGTTGGGGAGAAAAACCATTGCCAATTAGAGAGGATCAGGGTGGGTTTCTTAGAAGAGGTTTTTGGATTGGAATTTAAAGCAAAGTTCAATAAGCAAGTGTGATATTTAAAATTATATGGGATGGGGCAGCAAGGTGGTGCAGTGGATAGAGCACCGGCCTTGGAGTCAGGAGGACCTTGAGTTCAAATCTGACCTCAGACACTTAACACTTACTAGCTGTGTGACCCTGGGCAAGTCATTTAACGCCAATTGCCTCACCAAAAAATAAAATAAAATTATATGGGATCAGGAGGGCAGCTAGGTAGCACAACGGATAAAGCACCAGCCCTGGATTCAGGAGGACCTGAGTTCAAATCTGGCCTCAGACTCTTGGCACTTACTAGCTGTGTGACCCTGGGCAAGTCACTTAACCCTCATTGCCCCACCAAAAAAATTAAATAAAATAAATAAAAAATAAAATAAAATTATATGGGATCACCCTGTAACTGTCCCAAGTTTAGGGAACATAGCTGGGGTTTATCATATATTTATTACTTAGAAATTGGAGGCTACTGCACCAGTTTGGGGACATTAAGCATTTATTAAAGCGTATTAAATATTAGTAAAGAGAGCATAGGCTCAGAAAGTTAGGAAAGCCTAACTAGGAAAGAGGAGAGAGAAAAGGGCCACGTGATTCTCCTTCCGTGTTCCCCAGCCAAGCTAGCGAGTCACTCTGTAAGCTTCCTGTGGGCTGGAGGAGAGCCTGCCCTTACACATTGCTCAAAGCTAATTGGCTAGCATCATTCAAATCTATTGGTTTATTGGATTTGAGGATGGTTTGGCTCAGTGCCCACTGATGTCAGAGTACATACAGAGCCCTCCGAGGGGAAAAAGCCTTCAGGTAGGTATGGTTTTTATTGAGGTAACTTCTGTTGTTTGCATTCACAGTCCAAGGTCCAACTACCTTTCCTGACTCTGGGCTGGTCTTAAGAAAGGTCTGGCCAGGCTCTCTGGGTCTCATAGAGCCCCATTATTTTCTCACACAGGGGAGCTGATCGGGGAGGGCATTTTGGGCATTGGAACTATAAGTTCCTTGAAGGCAGGAACAGTTTTCATTTTTGTATTTGCATCTTCAGTCCCCACAATACTTACTGCCTTGTATGTGCTTAATAAATGGGGTTTGGGAGAGGGAGGTGTTGAGAGGGGCAGTCTAACATAGCTGATAGAGAGCTGGGCTCATTCAAAAAGTCCTGGCTTCTACATACTATCCACTCCCATAGAAACAATTGACAAAAAGAGCACTTGTGGATTGTACGTATAAAACCTATATCAGATCGGTTGCTGTCTTCTGGAGTGGGTCGGAAAAGGAGGGAGGGAGAAAAATTTGGAACACAAAATCTTATGAAAATGAATGTTGAAAACTACCCTTACATGTAACTAGAAAAATAAAACAAATGTTGGGGAAAAAATAAGTCCCGGCTTCCAATATGAAGCCCTATGTGCTGGTTGTATAATCCTGGGCAGTCAGCATCCTGGCTACTACAGTGGCTAGTCTCCACCAATAAAAAGAATCCATGAGGAATTCCCCCCACACCAATAGAATCACAAGTTGGGACCCCAAAAATGTTTGAATGAATAACATGAGCGAAGCCATGGAAGGGGAAAAGCACAGAACTGTGGGTCTTAGAATATGGGAGAGGGTGGGAAAGAAAGGTTGGCACCAGATCATGGAGGGTCTTGAATGTCAATCAAAGGAATGGATTTGTATTTTACTGGGCAGCCATTGAAGAGTTTTGAGCAGAGACACAAAATAACCAAATCTATACCCGAGGAACATTAGTTTGGCAACAGTGGGAAGGGGGGATGGGAGGGATAAGACCTACCTGGCTGGTGGCTTTTACAGTAGTCAGGGTGGACAGTAATGAGGGTGATGGCTGTGAGAATAGAAAAGTGAGAGTAGATTTGGGGATCTTGCAGAGGTAGATTCAGTGAAATTGTCTGACTTATCAGATATAAAGGAAACAATCCAAGAGAGAACCAAATTTTCAGATGCAGAAGATAGGGCAAAATGATGGTAGCACTGGTGGAAGTATTGAAGACAGGTGGAGGAGAAGGTTTGAGAAAAAGATCATCAGCTTGGTTGTGAACACAGAGTTTGAGGTACTATTGGGTGTCACCCAGGTGGGGCTGCCATTTATTTGACCACTGGTAAATCCATTTTGTGATATTGGAACAGGGGTTGGACCTATGATTTCCCTGGTTTAGGGAAATCCCTGGTGAGGAAGCTCCCTCTTTCACTACAGGAGAGCACGTTTCTTACAACTTATAGTCTGGAAGAGTTGCCTACAGCATTGAGAGGTTGAATGACTTGTCCTGAGTCACATAGCAAATAATGTAAAGTTTTATAGCCTTATCTTTCCTGGTAAATGGTCTATCATCAGGAATTAGAGTTTTTAAAAAATTCTTGTGGCCCTCAGATCCTAGCACAGTGTCCTGCTAAGAGTTGGTACTTATTAAACGTTTAGTAAATCAAATTCTTTTTGAATTGGGTTTCTCTCTTTTGGTGAATCATTGTCTTTCCTGCCCCCTTTTTTTTTAAAGCAACCTTTTTATCTGCTCCTTGGAATTATTCTTCCTCCCCCCCCCTTTTAAAAACATTAATGTGATCTTTATTATATCTTTCTTCTCCATGCCTTTCACCCATCCTTTTCTCTAAAATGCCCTCTCTTCTTCATTCTCTGTCCTTGTGGATTCATAAAGTTCACCAAATTCTACACTCCCTCAGGCTTGCTTTTATGACCTTTTTTATTGTTTTAACTCCATCTCATCATCCCATGCCTTCTGCCAGACTCTCTTGATATCTCTCCACCATATCCTTGCCTCCCACCGTACCCCTAAAGTCCAATTAGCTCATCAAGCCATTCCACTAATGTTCAGCCTGAGAAGGCATTGAATGTCTGGGCTGCTACTGTAGTCAATAACCTGTGATCTCATTTACTGGAATTGTAACATAGGGAGCTACACCGTGTCGTACATAGGGAACTACAGTATTAATCTGTTTTTATTTCTCTTCCTTTTTCTAATGGGAAAGCTGAGCTTGGCACTGGCGAGAGACAAGTAACAGTTCAGAAAGGACCACTGTACCGCACCGAAGGTTATCCGGTCAGCATTGCATGTAATGTCACTGGCCACCAGGGACCCTCTCAGCAGACTTTCCAATGGTCCATTCACCAACCAGATAAGTTAAGACAGATAATCAGTACTGGGGACCCTACCTTCACATATACCTTCTACAGCCTTCGAGTTCAGCATGGTGACATCTACATTGAGAGGATCCAAGGAAACTCAGTCTTGCTACATATTTCAAAGCTCCAAACCCAGGATGCTGGTGAATATGAATGCCATACACCCAGCACTGATGAGAAATACTTAGGGAGCTACAGTGACAAGGCAAACCTAATAGGTAAAGTATTCCCTATTTCTGTGTATCCCTTCACAACCTGGCCCCTGCCTACCTTGCCAGCTTTATTACAAATTGCTCCCCTTCTCAAACTCTCCAGTCTGGACAAGGTGCCTTTCTCCCTCTTTATGCACAACCTCCATTTCTCTTTTTTTTTTTTTTTGGCAAGGCAATTGGGGTTAAGTGACTTGCCCAGGGTCACACAGCTAGTAAGTGTTAAGTGTCTGAGGCTGGATTTGAACTCAGGTCCTCCTGACTCCAGGGCCGGTGCTCTATCCACTGCGCCACCTAGCTGCCCTGTCAACTTCCATTTCTCATCTCTATTCCATTGCCCTGGCTATCTCCCTCATACCTGGAATTCATTCTCTCCTCATCTCTGCCTCTTAGAATCCTGTTTCCTTCAGTGCCACCTTCTACATGAAGTCTTTTCTGACCCCACCAAGCTCCTTATGTCCTCCCTCCCAAAGCTCCCTTGGTTTTCTTTGTATATATTCTGTGTATACCGATTTACACGCATGCCATCTCCCTGGTTAAAATGTAAGCTCCTTGAGGCTAGGGGTTGTTTCACTTTTGTTTTTATATCCTCAGTGTCTAACACAGAGCTTGATCAAAAGTAGGAACTTAAAGACTTTTTGGCTGATGACACTACAGTTACTTCAGTTTCAGAACCCTAATGATATAATGTGATTTTATATTATATCATACTTTTCATTCTTTTTATGACTGGAATCTATGGTGCAATATATCAGATCAATGTATGAGATCAGTGAAGTAATGTGTGACCAATGTGAAAAGATCCATCCATCCTGGAGAACAATTTGGAACTATGCCCAAAAGGCTATAGAACTGTGCATACCCTTTGATCTAGCAATATCACTGCTGGATTTATATCCCAAAGACATCCCCAAAAAGAGAAAAAGACCTATGTGATGTTTACAATCTAATGTGAGTCCTTACCTGCCCCCCTCCCAGTTTTTTTGGGGAAACTAGCTAAGATTTACTGATAAATTCAGCAAGAGTTTAGGCTTTTAAGTATTTATTAAAGTGTATTAGAAATTAGTTAAAAGAGAGAGGGTAAGAGCAGATCCCTTGTAAAATGGAAAACCCTAGCTTAGATCTATTCAGTCTAGACAGAGAGAAAACCCTCCTTTCCTAGCAGCCCACGTGAAGTTCTGCAGCCAAGATGATGTCCCAGAAGAAAAGAGGCCCTCTCTTTTTCTCTGTCTGCCACCAAGCCAAAGTCTCAGACAAAAAAGAGAAAGATCCAACGAGCGAGCCTAAGCTTCCTACTTCCTGTCTCCCTCCACGGAAGGGGAAGTCCTTCAAGCTGATTGGTTGAGGATGGTCTCCTGTTGATGTGTAGTCCATGGCCTCTGAGAACAACATGCCACTCAGGGCCAGCCAGGTGTGGTCTCAATTTAATCAACCTTAAGTAGGTTCAATTTATGAGAACAGCACCCCACTCAGGGCCAGCCAGGTGTGGTCTCAATTTAATCATTCTTTTTAAAATTTCTTTTTCTTTTTTTTTTAAATTTAATCATTCTCAAGTAGGTTCTCAGTCAGTTTCTCAGTCTCACCCAATTCAATCAATTCCAAATCAATCTTCAGGTGGGGCCCCTGGGCATCTGCTAAATCCCATTTTATCACACCTATTTATACCAAAAATGCTTATAGCAGCTCTTTTTGTGGAGGCTAAGAATTGGAAATCAAAATGCCCATCAATTGGGGAATGGCTAAACAAGTTGTGGTATATGATGGTGATGGAATATTATTATGCTATAAGAAATGAATGACAAGCAGGATGATTTCAGAAACGCCTGGAAAGACTCATATGAACTGATGTATAGTGAAGTGAGCAGAACCAAGATAACATTGTGCACAGAGATAGCAATATTGTTCAATTAAGAACTGTGAATGACTTAACTATTCTCAACAATGCAATGATCCAAGACAATCCCAAAAGACTAATGATGGAACATACTATCCACCTCCAAAGAAAGAACTGATATTAATGGAACACAGACTGAAGTATGGTATTTTTCACTTTCTTTCATTTTTTTCTTTTATTCAAGTTTAATTGTACAAAATTACTAATATGGTCATATTTTACATTTAGAAAAAAAAAAAAGAAAGATGTGACCAAAACTGGAAAGAACAAGAACAATGGAATACCAGTGGACAGCCTAAGTGCTCTATGTCAGGTCAAGAGAAGGCATCTGTGGAAAACCCGTATGATAGTTGCACAATATGGGCATGTAGGAATGGGTTGCCATCTGTATCATTGTAGGGAATATACATATTGATGAAACCACATATTTATTGTCATTTTAGAGTATATATTTCATGGAAAAACGGTTCATCTTTGTCCAAATGGTTTAGCTCCCAGAACTAAAGGAGCATCCTCTCTCTAAATATAGTAAATCCTCTTTATCTATCATCTCTACCATACAGGCTTAGGTAGTTATACTTTTTTTAAGTATAAAAATTATTTAGTAATACTAAAAATTATCATCCCCTTTTTTTTCTCCAGGGGGACTTGACTTGAAACCAGGAATTCTATTAAATATTCAGGCTTGAAATGAACTTCCTGGTTAGCTTGGGGGTTGTTATTCCTAATTAGGGATTCCCTAATTGTCTTGGTTATTCCATGGAAGGCCTTGGTCTTTGGGTTTGCCCTTTTATCTCAAGCTAAGTAAAGATGTAATAGAAGATACTGTGATTTTTTTTTTTCATTTTTTGTTGCCAAGACTCCATCCATGCATTTTATGTTAGCTAAGAATCATAGGTCACAGATTGTACGGCTAGAAGGAGACTTTAGAGAGTTTCTCATCTAACTCCTTCATTTGACAAATGAAGAAATTGAAACCCTTCAAGGCTCGTGCTTCACCAGAGTTGCACAATAAGCTATTGAGAGTTTGGGCCTTGAATCCAGGTTTCCTGGCTCCTAGTCCAATATTTCTTCCACTGCACCATTTAAGTACTACCTGAGGCTGATTAACCAACTTGCTTTGAACAATGTGCTTATGAAGCCAGAGCCCTCTTATACAACGGTTCTAGATCACTGGCCCAGCCCATTCTTTTGCAAATATGTGCTGTTGGTCATGGTGGAGATGGGGAAAGAGAACATGGGTAATTGAGTAGAGAGCTGTCATGTGATGGGTAAGTATAATCACTTTCATAGAATAATAATAATATCAGATTTATGTAATGCCTTCCTGACAAAAACTCTTTGAGGTAGTCCTTGATATTCTTAAATGAGGTATTTACTTACCAATTCTTGCTGGTAAACTCAAAGTAAGACTAGCATCACAGAAAGATTTAGAACTGGATTTAGAACAAGGGTACCTGGGGTCAAATCACGGCTCTGCTAACTACAGTGTGTAGGAGTAGACTGGTAAGTGTTTAACAATGGATTCTCCAGAAAAGCATAGCCCGCTTTTAAGTTTGATTGGCACTACTATCATTTTCTCCACTACTTTTCTTAAGTCTAGACAATCTAGAAAATAATAAATTAGACCTTAATTTGTAGCATTTGCTGATTTCCAGGATATAAATCTATACGCTGAAAATTTAACACGTGACTCTCATGAACACATCCCTGAGGCTGTGAGACCTTGGGAAAGTCTGTTTTCTCATCTATAAAATGTTCATTTGAACTGATGATCTCTAAATTCTAAATCTGATGACTCCATGATAGTAGGAATATAACTTCAAATTTACAAATGAGTAATTGAGATGTTTAGAGCTGAACTGACTTTCCCAGCTCCGAAGTGTCAGAACTAGGATTTGAACCCAGATCCCTTGAATCCAAGTCTTGTGTTCTTTTCATTCAATCTTGTTATATAAAACTGCACGATAGATATCACTATTTCTGTTGTGTTCAGTGATTCCAGACACTCTCTCTGTGATCATGAAGCCTCAGACTCTCAACAAAGAGGAAGGAGAGTCATTGGTACTTACCTGTGAGGTCTCCACAGCCACAACTCAACACACCCATCTCTCTGTATCATGGTACCGGCTTCAGGGAAAAGAAAACCAACCCACTGAGATCATTTCCCTGTCCAAAGATTTTATCCTGATCCCTGGATCCTCTTACACAGAGAGGTTTTCAGCAGGGGATGTGATACTAGACAAAATCGGCAATACAGTCTTCAGGTTGTCCATAGGGAAACTGCAGCCTGTGGATCAGGGCCAGCTGTTCTGTAAAGCTTATGAATGGATTGAGGACCCTGACAAGACATGGACGCTTATCGCTTGGAAACAGACAGACAATGCTACGTTGATAGTCCGACCTGAAGGTAAGACTCTTCTTAGGTTATTAATTATTTCCATGCTTGTGTATATTTAGAGGTGTCTATATTTTAATTTGGAGGAAAAGGAAATCCATTTGGGGACTCAGTTTTACCTCAGTTCCAAAATACGTTTTCTAGAACGTTTGAGTAAATTAGCATTTGGCCATGTGGGAATTATAAGTATTAAGAGTGCAGTGTTCCATTTTAATTCTTTCCACATAAGATTGTATATGGGATGTCATCTAGCACCGCACCTGGCTTAATACATACTCATTGATTTATTGATTGATCAAGTAACAAATGACAGTCTATAGGTCATTTGTTAGGATGAGTCCCCTTCCTTGATTGTTATATCTCAATTGTATCTTTAAACAACTGAAATTTATCACATCAAATTTCATCTTTGTGCTGTTTTCCCCCGCTCCAACACAGCTTTGTGTCACTCTTGGATGGATCCTCACTTTTATGAGGTCAGCAATGTGATCAGGGCAGAGAGTCACTTGACACTAATCCCAGTCAAACAGAAGATTATATAGACATTCTGTCTAGGAAAAAAATCTTGGGCTTGATGAAAAAAGATTTCCTACAAATACAAAGGGGATTTCTATGTTCTCTCTTAGTAACTTCCTATTCCATTGCAGAATACAGAACAGTAACTTGCAATTCCAAGGGCCCAGGGTGAACAACAAGAAAGACCTCAAATCAGCTTTTTAAGACAAATTCAGTTTCAGGGGAAGATCTCAAGGAAGGAATTCAGACTGTAGGACTGAATGCCTTGTGTAGGGAGACAACAACATGAGGCTCTTGTTGAGAAGGCTATAGCTAGCGGGGAGAACAGGGAAGGTTCCAGTAGAGAGTAAATTATTGGGGGTCATGGGATGGAACAAAGCATATCTGTAGTAGTTTCTTATTTTAAATTTTTTTTAAGTGAGGCAATTGGGGTTAAGTGACTTGCCCAGGGTCATACAGCTAGTAAGTGTTAAGTGTCTAAGGCTAGATTTGAACTCAGGTACTCCTGAATCCAGGGCCGGTGCTCTATCCACTGTGCCACCTAGCTGCCCCTGTAGTTTCTTATTTTAGCTATTTTATCTTGCTAACAAGGTGCAAAATGAGCTTAATTATTTTTTTGAACACAATGGCTTTGAGGACCCTCTAAATTTTGCCACCCTTGGGAAAAGCCCTGAACAGCCTACCTTAGTTATGACTATAGTTGGAAATGGTTTCAAGAGGTTAAAAACTACTGTAATGGGGCAGTTCGGTGGCGCAGTGGATAGAGCACCAGCCCTGGAGTCAGGAGTACCTGAGTTCAAATCCGGCCTCAGACACTTAACACTTACTAGCTATGTGACCCTGGGCAAGTCACTTAACCCCAATTGCCTCACTAAAAAAAAATTACTGTAATGTTACTGAAAGGAAGAAAGGAGAAAGGAAGTGAATCTTGCAAATCAGTGTCTCACTTTTGTTTTCCCAGTGAGAGATTTTCAAGTTAACATTTCTGTGGAAAGTTCCTTTGCCCTAGGGCAACCTTTGCGACTGATCTGCTCAGTACCATCAGAGAGTAGACTGAACCAAAGATTGCAGGTGGTCTGGTACCTGAATACTACCATCATTGGCAATATTGATCCCAGTGGTGTCCTGGGCTTAAAAAAAGACTATGAAGAAAGAGCCAACCTTGGACAGCTCCAGATGTCAAAGATCAGTCCCAAGACCTTCACCTTCATCATCTTCTCCATGGGTCCTCAGGATGAAGGTGTATACAAGTGTGAGGTGGCACAGGTGGTGAGCATTCACAAGGACTCTCAAGGGTCCCTTCAGAGAAAGCGGTTTGCAGACATCAGTATACGTCTCAGAAAACCAACAGGTAAGTAAGGATGGGGCTATCCTTGGAAAACATGCCAGAACAAGGATCTTACTCTTTTAAAGTTTCCTCTTTAGTGAGTCCAGGTGTGCCTTCATTTGCATAAGGGATGCATTCTGAGAAACGGTATGAATCACGTCTATTTTGAAATATATCAAGGAAAGTTCTTTGTTTTGGTTTTTGGTTTTGGGGCAGGGTTAAGTGACTTGCCCAGGGTCACACAGCTAGTAAGTGTCAAGTGTCTGGGGCTGGATTTGAACTCAGATCCTCCTGAATCCAGGGCCGGTGCTCTATCCACTGCACCATCTAGATGTCCCAAGGAAAGTCTTATTGGAAGAAGGAACACTGTGGTGGATCCCAATAGAAAGTGATTCTTATCAATATGTGATTTCACTGGTGTGAGAATTCCTTCCACCAATTCAGTATCAATCCATTTATGGCTTAGTAGATGAGTCTCAGGAGAGTTACCTGGAATTTGAAGAGAATAAATGACTTGCCAGGAGATAAACAACTAAACATCAGAGGCCAGATTTAAACTAAGGTCTTCCTGATCTCCAAGTGGCTCACTTTGCCTTTCATTTATTATTATTTAGGCAAATACTTCTCCCCCAAATAGCTTGATAGAAAGAGAAAGTATAGGCAACTAGGTGACCCAGGCTTGGAACCAGGAAGACTCATCTTCCTGAGTTCAAATACAGCCTCAGATACTTACTAGCTGTGTGACCCTGACCAAGTCACTTAACCTTGTTTTCCTCAGTTTGCTCATCTGTAAAATGAGCTGAAGAAGGAAATGGCAAACTGCTCTGATAGCTTTGCCAAGAAAACCCCCAAATGAGGCCATGACAAGTCAGACACGACTGAAACAATTCCACAAAGAGAAAGTGTGGTGGATTGGAAATCAGAGTAATTCAAGGTCTGGTTTCATTTCTGCCACTAACTAGCTTTCTGTCTTTGAATAAACTACCTATACTATCTGGGCCTCAGTTTCTTCACCTGTAAAATGAAGGATTTTGATGAGATGATCTCTAAGGTGCCTTTTAGCTCTAGATTTCTCTGATCCTCTTCTAACTATTTTTATAATGTCTGGTTTTTCATACTTAAAAAAGGAAACACACAAAAAACATTTTGACCCTCTTGCCTGGAGAGTGGGGTCTAGGAAGAGTGGACAGGAAGTAAGGGAAATAGAATTATTATACAGGTGGGTAAATGGGAAGACCTTAGGATCACAGCTGAAGAGTAGGAGGGGACCTCTGAGGCTACCCAGTCCAGGGAAGTCAAGTGACTTTTGTTTTGTTTTGTTTTGTTTTGTTTTTTGCAGGGCAAAGAGGGTTAAGTGACTTGCCCAGGATCACACAGCTAGTGTCAAGTTGTCTGAGGCTAGATTTGAACTCAGGTCCTCCTGAATCCAGGGCCAGTGCTTTATCCACTGCGCCACCTAGCTGCCCCCCAAGTGACTTTTTAAGTGGCAGAGTCAGAATTTGAACCCAGGCCCTAGGATTCCAGAACCAGCACTCTTTTCACTGTACCATGCTCCAGCATTTTGTTCTTCCTTTTGGAAAATAACGTGCCAGTCTTTACAATCCCTGATGGAGTTGGCCTCTTCTAAATGCTTTTGGTTTGCCTTTCCCTTCCATCTTTCATCTGTACGGGGGGAACAGTAGCCTTCTTTCTACATTCCAAACATGACTCAACTGTATAAAATAAAGAGACAAATGAGATGTTTAAATTCTGTTTATTGCAGTATGTGCTTATAGGGTGGTTGTTCCAGCATGGTCTGTGCTTCTCTGTCCTTGTAATGAAAGCTGAAATTTATGTATCGTTTTCAGGTTTACAAGGCATTTTTTCTTAAATGCCTACTCAAGAGGCAGCAGGAGGTATTAGATAAAGAGCTCGCCTGAGAGTTAACACTTGGGTTCAAGCCCAACCTCTGAAACATTTGGGGAGCGGGGAGGCACAGAGGATAGAGTCCTAGACCTGGAGTTAGGAAGTTATTGTTGTTCAATTGTGTATGACTCTTCATGACGCAGTGTACCACAGCATGCTAATACTGTCCATGGGGTTTTCTTGGCCAAGTTGTATTTTGGTTTGGAAATGGTTTGCCATTTCCTTCTCTAGTGCATTAAGGTAAACAGAGGTTAAGTTACTTCCCCAGGTTCACACAACTAAGTGTCTGAGGTCAGATTTGAACTCATGAGGATGAGTCTTCCTAACTCCAGTCGCAGGGCTCTATCCACTGAGCCACCTAGCTGCCTTAGGAAGACCTGGGTTCAAATCCAGTCTCAGACACATATGAGCTGTTTGACCCTGGGAAAGTGACTTAACCTCTCTCAGCCTCAGGTTCCTCATCTGTGAAAAGGGGTTCATAATAGCACTTACCTCCCAGAGTTGTTATAAGGATCAAATAAGATAATATTTATAAAGCATTTAGTAAAGTATGTGACGCATGTTGTTATTCAGTCATTTTTCAATCTGCCCAACTCTTTGTGACCCCATTTGGTGTTTTCTTAGCAAAGATACTGGAGTGTTTTGCCATTTCCTTCTCCAGCTCATTTAACAGATGAGGAAACTGAGGCAAAAAGGGTTAAGTGACTTGCCCAGGATCACACAGCTAGTAAGTGTCTGAGGTCAGATTTGAACTCGAGTCTTCCTGACTCTAGGCCCTGTACTCTATCCACTGTGCTACCTAGGTGCCCACATGACAAATAGTAGGTGCTTAATAAATGATTATTCCCTTTCATTCCCTCTGTACAGCTGTGGACAAATTATTTACCACTGATGATTCTCTAATCATACAAATTATACAATACTGTGGTTGTCGATCTGTATCAGGAGAGTTTTCCTAATCTGATGATACCATCACCCAAAGACCCTCCCTCCAACTCTGCCCAAATGTGTTTATACATAAGCATGTTATAAAATCTCAGACTCTCCAGGAATTCATGTTTTGCTTTCCCTGTTTACAAACATTAGCCCAAGTTTAATCTTTAGAAAACAGAAATATATACACATGTGCACCCTGCACATGTTTGTTTGGGAAGATGGCGATTGAGAGCTCCGTGTAAGGGGATGGCTGAAAAGACTCTGAAGGTCAACTCATCCTAACAAGTAAGAAGGAAGTTGACGTTACGGGGAGCTCTCTTTTCAGCTGTTCATTAATCAGACAGCCCTGAGCTCCTCTGAGAGACACTGGGCTTGGAGTCAGCAGATCCAAGTGTGAATGCCGGCTCTCTCTCCCCTTTAGTCCGTGGAAACTTGGACCTGATTGTTTTCTCTCTGAGCCTCTGTTATTGTACTGGTAAAACAAGGCTTAAAAACTACACCTCACTGAGAGGTTGAAAGGATCAGATGAGAGAATGGATGTCAAGGGATCTTTCCACCCTTGGGCACTCTGGAAATGTCAACACTCTCCAGGCTCAGAGGAGCAAGGACTGCATTTGGACCATCACCTTCTGAGCACTTTCTACAGTAAACAGAATTAAATGGATTATTTGTTTCTTTATTTCATGCAATTGAGTCATGATTGGGATGAAGGAAGATGACTACTTTTCCCTAGCTAAAAAGGATTTGGAAGAGACAGACATAATCTAGGATTGTAAATGTTGGTACATCATTCTGCAAAATATTAGAGGCATTGTAACATAGGGGAAAGAGCCTTGGGTTCTAGAGTCATGGGACCTGTGTTTGAATCTTACCACTTAAATCTCTGTCATTTATTGTGGGATCTTGTTAAAGTCACTTGATTTCCTTGGACCTCATCTTCCTCATCTGTAAAATGAGGGAATTGGGCTAGATTACCCCTAAGCTCCCTTCCATCTCTGTTTTTCTTTTTTCTTTTCTTTTCTTTTCTTTTCTCTTCTCTTCTTTTCTTTTCTCTTTCTTCCTTCCTTTCTTTCCCTTCCTTCCTTCCTTCCTTCCTTCCTTCCTTCCTTCCTTCCTTCCTTCCTTTCTTTCTTTCTTTCTTTCTTTCTTTCTTTCTTTCTTTCTTTCTTTCTTTCTTTCTTTCTTTCTTTCTTTCTTTCTTTCTTCCTTCCTTCCTTCCTTCCTTCCTTCCTTCCTTCCTTCCTTCCTTCCTTCCTTCCTTCCTTCCTTCCTTCCTTCCTTCCTTCCTTCCTTCCTTCCTTCCTTCCTTCTTTCTTTCTTTCTTTCTTTCTTTCTTTCTTTCTTTCTTTCTTTCTTTCTTTCTTCCTTCCTTCCTTCCTTCCTTCCTTTCTTCCTTCCTTCCTTTCTTTCTTCCTTTCTTCCTTTCTTCCTTTCTTCCTTTCTTCCTTTCTTCCTTCCTTCCTTCCTTCCTTCCTTCCTTCTTTCCTTCCTTCCTTCCTTCCTTCCTTCCTTCCTTCCTTCCTTCCTTCCTTCCTTCCTTCCTTCCTTCCTTCCTTCCTTCCTTCCTTCCTTCCTTCCTTCCTTCCTTCCTTCCTTTCCTCCTTTCTTCCTTTCTTCCTTTCTTCCTTTCTTCCTTTCTTCCTTTCTTCCTTCCTTCCTTTCTTCCTTTCTTCCTTTCTTTTTTTTTTTGCGGGGCAGTGAGGGTTAAGTGACTTGCCCAGGGTCACACAGCTGGTAAGTGTCTGAGGCCACATTTGAAGGCAGGAAGGTGAGTCTTACTGACTCCAACCCCAGCACTCTATGCACTATGGCGCCACCTAGTTGCCACATGATGAATGACAGCTAATGAAGTGAGATTTGAAGTTGATCAATGGTCCTTCCCATAAAAGTGCAAACAATAAAAACAGAATCAATATTAAAAATGACATTTAAATTTGGACTTTGGGGGCAGCTGGGTGGCGCAGTGGATGGAGCATGGGCCCTGGATTCAGGAGTACCTGAGTTCAGGTCTGGCCTCAGACACTTGACAACTGGCTGTGTGGCCCTGGGCAGGTCACTTAACCCCCATAGCCCTATAAAAAAAAAAAAAATTGGAATTCACAACAATTCCATGTAATGAGTGTTATTGGTATTATTATCCCTAAGTTAATGATGAGGAAGGGGCAGCTGGGTGGTACAGTAGTGCATAGAATACCAAGTCTGGGGGTCAGAAAGACTTCTCTCCCTGAGTTCAAATCCAGCCTTAGATATTCACTAGCTGTGTGATCCTGGGGGCAAGTCACTTCACCCTATTTGCCTCAGTTTCCTCATCTGAAAAATGAGCTGGAGAAGGAAATGGCAAACTATGCCAGTATCTTTGCCAAGAAAACCCCAAACGGGGTCATGAGGAATTGGGCACGACTGAAACAACAGAACAACAAAATGAGGAGAAAACTATTGCTGAGGGTAGTTAAGTGGCTTAGGTTCTTATGGCTACCAAATGTTAGAGGCTAAATTCAAACCCAATCTCAAAGTCCCCTATTATATCTCCTAGGTCATGCTGCCTTTGCAAATAAAGGGAATAAAATATTTATCTCAACTGTGGATGGAGGTTACATTTGTGTTTATCGAACAAACAAAAGAAATGATGAAGAACGTGGTAGATAGATTAGATTACATAAAAATAAACATTCAGTACAAATACTAACCTAGAGTTCTTTCAGAATGCTTTCCTCACAATAATCTTGTGGGAGGTAGATAGTACAAGTATTAGCATACCCACAAAGCATCCAACTGAAGCTCAGAGAAGTTAAATAATTTGCCTAGGATCATGAAGCCAATAAAAGTTGGAGTCTAGAATTGATTTAACAAGCACTTATTAAGTGTTTACTATTTACCAAACACAAAGCTAGTCCCTGGTAATACAAACATAAAAGTGAGGTAGTATCTACCCTCAAGGATCTTCCATTCTAATGAAGAGTACAATACAGAGGCCAGGAGAGAGAGTACTGTCATAGGGATTGTTAGGGTTGTCACAGAGCAGTAGATTGCTGTGGCCTTTTCTATAGCAATGATCATAATGAACTCATTACAGAATAATGTCATTTCATCAGAGGAGCAGCTAGGTGGCACAATGGATAGAGCACTGGTCCTGGAGTTGGAAGAACCTGAATTTAAATCTTACCTCAGATACTTACTAGCTGTGACCTTGGGCAAGTCACTCAACCTCAATTGCCTTAAACATCTGGGGCCATCTCCAGTCATCCTGATGTATATCTTGCCACTAGACCCAAATGGCTCAGGAGGAGAGAGTAAGGTTGGTGAATTTGCACAACTCTCCCTCACTTAAATCCAATTCACTGCAAGTCATGACATGGTCATGGTGCTCTTTGAGAATGAAGGACAAACAACAACAACAATACAGAGTAAGAGGTAGATTATGTAAGTGAAGATGGGTGGGGATGAGGGTTCCTATACAGAGGCAAGTCAGATGTCAAGATGCTGAGTAGAACGTACTATCCTGGTGGAAGGCCAGATGAAATGAATGGTATCCAGGTGTGCTGACTCCAGGTCCTGTGCTCTTGACAGGTACCATATGGTGTCTCTGTGCAGCCCATACTGTTTATAAAAATACTAGTCTATAAACATTCATAAATAAAAACTACTGTCAATACAGATGCATATTACATAGAAACATATGGATAGAGATTCAATCTCTAATTTCATTGCCATAGGCAAAAAAAAAAAATTCTTTATCCCCAGGTGAAGAAAGGTGCTCCTTCTTCCAATGCAGGTGGCCACCTTCCCTGTAACTCATAGTAGTCGAGACTTGACTAGGGTCATTCAACCAGAATGTATAATAGACAAGGCTGGAACTGAGGTCCTACTGGCTTCAAAGCCAATCCTTTCCATTTTGACATGCTGCTTCTTTCTCTGTATATAGTAAAGGCAAGTAAGTGAATAGAGTACTTGTTCCTGAAGTCATGAAGACCTGGGTTCAGATCCTGCCCTTATATACCTGCTTTCGGTATGGCCCTTGCCAAGTCACTTACCATCTCTCAGCCTCAGTCTCCTCATTTGTAAAATGGAGATAAAAGTAGCACCTGCCTCTTCGCATTGTTGTGAGGATCAAATGTGATGCTATGTGCTTTGTAAGCCTTAGGTCATTATAAAAATGTTAGTTACTATTATTATAATTATATAAAATAATAGAATGGATTGGGATAATTATTTGTACCACATATAATAGATTAAAAGTTGACATCAAAAACATAAAAAGGATGTATACAAATATTCTAGGGAAATGCCCATTCTCTAATCAATCAGTGGATATGAATAAAAAATTATAAAAGATGAAATGTGAATTAGAAATAATCAGTTGAAAAAATGTTCAAACTCCCTAATAATCAGTTATATGTAAATAAATATCAGCCTGGATTACGAAGGCCTAAAGAGGTGTAACATGATCTGGATGACAATGCTGAAGAACCACAATGTCATATCTACAAAATTGCCAAAGGGGAGGGGGAGGAGGGGAGAGAGAAGAACGGGAGTCAATGAGGAAGAGGATTCATGTATGGGGAATGGGCCGTGCAAGTGCATGGAATGGAATGTGTGAGAAGCAGTAAGAAAGAAAGTGGAGTTGGATTGTAGAATGTGTGAAGGGGAGTAAGAATTGGTAAGGTAGAGAGGATCCAGGTTATGAAGGGCTTTAAATGTCGGATGAAAGAGTAATCCTCTAAAGTTACAGGAGAAGGAAATCTCTTACTGACAAAAATCACAGATCCTTGAAAAGCCTAAAGTCCATTTTCCCATTTTCTTTCTTTCCTTTTTATTTAATTCACATTAATTTTCCTTGTGCATATATGTTTGATTCTTTCATGACCAAATCCATCTCTTTTCTTAGGTAATTTCTCCCACTTGTTTTAATAGAATTTCCCTTCCTTTCCACAAACAACACAGGTGAGGAATTTTTTCTTCTGTTGAGTTGAAATGTGGGTCCCTGTTACTTCCACTCCTGTTGTTCCTATTTCTGTATTCTGGGATCAAAGAATAGATGCAGTCCCTCTTCCATGTGGTATTTCACATACTGAAGGCAGCTGTCATACACCACCTTGAATCTTCTATTCTCTAGACTAAGCATCCATGATTCCTTTAACTGATGCTCATATGGCAAGGTTCCAAGCCCCCTCACCATAGTGGTCTTCCTTTTCTGACTGTGAGCCAGCTTGTCAATGTTGATGTCTCTTCTAAAAGCTGGCTTCCAGAAATGAAAATCAAGATGTGGCTTAATTAGGTCAAAACAAAAAAGGATCATTACCTCTGTCACTCTAGATGCTACATTTCCTCTCAGGCAGCCTAAGATGATCACATGATCGCTTGTGGTTGCCACATTACCTGGTCGATGCATACTGAGCCTGTGGTCCACTAAAAACACCCATGTCTTTTTCACCTAAATTTCTCTCCAACCCCATTTCCTCCATCTTGTACTTGAACAGTTGAGTTCTTTTAACCCTAATCCTAGAGTTTACATTTATCCCTATTAAGTTTAACTTTGTTAACCTCTGTCCGTTATTCTAACCTGTTGATACCTTTTGTGACTCCGATTCTGTCATTCAATGTATTTGCTCTTGCTCCCAGTTTTGCACCATCTACAAATTTGGTAAACCTATCATCTATGCCTTTATCCAAGTCACTAGTCTATGTGACTCTGAGAAGCCATAATATCAGGATGTACATGTTCCCTCTATTGTTGTTCATTTCAGTTGTGTCTGACTCTTTGTGGCCCCATTAGGAGTTTTCTTGGCAAAGATATTGGAGCAGTTTGTCAGTTCCTTCTCCAGCTCAATTTTACAGATGAGGAAACTGAGGCAAACAGGGTGAAGTGACTTGTCCAGGGTCACACAGCTAGTAAGTGTCTGAGGCCACATTTGAACTCAGGAAGAGGAGTCTTCCTGATTCTAGGCCCAGTATTCTATCCACTGTACCATCTAGCTATCCTCACTTACTCTATACAAGAACACAAATATAGGCAGGGGGCAGCTAGATGGTGCAGTGGATAGAGCACCGGCCCTGGAGTCAGGAGTACCTGAGTTCAAATCCAGCCTCAGACACTTAACACTTACTAGCTGTGTGACCCTGGGCAAGTCACTTAACCCCAACTGCCTCACTAAAAAACCAACAACAACCAAAAAAAACCCAAATATAGGCAGGAAGGGACAAATAAAAACAATGGAACAAGTAAGAAGGGAGGGAGAGAAAGCTATAATTAATTCAGATTGATTGCCCAAGTTGCTAATTAGATAATTGGTGGTAATCCAAACTCATACTTTAGCTCCTAGGATATTAACTCCCTCCAGTCTGGGTCAACTTACTGTCCTATTTGTAGCATTCTTCCTATGGGAATAACTGTCCCTTAATAATATTGTTTCTCTTAACATCATGTTTTTGTGAAATCAATTAATGACAATAGTCAGGACAATAAATTCAAAATATTAGAATCTAAATTAAGGAGGATTTCACCAGCTATAGAATGATGGAAGTTTTTATTTGCTTAATGAAATAGCAAAGTGATTCTTACAAATAAAATCCACAGCAAAAAATATGGAACTATCTACGGAGAATGGAAAGAGATCGATATGGGAGGGAGAGGCCCTAATTTTTCGCTGTAAGTTGAATGGAGCAGAACATCCTCTGTCTGTCAAATGGTGGCATATTCCAGTCAACCTGCAGAAACCAGAGCTCCTAGGAAGCCTGGGAAAAGATGGTACTGTGCAAGTGGGTCCTTCCTACAAAGACCGAAGCAACTACGGCGGTATAAGGTTGGAGAAAGAGAATGCAGCCACATTCCGACTGGAAATCTTCAACACCTTGACGACGGATGGAGGGACATATGAATGCAAAGTGACAGAGTTTCAGAACAAGGATGGAGGTCTGAGCTGGACTCAGAAGACTTTAGTCACAGTAAACTCTCTGAGTAAGTCAATCAGATCCTTTGCTTATCTTCCATTTCACAGAATTGCAGAAAATTCGAGCTAGAGGGGACCTTAGTGATCTAAGTCCAACCCACACTGAAACAAGAATCCTCTCCTTATAATATGTTCTGTATTATTATATTATATAAGTTATATTTAACAAAATCATTCTATATAACATAATTTCTACAATACAGTATATCATATTATATCTAACATATCAAACACTTAATATACAATAATTGTATAATATATTATTTATATTATAATATCATTTAAGGAATTATTAATTATAAATCCATGACATAAAATTATATTCTGAAAATTAATTTGAAATTCATTGATATTATATTATTATATGACATATTATTAATTATATAATTATAGAATATGGTTCTCTTTGACATATTTAGATAGATATATTATAATATGTAGTTATGTGATATTACATATTATAATGTAACATTATTATCCTATTTAACATAACATGTTATTATAATAGATAATATTACTTATTATAATATATTCTGGACAAGTGCTCATCTGATTCATGCTTAAAGAACTTCAGTGAAGGGTAGCCCACTGCCTCCTTCCGCAGCCCTTTTGTATATCTCCAATTGTTAGTAAGTTTTTCCCTCACATCAAGCTTAAATTTGCCTGTTTACACCTTTCGCCCTCTGTTCCCAGTTATGTCCTCTGGGACCAAGCAAGAAGTCTAATTCCTTTCTACGGAATAGTTCCTCAGTAAGAAAATAGCACTTGAGTGATGTTATTTCCCCGAGGGAATCTGGTTTAATGGGATGGTCAAATCATTTACAGCGGAAAGGATTGAGGTGTGGGTGGAAATGTGCTCCATGTCACAAAGTGTAATCTTAGGCCACCACATCTGTAAAATTTAGTGATCCTTGAAACAGATATCAAATCATGACACTTGAGTTAAGCTTTTAAGGGTCAAAAATTGTTCCTTCCTCCTGGAATCACCACAGGACAAGTATGTTGGGAATTCACGACAGCTGAGAGCTCCCCACACTGACAGTGAGAGCTAAGGGTGAGTAGTTAGCAGAATCAACCCCATCCCCCCTCATCCCTTGGATGGAGCAGCTATTAGACTACTGGACAGCATGGAGTTGTGAATTTAGAGGGACAGATTGGAGGACTGGATCATTCTGCCCTTGAGTAAATGCCTAAGAAGCAGTCTGGAGGAAAGTCTCCATTGGCTGCATCAACTGTCAGCAGCTTTAGGAAAGAGCCAGCCTGTATAGAAAGTATAAATTTAGAGTGATTTCAGCCTGACAATATACAGCAACTCGCTGTATGGGTATGAGCACATGGGGTTGAATATGCAGCAGTGACAGCTAGGAAAGGACGAACCTGCTGTGTTTCCATCTTGTAACTGTCCTGGGAATGTGTTTCTTGTTTTTAACTGCAGATTCAGGTTTAGGCGTGACTCTGCTTAGCCGCCAACCCAAGGTCAGAATAAGCGACACCTTCACCTTGTCCTGCATCATCCATTCTAAGTACTCAGCCCTGATGGTGCCAATAACAGTAACCTGGCAGTTTCAGCCCCGGGGAGCGTTAGATTATCAGCAACTAGTCACAGTCACTTGGAATGGCACCATTCAATGGGGCCACTCCCAACAGCAGTTGAAAAAGAAAATCAAGGTGTCACAGTCTTCTTCTGGTTCTCAACTGCTTATCTATGATGCCACAGAAGAAGACACTGGAATATACCAGTGTAAAGTGGAAGCCTACCAGAGAGAGACGCAATATACCCATGGCCCAGCCAGGAGATCAGCATTGGTCATCTCTCACCCACTGGGGATAAATATTACTTTTCCAGGTAAACTTCAGTTGAAATGAATTCCTTTTCTTATTAGCAGTTGTCTTATTATGTTAAGTTGGAAAAATGAAATTATGCACTGTTCTCCGCCCCCTCCCCCCAAATGTACCATGTAGTTTGCATGCATGTCCTTTATTCTAGAAGCAAAGGAATTGTGTGGATAAGCCAAAAAGCATGTGTATTTGGCTTTAAGATACATTTTTGTGCTTATATTTAAAATTGGCTGTGTGCAATGTTCTGGGAATTCACACAACTTTAACCAAATAATAAAGCAATGATGTCAAGAACTGAATTAGGAAGAAATGGAAAATTTTTCTTCTTCCTTAACCAGCTTCCCCACCTGCATTCTTAATTGTTCTCTGCCCTATTCTAGAGAAAGATGGATCACCTCTCAGTGCAAGGCACAACACAGTCTGAGCAGAGGGACTCTCTCCCTCCCTCCCTCCCTCCCTCCCTCTTTCTCTCTCTCTCTCTCTCTCTCTCTCTCTCTCTCTCTCTCTCTCTCTCTCTCTCTCTCTCTCTCTCTCTCTCTCTCTTCCTCTGTGTTTGTGTGTCTGTCTCTGTCTCTGCTCTCTGTCTCTGTCTGTCTCTCTGTTGCTGTCTCTCTCTTTCTCTCTCTCTCTTTCACAACATAAGCCTTTCTGGTTTTTAAAATCTCACTTGGCCTGAGAACAAGTAGTGATCTACAAGGTTGGCCTGGAAGGAGTTAAGTAAGTAGAGTGTTAGCGAGAAGTTTGAAACAAGATTTGCCATGGTTTATTTATGGCAAAGCAGACAAACTTCTCAGAGATGATTGACAGCTGACTCTCACATGTAGAGTTCCTTCTAAGTAGCCCATATGCAAATGTGCAGGGGCAAAAAACCCTCATATACAACTTCCCTCGGTCTGTGCACAGTTAAAGGTAAGAGAATTTATCTTTTTTTTTTTTTTTTTTTTTTTTTTTTTAGTGAGGCAATTGGGGTTAAGTGACTTGCCCAGGGTCACACAGCTAGTAAGTGTGTGTTAAGTGTCTGAGGCCGGATTTGAACTCAGGTACTCCTGACTCCAGGGCCGGTGCTCTATCCACTGCGCCACCTAGCTGCCCCGAGAATTTATCTTAATAAACAAATTTATGAGGAACTCAGAAGCAACCTGGACAGAATGAGGTGTCTTTGCTGCGTTCAGCTGCCTTTCTTCCAGTAAACAAGAGGAAACATGGGTAAAGTGGAAGGATCCTAGGCTTGAGGTCAGGAAATATCTAAATTCAAACTTCATCTCTAATACCTACTAGTCATGTGACCACAAGCAAGTCACTCAACTGTTCAGAACCTAGGTTTTATCATATCTAATATCTAATAGAGTGTAAGCTCCTTGAGGACCAGGACTGTGTTTTGCCTCTTTTTGTATTTCCAGTGCTTAGCATAATGCCTAGCAGATCTTGTTATTGTTGTTTAGTTGTGTCTCACTCTTTGTGACCCCCACTTGGGGTTTTCTTGGCAAAGATACTATAGTGGTTTGTAATTTCCTTCTTCAGCTATTTTACAGATGATGAAATTGAGGCAGAGTTAAGTGACTTGCCCAGGGTCACACAGCTAGTAAGTGTCTGAGGCCAGATTTGAATTCAGGTCTTCCTGATTCCACTCTATCCCCTGTACCACCTAGCTGCCCTTCCTGGCACATAGTAGGTACTAATAAATATTTATTGATGGATTGATTGTTATGTAAAATTAGTATTATGGTTATGGCTATCATATTCATTGATTAAAGAATGGTTAAACATATGGTGAATACATGAATGTAATGGGATATTACAGTGCCATAAGGAATGATAAATATGAAGAATTCAGAGAATCATGAGAAGATTTACATGACTTGGGAATATTAGGTCAAATACATTTCTATGCAGAGTATAAAGCATGTTAAGTATAAAATAAAGTATATTTATACAGATTATATTTATGCAATATTTCTATACAGAGTAATATAATCAGAAACAAGAAAATAATATAAATAATGATGACAATAAGGTAAATGGAAAGAACAAAACAAGGCTGAATGCTGTATAATTATAACTGAGCTTGGCCCCAGAGAGAAGATGAAAAAATGTACTTCCCTCCCCGCCCCCTCCTTTTTCTTTTGGCAGAGCCTGAGTACTCTGGGTGTGGTATAGTGTCAGACACAATTTGTATTATTATCAGTTTAGAGCTGAGAGAGACCTACTCTAATTCCTTTATTTTACAAGTAAGGAAACTGAGGCCATAGAGGTGAAGTCACTTGCCAAGGTCACAGAGGTAGTAACAGAAGTGGTGGTGTGTGAGGGTTAGTTTTTACTAAATTGCTCTTTATTTTTTCTATATTTATGTTACAAGGAATAACTCAATGGGGAGAAAAAAGGAAAGGGTTATATTCAGAAATGGAGGTGATAAACTAAAATGGAGGTGATAAAACTAAAAGGTATCAATAAAAATTAAAACTATAGAAATGGAGTGATCAATTTTCTCTCTCTTATGGGGTTGTTGTGAAGATAATAATAGCTAGCCTTGATATAGCACTTAAAAGTTTGAAAGGTACTTTGCATATGGTCTCAGTTGATCCAAAAGATAATATGTAGAATGGTCTTTTTGATCCTTAAAGCCATCATGTGAATGTGAACTATGAGCCCAAAGTGTGTCATGAAGTGCCATCATGATAGAAAAATAACAGGAATCACTCTTCCTTTCATTTAGAGAGTCAACTGATGGTGGAATCAGTCAATCAAATTCAAGAGCTCTCCATCAACACGGAAACTGAAATCAAATGTAAAATCTTATCACAAACTAAGGGAAAGACTCAACTTAGTGTCACTTGGTACTATTACCCCCTCTCTCAAGAAGCATCCTGGCTAGAGATCCTGAGAACTGATCAAGATGACATTGTCAAATATGGTGACTATCTTCACACTCTAAAGCGGAAACAGAAATTTCACAGTGAAAAGGTTTCAAAGGACCTGTTTCAGCTTCACATTCTGAATGCCGATAACAGTGACCAGGGGACATATTATTGCACTGTGGAGGAATGGTTATGGTCCATAAATGGCTCTTGGTCTAAGCTTGGGGAAAAGAAATCTGGAAAGACAGAATTAAGACTTAAGCCTATAGGTAAATTATCCCTGGTTTCCTTAAGTCTTGCAGCTAAAATTACATTAATATCTCACATACAAAGCTCACTAACTGCCTATAATATCTAAGTCATCAGCAAATAATTATCACCCCAACTGCATTGGCATTTCTTTTCCCATCAGTGGGTTTTTTTTTTAATGGGTGGGTGTTGTCATGTGGTACCAGCATTGGTTGAAACCAATCAAGTGAGCAATTCTTTTATCTCTAGGTGAGTCACTTATTAGGTGTTCAAAAGACAAAACTCCACTGAAGAGTGGAGGTGGATTCTCAAGGGCAATACCAGTGGAGTACAGATCCTAGAGTGTCCTACCAAACAGATTAGCCATTACATGTAGTAAAGGACTATGTAGAGACATGTGCCCAGAAGGTTGGCTCTTGGGTGATCCAGCTTTTTTTTTCAGCCACTGCAACTGTAGAAGATGAATAAATGGTGTGCTTTAGTAAAGGTATTAAACATGTAGTGTCTGTGATGCCCATTTGTGCAGGGCGCCCTCATACCATTGAAATCTAGGGTATGGAAAGTATTAAAGTTTAGGCGAAAATCAAAATGGTCTCTTAAGCTACTAAATAAATAGCTCCAAATAAACATACAAATCAAGGTAATAGATCAGATGATTAATTCTACCTAGGATTATCATTTTATCATGGATTTTTCATCTGTGTGCTTGTTTATAAACTCAAAAAGAGAAGAGTATTCCTAGATAAGAATTATTCACTAAGAGATAAAAAGGCTTAGACTATGTTATGAATATTGTATATTTTGAGGCATAAGATCAGAGGCAAGAGGGAAATGCAGAATGGAGCTGGGTAGAAGGAAAAGGGATAGTTTCAGAGAAATTCACCTCTTTACTTCCTACCCTTTTTTGAGTCCTATTTATCCTACCATGTCTACCAAAAAGATATTCCTTGTCTTTGTTCCCCATTTCCACATAATCAGTTATATGGGGCCTTAAATATACCCAGGTACAATTTAGCTATTTGCTTCTGTGTTTTAGAGTAGATCATAGATTTTTGAGCTTGAGGGGATCCTGGGGATCATGTTCTGACCTCCCTCATTTTCCAGATGAAGGAAACTTAGCTGGAGAGATGATGTGACTCACCCTAAGTCATACATAAAGGGAAAAGCTGGAGTTCTAATCCAGGGTCTCTGATTCTAAATCCAAAGCCCCTTCCATTGTTCCATGCCACTATCCTAACATACGTGGAGCAAGCAGTGAGAAAAGATAGGTATACAGATTTAGGCATCATCTTCTCAGAATGGACCATCGAGGCCATGGGAATAAATGAGATGAAAAAGGTAAAGAGAGTAGGAAAATGAGAAAACATCCTTTCTGAGTTGGTAAAAGATGTTATAGATCCACTAGCCCAAGTTCCTCACTTATAATTGAGGAAACTGAGCCCCCAAGATGTTAGGATGATGCAAATAATTCCCAAAGAGGAATTTCAGTCCTCATTCAGTGATCTTAAAAATCTTAGGACTTTAAGATTTAAGATCCTAAGGACTGATCTTAAAAAAAAAATTTGTGCCTCCTTCATTTTGGTCTCATCTTCTTTGTCTCCCAGGAAGTAAGCTAAATGTCATGAAAATAAATCACACGGAGAGTACTCTTGAGCACAGAGATGTAACCATCAACTGCAGTCTGGAGAGCCCTGGCTCCTCAACATCCCTTTTCTCCGTAGTTTGGTTCTTTAAGCAAGAGCATTCTGAAGTTACAAGGCTGGTGGAAATGCACTATGATGGTGTCCTGAACTATGAGAAGGAGGAACATGGGGGAAAGCTGCATTGCTACCGCTCATCCACTGGAGATTTTGTCTTGAAACTTCGAAGTGTGGAGATGGTGAATAGTGGAATGTACTGGTGCAAGATGGAGGAATGGCAACTCTATGCAAATCCCAGCAAATGGGTGAGCCAGACAGCTGATGTGTCAGGACATACGCTGCTCAGGGTGCTCCCTTCAGGTAACAAAGGGTTAACCATCCTACCTGGATGGTTGGGGGTGCCTTTGTGAACTTGGGTAAAGGTGTTTCTGAGGGTACCAGAAGTCCAGTTTTATTATTCTTAGTAATAAGGATTAGAGGGAAAAGGGGAACTCATAAGATCACAGCTGCCTAGTGTTTGTTTCTGTGAAAGGAAGGAAATCATCATTTATTAAGCACTTACTGTATGCCAGCCACTATGCCAAGTGCTTTATAAATACTCTCTCATTTGACCCTCACAACAACTCTAGGAGGTAGATTCTATTATTATACCCATTTTATAGCTGAAGAAAATGAGATAGAGAGAGGTTACATGACTTGCTCAGGAACATACCACTAGTAAGTGGTATCTGAGGCCAGGTGTAGACTCAGGACTTCCTGACTCCACATGTAGCTCTCTATCCCTGTGACCAAGTCTAAACAATGCATCAAATGGTAAATTACTGGTTGCTTAAGGTTGGTAGGGGTGTGTGTGTGTGTGTGTGTGTGTGTGTGTGTGTGTGTTGACCCAAATTCCAGATGAAGAAAAAGCAAAAGACAGATGCAATGAGGGAGGGTGCTTTTGGGAGTCAGTGCATGGAGTAGAGCTCATGGTTGAAGCTTCACATGCTGCATAATAAAGATGGTCAAGACGTTAGGGGTCCAAGCCAGCATAAAGTCCCAAAAGATCACACTTAGTAGATTCTATGAAGGTTGTTTGTTCTGTTCCTTTAGCACTCAAAATCTTTATCTATCTATTTATGTATCTATCTTTCTGTCTATGTATTGTGTATGTATTTGTCTATCTGTATATGTATCTATGTATATATTATATGTGTGTACATATATACATATATGTATATTTTATATATGTATACATATGTATGTATAGGAGTTACACAAGTAAGTAATATTGTTGATGTTTAAAAATCTGTTATGACTAAAATCTAATGGGTGGTCGCCTTAAATTAGAAGCTTATAGCACCAGTTTTTGGGCATTAAGCATTTGTTAAAGTATATGAGAAGTTAGCAAAAGAGAGAGGAAGAACATGTGGAGTGCAGAAAGAAAAAGCCTAGCTACCCTGGTCCTGCCGCTGCCAGTGAGAACTCCAATGGAAAAGCAAGATCCCCCATTCTCCTCAAGTAGAAGCTCTCTGTGGACCTCAAGAGGGGCGGTCCCCACACACAGCTCCAAGCTAATTGGCTGGTAGCATTAATTGACGTGACTTACAGGCGGTTCTATGAATAGATGTAACTTCTGGAGGCTAGTCACGTGCTTTCTCCTTAGGGTGGTGCTGCCCTGGTTCTCACAATGTCTTTCTCAGCAGGGGGTGGAACCCTGATTCTCACAAATATATACTGAGGTTACACAGATAAGTGACTGAACTCAGGTCCTCTTGACCACAGGACTAGTGCGCTATCCACCATACCACCTAGCTACCCCCTCACCCCCTTTGTTATATTATAGGCTTCTATGTAGACATTTGAATCTTGTCTCTGTTACTATTTGTGTGACCTTAGGAAAGAATAAACAGATTAAGTGACTGATTGATTGAATAACCGTTAAATGCTTTCTGTATGCCAAGCAATGTGCTAAGCATTCGAGGATACAAAAACAGTCCCGGGGCAGCTAGATGGTGCAGTGGATAAAGCACTGACCCTGGATTCAGGAGGACCTGAGTTCAAATCAGGCCTCAGACACTTGACATTTACTAGCTGTGTGACCCTGGGCAAGTCACTTAACCCCCATTGCCCCGCAAAAACAAGACAAAACAAAACAAAAAACCAGTCCTACCCTTGGGGAGCTGATACTCTAATAAGGAAGATCCATACAAAGGGAAGACAGACTGGGGGTGAGAAGAGATAAGGGTAACTGCCATGATATAGCATAGTTTGAAAATGATAAGAACAGTGGTTTGCTAAAACTGCTATTGAGTTAAGATAAGGTGACAGTTCACTGGTCAGATCCCAAGGGCCTGGGAGCAGAGTCTTCCAGTGGAGCAAAAAGGAAGAGGGTCAGAGAACAGAAGGGATGATGCCCTGGTTCCACCAAGGCAAGGAGAAAGCTCACCTATCTGGACTTGGGATCTGAGGGGCAGAGTTTGAGTTTTCATCGGCCTCTGTTGACCTCAGTTTTCTCATCTGTATTTAAGAACCATTAACAAATAAGAGTCATCTGAGTTGTGTAAATAGTCAGGACCCAGGGGGTGTATTCCTAGCAATCATCTAAACTCCACCCCATTCTAATATCTTCTGGAAGTCATATCTAGGAGAATGAGTCAGTGTTTCTCACTTTGACCCCTACCCACAGTTCTTCACTAGGCCCCTTCCCTTCTCTATTCTTCCTTTTACTTCATTTATCTACCTTAGGACCATAATTTAACTACATAGTTTAATTAGATTGGTAAATACACAGCAGAAGCAGAAACATTAATTACATGTACTATAAACTACATATTCCATTCAATCCTTAGGCCTAGCCCTTCTCATAGACAAAACCTCTTTTAGGATTTCTCTTCTTTTCAGCCTTGTATCGGCTCAACAAATTGCTATCTCTAGCCTTGGCCTCCTTTCCTTACAGAAGTCTCATTGAGCTTCTCTTCCATGGCTGTGCTCCAGGACACAGAATTGTGAATGCAGACTGGAAAGGAGTAAAATTTTCCCAAATAACAATCACAGGTGAATTGTATAAAACATTAGCTACTGAAACAAGCCCTGGCTGACTCTGGCAGCCTCTGTATTGAATGCTGCCTGGTGAGTTCTCTCTTGTCCCTCTCAAAACTAGTCCCATCAGAAACGTGTCTAGATTTGTTGCTATTGCTCAGCTGTTCTTCAGTTGCATCTGACTCTTCATGATCCCATTTGGGGTTTTCTTGGCAAAGACACCGTAGAGGTTTGGCATTTCCATCTCCTGATCATTTTACAGATGAGAACACTGAGGCAAACACAGTTATATGACTTGCCCAGGGTCAAACAGCTAATAAGTGTCTAAAGCCAAATTTGAACTCAGGTTCTCCTGACTCCAGGCCCAGCTTTCTAGCCACTTGCACCACCTGGTTGCCTAGTTTATTTTTACACAGAGATAAATGCTAAGTATAAAAGTCTCAAAGCATACATTAACAGAATGACAAACAGCTTTTAATAACCAAACCCATAACTATGGTTACAATTAGGTGAGAGGCTAACATTTTAAGCAGTTGTGCAATACTGCTAATTAGTCATTTCACCTTGGCACTAGTGCCTGGCCAAACAGCCTTATAACAAAGAATTAAGAAAAAATGTTCACCAAAAAGTTATCAGTGGGAGTACATTGTACAATGCCTCAGAAGAAGTAGACCTTTTAAGCACATAGAAATTGTGTTTATAGTTATCATCCTTTTCCTCCATTGTAAAAACCTCTGCAGGGTCCAAGTCCCATGTTATATATAATATTTCACATTCATACTCCCCCACCTCTGCCAAGAAAGGAGAAAGGTGTTTCCTCTTACTTCTTGGGTACCAAGCTTGGTTTTTATAATTTTACAACATTCTGTTTCAGTGGTCTTATTGTTAGTGTTCTTTCACATTTACATTATTATCGTATTTATTATTTTCCTGGTTTTGCTTATTTTACTTTGTATCAGTTCTTAGAAATCTTTCCTGTATTTATCCTTTCTTAGAGCATATAATACTTGATGATATTCATGGAACCACATCTTGTTTTCACCATTCCCCAGTAGATGGGTATCTACCTTATTTCTAGTTTTTTGCTATAGAAAATGCTACTATAAATATGAGACTATTCTTTTCATCCTTTATCATCTTGGGGTATTTATTTAGCAGTGGGATCTGCTGGGTCAAAAGGGATATTCATTTGAGTTGCTTTTTTTAGGAAATTACAACTTTTAAAAAAAAATCTTAATAGAATTTTATTTTTTTCCAGTTACATGTAAAGATAGTTTTCAAATATTTGTTTTTATAAAATTTTGAGTTCCAAATTTTTCTCCCTCCATCTCTTCCCTCCCCCTCCCCAAGACAGAAAGCAATCTTATATAGATTACATATGTACAAACACAGTAAACATATTTCTGCATTAGTCATGTTGTAAATGAAGAATCAGAACAAAAGGGAAAAACCTTAAAAAAGAAAAAAAAAGAGTAGAAATAGTATGGTTCAATCTGCAATCAGATTTCACAGTTCTTTTCTCTGGATGTGGAGAGCATTTTCCATCGTGAGTCGTTAGGAATTGTCTTGGATCATTGTCTTGCTGGGAATAGATAAATCTATCACAGTTGATCATCATACAACGTTGTTTTTACTGTGTACAATGTTCTCCTGGTTCTGCTCACTTCACTCAGCATCAGTCCACTTAAGTCTTTCCAGGGTTTTCTGAAATCTGCTTGCTCATCATTTCTTATAGCACAATAGTATTCCTTTACACTCATATACTACAACTTGTTCAGCCACTTCCCAATTGATGGGCATCTCCTTCATTTCCAATTTTTTGCGACCACAAAGAGATCTGCTATAAATATTTTTGTACATGTGGATCCTTTCCCCCTTTTTATGATCTCTTTGGCATACAGACCTAGTAGTAGTATTATTGGTTCAAAGGGTAGGCACAGTGCCATAGTCCTTTGGGCATAGTTCCACATTGCTCTCCAGAATGGCTGGATCACTTTACAACTCCACCAACAATGCATTAGTGTTCCAATTTTCCCACAGCTTCTCCAATATTTATTATTTTCTTTTGTCATATTAACCAGGTGTGAGGTGGTACCTCAGAGTTGTTTTAATTTGCATCTCCAATCAATAATGATTTAGAGCATTTTTTCATATGGCAATAGATAGCTTTGATTTCTTCATTTGAAAATTGCCTGTTCATATCCTTTGACCATTTCTCAATTGGGGAATGACTTATATTCTTATAAATTTGATTTCATTCCCTAAATATTTTAGAAATGAGGCATTTATCAGAAACACTGGCTGTAAAAATTGTTTTCCAGCTTTCTGATTTCCTTCTAATCTTGGCTGCATTGCTTCTGTTTGTACAAAACAGAATGTAATCAAATTAACTAATCAAATCAAATTAATCTAATCAAAATGATCCATTTTGCATTTTCATAACATTTTCTATCTCTTATTTGGTCATAAATTCTTCTCTCCATATCTAAGAGGTAAACTATTCCTCTCCTAATTTGCCTATGGTATCACCCTTTATGTCTAATTCATGTACCCATTTTGACCTTATTTTTGTGTATAGTACAAGATGCTGGTCTATGCCTTGTTTCTGCCATACTCTCTTCCAGTTTTCTCCACAGTTTTTTGTCAAATAGTGAGTTCACTACAACTTATTTTTAAAGATTTCCTGGAGAAGGTGAGTTTTCCACCTTACCCAGAAAGTCATTCCAGTGTACAATGACTCCTCTCCACCAATATAAGCATTACTCAGTAGTAAGAAATCATTTTTATTTGATTCCAGACACAGGGTAAAATGGATTCAGGACAGGAAGAGCAACTTGCTGTAGTACATAGGGTGAAAAGAAAATGTAATGAATGGGGGCGGGGGTCCTAACTGGACTGGAAAACTGCCAAGTGATGAGGAAATAGCCCCAGAGAGGTAGCAGATGTGTTCTATGAGGGATGAATGAAAGTGGTTAATTGTGAGTAAGGAGGAGAGAGAAGGAGAGATAGAAGGAGTTTGGGAGGACACCAACCAGCTTTGCTGAGTGTCCCGAAGTGGGAAAGATTATTGTTGGAACCTGCTGTTTTCATCCAGTTGGGACAGGTGAGCTTCAAACACCCACGTAGAAGAACCTGGTTTTGATTTTATTCTTCCCCTGTTTTTTCTCCAGCTCCACCCAGGTTGCTAGGCAGCTTTTTTTTTTTTCCCCACTTACCTCCCTTCCATCCAACAATTACTCGATGTTCCACACATTCCTTCCATATTTCCACATTTAATGTTCTGGGGCCAAGATCCTACAGCGGTTTTTACAATGGAGGAAGAGGATAATAACTGCAAATATAATTCTCTGTGCTTAAAAGGTCTACCTCTTCTGAGGCACTGCACAATATACCCCTGCTGTTAGTCTCCCGGGGATAACTGTAAAACTAACGGGTAGTCCATTTCAAAAGGCAAATATTGGAGAGAAAAGTGTCAAAAATTATGTGGTTCTTGCCTTCTTCAAAGTAGGTGAGGCAGAGAGGTATTAGGTCTTACATCCTACTCTTGATAAACTGTGATTTTTTCATTACATCTGAAGAAGAATATTATTCTGAATGCCTTCTGGAAGCTCTTTTGACATGTGTTTTTCAGGGTTTTTCTTTTTTTTTTGCGGGGGGAGGTCTTCCAACTCCCACTTTGGTCCAGGACCTCCAAACAAGATCTGTGCCTCTCTGCCTGCCCCTTCCCCCTCTCCTTTTTTTCTCCTCCTTCCCTTTGCCTCTTCCTTCCCTTTTCATTCTCTTTCCCTCTTCTCCCTGCCCCCCTCAAAAGCCAGCACATGCTCCAAGTGAGTACCAGCTTATTCCAGCCCAAGCCAGGCCAAATATAGCATTTGGTGGTCCTGCCAATTCCTCAAACAATTCTCTGCTTAAGTTGGGTCAGTTTGGGAGCTACTTCATAGAGCCTTGGGATGATTCAAGTGGCCTAAATGAGGGGAGAGAGAAGAAAGGTCTGTGACAGTTTTGTGAGATTTGAGTTTGAGCTGGGAGACCTTCCACCTCCAACTCTCCCCCCTCCCCCAATCTATGGTTCCATAAAAACAGGAAAATGTCATTGGGGAATCTCAGGCTGCAGCTGCCTGAGTGCCTCCCTCCCCTCCTCTCTCTAGTTCTTGATAATTATCTAATCATCCCTGTCTTGGGAATTAACCTGCAGGATTCTTTCAGGAAGTCAGAGGAATAAAAAGGGAGCTAAGGACCTCTTTGAATAGCTGATGACAATCGGTAACAGTTCAATGTTACCATTTCCCAGCTCTCACTTAGCTATGTTACATGTATATAACATCCCATCTCCTGTTCAGAACCCCCTGGGCAGAGGCCATCCCTCATTCCTAGAATGCACCCTCCTCACTGATACCTCTTGGCATTCCTTCAAGCTTTCTTAAAAATTCAGCTCAAGAGGGGCAGCTAGATGGCGCAGTGGGTAAAGCACCGGCCCTGGAGTCAGGAGTACCTGAGTTCAAGTCCAGCCTCAGACACTTGACATTTACTAGCTGTGTGACCCTAGGCAAGTCACTTAACCCCAGTTGTCTCACTTAAAAAAAAATTCAGCTCAAGGATGCCCCTTCCTACGAGAGGTCCTTCCAGGTCTCCCTAGGTAAGGCATTAGTACCCCCTCCCCACACCCCAGGTACCCAAGAGCACATGCTACCTCTAAATTACCTTGGAATCACTTTCTCTGTATTTTGCACTGATTTAGCTGTCCTGGTATAGGCTCCTTGAGAAGAAGGAAGGTTTGTTTTTGTCTTTGTATCACAGGGCTGGGTTCAAGTCTCATCTCTGACGTACAGTGGCTGTCGTGTCCTAGCAAATGTTTCCCTGTGCACATTCCATGGCCACATATGTTTCCCGTGTTATTTTCTTTCCACGTGGATTCCCTGGTCACCATGGGTGTTTATGCTTTCCCTACTGTTTTTGCCTTTGGAAGATTGTGATGCCCGGGACGAGTTCAGATCTCTAAGAAGAAGGTACCATCCTGCATTGATAGGAGTTTGCTCACCTAGGGGTTCCCTAAACCAGTGAAATCATAGATCCAGTCCCTAGCCTTATCACAGGGCTTTGCACAAGGCCTGACACATAGGCATTTAATAAATGCTCATGGAATATTGAAAAAACATTAAAATAAGCATTTATTAAACACCTACCATGGGCTAGGTACCAACAACACAAAAACAACCCCCCAAATGAAACAATCTCTACTCTCAAGGAACTCATATTCTATTGGAGCCTCTCATCTAGAGAAAATACTTGCAAGTGAAGGTACTGCTAACAAAGCATATGTGTGTGTTTGAAGTAGGGAGGCAGTTCCACTACTATTATCTGCTTTTACTCTTGTGTTTTTTCATAAAATTGGGGTTTAGGGAGATAACTCATCAATGTGACCCCCGCACAGGTACCTGAACTTTATGAATTGGCCCCAATTTCAGCAGGCCCTCTTTGATCCATATTCTTGCAGCTGCCTTCTGACCATTACCAGAACTGCTGAGGTAATATCAAGAAAGAGGCGGCCTCATGATGTTTTTGGCCAGGACTGAGAGAATGCTCCAAAATAAATCTCTTGATGAAGTGTTCTCATTACATATTTGGCTCCGTTTTCACAGGCCCTGTACTCTGAGTATTGGGCACTTACTCCGATTGAATCAAAATGCCAAACCTTTTAAGACTTTTGAATGTCACTAATTCTAATCCTGAGAGGCAGATGGTGAATGGGGGAGCAGGAGCAAACCCTGCTCTCTCAAGAGAGGTAATTTAGAAGCATCCGAGCTGACGGTTTCTCCAACACCCGCCAAATTACTGCAGTGATCAGAGCATATTGCCATCCTTTTAGGACAGCCTCTCCCATTAAGGTAATCAACTCTGGCAGAAATCTGGGATCCTAGTGGTCCCCTCATTCCTCACCTCAGGGTTCTAGGGCCAAAGAGGATGCTGGTACAACATGGAACTGCAGGGTAGAGAAAAGCCACCAGAACTCTCTCTCTCTCTCTCTCTCTCTCTCTCTCTCTCTCTCTCTCTCTCTCTCTCTCTCTCTCTCTCTCTCTCTCTCTCCTCTCTCTCTCTCTCTCTCACACACACACACACACACACACACACACCTAAATTAGCTCCACCCCACCAAATACAAAATGGCACCACCTCTAAGATCCTACACAGTTTTAATTCATCACCATTTTAAAACCATAGTCACCACCTACAATTACTCTTGCTGCTGCTAAAGTCATTACAGAAAGGTGAAGGGGGGACCCTCTTTGATAGTCTTTTGCCCCTCCCTAAGAGAACTACAGAAATGGAATCTAGATATTATCCTTAGTCTCTCAAGCCACATAGTAAAAGTGCATTGGCTGGGGAATGAGGGGCCCTCCAGCTCTGCGACGTCTGGCTCTTCAATCTGTCTTGTGTAAATTTGCTTTAAAATGGGAAAATTTTGCTCTTGGTTTTCCAAAGTCCCTGATAGCCCTCTCTTCTCAGCACTCCCTCCTGCTCCCTTCTAAATGTGTTCCCAATCAGTAGTCAAAACTAAATAGTGACTTTTTTTTTAAGGGGTGGGAAGGATTCAGAAACCAGTGTTGTAGATGGCTTTATGATTACTCACCCTGTCAAATCCAGAAACAAAAGATTTTAGGGTGGGATAGAGAGAGAAAACCAGGGAAAATGGGTGTGCTGGCAAATGTTTAACAGTTGGCTGGGGTGGGGGGCAGAGGGAGGGGAGGAAGAAGTATGCAGGACACACTTAAGTTTGATCTGTTTTATTAACATTTTCTCCATCACTTTCTTTAAGTCTAGACAATCAATAAAACAATGTCAAGCCCTGATTTGTAGCCTTTGCTGATTTCTTAAGTATAAATGTTCACACTGAAAATTTAACAATTGGCTCTCCAATGAGCAGGCTCCAGCACCCTCCTGAGGGGAGGGAAAAATCTTACTCCTAAATTCATTTAATCTTCAGATGTTATAAACCAGTTGCTTCTTTATAATACAGTAACATCTATCTCCAGGTGATATTGAATTTATTTGTTCCCTCATTCAATCTGTTCAATTCAGGTACCTGTTCTCTACTAAGCCTTCCCTGATCTTAACCTCCACCCCAGTTATTAATGCCCTTTCCTTCTGAAAATTATTTTTATTTACTTATTTGTGTATATGTTGTATATTGCCTGCTAAAATGCAAATTCCTTGAGGATAGGAGCTGTCTGGGTTGGGTTGGATTTGTTTTTCCATTTTTGCAGGTCTTTTTTTTGTGTGTGTGTGAGGCAATTGGGGTTAAGTGACTTGCCCAGGGTCACACAGCTAGTAAGTGTCAAGTGTCTGAGGCTGGACTTGAACTCAAGTCCTCCTGAATCCAGGGCCAGTGCTCTATTGACTGGCAGGTCTTTTTTAATGTAGAAAAAGAAGCTAGAATATAACCCCAAAGCCAAAGTGATTGATGTGAACCAGAAGAGTGGTGGACAAAGATTTTTCTTTCTTTACAAAGAAACACCAAAACACTTTTCTTTTTCTTATTCAAATTCATTTTTCTGCCAATTCCAAAAGGCCCTTGGGAGTGCCATAGGCTTTGTAGCCTCAGCTTCCACATCCTGTGAAGTCCTAGAGGGCTTATCAGAGCTGTTTGGAGTGGGCTCTTGGTGCACAATATCACCATAAAGGATGACATGAAAATTACAAGGAATTTCTAACCGCAAGTTAAAGAGTGGACTGAGCTTTGATTCAGTATCAGACACAGGCAATAAAAAAAACACACACACACACACACACACAAAAACCACAACTTAGTTTTAGCCTGGAGGCACTTTGCCTGGCTTTTGTTTGGTTGTTTAGTTAGTTGTGGTAGCTCATAGTCTTGACTATGGACTTAAAAAGCTTGTCAGCCTATTCTTATTGGAATCTTTTTAGTCACTGTGCCTTAGAAGACAGGAACCGGAAGAGCCAGTAGAAATGAAACCCAGAAACTAATAGTAGAGGGATAATGAGATTGGTGGAGATACCTGGCAGACATGATATCCTGTTCCTATTGTTTGTCCTTTTTGAAGAGGACCAGTGATATCACAAGGTCATGTCTTGACTTGCACCTGAATTGGATTTAAGTGAGGCAGAGCTGCACAAAACCATAAGCCTCACTCCCTCTCATCAAGTCCAGTGGCAAGACAAAAGTCAAGATGACTGGCCATGGCCCAGGCTGTAGTAGATGACTTCAGGGTCTTCAATGTCTGACCATGTTCTAAGCATTCTACATCACGTGCTTCAGCTGCCTTCATTGCCCTTGGAACAATCCTCCCATTGCACCAAGAGGTGGTCTCCATGTGTTTGGGGTTGACACCCCATCTAACTCACTGACAGGTTTGAGACTCATCAGTTTCCCAATGGAGTTGAGAGATAAACTACTCAGGAATGAGCCATGGGAAGGTATCACCAGTGGTCCTGAAGTGTCAGGAGAATAAGTTGCCTTGTCCACATGTTCTGGCCTCTCCCTGTATGCCCTGACCCACATGGATTAATGACATGTATTTCTTCATACATGTTCCCTGGCCACATCTGTTCTCTGTGTATATGGTGTCCTTGTGAGTTCCTAGTCACACATACTTCCTCCACTAATGGTGGGATATGTGGGAGACTATACCCTACAAGTACATCAAGTAGATCTTCTCCTGTCACTTTATTTACTACATTACTTGATTAACGTCTTCTTTCCTTTGTCCTCTGGTTGAAAAAAGAAAACACTTTGGTGGGAGCCTATGAGCCATGCTTTTTTTTTTTTTTTTTTTTTAGTGAGGCAATTGGGGTTAAGTGACTTGCCCAGGGTCACACAGCTAGTAAGTATTAAGTGTCTGAGGCCGGATTTGAACTCAGGTACTCCTGAATCCAGGGCCAGTGCTCTATCCACTGTGCCATCTAGCTGCCCCTGAGCCATGCTTTTTAAGTGGCTACCAACCCACAGAATGCCTCAATGGACAGAATGCCTCAAATGGTTTTTCCAGAGGCCTATATAGGGTTATCATATCTAGCAGCCTATCTGAGGAGCTATCCATAGAATTTTTATCCTTGCCAGCTAGCACAGAGTCTTGCATACAGAATAAATATTATCTATTATATATTACATACATATTATCTTTATACAGTATAGTTCTATATAAATATATTAACACATATTATAGATTTCTCTATATATTTATCATAGATAAATAGAAATGTAAACATTGCATATATAAATATATAATGTGTGTTATTATATAATCCAGTTATAGGATATAATAGTAAATATTACATAATATATACTTTTCTATTATATAATTGGATTATATATTACATCATATACAATACTATATATCTAACGACAATATTATATATAGAAAACAACAATATAATACTATGCATGTATCTACATACATATGTATGTATTTGTGGATGTATGTATGTGTATTTATGTATGTATAATACCATCCCTACTGGGCACAACTGCTACCCTCATGGAGCTTACAGTCTAATAGGCAAAGCAGTGACTTTAAATTTTTAATTAAAGGGAATTCAGGGATTAATATCTATGTTTTAGGTTTAGAGTTCTTAATCTTTTTGGTGTCATCAATCCCTTTGACAATCTGATGAAGACTGTGGACTCCTTCTCAGAAGAGTATTTTAAATAACTGAGGGATATGTTCAACTTCAAACAGGTTATTGAAAATAAAGATGTCTATTTGCCCTCTCCAAGCTCACAGCCCCCCTCCCCCTGAAGTCTATCCATGGGCTCCTTCAAGGTCTGGGGACCCCAGGTTAAGGCTATTTGTTGCATTGGGGTTTCCTGAGATGGGTGAGAAGTTGAGCCAAATGCCCCTCCTGCTCCCCAATTTGGGGATTCTCTAACTCCAAGACCTTTATGTTCAAATAAAAAACTGCATTTGAGATTAGAATATGTGTCCTTTCCTGATTAATTCGCATAAACCCTGCCTCTTGATGAATGATATGAACACTGTTTCTGGGGGCACCCCCACCCCACCCCCACCAATGTTTGCAGTTCTGCCCTGTCTGCTGTCTCCCTGCCTGCTAGGATGGCCTCTGGGCTTGCCTACAATTTCATCTCAGTAATTCTCAACTGTGCCAGTGGCTTAACTCATTAGTCTTCTGGATATCTTTCTATCATTTCCTTGACCCAACTTCTTTGCCTTCACCGACTGAGCTCTCTACTTTGGGCAGCTGAACTGACAGTACAAGTTTGTTATCTTGAAGGGCAGCCCTGGGAATGGTAGTTGAGCAATCAGACCCTTCTTTGCAGGGTGGAGGGACTACAAGCATGGACCACTTTATATGATGTCATGCTTTTTCAATATATTTTGCTGAATTGTTTCTTTTTTCTTCTTCTTTTTCTTTGTGTTAAGATAGCTCTTGGTGAAGGGGGAAAGGCAGGGATACAATGGAGGTGTAGAGAAGAGAATGAATTCCATTGGAAAGGGAGGTGACAGAAAAACAAAAGATGTCACTAAAATTTTATCTTAAAAACCCCCAACAACTAGAACCTTCAAAACTCTTCAGGATTTAGGGCCAAATGATAGCTATCCTTTCCCTGGAAGTGGCCGTAGTGGTGGTTGTTTGAGTTATTCACCCAATTCCAGAATCCATGATATGCTCTAGATTTCTCCAGACTTTTGGTGTAGTGATAAATAGCTGGACAGGAGGAGAGAGGGATGTTTTTGTTAAAAGAGTATTATTACTTGGATGAATGGGTTCAATTTCTACACATGCTATCCCCTCGATATTCATCTTCTATGATTTAAGAGACTTAGGACTGTTATTTAACCCCCATTCATAGCTAACTATTTGTAACAAATCAGGAATTGCTTCTAACTGATCGATACAAATGAACTAGGAAAGAATTAGCTGCCACCTCCAATGATGGTTTTTCTTATTTTTTGTTGCAGAGCCCACATTTTCGTCCAGGATCTGCTCATCATCACTTTTCTTATACTTCCTGGTTATCTATCCCTTTATTATTTTGGTCCCCCTCCTCATTTTCACACTCTACTTACACAAGAAGGGCAAGAAGGTGTCTCGACAGAGCTCTAATGTGCTGAAAGGAAAGGCCCTCTGGGTGGATTTGAAAGGGACTGAAGGAAACATCCTGAACTTTAATGGCTTTAAGAGTGATGAGAAGCCAGAGGAGGAGGAAAATGAAATCAATTGAATGCTGAAAGGAATCCCTGTCTGGAAATACTCATATGGACTGAATCACTCTAATTGTACTCATTTTTTTCCCCTTGTACAATAGCCTCCACTGTCAATTTCACAGGCCCTTGTGGCAGTAAGAAGGGACCCAACTAGCACAGCAGAAAGAAAAAGATACAAATGTGTTCTTTACTTGTCTCATAGACCGAGTTCAGATTCCCCTACTAAACCATAAGCTTTCTAAGGGCAAGAATTCTGTTTTATATTTCCCTTTTGGTTGTTTTTTGGTTGTTTCAGTCGTGTCTGACTCTCTGTGATCCCTTTTGGGGTTTTCTTGGCAAAGATACTGGAATAATTTGCCATTTCCTTCTCCAGCTCATTTTACAGATTAGGAAACTGAGGCAAACAGGGTGAAATCATTTTCCCAGTGTTATACAGCTAGTAGGTATCTGAGGCCAGATTTGAACTCAGAGGACGAGTCTTCCTGACTTCAGGCCTGGTGCCACCTAGCTGTCCTATATTCCCCTTTCCCCCTCCAAATTAGACTGACCTCTCTACAAAGAAGGTACTTAATATTGGTTAATCAATGAGTATTCTAGGGGAGGGATAGAATAAGGGAAAGGGTTAGTGTTCAAAATTAGTCACAGGATTTGGAGCTAGAAGGGTCATTTGGATGACAACTGGTCCAAATACCCTTGTGTTTTAAGCAAAATGGAAATTAAATGACTTCCCCAAAGTTACACAGATATAAGTAGTAGCATCATTATTTGAACCCAGGTCCTTTGACTACAAACCCAGTGAACCAAATTCTCTTGTAGCTCAAGGCCAGTCAAAAATGGTCTCTGATTTTGTTTTGTTTTCCGGGAGGTTTGTATATAATCCTTTTACATACTGAGTGAACTCAGAAAATTTATCTTAATGGTATCATTCTTAGTGACTTAATAAGATCTGAGATCAGGGCAATAAAGATGGTCAGCAGTACCACCCACCAACCTTTACCTCTTCCAATGGAGCCATGAGTTTAAGGGAATAAATAAATTTTGTAGATCAAATATTATTCCTTTAAACTCTTTGTTCTCAACCAATCAGTATTTAACACATGGAAAGTACTGAGCCTGATGCTAGAAACGGTCATGATTTGGGGTTCCTAATAACTCCTCAGAGTAAAAAGTATTCCCAAAGTAACTGGGACCAAAGCCCCTTAAAAATTATATTCCCCAATTATTCCTAAACAAAACCAACTATAATAGCTAAAGATTTCCAAAAATATTTATAACAACTATTTTTTGCAGTGGCAAAGAATTGGAGACAGAAGGGGTGCCTATCATTTGGGAAATGACTGAACAACTTATAGTATCTGAATGTGATGCTGTAATAAATGTTGAAAGGGATGGTTTCAGAGAAACTTGGGAAGAATCGTATGAACTGATGCAAAGTGAAGTGAACAGAACCAAGAGAAACATTTATACAATAACAACAATATTGTAAAGACAAACAGCTTTGAAAGACTTAAGTATTCTGATGACTGCAATAACCAACTATGATTCCAGAGGACTCGTGATGAAACATGCTACTCCTCCTCTTGATAGAAAAATAACAGACTCAGTACAGATTAAGACTTAAAAAAAAAAAAAATCATGGCCAATGCAGGAATTTGTTTTGCTTGATTATACATGTTTATAACAGGGGCTTTGTTTTTCTTTCTTTCTCATTGTGAGGGTTGGAGGGGGTAGTAAAGGGAGAGGGCAGATTTTCATTGATTGAAAAAAAATTTAATTTAAAAAAACTATCCGTCCCTCAGATGAACTTCAGAAACTGTCAAGAGACTGTTGCAGCAGGCTGAATAGGTAGTTTTAAGTCTCATGTAACAAACAGATGAGAGAATCAGTCTATTTACTGCCTCTGTAGACAGCATGGTTGCTTTAATGCAGGGCAATTTGCATTTCCAAGGAGAGCTATTTATTTTTAATTATTTTATCAGGCAAAAGTCCTTTCTAAATGTAATTAGCTGCTTTGCAAGGGAGTCATTGACAGCAGTAAGAATTCCCCAACAGAACCACTGGTTCCTTAAATTCATCCCTTTATAGCCTCATTTAAAGTCATATCTGTGGCAACAAATATATTATTCTTCTCTCACAGGTAGGGGGAGCACATACCACAGATCAAACTACAGAGAACTTGAGTAGAAGGCAGGGTACACCTATTTCTAGAAAGTCATGGCTTTATTTTGTTTTATTTTGATGGAGAGAGGCAGATTATTAGAGTAAATAGATAGAATGCCCAGCCTGAAGTCAGTAAGACTCATCTTCCTGAGTTCAAATCTGACCTCAGACACTTTCTAGTTATGTGATCCCAGGCAAGTCACTTAACCCTGTTTGCCTCAGTTTCCTCATCTGTCAAATGAGCTGGAGAAGGAAATGGCAAACCAATCTGGTATCCTTACCAAAAAAAAAACCCAAACTCAACAACAGCAACCCTAATGGGGTCATGAAGAATCAAACATGATTCAAAAACAACTAAACAACAACAAAACATTTACTCCAAGGATGTCTATGTGGAAAGAACCTCAGAGGTCATCTGACCCAACACTCTTATTTTTCCAGATGAGGAAGTCAGAGTCCGGAGGGGCAAAGGACTTATAAAAGAAAAGGCCAATGACATGAGATTAGTAAGTAGCAAGGCTGAGATTAGAATGCAAATCCTCTGATTTCACAGCCTGTCTGCCTCTCTACCTACTGTAGTCCAACTCGTGATATAATTTGATGGGCATCCCATTTTCTCTATTTCAGAGAACTCTTTTTAAGGTGACTGTTGGAGAGCAAGATGAATCTCTTCCATTTTAAGCTACAACCTAATAGTGTTTGTTTTATGTAGTTGCTATTTTGGGGGACGCATAATCTAGTCTGTGATGTGTTAAACTCATCATTGTTAGAGGGTTCTACTATATCTACTAAATGTAGTAGCTGGGGGCAGCTAGGTGGCACAGTGTGTAAAGCACCGGCCCTGGATTCAGGAGGACCTGAGCTCAAATATGGCCTCAGACACTTGAACACTTACTAGCTGGGTGACCCTGGGCAAGTCACCTAATCCTCATTGCCCCGGAAAAAAAAAAAAGTAGTAGCTGGTTTGACTTCCCACTGTTAGCACCAGAAGACACAGAATTAAGGAATACCTTAAAGGAACAAGATTAGTCGATGGGCACAGTGCATTTTTTTTTATCCACAAGGTAAAGAAAATGTAGAACAAAAACTTTTACTTCAAAGTAAAAATATAATCAATTCTTTGTGTCAATTAACACTCCACTGCTGGGGGGGATGGGCAGGAGAAAAATTAGACCAAGTCACCATTATAACCGGCCTTCCATTTAAAATTTGATTTATCTTTTTGAAGTTTGTCTTTTCTTTTTATATTTGATTTCTTTATTAGATATTTGGCTCAGGGCTTTGAAACTGCTGCTTTTTTAAATTTCAAAATGATGCTTTGGGACTGTCATTTCCTCTGATTTTACAGTCTTCCTCTCCCTGCGTTTTAAGTTACCCCACCCTGGATGTTGGCTTAGGAACCATGTTCTGCTCATTCATGCCTTTTCAATAAAGGCTTGGTAATGAACTCTGGGAAGTCATTTCTATGGTTTCCCATTCTTCTTTATCATTCCTTTCTTCCTGAGACACTTAGTTCTCTCAGTTGGCCATAGTGTCATGCAGTCTTTCAGGGCTTGGTGAACACCATCTGTAATGATAGATCTGAAGATCATGGACATGACCAAAGTCTGCTTTTCCCCTTCAATAAGCAAAGTTACTGATTAAGCTATTTGATGAATATTTATTAAATGCCTACTGGAGAGCCAATGTGGGAAAGGGAATTGGCCCCTGAGGCAGGAAGACATGAGTTCAAGCCCCATCTCTGACAAATACTGGCTATGTGACTGTGCATAAATCATTGAACCTTTCAGTGTTCCAGGCCACTCTCTAAAAGTTGAAGTTTGAGAACAATTGCTAATCTATAGTAGTAGAATTGATCTATATTAGAAGACTTTACTCCTTTGGGAGTAACCCACAATGATAAAATCACAGGTCCAGACCAGAGATATAAAGATAAGTCCTTGCCAGAGCTTTATAGCCTCTTAAGGAGAATATAGCATGTGCACAAATAACTGTAATCCAAAGTTGAGAGAGATAGAGAAGGGGCAGCTAGGTGGCGCAGTGGATAGAGCACTGGCCCTGGAGTCAGGAGTACCTGAGTTCAAAGCCAGCCTCAGACACTTAACACTTACTAGCTGTGTGACCCTGGGCAAGTCACTTAACCCCAATTGCCTCACCAAAAGAAAAAAAAAAAGAACAAAAAGAGAGATAGAGAAAAAGGGAAGATCTAGACAGAGTATGTTGAGAAATATTTTTTTTCAGGGCAATGAGGGTTAAGTGACTTTCCCAGAGTCACACAGCTAGTAAGTGTCAAGTGTCTGAAGCCAGATTTGAACTCAGGTTCAATCCAACAATTATTTATTGAGTGTCTGGATAAATCTTAGGCATGCTGTAGCTCATGCCAACTACATTTTCACCACCATGTCACATGACCAAATGTCCAATATTCCTAAACATAATACATGTATACATATTTATGTGTTACATGTCTTGAAATGTACAAAGAATTTTATATACATTACATAAGATAAGTAGAAGCAATGTGACATTGTGGATAGAGAGTAGTCCTCGGAACCAAAATTGTGTGTGTATATGTGTGTGTGTGTGTGTGTGTGTATAAAGAAATCTTTACACTGTTAACAGGACAGCAAATAGCACTCTGTCACAGGGGGGAATTCTATCATCTTCCATTCCTGAGACATGACCAGACCAACGAAATGGTGCTATTCCCTAATTATTAATTATATACCTTCTAGAGAAGGGATTAGTGAACCAGAATGCCTCACTCAAGGAAAAAAAAAAAACACTTGAAAAAAATACAGAGAGAAAATTTCAACTATTTGAAATGGCTGAGTCCAGCTTTAGTACCAATGAGAGACTACTCACTCTGGGTGAAACTGCTTTTGCTGACGGGCGTCAGTGATCCATAAACATAAATCCCTAGACACTATTATGAAAAGTCAATTCTTTCTTTGATTGATAAAAGTAATATAGTTTTAGGACTAAATATGGATAACTTAGATATAGTAAATACAGAGAAGTTACTACTCAGAAAGACAAGGATAAATGAAAAAATGTCGTATATCATATGAGGATCGATAATGCCAGTCCTTCTCTCCAAAAGGCATGCTAGTCCCCTGGGAGAAGAGCATTTTAGCAAGGATATCAATATTTGACACTTCAAAATTACTCCATTAATTTGACTTTCAGCTATCCACTGATTAGCAAACAGTGCTTAAGAGATAAGTTTAGTAGTTTGGAATCATGAAAAGAACCTTTGATATGGGGACCTAATATATCTGGATTCTGCCACTTACCTTGGGCACAATATTTTACCTCTCTGAGCCTTAATTTCTTCAGAGGAGAAATAGCGTGGTACAGGGGAAAGAGCACTGGCTTTGGAGTAAGAAGACCTCAGTTCAGGTCTTACCTCTGTCACTGCACATATGACCTTGGGCAGATCACTTCACAGGGTCTCATTTTCTGCATTAGATGGCTTCTTACTTCCTTTCCATTTCTAAATCTATGATGATGTGGTCTGTAATGTAGGAATAGAAATACATGTGTCACTAGATACTGTAAGGATCAAATATATCTATAGTATAGCACTTTCTTGTTGTGGTCCCCTGAAAATGACACTCAAGTTCAAGGTATTCTTTGGGTCAGCATCTATTCAAACCTGTGGTTCATAACTCCCCAGCCAATGTTCCCTTTTACTAGAGTAAGCAAGATTACACATTGACTCAAAACAAAGCATTTTTAATAAAATAGGATAATAAGCTAAATAACAAGGAATTCCCCCCTCGCCCTTTCCCACCTTCATACACATAGAGATATAATCTTTTGTAGATTCCTGAACTACTGGTGGGAGAAAGAACACTCCTAGACAACTTGTGCTTCTAGGGTTGTACCTTAGCTGGAATACTTCTCTGCCTCTTAAGTAGGTAATAGGATATTTCATTAATGAATTGCTACCATCTGCTGCTCTTTTGGGAAACAACTCATACCTCAAGGCACTTTAACTCTTTTGTGAGTCAGGTTTCCAACCATTGTACCCAGCCAACAAAGAGTCCCTCAGGTAAGTGTATCTTTTTGACCACCTGGTTCTTCCTCATCAGGAACTTCCCCAGGCTCACTGGATATTTGGGTTAGGGTGAATAAATTTCTTTCAATCTCCATCATATAGCTACCTCCAGTGTTATGTAGATTATCTGCAAAGCTCATTTGGTAACATTGGAAAGATTGGGGTGAACTTGGAAACCTCTGTCTGGTATTCCTAAAGCTATATTCTGTTTGGTACCTTCCTAAAATTTGTATAATATATCGTTAACTACAGGAACATAGGAGTTACAGCTAAGATGGAGCCTAGAAATCACAGAGTCTAATTCCCTTGTTTGATAGATGAAGATACTACAGCCCAGAGATGGAAACTGACTTTTTCAGGATCACATCAGGATTTGAAAACAGATTCTCTGGAGCTTTCCCCATTACCATATATTGCTTATTTTGTTTGTTTTTTGTGGGACAATGGGGGTTAAGTGACTTGCCCAAGGTCACACAGCTAGTAAGTGTCAAGTGTCTGAGGCCAGATTTGAACTCAGGAACTCCTGAATCCAGGGCTGGTGCTTTATCCACTGCGCCATCTAGCCGCCCCTATTGCTTATTTTGTAAAGGACTACATAAAAGTGAGCTGCATTATTCTAACTTACAAAATAGCTGATCTACCTATTCTCCACACCACTGACTAATAAACTGGACATTTGCATTCAGCTTCCTAATTCCCAGCTTCACAGAGGGGATGACGACGCAGATAAGAGTTGGTAGACTAAGACAGTAGGGACAGAAAAGCATTTTGATATAATATTCCTGATGGCTTTTCAGTGAAGTGAATAACCAATGGAGTTTTATGCAGGACTTCCAAGAGAAGATATATAAATACCTAGGAATTAATGGGAAATGGAGTCACCAGAGACTCCTATCCTGGGGTATTTTATTCCTATATTAATTAGTTAATTCAATTTATATGTAGATTTAAGTGCAGATGGAACATTTCTTTGGAAAACAAATGTTATTGAAGATAGCAAATAACTGACTTGGGAATTGACCACTTAATTAATATATTGAATTGTGACTTAGCCTATACCTGTCCACAGGCCTTTTCTTCCCAGCCACTGACATGGTTCAGATGGAATGAGTCCTTCGAATCCCACTTGTTCATTATTTTTGTTCTGCAAATTCACTTGGGGATAATGGATGATTCGAAAACAAAACTAGCCGAGTGAACTGACAAAACTTTTCCTGCTTGCAATTTAGCTATGCTCCAACTCCTTTATCAGAAATAGGATATTACACAAGTAGCAGAAAGAACTTTAGAGTTGGAGAAATGATGAGGTACTGCAGAAGTATTCAGGCAGAACTTGAAGCAGAAGTACAAAACACAGGAATGCCAAGCCCGGCATCAGGTTTACAAAGGACTTCTCCAAGCAAACCCATGCAGTAGCTAGTACAAATATAAATGTGTCCATTTTACAGATGATAAAACTGAAGCTCAGAAAAATGGAATGACTAACCCATAGTCACATAGTTGGTAAGCATCAGAGCTGGGATTCAAACTCAGGACTCCTGACCCTGCGTCCAGAGCTCTCTCCATTTGAACTATGCTGCTAGTCTCTTGGACTCAGGATGCTTTGACTTTAGTAATGTGCCTATCCATTTTATGCCCCTCAAAGAGGTCCTTCTTTAAAATGAGGGTGGTGTATCACTAAATATACATAATCAATTCATTGATCAATCAAGCATTTATTAAGACTCACCAGTGCTTAATAAATGTGCTAAGTCAGGAAAGTCAGTTCCCATCCCATATATGCCAGGCACTATAAAAAGCATTGGGCATATGAGGAAAGGCAACATAGCCCCTGCCTTCAAGGAGTTTACATCTAATGAAGTAAATATATACATAAATAGGCATATAAAAGACACATGCAGAGTAGAAAGAAGGTAGCCTTAAAGGGCCAGACACCAGCATTTTGGACAGGATGTGGTAAAATATGAAAGTTTTTAACAGTCGGTTAGGATAACTGAAAGACGCCAATTTTTCAAGGACCACCCTTTTGGGGAGGAGATGCGCCTGCTGCGCATGTCAGACTGCCTGCCGGGTTTTTGACTTCCGAGGTGGAGAGAACGAGAGTAGGCCCTTTTGCCTGCTTGGCGGGACTCCTGACGGCGCGGCACAGACTCTCTCTCTCCAAAGGTGGCCTTTTCGGTTTGGTGAGTTTTTATAAGGAATATAGACTAAGCTTAGACTTAAGACGATTTGTATTGTGTTTCTACTTTCCTATCCTTCTAATCAACATCACCTTGTGACTATCATAACTATAAATAAAAAGGTCTATCTAGAAAACCAAAAGCTTCTTCCATTTACTAGTTTGGGAGATAAATTAAGGGAAAGGTTAAGTAGGGGAGATTTATGATCTAATATCCAATTTTAAATCTCACAAGGAAAAGGCATCTTGCAGGAGGTGGTGCTTGAGCTGAGTATTGATGGAAGCCAGCAGTGCTGAGAGTTAGCACAGATAAGGAAGAAGATCATTCCAGACATAGGAGACAGATGGTTTGAAGGTATAGAGATGGGAGATGGAGCCACATGTTGGAGGAGCACTAAATAGGTGAGCATGGAATATCACAGAGTCTGTGGAAGAAGTCAGATGTAAGAAGACTGAAAAGTAGGAAGGGAGAAAGATGTGAAGAGTTGTGAATGCTAAAGGACTTTATAGTTTATCCTTGAGGTTTATAGGAAGTCACTGAAGTTTATTGACTGGGAGGGTGGGGTATGATATGGTCAGATCTTCATGTTAGGAAAATCACTTTGGTAGCTATGTGTAGCCTAGGAGTAGGGAGAGAATTGATAGGAAGACCAATCAAGCGTCTATTGCAATCGGGGGCAGCTAGGTGGCGTAGTAGATAAACCACTGGGCTAGGATTCAAGAGGACCTGAGTTCAAATACAACCTCAGACACTTGACACTTAATAGCTTTGTGACCCTGGGCAAGTCACTTAACCCTCATTGCCCCCCCCCCCCAAAAAAAAGTCTATTGCAATAGCCCAAGCCCGATAAGGGCTTAAACTGGTGCCTGTCTATGTGGCTGGAAGGGGACATATATATGACGTGTTGTGAAGATGGAAACAAAAAGCTCTAATAACCATTTGGATATGTGAGATGAGAGAGAGTGAAGAGGCAAACAGGACACCAGTTTTGCAACTGGTTATTGGCAGCATGGTGCCGCCCTTCATAGTAAAAGGGATGTTCAGAAGAGAGCTGGGAGTTGGAGAAAGACTGTGTTCTTTTGGGGGTGTGTTGAGTTTGAGATGCCTGTGGGGCTTTCATTTCACTGCTTCTCTGCCTCAAAGACAAAATGATTTGGGGATAGGGTGAGAGGCAGTGGAGAATAGTGGATAGAGGGCTAGCCTTAGAGTCAAGAAAGCCTGGGTTCAAATCCTACCTATGACCCATACTAGCTTTGTGATCATAAGCTAGATGGCACTATGCTGCATAAAGCACTGGGCCCGGAGTCAGGAAAACCTGATTTCAAATGCAGCCTCAGACACTTACTAGCTGTGGGACCCTAGGCAAGTCACTTAACCTCTATGTGCTTCAGTTTCCTCAACCACAAAATAGGGATCATAATAACACGTACCTCCCAGGGTTGTCATGAAGATCAAATGAGACAATAATTGTAAATTGCTTAATACAGTGTTTGGAACACAGTAGACACTATGTAAATGTTAGCTATTAATATTTTTACTACTTATTTTTATGAGCAACTCACTTAATTTCTTTGGGACTTAGTTTGTACCAGTGGATTGAATTCCCATACTGGGAATCCTCACACTGATATAATGGGTCTGGGCTCCTTCTAGCACCACTATCCGCCCTCCCCCTTCCCCCAAAACCTTTATACCAATTAAGAATTACTGAAGAGGGGGCAGCTAGGTGGCGCAGTGGATAAAGCACTGGCCCTGGATTCAGGAGGACCTGAGTTCAAATCTGACCTCAGACACTTGACACTTACTAGCTGTGTGACCCTGGGCAAGTCACTTAAACCCTCATTGCCCTGCAAAAAAAAAAAAAAAAAAAGAAAAGAAAAAGAAAAAAAGAATTACTGAAGAAAGAAACTTTGAGAAAGGGCTTGAAAAAACAGGAATGAGGTTGGTGAATGGATGAAAAGTGAAAAATTTCAGACTTCTATAAAGTAGCAATAACACAGTGAAAAGGAACAAAAGGAGTAGAAAGGCGACATGACTAAAGGAATCTTTCATTCAATGTGGGAAGTAGCATTTTGCTCCAGAGAGCTGCATCCTGTATAGACTTGTTGCTGTTTCCTATGTCCTTCCACAAACCATACCCGATTCACATCATTTCCTTTCTTGATAAGGTTTCAAGACTAATAGATCAAAGCAATTATATTGATGTAGTGTCTCTGAATTTTAGCACGATATTTGACAAAGTCTCTGATATATTTGTGGACAAGAAGACAACATATGTACTGAATGATAGTTCAATTGAGCAAATTCTTAGCTGGCTGGGAAGCTATACTCAAGGAGTATGATTAATGGACTGAACGGAATGAAGTAGACCACTAAAAAAGAGAACTGAATATATAAAGCACTGGGCTTGGAATCAGGAAGACCTGGATTCAAATCTTGCTTTAGATGCTTATTAGCTATGCAACCCTGGGTAAGTCAATTAAAGTCGCTGGACCTCAGTGTCCAGGGGGTTGTCCCCAATAGATAAATGGTCAAAGGAAATTATCTCAATGGAAGAAATCCAAGTTATTATCATCTATATGAAAAATATGTTGTAAATCAGTAATTAGAAAATAATACACATTAAAATAACTCTAAGGTTCTACCGCATGCCCATTAGATTGACAAAGATAACAAAAATGGGAAATGATGATTGTTGGAGGGCCTGAAGGAAAACAGGTACATGAATATGCTTAAAGTGGAACTATGAATTGGTCCAGCAATTCTGGAAAGCAGTTTTGAACTCTGCCTCTGAATTCATACCACTTGACCCAGCAATGTTACCATTAAGTCTATACTTCAAAGAGATCAAAGATAAAGGAAAAGGACTAGTATGCACAAAAATATTGAGGGTTTTTTTGTTGTTGTTATTGTTGTTTGCTATATCAAAGAGCTGGAAGCTAAGGGGATGCCCAACAGCTAAGGAATAGCTGAACCAATTTTGGTATGTGAATGAAATGGAATATTATGGCACTATAATAAACAACAAAAGGGACAATTTTAGAGAAACCTGGGAAACCATATAGGCATGTATGTATGTATATCCTATTGTAGAGTGAAGTGAGTGGAACCAAGACAACAACTTATATAACAGCAACATATAATACATTATAAAGAAAAACTACTTTGAAAGACTTAAGATCTTTGAACCATACAATGAATGACCAACCATGATTTCAAAGGACTGATGAAGCTTGCTACCAACCGCCTGAAAGAGAAGTGATGGATTCAAGGTGCAAAATGAAACATAATTTTTCAGACATGCCAAATTTGGGAATTTGCTTTGCTTGACTAGTGAATTTATTTGTTTATTTTAATTTAATTTGGGTTTTTTTGTTACATATAAGGATAGTTTTCAACAGTGCTTATTTGTTACAAGGGTTTTTTGTTTTTGTTTTTCCAATCTGGGTATGAGGTTTCAAAGTGGAGAAGGGTTATCATATACAGAGTTGTCAAAACAAACCAAAATGAGGGTCACTTGAAACATTTAAAGAGCTCAGGAGAGAACATTAAAAAGGCCAAAAGGATACTCAGACAAACATGATAGTTTTGAAAGTTATGTGTTGAGGGCAGCTAGGTGGCTCAGTGGATATAGCACCAGCCCTGGATTCAGGAGGACCTGAGTTCAAATCCGATCTCAGACCCTTGACACTTACTAGCTGTGTGACCCTGGGCAAGTCACTTAACCATCGTTGCCCTGAAAAACAAAACAAAACAAAACAAAAAACGAAAGTTATATGTTGAACAAGGCCAGCTATATTTCCTCCTTATGATTCTAGTGTATCCTAAGGGCTTGGGAGATGTCTTTTCTCTATTATCATTAGCTCACAGCCCACTGCCTATGTTCCACTCACTATTAGGTACGAATAGTTGACTAGCACTCAATTCCATGTAACCACTTAACATCATTTGGCATTTATAAAAGTGATATTTACTCTGAAAATATAGCAGAAACAAAGTACAAAAAAAATCTCCTTCAGATACACAACTTCCTCTCTATCAAAACTTCTTAAACTGTGGGTCATGACCCCATGTGGGGTCACATAACTGAATGTGGGGGTCACAAAAATTTGGCAACAGTAAAAGGTTGGTAAAAAAAAAAAATGTATCCCTATTTTACATACCTAAAAATCTGTAGTCAAATTTTCTGGACCAAAAGGGGTTGAGAGTGAAAAAAGTTTAAGAAGCCCTGCTCTCTATCACCTTGGTCTCTGGAAAAAGTGGGTTCATTCTTAGCATAGTTATTGCAAAACATTGGTTCGAACAAGTTCACATTCAAATACCAAAAAACTACTGATAAATCCTAATCTTAGCTACTATGTACTGGGTGTGGAAGGTCACTCCTGAAGGTCATTCTTTGTGCCTCAGAGAATTGATGTTGAGCTGCCTGTAAAAACCGTGATGCTGGAACAATGGTATGTTGTTTTTCTTTTATCTAAAACAAAACACACAAAAAAAGCCAGAACAAGTGAAGAACTCAGCTTTGTATTCCCAGGGCTTCAACGCCTTGGAGTAGAGAAGGCTCAAGGGCATTCCCCTTATAACACTGTCTCTCACCAGGTAACATGAGCAAAAGAGTCGAATCAAGAGTAGAGCAGCTGGGAATGAGGTGAAAAGACAAGTCTGGGGCTGAATTAGGCCTTTTTGAAGATGCTTCTAGTTCCATGTGGAATCAAAAACAGTTTCTACTACCCACATGGCTAGCAGACTGGAACCCATTACACACGGTCTCCTTTCTCTAGGTTTTAATGACAATTCTCTCTCCTGGTTCCCCTCCTACATATCTGACTCCTCCTTCTCCATCACCTTTGCTGGATATCTCCCTCCGTCCCTTGTCCTCTCTCCCTCCCTCCCTCCCTCCCTCTCTCTCTCTCTCTCTCTCTCTCTCTCTCTCTCTCTCTCTCTCTGTCACTCCCTCCCTCTCTCTGTCTCTGTTTTTCTTTCTCTGTGTGTGTTTCTCTGTCTGTTTGTCTTACTCTCCCTTCCTCCTTTTCCCTGTCTCCCTCCCCCCATATCTCTCTCTGTATATACACACATATACATATGCATATATGTATGTATATATAATTTCACTTGGTGATTTGATCAACTCCTATGGTTTCAATGATCACCCCAGATCTACTTGAACTAACCTAACCTCCCCCTCCACCTGAAGTCTCACACCTCCAACAATTAAGAAATTTTAGATACCTCAAACGGGATGTTCCAAATTAAACATGTAAAAAATGGAACTTATTATCTTTCCCCTAAATCCTCTCTTCTTCCTGATTTCCCTATTGCTGTTGAAGGTACTATTCTCCTACTAGGGTACTACCCTAGTCACCCAGGGTAACATCCTAGGCATAATCCTCAACTCCTCATTCTCTCACTCCCCATGTCCAGCCAATGGTCAAACCTCGTTGTTTCCACTGTCGCACCATCTCTCACATATATCCTCTTCTCTGCTCTGATGTGCAGTCATCCTGTACAGACCTTCATCATTTCATTACCCTAGTCTATTGCAATGGATTGCTGATGAGTTTTCCTGCTTCAAACTTCTCCCGGCTCCAGTCTATCCTTCACTCAGATGTCAAACACCAGTCTAACCCTTCATTCAATCATCTCCAGTGGTTCCTTCCCTATTGCCTCTAGCATCCAATAGAAAATCCTCTAGCTGGGGCAGCTAGGTGGCGCAGTGGAGTGAGCACTGGCCCTGGATTCAGGAGGACCTGAGTTCAAATCCGGCCTCAGACACTTAACACTTACTGTGTGACCCTGGGCAAGTCACTTAACCCCAATTGCCTCACCAAAAAAAAAGAAAGAAAAGAAAAGAAAAAAGAAAATCCTCTAGCTTATAAAGCCCTTCATAACCTGGCTCCTTTCCACCTTTCAAGGCTTCTTAAAACTGATAGTCCCTCCATGTACACTGCAATCCAGCAGCCCTGGATTCTACTATCTCTTACACAAGATGCTCTATCACCAAACTCCAGACACTCTCACCGACTGTCCTCAATACCTAGAATTCCCTCCCTCTTCATCTCTTCTTCCTATCTTCCCTGGCCTTCCTTCAAATCTTAGCCAAAGTCCCACCTTCTACAAAAAGCCTTTCCCAGTCTCAATGTACAGCCAGCCAGGATCATTATGAATAGTTTAGTGGCCTTCATTTCTGGTTCTTGTGGGGCAATGAGGGTTAAGTGACTTGCCCAAGGTCACATAGCTAGTAAGTGTCAAGTGTCTGAGGCTGGATTTGAACTCAGGTCCTCCTGAATCCAGGGCCAGTGCTTTATTCACTGAGCCACCTAGCTGCCCTCACCTTCATTTCTGTTTAAGTTTGACACCACTGCTTTACATAATACCTGATACTTAGTAAGCCCTGAACAAATGGTTGTTGAATGAATCAATGAATCAATGAATGATGCAATCAGAAGAATGTTATCTGCAAATAGGAGCATCAGGAGACCTCTGCCATCTCTAAAGAATTTAGCTCTTTGGGCATGCAACTCATGAAACAAATTTCCATTTCACATAGGAGAGACTTTTCAACCATTAGAACTATTAAAAACTGGAACAAAGTACTTTCATGAGGTAGTAAGCTCCCAATCACTGGGAGTGTTTAAACAGACATGAATAACTACTTTGCAGCTTTATTGCAGAGGATTCCTACATTAGATGAGAAATTGGTTTATCTTTTTAAGCTCTCATTCAATTTTTAAAATTCTTTGAGACTGCTCTAGCATGGAATTGTGGAGGGAGCATAGTGGGAAGGCATAAACATAGTGGGTTGGCTTCTTTGATCTCCAGTTCTTATTCTTCTACGTGAGGGAGAACAAATCTTTCTTAAAACCCCATTTGGAGTTTCTCCCTGCCCTTCCCTCCCCCCCCCCCTTGCCAGAGGATTCAGTCATGAAGAAATTCCTAAACAAAGAGACAACCATAAAAGTCACTAAGAAGGCATAGAGAACATGAAGTGTTGAGCATACAGTGATCAGTTCTACTTTTCAGAAGCTGGAAATAAGATAACAGGAACCACATCTGGGAAGGGTTAGGGCTGGGAATACCAAGTAGGTACTAAGAAAACATTCTTGACCAGTTTCTCCATGAAATCTCAATAAGGAGAGTAGCATACTGTTCTGGGGGAAAGCATCCTGTCCTCTCTCAGCTGAGTCAGAAGATACATAGGAAAAAAAAAAGAAGGGCAGGAGAAAAGAGGCAGATAATGGATTCCAAAGAGGTGCTCCAACCTTAATCTCTAGTCTCCACAATCTTAATAGCTGGTCTAGCTCAGAACCCTCGGTGCTGTGAGTCTACTCCAGAAAGTTCCCATAAGGCCTGGTTCTGGGGAATATGGCTTTTAAGGTGAGATGGCCCCTCAATAACCCAGAAAGTTCAATGTTTTATTTCTGAGTTCAAGTCCATTTCATGAAACACCAAACCAAACTTGGCGTGAACTCTAAAATGGATTGAGTCAATCTAATCCAATTCAAATGTTCCTTCAATCTACAAATGACTTGGGGATAGTCCGACTCCCAGAGCTATTTATATTCCAGCTCTGAAGTTAGACCCCAGGACTAAACTGGAGCCAGAGCATCCTCAAGGGATGTAAGTGGAACTGGTCACTAATTTACATATTCAATGACATCCCAACTAAATGACCAAAAAATTATTTTTCCTGAATTAGAAAAAAGAATAACAAATTCATTTGGAAGAACAAAAAGTCAAAAATATCAAAGGAACTAATGAAAAAATAAAGGAAGGAGGCTTAGCAGTCCCAGATCTTAAAAGGCAATAATTATCAAAACTATCTGGTACTGGCTAAGAAATAGAAAGGTAAATCAATGGAACAGAGTAGACATATGTGAGAAAAATCACTCCAATAACTTGAACTCAGCGTTGGTGCTGTGTCAAAGGCTCATTTATTGTCATTCTCATGAGAATGGGCCACCCCTTGACCATCTTGTAGAGTGACCACCAAAATGGAGGCTTGCAGGCCTTTTATCTCCTAGTCCCTAATGTGAATGGCCTCCAGTTACTCAAAGGTTGCAATCTACAGGCAAAAACTAGCTAATCGGAATGAAGTATTTCTTAGTTAATGGGGGAGGTGATACAGGGATAATTCTTTAATTCCTCCCTTATATGGACACAGCGCAGGAGCAGATCTAATTGTGACAAGCTTAGGGTTTCCCTGAATTTTGTTTGGGGGTGGGGGGAGGAGAAGCAGACCTTTTTCCTCAAACAGGTCCGGATTGAGAGGAGACCAATCCCCATTTCCGCACAATATACAATTTATAGCAGTAAATAAATATAGTAACCTTGTATTTGACAAGGTTAAGATCTTGGGATAAGAATTCAGTATTTGGTAAAAATTGTTGGGAAAACTGGAAAGCAGTATGGCAGAAATTGGACATTTAAGTGCACTTTTGCCAGAGTTAGAGAACTCTCTGTTTCCTTGCAGGATGGAGTAGGGGGAGGGGGAGGAAAGTGATGGGAGTAGGATCTATGATAGTTCCATTTTTGTTCTGTGTCCCTGCTGACAGGAAAAGGTAAGAAGCAAAAGAATCTCCTCCAAACAAACAAACAAACAAACAAACAAAGAGAATCTCCTCCCCTTCTATCCTGCCATCCTGCAGAGATTTGAGATCCTACAAACTCTTGGACCTGGCTCATATTTCCAAAGGCCAACTCTTGCTACTAACCTTACTGGTAGGGTATTAATGATCAAAAGTCAGCAAACATTGGGCTATTTGGCTGGAAAGGGAAACTCTTAGAGGGTCAAGTGTGAATGCAGAAGTACATTGCTTGGGTCTCTTGTGGAACTGATCACACTTATTGAAGTTTGTTCTAACCCTTTTGAACCCAAAGTATCCTTTCTACTTCTGTTTTCACTCAACCAACAGCATGAAGTTTTAAAGAAAAATATTGTTTCAATTACACGCACAAATACACACATATTTCAAACGACTCCATGATTATGATTTTAAGTCAATTTGGCTCAAATTCAATACAGTAAAATTCCAGTATAACCTCCCCCCACCAAAAAAAAAAATTGTGAATTGATCCTTGGAGCTCAGTGTAAAAGGATTTGACCTAATCATAGTATATCTAGTTTATGACTGTAATAAAATATGGACATTGTTTAAGACAGCCACATTTTTTAAGGGAAATAAAATGAAATGAATTGAGCTCTATAAATCGCCATATTTTCCTCCTTGGCACATAGAGTTACAAAGCCCCGGGTTTCGTTCTGACTTTATTGTGTTTTGTGTTAGAATGCTGCTCCCTGGTGACCACTTGTAAAATGGCAGAAACTTTGATGCTCTTTGTACAAAAGCTGAGCAATAAAATTATCTTTATACCACAACCAACGGGTGTTTGACGTAAGCAGGTGAAATAACTGAATGAGGTGCTAAATTCTTTGTGTTTTCCCAATGTATGGTAGCGATACAAGCACAGGACTAGGAGTCAGAAGACCTTGGTTCTCATTGTAGGCTACCCAGTGGCCAACCTTAGATATTATTGTCTGAACTTCAGTTTTTCCATCGATAATATAAGGAGATTATACCTATTCTTCGGCCGCTCTAAAAGAGATAACTAGGACCGGTGGGCAGGAGTTACAGGAAGGCAGCTTTCCACTCCAAATAAGGATGAATGACTTCATAATTAGTCGTCTAAAAATGGAATGGATTGCTTTGTGGGGTAGTTTGAGTCTCTGGTCCTTGGAGGAGGTGCCTCAGAAGCTGCGTAATGGTGTTGTTGGGAATGTGGTTGTAGGATTTCATGCATTAGCCGAAAAGGTTGTTCAGGATGACCTCTCAGTTTCCTTCCAATGCTGAGGTTCAATACCAAGATCCTTTTCAATACTAAAAAAATCAATGACCATGCAAGGCTTGGTATACTGATGACAGTCTTGGTTCTACTAATAATGTCTTTTTCTGTTAGAGGGGGGATGGGCCTATGGGCTTTTTATTACCCAGCCTTTTTTAAAGGAACAACTTAAACAGCTAAATGGTATAGTAGATAGAATGTTGGACCAGAAGTCAGGAAGACCTAAATTCAAATGCAGATATTTACTGGCTGGGTGACCCTGGATATGTCACTTAACCTCTTGCTGCCTCAGTTTTCTCCTCTGTGAAATGGGAGGAAGAATAACACTTCATTCCCAGGATTGTTGTGAATATAAGGTATGATATTTGTAAACACTTTGTAAACCTTAAAGTACAATATAAATTCTGGTTATTATTATTGTTTAAGCTTGGCCTTTGACCAACCAGTTGGTAATGGCAATATATCCTGTGAATGCAAGACTGGATAGCAGTAAAAATTTTCCTCTCAAAAAATAAAAAGGTCATTTTTGCCCAAATCATTCCACTTGTGTTCCTTTATACCAGTTACTTTGAGTGGTCCTCAAAGTATATTCTGCCAAGTTCTTGCCAGTAGTTGGTAGACTCATCCAAAACAGACTTTCTATCAAACTATGTGAAAACTTGTAATGTGTATTTCCCACAGCAGATTTGAGTTTATACCAAGATACAAAATAAATGATAAAAAGAGGCAGTCTCAGTTCAAGAGAGAGAATCTGAGATCTCATTGAAGGGAAAATTCCCCAGTCTCTAGTGTAGCAAGCTGAGAATAAGAACATGACTAAAGTTCTACATGTTGACTCCTTCCCAGAATCTTTTCCTTTTCATGGCACTGAAGAGAAGTTGGCATTCCAATCTTCTCTCTTGATGATGGAAGCTAGAAAAACTTGGGGAGATTGGATCTCTTTTCTTCCACTCTCACCAACTTTATCCTGTCCCATATATAGGCTCAAGGCATTAATCTCTGCCAGTGAAGAGTGATTCCCATATAAATAGGCTGTGAGGCTCAGATTACATACTAAAATAATGATGACATCTTTCCTTTCTTTGGTTCAAAGATGCTGGACCAGAGTTCAAATCCCACCTCAGATACTAGCTGTATGTCCCTAGGTAAATCACTTAGTCTCACTTTCTTCATCTATAAAATAAGGGGGTTAGACTTCATGACTGCTAAGGTCCTTTGCAGCTCTAAATCCTGTGATTCTGTAATAAGCATCATTGAGAACCTACTGTGTGCCTGGGGATTCAAAGAAAAAAACAAACAGCCCTTGGCCTCAAGCAGCTTATATTCTATTGGTCCATTCCCATGATGCCCATTTCTACTCTACTTCAGGTGTCACAGTCATGTGAAACTACTCTGACTCCAAGATACTAACTTGGAAATCCTCTTCTCTGACCTTCTCCCACTTCTCTCTGGTCCCCCTGTTCCCTGGCCTTCGTTGTGATCTCCTACTTTCAATTCCCCTTCTCCTAATCTCTCTGTCTCTCTCTCTCTCTCTGTTTCTTTCTCTTTCTCTCTCTGTCTCTCTCTCTGTCTCTCTCTCTTTCTCTTTCTCTATCTCATTCTCTCTCTCTGTCTCTCCCTGTATGTATAATTATTCAATAGTCTCCTAGTTCAATTGACTCAATGATATGTTGTCCTCCACCATGTCCCTTTGCTCTTCTGATGTCTCCATCTTGCCAATCCCCAACCCAGAATTACTCTGACCATAAAGCATTGCTAAAATAAATGTTAAAAAAAACCCCACAAGCTGACGAGGTCATGCTATTTATCCTCAGCTCGGCCTCACTACTACAAAGTCATCGTTTCATTTGCCTCAGATTGACTCATCCTCTGCCCCACAAAGCTTCCTCTCCTCCTACCTTCCTTACTTCTGTTGATGGCACCCACATCTTCCCAGACTTTGAAGCTCAAAATCATCTTTAGCTTTTCCTTCTTTCACATCCTACACTTCCAGTCAATTGCTAAGTTCTGTCAATTATCTTTTCACAGTATTGCAGCTATATCCTCTTCTCTTTAATCATCCTACCACCCTAGTTCTTGTTAATATCAACCCTCACTTAGTCTATTGTAAAAACTTCCTAACTAATCTCCTTCAGTTTCTGATCAATACACTCTCATATGGTCATCCAAAGAAATCTTCCTAAAGCAGAGGTCTTTTCATATGGTCTGCCTTATTGAAAATCACTAGGGCCTCCTCATTGCCTATAGTAGAAAATACTAACTATTTAGTCTGGCATATAAAATGCTTCCCAATATGTTTTTTAAAAAATATGTTTAACTTGACTCATTCATTTATTCAGTTCCTCACTGGTAATATACCATGTTCTATTTGTGCTCATTATGACTCTTTCTATTGCTTTTTGGGTGACTTGCAATTTTAATACCTCAGAAACTTTTATTCCATGATTTTCAGCCATATAGCACCACCAGAATAATGATGCTAAAAGATGAGTTTTTATCTCAGGGAGGAGCTTGGGGGGTGGTTAAAATGGATGTGCAATTTCCCAAGTGCATCACAGACCTCTCTTTTCCTATTATTCAATTCTTGTTGCAATTTATTATCTACTTAAAATGTCTTTCCAAGATATATGTGTGGATAGATCTATTCTGTAGGCTATACTTCCAAATATGTGTCATAGTCTGGACAATAAACACTCTCCAACCACTTGATTATTCCTGAATGATGGGCATGAAGCTTGTGAAGACTTTATGTAATTCTGTATTCAAGACGGGTCAGGTTAGAAGCTGATGACAGCAGGGCGGCTAGGTGGCGCAGTGGATAGAGCACCGGCCCTGGAGTCAGGAGTACCTGAGTTCAAATCCAGCCTCAGACGCTTAACAGTTACTAGCTGTGTGACCCTGGGCAAGTCACTTAACTCCAATTGCCTCACACACACAAAAAAAGAAGCTGATGACAGTATTTGGTTTGGAGTATTTAAATTAGTGCCTCTCACTGCAGCAATTAAAAGGAGAGCCCCTTGAGTTCAAGGACTTTAAAAAAGAGGAAGTGATTTGATCTTACATCTGTTTCGGTTCCTTTATTTGACATCAGGCATGGAATAATTGGGTGGCACAATGGATCACTGAACCCAGAGTCAATAAGACCTAGGAGAAGAGGGAGGGGGTGAAGGCAGGAGATCACAATGAGGGCCAAGGAAGAAGGGAGCCATGGGGGAAGTGGGAGAAGGTCAGAGAAAAGGATTTCAAAGTTTAGGATCTTGGAGTCAGAGCAGTTTCAAGTGACTGTGACGTCTCAGGTGTGACTACCCCTGAAGTAGAGAAGAAATGGGTATCATGGGAGTTAACCAGTAGAGTTCAAGACCTGCCTCAGACAGTTATTGGCTGTGTAACTCTATGCAAACCACTCTGTCTGCCTCAGTTTTTTCAACTGGAAAATAGGGATAATAATGTTACCTAAATCCCAGGGTTGTTGTGAAGATCAAATGAAATAATGTTTGTAAAGTTATTAGTACGGTGAATAAAATATAATAAGCACTTAATAAATGCATATTTCCCTTCTTCCTAAATACCTCTCCAAATGAGTGATTGTGTAACATTATGTCTATTTTATTTTGGTTTTTTTGTGGGGCAATGGGGGTTAAGTGACTTGCCCAGGGTCACACAGCTAGTAAGTGTCAAGTGTCTGAGGCTGTATTTGAACTCAGATACTCCTGAATCCAGGGCTGGTGCATTATCCACTGTGCTACTTAGCTGCCCCCTTCCTAAAGGGGCAACATGTCCATATAAAACTCATGACCTTCTCCCCTATAAACTTTCTCTTCTTTCTAGCTTTTTGATTACTATCCAGGACACTGCCCTCCTCCCAGTCAGTCAGACTCACAACTTACATGACATCCTCAACTCTTCACTCTCTCTCCCTCCCCCATGTCCAATCTTTGGTCAAGCTTTGTTGTTTCTACCTTCATGACATCTCTCCTATACTCTCCCATACTGCAAGCAGACAGGTACAGACTCTCATCAACTCCCCACCCCGGACTATTGCAACGGCTGAAGGTTGGTCTCTTGGTCTCAAGTCTCTCCTCAAGAACAGCTCTGATCATGTCACCCCTGTGCCCCTTGCTCAATAAATTCCAGTGGCTTCCTATGACCAGCAGGATCAAATGTCAAATCTTCTGTTTGCTGTTTAAAGCCTTTAGAACCTAGTCCCTTCCTCCCCTTCTAGTTGTCTTATGCTTTATTCTCTTCCACATATGCTACGGCACTGACCTCCTTCCTCTTCCTTGAACAGGACACCACAAATTGAGATGTGGGGTATTTACAATGGCAGTCCCCTGTGCCTGGAATCCCATTGCTCTTCATCTGTACCTTCTGGCTTTCCTGGCTGCCTTCAAGCTAGTTAAAATTCTACCATCTGTAAGAAGTCTCTCATGGTCTCCCTTTAAGCTAATACCTTCCCTCTCAAATTACCCCCAATTTGCCCTCCGTGTATCTCATTTGTACATGCTTGTCTCTCCTATTAGACTTGTAAGATCCTTGAGGTCAGATATTGTTTCTGCCTATCTTTGTTTCCCAAGTGCTTAGCATGACGCCTGGCCCATAGCAGGTGTTTAGTAAAGGCTCATTGACTTTCTGTTTGGTGGGGAGGCAGGGGGGGGGGCGGGGAATGGGCATTTCCAGGATAGCAATTGATAGAATAAGGTCTTATCTACCACTTTTACTTCAAATAATTGAAGAATATTAAAATGGAATATAGGGGCAGCTAGGTGGCGCAGTGGATAAAACACCAGCCCTGGATTCAGGAGGACCTGAGTTAAAATCTGGCCTCAGACACTTGATACTTACTAGCTGTGTGACCCCTCACTTAACCCTCATTGCCCTGCAAAAAAATTAAAAAAAAAACTACAAATAAATTCTTTTTTTAAAAAAGTGGAATATATCCTGATTTACTTAAGGGAGATACAAAGATCTTATCATTAATGCCAGGTGCTATGGGGCTGTCTGGGCCCAGACAGACACTTTATCTATGGAGTTATAACTGGGGGGGGGGGGATTAGTAGATGGTTTTAGGGGTAAAAGGGAAAAAAATTAATACTTTTGGGATAGATACTAATGATCTGGAAAGAATCAGAAACCTCAACCAATTAAGCATTTAGTAAAACCTTTCAGGGAGGGCTGGCTAGGTGGCGCAGTGGATAAAGCACTGGCCCTGGATTCAGGAGTACCTGAGTTCAAATCCAACCTCAGACACTTGACACTTATTAGCTGTGTGACCCTGGGCAAGTCACTTAATCCCCATTGCCCTGCAAAAACAAAAACAAAAACTTTACAGGGGCAGCTAGGTGGCACAGTACATAAACACACTGACCCTGGATTCAGGAGGACCTGAGTTCAAATCCGACCTCAGACACTTGACACACTTTCTAGCTGTGTTAACCTGGGCAAGTCACTTAACACTCATTGCCCTGCAAAAAAAAAAAAAAAAAAAACCCAAACAAACAGACCTTACTATGTGCCAAGCACTGTGCTGAGTACCAGGGATACAAATTAAAAGGTTTTTTTTTTTTAATTAAGAAAAGGCTCTGCCCTCAAGGAGTTTATCTTTTAATGAAAGAGACAACCTGTACACAAATAGATACATATGAGATAGATGCAGAGTAGGTGGAAGGTAACCTTAGAGGGGAATGCATTAGCAGCTGGGGGACCAGGGAAAAGTCTAATGAAGAAAGTAGCATTTGAGCTGAATCTTGAAAGAGAATGGCTTTGGGTTATTCTTTCAAGTGAGGAATCAAAGGCCTCCTTGAGGTGTTTATGGTTTTGTTTTGTTTTTTCCTTTGAGATTCTACATGTGAAATGCTAACTCAGATTCCACAGGGGAAGAAGAATAAAATTCCAATACACTCAAATCCTAACGAAGGCTTATTTATTAATGTGGCATTGTGAGTGTATATGTATGTCTATTTCTATAGCAAGTAACACAACAAAATTCACTGACAGTCTTCAAAGTGGGGAAGGATAGCACTTGCAGTTACAAAATTATAAAAATCAAAACCACATTTTTTAAAAATCAATTTTATTTATATTTTTTGTGTTTATATCATTAAAATTGCTCCCAGTATCCTTCTACAAACCTTTCAGAGAGCCATTCCATTCCATGTAACAATTTTTTTTAAAGAAAACAAAGAGGAATAATAGAAAAAAATTCAACAAAACGGATCTATTCATTGAAAAAGCCTGAAAATATGGGATGTTCCATACCTACAGACTTCCTGCCTCTGCAAAGGAGTGGGGTGGACACCTAATATCTCCTCTTTCAGGCTGTTCTTTGTAACTTTGCAACATTCATTTTTTTTTTAACTTTTTTATACTTGTTCTTTCTGTTTATTTGGTGTAGTCATTGTGTATTTTGATGTCTTGGCTCTGCTTACTTGTACTTTTCATCTGATCATGTAAGTTTTTCCGTGCTTCTCAGTGTTTATTATATATGTCATTTCTTAACATTCCATTACTCAAGTACCACAATTTGCTTAACCATTCCCTAGTCAAAGGGCAGCTACTCTTTTTTTCTAATTTTTTGCTATCACTAAAATTGTTACTATAAATATTTCTGTGTATATGGGGACTTTCTTTTTATCAATCACCTCCTTAGAGTATATGCCTAGCTGTGGAATCTCTGGGTCAAAGAGTATGGACTTTTTTTGTAATTTTATTTGCATAATTCCAAATTGCTTTAAAAATGGGCATAAGCATATCTTTATGCACATAATGAGCATAGAATCTACGGAGATGATACATCACAGAAAACATTACAACAGTTGCAATATTATTCATTTTGCCACAGAAATAAAAACTAGGAAGTAGGGTCTAGGAAATAACTATCAAAGATTAAACCTATTTAACCTATTCATGCAGCTAGGTGGCATAATGGATAAAGCACCAGCTCTGGATTCAGGAGGACCTGAGTTCAAATCCAGCCTCAGACACTTGACACTTACTAGTTGTGTGACCTTGGGCAAGTCACTTAACCCTCACTGCCCCACCAAAAAAAATAAATAAATAGAATGGAGGTCTAGATGTCTAGATGAATCAACAAGCACTTGTTTAAACTTTATTAAACATTAAAAAATCATCAACATTTCATAGCAATAAGCATTTTAGCCTATAAAGAATAAAAAAGAGGATTATGTATGAAACTATGAACTTTGATGCAGTTTTTAAAAAAACATCTGTTATTATTTTGGGGGGAAGCAATGAGGGTTAAGTGACTTGCCCAGGGTCACACAGCTAGTAAATGGCAAGTGTCCGAAGGCACATTTGAACTTGGGTCTTCTTGAATCCAAGGCCGGTGCTATATCCAATGTGCCACCTAGCTGCCCCCAACATCTATTATTTTTAATAAAAGTCCCAAAGGGATAATAGAAAGAGGGAAAGGACCTATATTAAAAGAAATACTTGTAACAGCACTTTTTTTTTTTATTCTAGTGAAGAACTGGAAACTAGGAAATGTTAATTAACTAGGAAATGGCTGAGAAAATTATGACAATCTTAAAAATGTAATTTAACTAAATATGAGTATCTTAAATTTGATTGGATTGTGACAACACTAATATTTTAATAATAACCATAGTATAAATTATAATATGTGGATTAATGGAAAAATTATTGTACCATAAGAAATTATTAAAGTAATAGATTCAGAAAAACCTGGAAGACTTACATGAACTGATGCAGAGTTAAGTGAGCAAAACCAGGAGAGCAATTTACAAAATAAAACATAAAAATAACAGCTTTGAAAGTCTTGAGAACTGTGATCAGTACAATGAACAATCACAACCCCAGAAGACTAATGATGAAATATACTTTCTACTTCTTGGCAGAGAGGTGATATGCTAGAGATGCAGAATGAGACACACAGTTTTAGATATGGCTAATATGTGTATGTATGTATATGTGTGTGTTATTTTATGTACAAACATGTGTATATGTATGTATGTATATATGTGTATATATGTGTGTGTATATATATATATATATATATATATATATATATATATAAACAGTTCCCAATATATGTTGGATATCACATCTTTATCAGAGAAATTTGCTGCAAAGATTTTTTTTAACTAGATAATCTTTTCGGGTTTTTTGGGGGTTTTTTTTTGGTGAGGCAATTGGGGTTAAGTGACTTGCCTAGGGTCACATAGCTAGTAATTGTTAAGTATCTGAGGCTGGATTTGAACTCAGGTCCTCCTGACTCCAGGGCCGGTGCTCTATCCTCTGCGCCACCTAGCTGCCCCAATCGTTTCCTTTTTAATTCCAACTGAATTGATTTTGGTTGTGCAAAAGTTTTTAAATTTCATGTAATCAAAGTTATCCATCTTATCTTTTATGGTCACCTCCATCCCTTGTTTAGTAAAGAATTATTCTCCTATCCATAGTTATTAGTTTACCTTCTTGTCTTTTGAGGTTTGCATGATCTTACATATTTTGGTCATGGATTAATTTGGAGCTTATTGTGGCACCTGATATAGCATGTTACAGATGTTAGTTGTCAGTCAATTATCTAACATTTACTAAGCAGCTACAACGTGCCGGAATTGTGCCAATCACTCAGGATACAAAGAAAGTCAAACAACAATAAACTGAACCAAACAGGGAGTTCTTGCTGTTACCATATGGATACTGTTAGATAGATACGTTAAGGAAAGGTTTATTTATTCCAATGATTTTTAGTGATTAAAAAGTTGTTTTCTCTGTCAATTGATAACAATCATAATTTTTATTGTTTTGTTATTGTCAATCAGGCATCTAACATTGAACAAACTTGCCTTCTTGGTAGTTAGTAATCTTTCAAAGAAGTTGGTATAGAGTTTTTGCTTAATCAAGAGCGTCTACGAGCATTATGAGGTAGTTAGGTGTCATAGTGTATAGAGTGTTGGACCTGGAGTCAGGATAGACCCAAATTCAAATCCTCCCTCAGATGCCTACTAGCTGTGTGACCCTAGACAAGTCACTTAACCTTTCCCATCCTCAGTTTCCTCATCTGTAAAATGGAGAGGACAGCACCTACTTCGAAAGGTTATTGAAAGGACCAAATTAGTTAACATGTGCAAAGTTATTTGCAAATCTTAAATTACCATATAAATATCAAGTACCTGCCAGGCACTGTATTAGGCACAGAAGACAGAAATACAAAAGTAGTATGGACCCCTTTGGGGCAGCTAGATGGTGTATAGAACGCCGGGCCCAGAGTCAGGAAGACTCATCTTCCTGAGTTCAAATCTGGCCTCATATACTTCCTTGCTCTGTGACCCTCAGCAAGCCACTTATCTTGTTTGCCTCAGCTTTCTTATTTGTAAAAGGAGCTGGAGAAGAAAATGGCAAACCGTTCCAGTAACTCTGCCAAGAAAACCCCAAATGGGTCCGGAAAAAGTCGGACACTACTGAACAACAACAAACAACCAGACCCTTTGCTATACACAGGATACAAAGTAAGTACAAATGATGGGGGGGGGCGGCGGAAATGGGGATATAGGGAGTGGGGGGGACTGGGACAGAGACAAACTGCTAGGGAAATCAGGCAAGCTCTCATGGAGTAGGGAGCATTTGAGGGGATCCTTGAAGGGGGCCGGGGACTCCAGGTAGCGCGGAACAGCCTGTAAAAATCACGGAGGTCTCTTTCAAGGACCAGATCCCGCTGAGCTAGACTCTGCGTCCCACAGTCGCACGAGATTTTTCCCGGGTATCCGCCCCCTCTTGAATTTGAACTTTTGGACGAGCGAGTCTTGCTACTATTAGCTCTCTCTCACATCATTCTTTACCTCCGCCAATAGGGCTCCGGGGACTATTCGTTCGTCCTGACCAATCAATATACTTTGTCATTTAAATCCCGATCGTCAAGGCCGGAGGCACTCTTGATTGGTTCTTGTGAGTTCCACCTCCGATGTGATTGGCTGTGAGTCAGGGAAGGCGGACTGATGGAGGAAGACGCCGAGCTACGGCGTCTGATTGACTCCGGATACGGAGGGAGGGCGGGGCTTCGCGGGAGAAGGAGAGTTGAAGTTGTTCGACTGGATCTATGGAGCGTGTTCAGTGTCCCGATCACGGTGAGTGGGTCTGGGCTTGGGGACTCGGGGGGAGTGTGTGCCTGGAGGGAGGAGTTGAGGAAGAGGAGACGGATTTCCACAGGGTCGATATCGGTGTGTCTTCAATGTCTCCTTCTCCCCCCAGGGACTCTTTGCTTCCTGAAAACCGGAATCCGCGAGGGCCCCAATAAAGACAAGAGCTTCTTCGTGTGCCGGGCAGAGGCGTGTGGCTTCGCGCGCCCAGTGGAGTAGGTCCTGAGGGGGAGGGGGGAAGGGGGAGGAGCAAGGGGAGGGGGCGGTGCTTTCCGCGGCCGGCTATCGGATCCCGCCTGTGCTTGTCCCCCAAGTCAGGCTAACACACCTTCGCTAAGCACTTAGAGCATTAGCTTCGAAGCCTGGAAGTCTCGCCTCAGATACTCCCACCGTGTAACCCTGGGCAAGTCATTTCTCCAGCTCTCATAAGACTATAAATTGCAAGCCCCCATTGAAGGAGGGAATTTTGCTTCCCTCAAAGTTTCCCATGCTGATGAAATCTCAAGGCCAGCCCCTCTCCCTTATCCATGTGCAGTGTTCTGGGTTAGGGTTGGACTTAGAAATCAAATTAGGTTTAGAAATGGAAACAGAATTCGGCTTAGACACGGAGGCATGTTAGGTACTGAGAGTAATCAGAGTTTAGCCAAGGCAAGGTCCCTGCCCTCAAAGAGTTTACAGTCTAGTAATGACGTATATAAAGAATGAGAGCCGGGGTTCTTAATCTTTGTGTATTAACTATTAACCATTGGTCCAGTGAAGTCAATCGATCCATTTCAGGGGTGCGCTAGTAAATGTTTAACAACTTGCTCAGGTGATGGAGATGCATGAATGATGCATGAATGTTGAGCACATAGTGTTTAATAAATGTTTGTTGAATTTTGAAACTTCTTAGTTTTTCCCTCATTTATAGCAGAGTAGAAGTAGCACGATAAAAGTGAAAGATACAAATAAAAGCCTGACAACAAGAAGTTAGAGTTGACAGTTTTGTTTTGTTTTAAATAGAAGAACTAGGGGCAGCTAGGTGGCGCAGTGAATAGAGCACTGACCCTGGATTCTGGAGGACCTGAATTCAAATCGGGCCCCAGACACTTGATACTTACTAGCTTTGTGACCCTGGGCAAGTCACTTAACCCTCATTGCCCCGCAAAAACAAACAAACAAACAAACAAGTAAATAAATAAATAGAAAAACTAAAGCAGACACAATAAATCTAGCATTTGGGGGTGACTTAATATAAAGGCAAAGAACTCTACATGCCTCAGTGGTCTCACTGTATTATAAAACAGTGCAATAATTGATATTTATAACAACTCAGTTATCAAAAAAATTAAAATCATATTTACTATCCACTTTTATAGGTGGTGGTGATGTATTATATAATGTGTTTTTAAACGATTCTATCAAAAATGTCAAAAATAAAGGGAGCTTTGTTGCTTAGAAAAGTAAAGTCTTAGGCAAAATTCCTCAGCAGCAGGATGCGTCACCTTGGTATATGAACACAGTTGAATATAATGCAGGGTAGGCAAAAGAGAGAGCCTGACAAAATGCTGGAGGGAAGGTTGAGTAGGGGGATAATACTTGAAGGGAGGAAGATGAGAGAATACTTCAGAGAGGTGACGTTTGAGGTGAGCCTTTCAGGAAGATAAGGAGGGAATGCTTTCCAGGTACTTTTTTTTTTTTTGGTGAATTTGTGAAGGCAATAAATGATATGCTAAAATGGGGAAACAACTAGCTTTTAGAGACCTGGCCTCATAAATGACTTTTGTGTTTCTCTTATGTTTAAGATTCAATCTTGGCCTATGGACTGCTTGATTCCCTGCCTCCTGAAATGAAAAAAAAAATCTGATATTCTTTTTCTTTCCTCAGTATTCCTGTTTCTCATTGTCTATTACATGAAGATTATGTGGTGGAGCTTCAGGGTTTGCTTCAGCCACAGGACAAGAAAGAATACAGGTATGTGCAAAGGATGTTTGCGTGGACACGTGTCTCATACATGTCTCTGTGTGTGGATATAGGCATATATGTATATGTTTACGTGTGCATGTGTGTACATATGCACATATATACATGTTTGCTCTGTTCAGTCTTCCTAACACTTTTATAACTCTTTGAATAATTAGTCTTTGTTAATCGTTCCATGTCTTTTCCTCCTCACCAGTTGATTTTGACTGACTGGTCAGTCCCAAATATCAATATGGTTAATCAAAGGGCCAGCAGATACCCCACTCCCACCCTTCTTGGTGATCTTAAGATTTCTGGAAAAGGAAAGCTAGATCATCAGGAAAAATCTGGGAGGTTTTAGGACAGTGGCATCAAATTTAAATGGAAATCTGTGGCAGCATATTAACTTAAAAACCACAGATTAACACTATCTGTGTTGTATTTGATTTTTATTCATTTTGTTAAACATTTCCCAGTTATATTTTAATCTGGTTCAGGCTGCATTTGGAATTTTGGCACCTCTGCTTTAGGACATTGATTATACAATGTACATCCGTAGTTAAAATGGAGAAAAAGAAAATAGAGAAAATATGTCTAGTTGATATGGAATAACAAGCTTGTTGATTGTAGTGTTGCCTCCTTCTGTACTGGGAATAACTCTGGGGAAAAGGTGGTATGTGCCACCTTGAAATTCTATCTATAAAATAGGAGGATTGGACTAGATAATTTCAAAGGTCCTTCTAACATTCTTCCAAGGAATTACTCAGGCCTCACATTCAATCAGGCTTCAGTGAACAGGTAGGGGACCCCTGCTTTAGGATGTCACTTCAAAAAAGAGGTTAATTTGTATCTTGATCTCATGTTTTGGAATTGCTTAGAAAAATCCAGGGAGCCATACATAGTAAAAAAGATAATAAATTGCTGTTCTCTCCTTTCATATTGACTTTTTTTTTTGGCGAGGCAATTGGGGTTAAGTGACTTGCCCAGGGTCACACAGCTAGTAAGTGTTAAGTGTCTGAGGCCAGATTTGAACTCAGGTCCTTCTGAATCCAGGGCCGGTGCTCTATCCACTGCACCACCTAGCTGCCCCCCTACATTGACTTTTTAAAACTTTGTGTTCTAAATTTTTCTTCCTTCCTCCCTCCCTCCTTCCCTCTTCAACCCTCCCTATGAATCAAGCAATTCAATATAAGTCATACATGTGCAGTTATGCACTTAAGTTATGACTTAAAGATAATAATTACTTTCCTCTCTTTCCCCTTAAGGTATCTCTTAAAGGTTTGACAGTCTAGTATTGTTTTCATAGGACAACATAGAACAATAATAACAACGTTGTAGCAGGTCTGAGTACCATGCTATAGATTCTTTATTTGGTTCTGTCAGCACTAGGGAGGCATTGAGATTTCCCAAGCAGGAGAGTGACTACATTGGTCCCTTGGCTTAGGCAGATTTAATTCAGCAGCAATGTAAAGGATGGATGGGGCTGGGGAGACACGGGAGTCAGAGAGACTAGTTAGCTGGGTAGCTATTGTAGTAGTTTGTGTAAGAGAGTATCAAGACCTGAATTAAAGTGGTGACAAGGGGAATAGAAAGAAATGGACAGATGAAAGAGACATTGTGGTGGTAGAATTCACAGCACTTGGCTGTTGATTGTATGTAGGCTATATGGGAGAGGGAGAACTCTGACAAACATTTTTAAGAGTTTGTTAATTATTTGCAGGGCGCAAAGATGAAAAATTATTCAGTCCTAATGCTAACAGGGCTGACATTCTTCTTCTCAAAAGGTTACAGCATGAACACAGTTGAATATAATGCAGGGTAGGCAAAAGAGAGAGCCTGACAAAATGCTCGAGGGAAGGTTGAGTAGGGTGATAATGCTTGAAGGGAGGAAGATGAGAGAATACTTCAGAGAGAGGTGACGTTTGAGGTGAGCCTTTCAGGAAGATAAGGAGGGAACACTTTCCAGGTACTATTTTTTTTTTTTTGGTGAATTTGTGAAGGCAATAAATGATATGCTAAAATGGGGAAACAACTAGTTGTTTGATGTTCATGAAGATAAGTAATGCAAAATGAACCTGGAAAGTTAAATTGTTGAAATGGATGCCCAGTTAGGTACTAGTAAGTAGCTATTAATGATTTTTTTTTATGTAATAAAGATGATATTTGGGAAATATTAATAAAACAGCATTATACAGGATGGATTGATTTCAGGGGGTAGGCTAGAGGCAAGGAGACCAATTAGAAGGCAGTTGCAATCATAGAAGTATGTGGTGACAAGGGTCTAGATGAGCCTGGAGGCACTGGGTATGGAGAGAAAGTACTAACTGCCCCTGTGTTACAAAGGGAGATTTGATGAAATGGTTCTTTGAAAGAGACTTTGAATTTATGCAGGGCCATGAGGTCAGCAAATCACCGAATTGCTGATGACTGAATATAACAGATTACTGTAATACATTGTGTTTGATGTGGTTTAAATTTTTTTTTAAGAGTTCCAATGTTTTAAAATGACAGGAACTTCAGAAAAGGAAGATTAGTTTTATTCTTTCCAAAAGTGATATGCCCTGGTTTTTCTCCAAAGAGCATAAAAAAATTTATGTTCTTTAGTCAGTGCCATCGTATTAATCCTACAACATAATCATAGTTGCAAAAGACAAGGTTAAAATGACAGTTTTTCATTGCTTGAGAGTATCACTGCAAAATAGTTTTAGATTGCTTTAAGTGTATTTCTTGAATTTTAGCACTAGGTGGTACTACTGACTAGCATCTGATGAGTCCCTCAACAGACCAGTCATTTCCCAGGAATAGCTTTTGAGGGCTTGCACTAAGTAAACCATCCCAACTTCACAAGAAAACTTAAACTAGAGTCTTGCTTTGAGTTGATTAGTTGGTGCTAAAGTTAAAAATAAAAGATATCTTTTGTTTTTATATCAGATTCATTCCTGAATGTTTCCCTTCCTGCCTCCGCCACTGAGTGAGCCATGCCTTATAACAAAGAATAAGAAAGGAGGAAAAAAAAAAGGAATCAGTAAAACCAGCCAACATAACAACTGGATTTCATTGTATATGTGGTATTCCACATGCATAGTTTCTTTCTTCCCTTCCCTTTCCCACATCTCCCCTCCCTAAACAGCAATTTTTTTTGTTGTTGTTCAGTCAGTTCGGTTGTGTCAGGCTTCATGACCCCGTTTGGGGTTTTCTTGGCAAAGATACTAGAGTGGTTTGTCATTTCCTTCTCCAGATCATTTTACAGATGAGGAAACTGAGGCAAACAGGATTAAGTGACTTGCCTAAGGTCACACAGTTAGTAAATGTCTGAAGCTGATTTTGAACTCAGGTCTTCCTGACTTCAGCTCTGGTGCTCTAGCCACTGTGCCACCTAGCTGCCAAACAGTGGGCTATTCCCCATATTTCTTGAAATAAAACATTCTTCTTCTAAAATTGATGGGTGGAAGGACAAAGGAAAACTGAATTCTGTCATTACTTTAACTGACCTGGGTAAAGCAGGAGATTATTTTTTTAGACCACTTATTACTAGGAGTGAGAAATTTTTTTTCTTCTCTCTTTTTTCTTTTCTTTTCTTTTTTCTTTCTTTTTTTTTGGTGAGGCAATTGGGGTTAAGTGACTTGCCCAGGGTCACACAGCTAGTAAGTGTTAAGTGTCTAAGGCCGGATTTGAACTCAGGTCCTCCTGAATCCAGGGCCAGTGCTCTATCCACTGTACCACCTAGCTGCCCCCTCTCTTTTCTCAAAATAATATTTTATGTTTCCCCAATTACATATTAAAACAATTTTTAGCATTATTTTTTTGATAAAAATTCTATCCCTTTCTTCCTCCCCTCATCATTCCCTGAGAAGATAAGCAATTAGATATAGTTTATACATGTGCAAAGATTTACAAATATTTCCATATCAGTCATTTTGTGGAAGAAAACTTAAACCAAAAAAAAAAAAGAAAGTGAAAAATAGTATTTTCTGTCTGTATTCAGATGCCGTAAGTTCTTCTCTGGAGGGGGATAGCATTTTCCATCATGAGTCCTTTGGGATTGTCCTAGATCATTGTATTGCTGAGAACAGCTAAGTCATTCACAGTTATTCATCATACCATATTGCTGTTACTGTGTACAATGTTCTCCTGGTTCTGCTCACTTGACTCTGTATTGTATCGGTTCATATAAGTCTTTCCAGGATTTTCTGAAATCATCCTTCTTATAGCACAATAGTGTTCCAGTACAATCATTTACCATAGTTTGTTCAGCCATTCCCCAATTGATAGGCATCCCCTCAATTTCCAATTCTTAGCTACCACAAAAATAAGTGCTATAAATATTTTTGTACAAATGGGTTCTTTTCCTTTTTTTTTTTTAATCTCTTTGGGATACAGACCTAGTAGTGGTATTGCTGGATCAAAGGGTATGCACAATTTTGTAGTCTTTTGGGCATAGTTCCAAATTGCTCTCCAGAATGATCTAACCAGTTGACAACTCCACCAGTGGGGTATTAGTGTCCCATCCCCTCCAACATTTATCATTTTCCTTCTCTGTTACATTAACCCATCTGATAAGTGTGAGGTGGTACCTCAAAGTTGTTTTAATGTTAATTTCTCTAATCAATAATGATTTAGAGCATTTTTTTCATATGACTATAGATAGTTTTTATTTCTTTGTCTGAAAACTGCCTATTCATATCCTTTGCCCATTTATCAATCGGGGAATGACTTGTGTTCTTATAAATTTGACTCCGTTCTCTATATATTTGAGAAATGAGGCCTTTATCAGGGATACTTGCCGTAAAGATTGTTTCCCAGTTTTCTACTTTCCTTCTAGTTTTGGTTACATTGGTTTTGTTTGGGCAAAACCTTTTCAATTTTATATAGTCAAAATTATCTGTTTCACATTTCATAAGGGAGTCAGAAATCTTAAACATTATTTAAAATAATGTAATTTTAGACCATTAGGAGGCAACCATGCACTTCGGTGCAGAGATGCTACAGTAAATAATTTAGATATTTTCAAGAAAGCCACTAAAGGGTTTTGAGAAGAGTGATATAACCTTCTCCAACTTGTTACTGTTGTCCTAGACTTTTAGATACTCTCACTTTGCTTGATTTTTGTGACTCTTCTGCCTTCTTAGCACAGTTCCTGGCACATAATAGGCATTTATGAAGGCTTGTTGACTTACTGGTTTTTCTATCTATTTGGCTGCTTTTGCTCAGCCTCTTTTGAGGAGTCATGATTTGTGTCCCACTTTGGTGTTTCTCTTGGAGATCTTACTAGCTTCCATGACTTCAATTATCACTTCTATCCAGATGATTCCCAAAACTATAAAGCTGGGACTCATTTCTCTCCTGAACTCCAGTAGTACCACCTCATCAGCTACCTGCTGGATAGTTCTACCTGGATATCCTACAGGTATCTCAAACTCAATAGGTGCCTCCTCCAGACTTTCCTGTTTCTCGCCTGAGAGTGTGACTACCCCTCCTGCTATCCAGGTTGGCAACATTGGAATGATATTTGGCTTTTTCACTCTCACTTACACCCATGCCCAATAAGGTGCCAAATCTTATTGGATCTGCCTCCACAATATCTCTCACATCTGCCCATTTCTCTGTTCTCACATGACCTCTGCCCTTTTAGGTCTTCCTCACTGCTCCCCTGGGCTATTACAGTGGCTTCCTAATTGGTCTCCCCGCTTCCAGTCTCTTCATTCTCTGTTCCATCCTCCATATAATTGTCAACCTAATCTTCCTAGGGTATAGATCTGACCCTGTCACTCCCCTGCTCAAGACTTCAGTGCCTCTCTACGCCTGATTTTCCAAAAAGGGGTGTGGGATGGGGGTGGGGGGGTTGGGGGGGCGGGGAGAGACAATGTGAATTGTAGGACATTAGACTTCACTTCTTGGGAAAATTCTAGAAAGATCATTAAAGAGATGATTAGAGAACATTAGCATAGATTATGCTAGACTAGCCTCATTTCCTTTTTTTATCAGGCTTACTAAATTAATAGATGAGGAAAATGCAGCAGGAATAGTTTAACTAGATTTCAACAAAGTATTTGATCCAGTATATTTTGGTGTTTTTGTAGAAAAGATGAAGAGATATGGGTTGGGTAAAATACAGTTAGATGGATTCAGAATTGGTTGATCATTAGACTCAAAGAATAATCTTTAACAGTTTTGACTTCATCCTGGAAGGGAAGAGGTCTCCAGTAGAGTGCCATAAGGGTTGTATTTCACCCTCTGCTCTTTTTTTTTTTTTTTTTTTTGGTGAGGCAATTGGGGTTAAGTGACTTGCCTAGGGTCACACAGCTAGTAAGTGTTAAGTGTCTGGGGTCGGATATGAACTCAGGTTCTCCTGACTCCAGGGCCAGTGCTCTATCCACTGCCTCACCTAGCTGCCCCTCCTTCTGCTCTTTTTACATTTTTATTTGTGTCTTCGATAATGGCTTTGATGGCATCTTTATCAGATACTGAGTTAAGACACAACTGGGAGAGAGATCTAATAATACTAATTGACAGTCAGGATACAAACAGATCTTTAAAAGCTAGAGTATGGTGCTGAATCTAATATGATGAAATTTAATCTAGGGCTAATTATAAAGTCTACACTTGGGTCCAAGAAATCAACTTCACAAATACAAAGTAGGGGGAAATGGTGATTGCAATATGTCTGAAGGACAATCTGGGAGTCTTAGTGAATTTTCAAGCTCAGCATGTGTCAGTATAGTGCTTTGCTCATAGTGTATGCTTAATAGGTGCTTTTTCATTCAATAATGTGATCTTGCAGACAGGAAAGCTGTTGGGATGTTGGGTATCATTAAAAGAGACATTACCTACAGGAATTAAAAGGCAGTAATCTAGTTGTTTTCTGTCCTTGACAGATCATATCTAGAGGATTGTATTCAGTTTGGATCGACTCAATTAGGAAGGATATTGATAAGCTGTAGACCAGAGTCAGACTCTGACTATCAGATTAAAATGTAATTGAGAAATGTTTAACAAAATGAATAAAAATACAATACAACATAGATAATGTTAATTTGTGGTTTTCTAAGGTGAGGATCTGATTCTATTTTCCTTTGACACCCCTGCTGTAAATCATCAAGGAGAGGGCACTTTGAATGGTAATGAGCCTTGAAGAAACCCTGGGTGGGTTAGCCCAGGAGAAGCAGAGATTTGGGGAGTGATAGCTGGCTCAAAGTATTTGGAGGGTTGTCTCATGAGAAAGAGATCAGCCTTATCCTAGGCCCCTGAAAGCAGAACTAGGAGCAATGAATGTAAGTTCTAAAGAGGCAAAAGTAGATATCATTGTTGGGAAAATTTCCTAATAGACTAATTCACAAATAGAATGAGATTCCTGGAGAAGCAGTAGACTCTCTCATTAGAGTTCTTTTTAGCAAAAGTTGATGCCGTGTATGTGGTGGAGGATTCTTTTTTGAGTTTGGGTTAGACGAATTGATCCCTGAGCTCCTTTCCAGTTTGCGAGTTGTGATTCTTTGACTGTGTAAAAGATGTAACCAAAGAGATCCCTTTATCTAGCCATCTAATTACTGATATCAAACGGGGCATAAAGCAGTGTGCTCACAAAAGACCTTTTTCGTTATCAATGGAGGGCATCTGCCACAGAGTACAAATGGAAGCATTTCCTATAAATGGTGGTCTTCCCGATGTCTTTACTTTGGGATAGCATTGTTCTGATTGCATCAGAGCCCCAGATATGGTAGAACCTCCTAAAATGGATCCAAGGTCAGTCAAAGAAACCTTTAGTCCAGTCATGTACTTGGGAAAAACAAAACAGATGAATTATGCCCAATGGTCAGACTGTGATATTCAAGTACATGGACAGCCTATAGAGCTGATCCTTCAGTAGATATGATGGATATGGTATGTGTGTATCTTGAACAGATTGTGGGTGGAGAATAAACTGGCATCAGCATTGAATAGAACATTGCATAGTACTCTTAATGACCTGAAGCTCTTCCTTGAAGCCAAGACCTGTCTTTTTAATACTAACATTCCAGTGATAGTGTGTGACTGTAAATTGTAGAAACCATAGTCTCTGAAGAATCAAAAGTGTAGCATACCCATAGGGAAATAAAGTTATGGTGGACATAAATAATACGGCAACATATTGCCAGTGAGGTTGGCCAATAGAAGTGGTGTCAAAGGTGTGTGACAATTGTATGACCAGAAAAGGAGGTGGGTGGGTCGTGTAGCAAGAATGAAGGATGTAGGTGACTCAGTGGATAAAGTACTGGCCTTGGATTCGGGAGGACCTGAGTTCAAATTCAGCCTCAGACACTTGACACTAGCTGTGTGACCCTGGGCAAGTCACTTAACCCTCATTGCCCTGCAAAAAAAAAAAATAAGAATGAAGGATGGGGCAGCTAGGTGGTACAGTGGATAGAGCACTGGCCCTGGAGTCAGGAGGACCTGAGTTCAAATCCGGCCTCAGACACTTGCAGCACTGCCGTGGAAGAGGTAGGATGCTACCTGGAGAAGATGGAGTGTGTAGTGAAAGGTTGTCAGGGTTGGAGGAAAGTGGGGTGTGTTTGTAGGCAGCATGGAAGGAATCTGTAGATAGAGATTAAAGCTACGTGAGGGGAAGTGGATGATTTGGGGGCAATCTACTGGAGAAAACAGGAGAAGATGGGGTCAAGAATACATGAAGAGATGGGGCCGCTAGGTGGCGCAGTGGATACAGCACTGGCCCTGGAGTCAGCAGGACCTGAGTTCAAATCCGGCCTCAGACACTTGACACTTACTAGCTGTGTGACCCTGGGCAAGTCACTTAACCTCAATTGCCTCACCAAAAAAAAAAATTGTATATGAAGAATACATGAAGAGGAGTTAACTTTGGTAAGGGAATGGCCACCTCTTTTTCAGAGGCTTGATTAAAGTGGTTGATAATGGGGGGTAATGTCAAGGAGTTGTGACAGGCAGAGAAAGGCAAGAGAGGCAGCTCACTGGGAGTAGCATCTGTTTGTTTTTTTTTAGTAAAGTATTAAGCTGAGGCCCTTAGTTTAAGCGGGGGAAGGGAGCGGTGCGGTGTGAGGGAGCTTTTTGGAGGAGTAAAAGAATCACCTTGCTTCAGAGAAGGCCCAATAGAGACTGGTTAAGTTTATAGTGGACCCAGCCAACACTGCTGTTTGGCATCTTCTCCTTTAGCTTATAAATAGGATCCACAGATATAGTGCATGATGGGAGTAAGCAATCCAGAGTTAGGGGGTTGGTGGGACTTGGTCCTGGAATGACAGGATAAAAGGTCAAGACATTTGAGAGTAGAACGTAGGCATAGATTTGAAATGTTTTAAGTACAGGATTGAGATTGGGACAGAGGGGACTGAAGTCAGAATCACTACTGGCCTGGGAAAGTACTGGAGGTCCCAGTGAGAATGAAAAATAGGCAGAAAGAGAGGACGTCCAGGAAATCACAGACACACTGAAGTCCCTACGCAGTGCGGGCAGGGGTGTGATGAGCAGAACTGGCATGAAACCGCCTCGAGTTCTTCACTCTTTCTTGGAATTCTTTATTTCACTTGCATTTTTTTATTCAATGATAATTTTCTATAGCTTTTGATTGACTTTATTTTGCATAAAGTAGTTATAATCAAGACTAAAACGATTTAACTCTGGCATACTTTTTCCTGAATGCAAATAATTTGACTCCCTGGGTGTTGAACATATTAAATAAAAGCTCTTATTCAGCTGTGATTCAAGTCTTTGTGGCTGCCTTTCAAGTAAGACAAAAAATGGATCCATTTTGAGGACAGCTCAAATCAATGCTCAGTGAAATTTTAAGGGAACAAAAGGAATGTGTACATCCTCTGGTGATGCAGCAGTGTTGTGCCCTTAATGCTGTGCTATCTAGCATCTATACTGAGCGTTATGGAGCACCAACAAGACATTTGCCTTAACAAAGCTTTCGGGCTTGGTTATAGAAAACAGACTTAACCCTTGTGATTGGGCTTTCATGACTCTGCTTTGTGTTTTATGTTCTGTCAGATTGTTCTATCGATGTAGTCGAAGCAAGGCAGAGAAGAAACATTGGTGTGGAAGCGTTCCCTGGAAGGTAGGAGCGGCTCATCTTGACTTAAGCCAGTGGCTCCCTGGGTTAAACCGTACATCCATGTAACCCACTGGGCCCTTACCATTTGTGGCGATTCACTTATCCCTGGTTTGTCTATCACACTCCCTGCTGGCTGTTCTAGACCCCTTTTTCTTTCAAGCTTCTGAGTCTGCCCAAGTCCCTTCACTCTCAGCAGATGACCTCAGCTCCTACTTTACTGAGAAGATTCAAGCCGAGTAGCTTGAGCTTCCTCAGCTTTCCTAGTTTGTACCTCAGAACCTCTCTGAGCCCTCACTCACTCTCCTTTGTTCCAGTCTCAGGAGATTCAGTGACTTTCTTTTTGCCAAATCCAACTCTTCATCTTGGGCACTTGTTCCCATCCAGGCTGTCATCCTTTGGAAGTTTCCCCATTGATGATTTACATTTATGTTTGCACTTTTATTGTTTCTCTCCATCTTCTCTCTGCTTCCTCTCTTCTTCTCTCTCCCCTGCTTCCTCTGTCTCTCTTCTCTTCTTTCTTCCCCCTTTCTCTCCCAATCACTGTTCCCCTCCTCTGTTTCTTTCTTCCCTTCTTTCTCCTATCATTCCTTCTCTCTCATTATCTCTTCCTCTCTATCCCCTTCTCTGTCCCCCTCTGAGCTATCCCCCTGTTCCTCTTGTCTCCCTAGTCACCCTTTAACCATGTATTTCCCTTAAGTCCCTCCCCTCTTTCTCCTTCATTCTCCTCTTCTTCCCTTCTCTCTCCCTTTCATACTCTCCCCTCTCTTACTCTTCATGTCCCCTTGTCTCTTTCCCCATTAGCTTTCTATAAAAATGTACATGTTTTATCCTTAAAAAAATCAAACTCCCTAAACCCCCTAACTTTCCTTTGGGCCCACCATTCCCTCAGGTTCTTATCCTAGTTCTCTTTTTCCTGTCATGGCTAATTCCTAGGCCATTCATGCCACCCTTTTATAGTCTGTCAGTGACTTCTCAAATTGCTAAATCCAATGCAATGGCCTTTTCCAAGTCTTCGTCTTTATAAAAAAAACAACAACCAACTCTCTGACACTGTTGATCCTTCCTTTTTCTTATCTATTCTTCTATCTCTTGCCATTTGTGACACTGTCCTCTCTTAATTCTCCTTCCTGAGTAACTCCTCAGTCTTTACTTCCTCATCACTCATCTGCTACTCCCCTTAGCCTGGGTATCCCCAAGCCTCTGTTCGGGTCACTTTGTCTTCTCATTGTACACACTTTACCCAAGAGATCTCATCTGCTCCTATGGTTCCATATGTCAGTATAATAATGGTGATGATGATATCATAATAATGATAATGATCGCAAGCATTTATATCATGCTTTAAGGTTTGCAAATGTTACCTCATTAACTCATTACAACAACCCCAGGAGGTAAGTGCTGTTATTCTCCCCACTCACAGATGAAGCACCTGAAACAGAAAGAAGGTAAATGACTTGCTTATGGTCACATAGCTAGTACCTGATACAAGATTCGAACTCAGGCCTTCCTGACTCCAGATCTGGCCCTATTCATATGTGTACATACACATACACATACACAGCATCTAGGTGGGAAATGGATAGAGTGCCTGGCCTGGTGTTAAAAAGACTCCTCTTCCTAAGTTCAAGTCTGGCCTCAGACACTTATTAGCTGTGTGACCCTGGGCAAATCACTTAACCCTGTTTCCCTCAGTTTTCTCATCTATAAAATAAACTGGAGAAGGAAATGACAAACCACTCCAGTATGTTTGCCAAGAAAACCCTAAATGGGGTCATGGAGAGTCAGACACAACTGAAAAATGACTGAACAACAAATACATACACACACACACACACACACACACACACACACACACACACGTATCTCCCTAATCTTTGTCTGAATTCTGTCCCGTATCTCCAATTGGTTGCTCTGCCATTAGCTCAGTGAGATTTTCCAAAATTGAACTCGTCATGTTTTCCTTTAAAACATACTCCTCAAGGGCAGCTAGGTGGCGTAGTGGATAAAGCGCCGGTCCTGAATTCAGGAGGACCTGAGTTCAAATCCTACCTCAGATACTTGACACTTACTAGCTATGTGACCCTGGGCAAGATACTTAACCCTCATTGCCCCACAAAAACAAAAACAAAACATGCCTTTCCTCCAAATTTCCCTGTTTATGTTGAGGGCACAACTGGTCGCATAATCTCATGGTCATCCTTGATTTCTTCCTTTCTTTTCCTCTCCATAGCCAGTCATTTTGCCAGTTAATCAATTTTACTGCCATCATTTTTCAGACATCTCCCTTTTCTTTATTCTCATTGCCACCACCCTAGGTCAGGCCCTCATTACCTCTTGCTTGGATAATTGGCCTCCCTTGTGTAGTCCAGCCTTCACAGAGCTGCTTCAATCTTCCTAAAGTACTCACCTGGCCTGGGTGCTGTTTTGTTTTGAACAAAACCCATCAAGAACCTTCAGTGGCTTCCCATTTCCTCAAGAATAAAAACTCCTTAGCTTGATTTTTTTTAAGGCCCTCCACAGTCTGGCTCTGACTTACCTTTCTATCCTCGTTACTTCTCTATCCCCCTTGAGGATAGATGCTGCTGCCTTTTTGTCTCTGTGACATCTAGTACTATGCTTTGCACATTACCAGTGCTTCGTATGGATTTATGGGACTCAATTATTTAAATGCAACCTAAAGAAATGGTGAAGTTGCAAAAGGCCAATGCCAGCTAGAAGTAGCAATGACTGCTATCCAGAAGTGCAGTCGACCCCTTCTCGGATTTGTGGAGATTTTTGTTCACGTATTGGTTACACACGGGGGGCTGCTCGGGTCTTCCACCTTTGACCTGTTACATCTTATCCCATTAGGAATTGATCTACTCTGATCATGATGTACCCACTGACTCTTACAGGGCGGTCTGTAGATCTTGGCAATTATAATCAGAATGAGGACTTCTTGGGATTTTTTTGTTGTTTTGTTTTGTTTTGTTTTTTACCAATTCAGTACAGCTTTTATATCCCGAAAGTTGTCAACATCATCTTTATTTGGAGAAAATGTATATTTGTTCAGACTAATCATAGGTCTTTTTAGGTACTGATTACTCATCGTCATCACCCCTGACATTCATTTGCTAATTTAGGTTTTACAGGGTGCTTTATGTACATTAGTTTATTTGAATTTAACAATCCTTTGAGGTGGTTACAATAGATGTTCACCATTTTACAGATGAAGAAACTGAGGCTCAAAGGAGCTAAGTGATTTGCTTATAGTCACACAAATTCTAAATGGAGGTTAGATTGGAACTCAGGTCGTCCTGACACAAATCCTGTCTTCTGTCTGCTATGCCACACTGCAAGATGAAAATAAATGCCTCCTGAAAATCCCCATTTAATGACATTATGTAGGTATGGGAAATGTTTCCATTTCAGAGAGCTTCTGAAATTCGAATAATGCTCGCGTCTCTAGATAATCAGAGATATATCTATTATTAGATATTTTCCCGTGACACCTTTTTAAGGTGAAAATTTTCTCTCATTCTACAGATGAGGAAACTGAAACCCCCCAAAGTTGGATGATTTGCCTATACTAAGACAGTAAGCCAAGATTTGAATCTGAGTCTCTTGATTTTAAGTTCAGACTTTTTTTCCACTATAATATGCTATCTCCCAGAGTGCATTTGTATCATTAAGATTGCTGACAATATTCTGCCTAGCAAAAAGAAAGATAGGCACTAGACAACATTATGATGGCAAGAGAAAGTATTTACTATTTGGCATTTTGATGATAGCTTTTTCAGCTTTTGATTCTGCAGAACATCCTGTAGAGGTTGGTTGATATTTTTTGAGACCAAGGCCTAAATTAGGACATCATGAGGAGTCTTGTAGCAGATTATAAGTGGATCTGTAAATGAGTCTCCTAAATTTTGGTTCTTTCTAGGAGAAGGGAAACCTGGAAAGACTAAAGGAAGTTAAAAACATAAGGTTATGCTTTCTATTCCTTCCATTTCTTCTGAGACACATTTTACACGTGTACATCATTATAACTGTGTATTAGAATCTTTATTCTTTGATCGCCTCTTTCAGGAACCCATTGCTAATGAGCACTTAAGCAGTAAAGCCCAGGATACATGTGATTGGCTCCAGCATTCCAGCCAGCCAAGAAATCCTTTTAAAATTTTAGATAAGAACCAAGAACCATCCCTCTGGAAACAACTAAACAGAGGTGAAAATGAGGAAAAGAGAGCTGAAAAGAAGCAGAAGGAAAAGAAAGATCAACTTTTGCCACAAAACAAGGAGCAGAAGTCTGTGCCAGAGTCCAGTGTGAAAGAGAAACTTCCTCTGGATGTGGGAATAAGAAAATCTCAGGCACCAGAGAAGGGAACAGTGCTTCAAAATAAAGTAAAAGATCACACAGTTTCACACCCAAAAAGCTTTTCTCAGGTTAAACCAGACCTTCCTTGTCAGGAAGACCCAAGGAAACAGTCTGTTCCTCTTAAAGAGAAGAAACCGAAAGATGCAAGTTCCTTTGTCTCAAGTGAATCAGCACCTCAAGGGGAGAGTGAAACCAAGCATAAGCCTCTAGGTAATGTCAGTCTGGACACTGTAAACAAGGCCCAAAGAGAGCTGCCTAAGAACTCCGAGGCCAAAGAAACAAAGGTCAAGGCCGATCCTGGTCCACAGACAAAACCGAAGAGTCAAAGCCTGGTGCAGCTAGAGATTCCTAGAGTAGCCCCTCCGAGAGAGGCCAGTGGACAGTTAGTATCAGCAGCAGCTCCAGGAGAAAGGAAGGGCATCTGTGAAAGCAGTGAAGGTGTTGTTTCCTCCAAACCGGAAAACTCCCTACAGGTTCAGGTGCCTGAGGATTCAACACAGAAAAAGAATCTTAAAGCACCTGAGACGAGTGAGCCGAGATCAATCCCAGGATTCACAAAGACGCTGAAGAAGGTGGAGCCTTTAGACCCGATGAGCCAACATTTGCATCTCACAGCACAACTTAAGCAAAAAAAGGTGACCGTGGCCACTGTCTTGTTTGTTTGTGTGTGGTGAGAGTGACTTTAGTCCATAAATGTGGGTAATTTAGAGGTAATGCTTTCTGGAGAGTGGCTCTTAGAAACATTTGTGCTTAGCATATTTTTATATACTTAACCTAGATACCCCCTGTTGGCTGGGTTAGAGAGAATTTTAGAGTGAGCACTTCAGATAATACTGTAGTGGAAATGAGAACCCAGAACATGCTTTCTAGGAAGCATCCAGCAAGAAAAAATGAGCTGGTTTCAGTCAGTCTTTGTTATGGGCAGACATTGCTCCAGAAGTAATGCTTAAAAGCTTTAAGGATAACATAAGAAAGGAAAAGGGATAGTCAAGGGCATTTCCCATACCCCCTCTGTTCCCTTTCTGGAGTGGGGAAAACGTTAGGGGGAACACCCTCCAGAGCACAGTGTAGCAGCCGAGCTTCAAGGTGCTCAGTATTTTGCTGTGTTTTTGTTTATAATTCTCTCTCATTGCCTGCTGAGAAGACAAGGACATGAGTCTAACCAAATCTGCTTTTCAGAGTACACTGGCAACAGTGAACATCCAGGCCCTTCCAGACAAGGGCGAGAGGCTCCTCAAGCAAGTTCAGGATTTGGAGGCTGCCCTCAGCGCTCTCTCCCTGGCCACAGTGACAAGTACAGACCAAGGTACGGTGAGTTATGCCCTGGTTAACTGTCTGGTTGTAGTTCAGAAAAGCCACATCAGGCCCGCCACACAGGCAAGCACAGGTGGACTCACTTGCCATTCTCCTCGTTTGGTCCTCCTGCTTTTGCCCGTGAGAGTTTTCTTTCAAAGCACATCCTAGTTTTGGAATGAATACTCTGTGCCCAGGGGAAGTTCTCTCATTTCCATCATTTAAGCAATTTTGGGAATCCCCCTTTCTGTCCAGGAAGCTTTCCCTCTCACTAATTAGAATGTAGAAGGTAGTCGCACCTAACTCCCGTGATTCTCACATCATTGATTGGCCTCTTTATTTTTCTAAACTTTTGATGGTTTTCTACTTTTCAAACAGGGAGTAATAAGGAAAGAGGTGCTTATGACCATCTGCCATGCAACCCATTCCCTAAATCCACTGCAGAAGCGCCTTGCGCAGTGCCACCTAAACCACTGCATTGTCAAGATCCTCACCCACCTGGTTCTTTGGGATTGCATGCTGGGGGTTCCAGCAAGTACTATGGAGGTAAGATCAGTTTTCATTGTGAATTTTTTGTTTTGTTTTGTTTTGTTTTTTGTGTGTGAGGCATTTGGGGTTAAGTGATTTGCCCAGGGTCACACAGCTAGTATTACGTGTCTGAGGCTGGATTTGAACTCAGGTCCTCCTGACTCCAGGGCCGGTGCTCTATCCACTGCGCCACCTAGCTGCCCCCATCGTGAATTCTTAACCGTCACAAATATTACAGATAACAGAATGGTGCTAGCTTTTGAATGACCTTGTCTTCATGTGAAAGCAAAAGCTATTTTTGAACTCTTAATGAAGATCATGGTACTCTGGGAAGTTTAACTCACCATTTAGACCTAATCCAGTTCTTCTTCACGTCCTTATGAGGTAGATAAACGAATTTTTAAGCGTTGAAGCATTTTGTGCTTGTAGTTTTCTTCTCACCAATTTTATATGTGGGTGGATGCACGCGTACCTTCTCTTGTGGTTAATGTGCTTAGAGGTATAAAAGAACTAGAATTACACTTAAAAAAAACTTTGTTGTAGGATCATAAATTTATTTATCTTTAGAGTTGTATTGATGCCTTTTGTTTTCACACAAGTCATTTCCTACTACCGTATTTTCCCCTGACCTTACTGAATGCTGTCCCTAGTAACAAAGGAAAACAGGTTAGCAAAACTAATCAACAAAAGGTTCTTGTCTGTCGTCGTATGCAATGTTCCACACCCATGTTGTTGTTCAGTCATTTTCAGTCCTGTAAGATTCTCCTTGACCCCATTTGGGGTTTTCTTGGCCGAGATCCTAGAGTGGTTTTCCTTTCCTTCTCCAGGTCATTTTATAGATGAGGAAACGGAGGCCAAGAGGGTGAAGTGACTTGCCCAGGGTCACACAGCTAGGAAGTGTCTGAGGCTAGACATGAATTTAGGAAGATGAATCTTCCTGACTCCAGGCCCAACGCTCCATGCACTATGGTACCACCTAGCTGCCCTCTACACCCATAGTCTCCTCCCTTTCCAGGCTTTGAGTGCAGGTTTCTGCTTCCAAAACGAACACTTATTTCACTATACTGAACTGCCTCTCACATGTTTCAACTATTGTGGCATTTTAACAGGAAAAATGAATAGCCTCTGTCCAGCCAGGTTATGTAAAATCAGATTTATAACACTTTTCCTAGGCAATGTCCATTTGTACGGGGGCCGGATGACCCAAGATCGCCTTCAGGCTGTATGGAAAGTTACAAGTGAAGCCATTGACCAACTCCACAAGTCTCTTGAATCATGTCCTGGCAAGGCGTCTGTAGCAGAAGATCCAGAGGGGTTGAAGGTAAACCGAATAAGGAAAAAAAAAAGCAGCTCAGTCAAACTAACCAACACATCAAAAAATTCTCACTGTCTGTGCATTGTTCCGTACTCCTTGTCCCCCACCACCGCAAAGAAGAGGGTGGAGAGGTTTCTGGTCATTCTACTTTCACTCTCATTGATTTTGATGTCTTCATTTCCATTGCTGTTGTGTCTGTTGTTTCCCTGGTCCTGCTTACTTGACTTTGATCAGTTCACAAGTCTTCTCATGTTTCTCTGGTCATCATCTTTGGTATTCCTTCATGTACCACAGCTTGTTTAGCCATTCTCCAGTTGATAGCTGTCTACTTTGTTTCCAGTTCTTTACTGCTTTTAAAAGTACTGGGACAGCTAGGTGGTGTAGTGGATAGAGCACCGGCCCTGGAGTCAGGAGGACCTGAGTTCAAATGTAGCCTCAGGCACTTAACACTTACTGGCTGTGTGACCCTGGGCAAGTCACTTAACCCCAATAGCCTCACCAAAAAAAAAAAAAAAGTACTGCTATTTAGGCGTGGGGCTTTTTTCCCCCCATCATTGACCTGTTCAGAACATATGGGGTCAAATGATAGACATTTTAGTCTCTTTCTTGGCATAATTCCAAATTGCATTCTAGAATGATTGGGCCAATTCACAGCTCTACTAAATAGTACATTAATGTACCTGTCTTTTTACAACCCCTCCAATATTCAGTGAGTCAATGGATAAATATTTATTAGTGCTTGCTATGTGCCAGGCACTGTGCTAAGTGCTACAGATACAAAAAGCGAAAGACAATCCCTGCCCTCAAGTAGCTTACACACTCATCTGTTCCCATTTTCTAAAATCCTTGCCAATTTTGGGGCATTAGGTGAAACCTCAAAGTTGAACCCCTTTATATTATAGAGATTGTTGTGGTCCAGGTGACAAATTCTGTTATATATGAACAACTTGTCTGAAATAGCCTAGCATGGTGAACTGATTCTAATATATCATTTCTATCTCTGGATGCTTTAGTAACTTCTCTGCTGACATCCTTCCTATTATGTTTAGTAATGAAATAGTCCAGTTTATCACTAAACATTTATTAAGTTCATACCATCCATAACCAATCAGCCAGCAAATTTATCAAACACCTACCAAGTGCACTAGAGATACAAAAAGAAACAAAAGATAGTCCCTGCCCTCAAGAAGTTTGTAATCTAATGGGGGAGATAACAAGCAAACAAAAACATAGACAAATTATATACAGGATAAATAGGAAGTAATTGATAGAGGGAAGGCAATAGAATTAAGAGGAGTTGGAAAAGCGGATTTTAGTGGGAATTAAAGGAAGCCAGGAAGATCAGTAGTTGGAGCAGAAGAGGGAGAAGGTATATTTGAGAAATATTTCAAAGGTGAAATGGACAGACCTTAGCAACAGATTGGATATAGAGGGTGAGAGAGAGTGTAGAGTCCAGGATGATTCCTAGGTTGAGCCTGCAGGGCTCTGGGACAGTGCTGTCCTCTGTAGCAATAGGAAAGGGAGGAGGGGGAGGGCTTAGGGGAAAGATAATGCGTTCCATAATAACATTTTATTAGCTACTTTGGGGATGAGGAAGAAGATGAACAGTGTCCCTACCACTTACGAGGCAAGAGAAGGCCAGGCAAGCGGGCAGGAGTCCCAGAGAACTTGCCCCCTTGTAGGTGTGAATTTATCCTGACCTGAAAGTGGCTCTTTCAGTTTAAGTCTTAAATAAGTTCAGAGGAAAAAATCGTTGTCTGTTAAGGTAAGTCAGGAAAAGATTCCACTATTTGATAAATCTGATTGTAAGAAAGGTTTTCCTTAACATTGAGCCTAGACCTTTCCAGCAGTTTCCAACTTGGGTTCCTATTTCATAGGACCATAGATTTAACATTGGAACAGACCTCACTCACTAAATTATCCTCCTCAAAGTCCAGTGAGGTAACTTGCCCGTGCTCAAAGAAGTAGCTGAAAACATCTGATCCTTCTTCCACATGGCTTCTTTTCAGATGCTTAAAGACAGTGGTCCTTCCCCTCCCCACCTCCCAGTCTTTTCTGGGCCTCAGTTTCTTCACCATTAAGAGGTTAAACTAAATGACCTTTAAGGTATTTTCCCATTCTAAATTCATGATTCTATCCTGTGATAGTCTGTATCTGGTGACTTGAATGCATCCAGGGCAGCTAAGTGCTCTTTTAATACCTTCCTACAAATCTTGACTATTGGCAGCCCTGATGGACAGAACTAACAAGCGGCTCTACAAAGGCAAGCCAGCCAGCTTCCGGACGCTGAAGACCACCTGACTTGTTTTCACCAGGCTTCTCGTCATGGTGGGCCTTCCCTACAGTGTAATTTGGCTAGGCTCATGTAGGCGTGTGGGTTTCCAGTGTGAGGTCAGCGTGCACAGGCTCTCCCTGGGGTTTCTAATTTTAGCCAAAGATGGAGTCATAGAAACCCCAAATCACGATTAATTCCTTACACTATCAATACCCTATTAACCAGTTTTGTTTTATCTTTTCCAGTCTAAATGTCATTGTGTTTGGCAAAGAAAATAGAAGCAAGAGTTGAATAATTGATCTGCTGTCTTTCCATTGCCCCATCCACATTGAGCAGCAGTCTTACCCTTTCTTTGATCCTTCTCTTTTACCCATTACAACTAAAAACAAACAGCAAACAACAAAATGACATCTTTAGTGCCTGAGGCATTCTTTATCTGCCTCAGATCATTCCGGTTTAGTGTTCCTCACATGACTTTAATGGTACTGCTTCATGCTTTTGTATTCATCCTGTCTTATCTGTCCTTACCTCCTTCTTCTGTACATTATCCTCTCAAAATCTAAAATGATTGAGTTCACCTGTGTATTCACATTGGCCTCTTTAGACAAGTTACCCTTTTCATTGAAATCATTTCTCCATGTCATCAGGATTTTATTATTGTTTCTCATCTCCCTTGGTCCAGCTTTCCTTTTAGTCCATGGGATCCTATCTGTTGTGTCTCTGAACCCTTTGAAGTGCACTCTCCTCTAATTAGGTGGGTAGCTTGCCTGTGCTCTTATCATAAATTCTAAGAGTTGAATGGCCACTTCCCTCTGAGGTTCCCTATCATTTCTATTTCAACAAGCAGTATGAACACGAGAGATAAATTTGCAGTGGTGTACATAGAATATTCTCTGTCTTTCTGCCATAACTAAGTAGGTGCTATTGATGCTCACAATGCAGCTGGGTTTCCAGCCTAGAGCAGAAATAAAGGGGTTCAAGAAATGCTTTTTCACTCTTCAGGTTATGAGGTGGAATGAAATGCCCATTTAAAAATGGAAGAAATTATTTTAATAAGGATTTAAAGAGGCAGAGTAGAATTTTTATCTTTGTCAAGAAATTAGAAGGAGGAAGAACGTAATGCAGGAGAAAGGGAAGATGGAAGGACAATGGGACACGGGTTGGTTTCAAACTGATGTTTCTTTTGTAAATGAAGAGCATGTAATAAAGAAGCAAAGTGTTAGATTCTGAGTAACCACAGCTAAGCACAGCATGACTGGCCGAGTTATACTTTACACTTGATTTCTCTTCTCAGGTCCCTTTGCTTCTGCATCAAAAGCAAGCATTGGCATGGTTGTTATGGAGAGAGAATCAGAAACCTCATGGAGGAATTCTAGGTAAATGGAGAACTATTGGCCTTTGTGAGTACATGTAGCCTGAAGACAGAATATCTGCAGAGATGGTATGATAAGGGGAAGGAAGTGGCAAACAGTTTCAATGCAGAGTTATAGCCAATCTTGTGAACCTAATAGGAGTTTTGTGGATTTTTGTTTATTTGTTTTGAAGGTGGTTGTCCCTAGCTCTCCTTTTTTCCCCCTAGTCTTGCCATTCTGCTACAGGCATTTATTTATTTATCAAAATTTTAAAAATTTGCAAATTTAAAATATCCATGGGTGTTTTCTGGCATACATGTTCTGGGTCAGTTTATTTTAGTTACTAAGTTCTTTTTTTAAAAATTATTTGGCTTACAGTGTTGTTGTTTTTAACATCTTTTTTTTTAAAGTTTTGAGATCTAAATTCTGTCCTTTACTCTCTTTCCCTACCCCTTCACAGAGATGGTAAGCAATCTGATCTAGGTTATCCATGTGCAGTCATGTAAAACATTTCTGTATTAGTCTCCATTTTCTTTTTCTAAAATTCCTTTAAAATTCACTCTACTCCCAACTTGCTTTTTTTTGTCCTCCCCTTAATTCATCCTTTTCCCAGTTAAGTTCCTAAGCTTACTTCTATAAGCTGCCATTTCTTCTCAAACAGTGTAATGCTAGTTATTAATCACAAGAATCTCTACAATTTAATTATTTTCTAGTTGCTTTGGTTCTGATGAGACTAAATTCATTCCTAAATCCAGTGATTAGTAGGGGCAATCTTTTATTCCTAGAATAAAATTCCTAAAATGGGCAGAAGATAAGTCTCCATATCTTATAATGTAATTAACTGCCATTAGAACTACTTCTCTTTTGGTAGCTAGTTTTTTAAATGGAAGGCATGTCATTTGGTCTTAGTTTTTCCATTTTGTAAAACTTAAGAGTACTTTACCATCCCTTCTAGGAATGGAATTCAATTTAGTGATCAAGGAAAAGCACTTGGAGGGTGCTTAGATGATGTAAGGTTAGCTAACATTTGTGTGTGAACTTTTTCAAGTGCACCATTTCTGGGAACTTTGGAAGTTCTGAGTCAAGTAGTAAAGAATCCAGATACCTGTCAATGGGGAGAAAACCTGGGTCTCCTTTCAGCCCAAGAGCTTTAGGGGAAGAAGCCCTGTGAAGGGAAAGGGAAGCAAAGAAAGTACACACGGCTTTGAAGGAAGGCTAATCCTTTACCCCGAATAACTAGCTCTCTCTTGTGTTCTTCTTTTTCAGCGGATGACATGGGCTTAGGCAAGACCCTGACCATGATCGCACTCATTTTAGCCCAGAAGAATCAGGAGCAGAAGAAAAATAAAGACCAAAAGCTGGTTTTATGTCTCTCCAGAGATGGTAGGGGGGGTTTCCTCTGGGCTGAGAGAAGGAGGCTTCACATTAGAGCAGCCCAAACACCCCAGGTTCTATCTAGCCCATCTAGGGAGGAACCAGCTAATTTCTCAGGCGTCATTTTAAATAAAAACCCAGAGTGTCTACAGACCTCACTAAAATCAGCAAATTTTCTATCTAGAAAATATTTTTGAATTGATTTTTGTTTAAGAAAAAATCCATCTTTCTTTCCTTTCCTCCATTGAAAAGGGAAGAAAAACAAAACTTTTATAACAAATATTCATAGTCATGACAAACAAATTCCTGTATTGGCCATATTAAAAAAAAATATGGCTTAATATGCACCTTGACTCCGTTAGCTCTCTGTCAGGAGCTGGGTGCATGTTTCACCTTGAATCATCTGGAATTGTGTGTGATCATTGGGTTGATTCTTAGGCCTTTCATACTTAAGTTTTCACAATGTAATTATTATGTAAGTTGTTTTCCTGGTGGCACAGTGAATAGGATGAGTTAAGATCAGCCTTAGACACTTACCAGCTGTGCGACCTTGGGAAGTCATTTAGCCTCTGCCTCAGTTTCCTTATCTGTAAAATGAGGATAATAATAACATCTACCTCCCTGAGTATTGTGAAGATCTTAGCTCAGTGACTGGCACCTAGTAGGTACTTAATAAATACTTGTTGCCTTCCCTTCCCCCTCTCATTTCACTCGGCATCAGTTCATACAAGGTATCCCAGATTTCTCTGAAGCCTTCCCTTCGATCGTTTCTCATAGCACAATAGTATCCTGATACATTCAGATGCCATGATTTGTTAGCCATTCCCCAATTGATGGACATGCCCATAAGTGCTAGTTCTTTGCCACCACAAAAAGAACTACTATAAATGTGTTTGTACATATATGTCATCTTGTGGGAGGATCTCCAGTGGGATTTCCCAGAGATCACGTTGGGCCATGTGTTATTTAAGGTAGTGATCATAGATAGCAAGTTGAAAGTGACATAAAATTAGGAGGGATAGCTAGCACCTTAGATGGCCAAGTCAGGATTTTAAATGATCTTTATTTAGAATCACAGAATACGAGAGTTGCAAGGGATGTCATTGCCCATCTAGCCTGACTCTTGTGCCAAAGGAATTCTCACTACAACATACACAACAAAAACTCATCTAGCCTTCACTTGACTACCTCAAAGGAAGGGAAATTGGCCGCTTCTTTAGACAGTCCTTTGGACAACTCTGTTAGTAAATTTTTCTTGCATCGGGCTTAGATTTGCCCCTTTACAATTTCTCCCCATGCTTCCTGGTTCTTCCTGATAACAAACAGAACAAACCTAACCCCTCTTCCACATGACAGGCTTTCACACACTTACAGACACAGCTATCGTGTCTCCCATGTCTTCTTTTGTTCAGACTAAACTTCCTTCAGTTGATCCTCATGTCATGAGGATCACCATTCTGGTGGCTCTTCTCCACTTGCTCTCCAGCTTATCATTGCTGCCCTTGAATTAATTATCTGTGCAGAACTGAATACTAATTACTCCATATGAGGCCTGAGAAGGGTCTAGAACTATCAATCCTGGAAACGAAGCCCCTCTTCATGAAGCCCCAAGTGGCATTAACTTTTTTTGTTGACTGTTCTTTTTTTACTTTTGAGTTGGAGATTCTCTCCCTCTCTCTCACCCCTACCTCACTGTCACTGAAGACCCAACTAATGACAGACCAGAGAGTTACCTAATGTCCCTCTTGCCCCTCATTCTTCCCTTTCCAGGCAGATAATATAGTGTTACTTTTAGATGATACAAAGCATCAACCTGAGAAGACCTCTAATGTAGTTCTCTGTACCATCTTCCTGGATTATCTTTATGGGGCAAAGGAAGGAAAGTAGTTAAAGCAATTTGATTTACAAAGATATTAGTTTTTGGCATATATTCATAAATCCCTAGAAATAAGAGTAATAAATGACAAAAGTAGAAATTGAGTAGGTCAAGAAAAGGTGATGGGGCAACAAGAACTTAAAGCAAAATTTGATTGTTTGACTGCACGTTTTTTCCCTTAAGATTCCACTAGCTTTACATCCCGTGGAACTCTAATTATCTGCCCTGCCTCCCTGATTCATCACTGGAAAAAGGAAATAGAAAAACGTGTGAGTGGCAACAGGCTGAGAATCTACCTTTACCATGGGTCTAATCGGGAGCAACACGCAAAAGTGTGAGTGGAAGACAATTGTAACCTTGCAAGAGCTCATACCCAGTGAGCTTAAGGGGGCTCTGTGGGTTAGAAGTGACTTTCACTAGGAAGACCAAGATGGTGGCATCTTCTGGCACCTATTTATTTAGACTATCCCATTTAGATTCCACTCTAATGTTGCTGGTCTGTATGTTGGCCAAAAGACAGATTTTCATTTTCAGAATCAATCACCTTCACCCATCTTTGGAGCTGGGGAAAATATCAAACCATCTTTCACCAAGGATCTCATTGGAAAAGGAAGGAAAGATCATGCTTTGTATTGGAATGGAATCCACTTCCTTTCATTATAGAGTGATGTGTGTATATTGAGAGCCCAACATTGGCCTTTGCTTCTTTTTATCACTACTGAAGGCTATAACCAAGAAGGCCTTGGGATTCTTTGGGTTTGCCACCAGGTGGCAGCAGCACTCGCCCAAGAAAAAGAACAATTTTTAAAAAGTATACTGGCCGTGTTTATCTTAGTTTAAGGGATTTTCAGTGTCTCTGATTTCTTTTTAATCTTCCTTCATTAGGAGTGACACCAGCCCAGCTTTACACACTATATATGAGATAATATTGGAAAAGTTGTGTAGAACTTTTTATTAACTTTGGCATTATACATAAGTAATCTAGAAGTGTTAGTTTCATGAATGTAGTTTCATATTAATGTAGGGTTTTAAAGATTTTTAAAGTACTTTTTACTCCCCAAAACCCAATCACAGGAACTTCTCAAGTATTAGTTCTGCCTTCCTAATGTCAGGTGTCTTTAATCATTTCCATGTCTCATGTTGATATAGCCTCTCCAGATATGATGTAGTAATCACTACCTATAGTCTTCTTGCCAAGGAGATCCCTACCAGAAAGGAAGAGGGAGATGTCCCTGCTACTGATGTTTGTGTGGAGGTAAGGTGCTTTGAGGAAAAACAATTTAACAGACCCTATATCATTCACTGGGGCAAGACTTTTTACCTAACTCAGTGGAGTTAATAGCTCGTCTCCTTAATTCTGTAAAATGGAAGCCATTTATGATATGCCTTACATATGGGAGTAAATATCTGCTTCCCTGAGGTGCCTTTATCACTTTTGCAATCAGTCTCTTACACACTTCTACAAACATTTATTTATTATTTTTATATCTATATGTGTGTATATATGTGGATAGATAGATGATTTATGTTGCAATTAGGCATATTTCAGGTTATTTCTTATAGTAGAAATAGGTCTCCTTTACGTAAATTGTAATAATAATGTGAATACAGGAAGCTTATGTGTGTCAGCTCATAGTTTTTCTACTAGCGTAATCAGTGTTTTACTATAATTTTGGATATTTTAATAATGCATACTTTGGTTAATTTAATAATACTGGACATGTCTATATCCAAATCCATGGTTTCTGAAAGAAAAAAGAAATGATTGCGCCAAATGAGTGAGAGGTCAGAGGGTAGGAAAAGCAATGAATGTAATCATGAACGTTCACTTGTTAGGTAAGCTCATGAGTGGCTTTAGTGTAGCCTTATAAGGAAAAATGTGTGACATTGGTAATTATTTATCGAATGAATACATCTTTTAGTAGTAAGTTGTCTTATGGTGGCAGCAAACCCAATTTAAAGAAAAAAAAATGACAGCCCTATGAATCTGTATTGTCTCCAAACAGTAATTATGCCAGTATTTTCTTGTTTGCATTTCAGTATATATGCTGCTGCAACAAGTATCACTTGCAATTGTTAGTATTTACATATTTACCTATTTGTGGTGATCTTTTGAATATTTCCATCATGAATGGTGAGGGTTTCTTTTACCTTGTTTTTGAAATATTGCTTTCTGTTTTAGAAAGTCAAGCTCATCTTGGGTGTTGTCTAAACCTTAAGTCCTACTGAATAAATATGGATAGGGTGAGGTAGAGAGACTCTAAATAACTTGCTTATATATGCCTGATGAGTTAGGTTAGGAGCCAGGAATTGAAACGAATTCCCAGTTGTTTTTTATTTATTTGTTTGTTTAGTTTTGGTTTTTTTTGCGGGGCAATGGGGGTTAAGTGACTTGCCCAGGGTCACACAGCTAGTAAGTGTCAAGTGTCTGAGGCCGGATTTGAACTCAGGTCCTCCTGAATCCAGGGCCGGTGCTTTATCTACTGTGCCACCTAGCTGCCCCAATTCCCAGTTTAATATTCTTAACATTTGCCTTCCCATTTGAAGTTACTGCATCACCAATCTATGAACATTCTTCCAAGCTATTGATGGTTCTTAACTTCTCTAGGAGTGCAGATCACCATTGCTCCAAATAGTCTGGGCTCGCATCATACTGGATGAGGCTCACAATATTAAGAACCCCCGAGTGCAGACCTCCATAGCTGTATGTAAGCTACAAGCTGTTGCCCGCTGGGCGGTCACTGGAACCCCCATTCAGAACAACCTGCTGGACATGTATTCATTACTGAGGTAAGCTAGCTGTCTAAAATCCTGGAGGAATGTGGGTGGTTTTGGTAGCACTTCACATACTTCCTTACATGGAGAATCTGAATGTGAATCAGATTTCTTATGTGACAGATGAATTTGTTAAATCTTTTTAATAGCAAAAGGTCTTTCTTTATAAATTAGTGCTTGATAATTGATAAATGATTGTGTCTTTATAAGTAGGTCTTATATTTATAGAAGTAGCTCACATTTATGCATTTCTGTAAGGTGTTTGTTTTGGTTTTTGTGGGGCAGTGAGGGTTAAGTGACTTGCAGGTCACACAGCCAGTAAGTGTCAAGTGTCTGAGGCCAGATTTGAACTCAGATCCTCCTGAATCCAGGGCTGGTGCTTTTATCCACTGTACCACCTATAAGGTTTATAAGGTGCTTTATATACGTTCTTCCATTTGCTTCTCTGATTCACCAGGCAACCCTGTGAGCTAAATGATTGAGTGAAATGAGTGAGTAAAAGAAAAAAAATGGCATTTGTTAAGTGTTTTCTGTATACCTCATATTGTGCTGGGGATACAAAGAGAGAGACAGTCCTTACTTGTAAGGAACTCATTCTAATGGGGGAGACAACATAGCTAGGAGGCTTCAGCTACAAGTGAGATGGAAGGGCCCAGTGTCCTTAAGATGAAACGTCAAGACATCGTAATATGCCTTCTTTAGTGGCATTTCTACTGATAAAACCATTTCTGTTTCTGACATTGAACTTTGGCACAGTGTCGGGGACTTTGGGGGTGAGCACTCTCTTTTCTGGGTCTGCAGTCACTATGGCTACTGTGGAAGGGGTTCTAGCAGGGGCAGAGTTAGCTATTAGAGCTCATCTCCACAAGGGTTGCTGCCCTGGGCAACGGCTCGGGGGCAGGTTGGAAACAGGGCTGATAGTAGTGGGGAGGGAGAGGGAGAGGAGCTGTGTACTGGTACCTTTGGTGGCAGGGATGATGGGGACCCTTCTCCGTAGGGGTTGTTCCCCTGGGTGGTGGCTGTGGGAGCTGGGAAGCAAGGCTGGTGGCCGTGCTGCTGTTCCTGAGATTCCTGGGTGTGGGGTCTCAGACTAGCCTGTGAGGGAAAGTGTCGGTCAGAATGGTGGGGGTATTTTGGCCCCCTTGGGAAGGCTGCCTGCTCTCTCTGTCAGGGCACCTCGCTGCTGACTGAAATAAGACTTGGAGAGGCTAACTTACTTACATGTCATTACTCAGTTGGTAAACTTGGAGGTGAGATGGGAACCTAGGCCTCTCCTGACTCCACATAGAATGCAGTTTTTCAGCCATCCCACCCTGCCTCTCAAATACCAAATAAGTTGACTTGAAACAAAAAGTCCATTTAGGACAACGCAAAGCCATGGATTTATTCTTTTTCAAAAAGGAGGAAGTCACAAAGAAGTATTCTTGGTTGTTCCTTAATGTCTAGGGATGCAAGCCTAGCTTAGAGAATTTTGCTTCTTGGCTGTTGTGCCCATGTGCCTGTCAAATATTCGCAGATGTTTATGGAGAAGTTCCTGTGTTGTCATTCAGGTCTAGGGACTGGCTGGGCCCTCTTGATCTGGTTGATGGGGCTTTGCTGCGATGATCTCTTGTTAGAGCAGTTGGATGACAGATAAAACACAAAGTGTGGTGTCCTTTCCCTGTCGGGTTAGGCTTTAACCTCTCACTGCTGTTCCTTTTTTCTGTCTCGCTCTCTTCCCTTCAAAAATCAGGTTTCTCCGTTGTTCTCCATTTGATGAGTTCAAGCTGTGGAAGAGTCAGGTTGACAATGGTTCGGCAAAAGGAGGGGAGAGGTTAAGTATTTTAACCAAGAGTCTTTTGCTGAGGAGAACAAAAGATCAGCTGGATTCAACCGGCAAACCCCTGGTAACTTCATGTGTATCTTTCACTTGGGTGGCCAGAGTGGGAGGGAGCTGATGTCCTTTTCATTGTGCTCAAATAGTTACCTGCTTGACTCCATGGGGTTCTGTGGCTCCTACATTCCCACTTCCAAAGAGACCATGTTTTTGCTACTTAATGCAGCGATTGTACCATTATCAGAAGTCTCTGATCAAGCTGGCACCTAATATGACACCTAATATGACTAGCTAGGAGCCTGGTTACCAGGGGTAGTTTCTGTGAATCTGCTCTGCAGTATCCTTTTACTGGTATATATGTATACATGCCGGCTTAATATTTTTTTTTACTCTCCACCAGGTGGTGTTGCCCCAACGTCGCTTTAAGTTGCACCAGTTGAAACTTTCAGAAGATGAAAAAGCTGTGTATAATGTCCTTTTTACAAAATCAAGGTGTGTGACAAAAGTACGCTCTCTTTCTCTCTCTGTCTCTCATATTACCCATGCTTTCTTTCCTTTGGTAGTAAATGAAAGGTTAGATTGGGCCCCCTAGACTATGTGTTGTGAGTTGACCAATGTTTGATTTGTCAGCTCTTTTCTTTTTTAATAATCCAACCTTTTAATTCTGTTCTTTCATATTTGTTTTCTGGAACGAAAATTCCTCAGTATTTTTTTAAAATAATAAACATTTCTATTTAAGTTTGCGTTCCAATTTTTATCCCTCCTCTCCCTCCCCTCCTTGTTCCCTGAGGCACAGTAAGTAATCAGATATAGGTTATACACGTGCAATTATGTAAAATATTTCCATATTTATCACTTTGTATAAGAAAACTTGAATAAAAGAAGAAAGGAAAAAAGTGAAAAGTAGCATGCTTCAGTCTGTGTTCAATCAATATCAGTTTTTTCTTCGGAGGTGGATAGTATGCTTCATCATTAGCCTTTTGGGATTGTCTTGGATCATTGTATTACCGAGCATTCATGGTTCTTCATCAAACAATATTGCTGTCACTGTGCACAACATTCTCTTGGTTCTGCTCACTTCAATATACATCAGTTCATATGAGTCTTTCCAGGCCTTTCTGGAGTCATCCTGCTTGTCATTTCTTATAGCAGAATAATAGTCCATCACTATCATATACCACAGCTTGTTTAGCCAGTCCCCAAGTGATGGGCATTCCTTTGATTTCCAATTCTTAGCTACCACAAAAAGAGCTGCTATAAATATTTTTGTATAAATAGGTCTTTTCTCTTTTAGGGGATGTCTTTGGGATATAAACCTAACAGTGGTATTGCTAGATCAAAGAGTATACAGTTTTATAGCTCTTTGGGCATAGTTCCAAATTGGATCAGTTCACAACTCCACCAACAGTGGATTGGCGTCCCAGTTTTCCCACATCTCCTCCAACATCCAATAAAGAATCCCTCAGTCTTAATGTAATATGCATAGGTTCTGTTTGGCCCCCAGCCATACCAGTATTGTGAGGTTATCCCTCTCTGCTCTGTTAGTCAGTGTATAACATTCAGAATCACACTTGGCCTTTTTCTTAACCTTACTCAATGATAATTTGATAATAGCTTGTCTTTCCCCCTCAACCTCAGGTTTTCTCTATCTGTTGTTTTCTGCCTTTGTTGTTGTGACTTTTTCTGTCTTTGGTTAAAAACCAGACTCTCTTTCTATTTCTTATGACATCAATTTTGGTCATCATTTGTTATTATATTGATTTCAACTGACAGGTTATCTGGTGACCTTAATTGTCTACCAGCAGCCTGCTGTCAGCACAAAGCCACAGTGAGCGTTACCTTCCCTCCGTGGTTTCTTTGAGAACCACAGGGTGTCTGTGTGGGAAGTGTGTTGTATGTAGTAGAGCCCTCTGTAAGTGCAAGTTGTCGCAGTTATCATAGCATCTCTCTTGTTTGATCCAGGTCAACTCTACAGTCCTACTTAAAAAGGCATCAGAGTGAAAATAAGCAATCTAGAAGGAGCCCTGATAATCCATTCAGTAGAGGTGAGCGATACTCAAGAGATAAGGGTGGGGGGGGTGAAATTGACTTGGTGCGGTTCTTCCCCAAACACACATGCCGATCAAGTTCTCTGAGCCTCCAGCACAGTTCCACAGTCTGTCAGGCAGCCCACGTTGGCCACCTCTCCAGCTTGGCAGGACCTGTCAGAGCCTTCCACCCTCTTGCCAAGTGGAGTTTGATGAGGCCAGGTTCACTTCCACATCCAGAGGGAGGCAGGCCACTAAAAGACACAGTGAGATGTGTGATGGTGGGTGGCAGCAAAATACCATCTGGGGCATTTAATAAGTTGTTTTCTTGGAGAAGTAGCATGGCATAGAATTTATTTGGTTTTTTTTTTTTGGTTGGGCAATGAGGGTTATAAGTGACTTGCCCAGGGTCACACAGCTAGTAAGTGTGAAGTGTCTGAGGCCAGATTTGAACTCAGGTCCTCCTGACTCCAGGGCCAGTGCTCTTTCCACTGTGCCACCTAGCTGCCCCTTGGCATAGAATTTAAAAAGCTGTTTTCCAAGTCAAGAAGACCTGGGTTCAAATCCTGCTCGAGACAATATACAACCCTGGGCCATTCCCTTAACTTCTCCGGGCCTCAAATATCTCACCTGTAAAAGAAGGGGATTGTACTTAATGGCCTCTGAGGTCCCTTTGAGTCCTTTGGTCTCAAAGCCTTGGACCAAACCATGAACCAGACACTAGAGAGATCATACCAAACCAGGGCTGTTTGAGTCAGAATGGAACCTGTGTATTTTTTTTTTTAAGTGAGGCAATTGGGGTTAAGTGACTTGCCCAGGGTCACACAGCTAGTAAGTGTTAAGTGTCTGAGGTCGGATTTGAACTCAGGTCCTCCTGACTCCAGGGCTGGTGCTCTATCCACTACGCCACCTAGCTGCCCCTGGAACCTGTGTATTTTAAACAAAATTCAAGTGAGGGGGAAAAAACCCACCTCATCCACAGTCTTTGAAACCAATCAGGATTTCACTTTGTTTGGTCCCTTGTTGAAGGTAGAGAGCCACAGACATGCTTATGGCCTGTTAGTCAGGAAACATGTATTCATCACCTCCTATGTGCTGGGCTCTGTGCTGAGAGCTGGGGATACAAAGAAGGGCAGGACAGTCTCTGCTCACAAGGTGCTCACAGTCTGATGAGGAAACAGCCTGAAAACTCCTGTGGGCTTGGGAAATCCTTCCTTAAACTGGCAGTGGGCTTCAGCCTCCCCCCGAACTTTGACACAGGCCTGTTCCTCCCTAGCTCCTCTGACAGCTCTCTCTGCCCTTCCCTTCATCTTCTGCTTGGCTTCTCCCTTTAACAGTGACAAAGGAATTTGAGGCTTGTGATCCCGGGCCTGGCGCCACAGCTGACTCCCAGTGTTCTAGCACCGTCCACATCCTGTCATTGCTGCTGAGACTCCGCCAGTGCTGTTGTCACCTCTCTTTGTTAAAGTCGGTAAGGAAATCCCACAACCTATCACCATGTGGTACCCTGTTCATCTCAGAAGCTCCTGGGTCCACTGTAGTGATGATGCGGTCTCTCTGCTCCCTGACTTGTGTCTGTCAGGTCAAGGATTAATCTGTGATGGAGAGGCTGACTGGGAATGCCTTTGTTTCACAGATTGGGCCACTTAGTGGTAGGCTTACTCTTCAGCTGCTGCTGCCCCTGCCCAATTCTGGCTTCAGTGGGCAGCCAGTGCTATGAGCAGTGCTTGCTTGGGCTTTGAGATTGAGATCTGTCAGCTAATGCCCCTGAGCCACTTAACTAAAGAAGCATTTATAGTCTTATGTCTAGTTAATTCAGTGGCCCTGTCTCTATAATTAAGAAGATTTTTGTGGGACTGTAGAACTGAATGGAACTGCCTTTTACTCTGGGACTGCACTTAGATTTAAATAACTGAAATAGAGGTTGAAAACTGGGAAAAATGGACATGTCATATATCTTGTAACCTTTCAACCTTTTATTATTTGTCAGGCTTTTAGTATGGTTGGAATTATACTCCGGCTAATACTTCTGGGAGGATTTGCCAATGGCGCATTACAAAGGGTTATGTTAAGGGTTGAGCACAGCCTTCAGCCGGGATCAGCAGTTTGGCCAGTTTCCTAAACTGGCATGAGCCTTTACGCCATTTTTGCTGATGTTGGATTTGTTTCGTTCTGCCTAGACCCTGGACCAATCTGAGCTGAAGAGCGAAGGCCTTTTCCTCTCCCTGGAGGAGCAGCTCAGTGCTTTGACCTTGTCAGAACTTCATAGCCCAGATGCCTCTGCCACCGTCTGCCTTAATGGCACACCATTCAAGGTGGAGCTCTTCGAAGACACCAGAGAGAGCACCAAGGTACGCTGTGGCTGGAGAGTCATCGCCATTGAGGTGGGAGCGGGAGACATCTTGCTCTGCCTTTGCTGCTTTTGGATATCACTCGGTGGGTTTCTCTTTCCTTTCAGCCTTGGTAATGCCCAAACCCTGTGATGTAGAGAGCTAAGCTGCCCAGACTAAGTCAGTTTGAGAAGGGCCAGGTGACCCCAGCTGATCATTCATGGTTTGAGACATTTAAAAAAGGCCTAGGCAGGCTTTTATTTTATTTTTTTCCCTGCGAGGCAAAAGAGTGAGTCCCATATCCATTTACATTGGGGGAAGTGCTTAAGCAGGGAACAAAACTGCAAATGCTCTTAGAAAGAGCTTTATCAGGAAGCCACAAAAGGCCTTGGAGTGCATGAACTGCGGGCTACACCTGGGTGCCAGTGGCTTTTTGCTCATTGAAAAGCTTCTAGCTGTAAGTATTGTTTGTACCACGGCCTGCTGCCTTCATTAATCACTCCATTCTGGTTCCATTAAAGCTTATTAAGGCTGACAGTTCCTTCCAGAGGGTGGTAGAGATATGATGTGACTGGCTTCCAGCCACCTTCTTTGTTAGCTGGATTATAATTGTGTGCCCTTCTCCTCCACACTCTCCTGAGTGTGTGTCCTCTTTTTGGTCTTTCTATCTGAAGTGTGCCATTCTTACCCCAAAGCTCCTGCTTTGAAGCTTTGTTTTCACTCATACCTGGAAGGGCACTTCTGCCTGTAGAGAACAAGGGAGTGGTTTTGTCTCAAAAGGAAGAACTGTGCTGCTGTGTGGTTAAAATTGAAATGCCCTTAGCTTGTTTCCTGTCACTACGCTTCAACAGCTGAGAGCAGCCTAGAGGAGGAGCGCCCTGTGGCACGAGAGCCTTCCTGTGCCAGCCATTCTAAGTTAGTCAGCGGGTAAAGAAAGGCCCCACTGTGGTGTGGGAGAAAGACCGAGGAGTCTGATGACCTGGGCTATTGTCCAGGGTCTGTCATTTATTAGCTAGATGATCTTTTACAAGTCAAGTGTTTAGCACAATGCCTGACACATGCCAGGCACTTAATAAATGGTTGTTGATTGATTTACCCACTCTGAGCCTGTTTGCCTGCCTTTAAAATGAGAAGAATAATGGCTCATTGAGGAGATTCCTCCTCACTTGAGGGTTTCATCACATAAAAGCTGGATGTTGTTTAGGGTATTGTTGTTTCTTCAGAATTAGAATGAGTCCAGTTGGCCTCAGAGGTGCCTTCTGATTTTGAGCTTTTGTGATCTGCCCTGTGTAGCTCATAGGATTGTTGCTAGGTTAAAATTCAATAATATATTAAAACCTCCTATAAGGAGGATCAGTTAAAGGGAGCTGGAGGAAGGGGGGTTTGGGGTATTCCTCTTGGACATGACAGCCTTTCACCTACCAGAAGACAGTTGGCATGTCCCCCAGACGTCTCTCTACCAGGCAAAACAATCCCAAACTCTTTAGTCAGTCCTTATACAGCATTAACTTTGGGATCTTCACTCTTCTGACTTGGCCCTTCTTTGGATGCTCGCAGCTTCTCAGCGGCCTTTCTGAGCTATGCTAGAATACCCCAGAGGTGGTCGCCACAGCGCAGTACAGCACCTCCTCATGCTAGAAGCAGCTCTCACCACCCCCTCTCCCTGTGCCGGTACAGCCCAAGATGTCACGAGCTTGTCTCACTGCCCTTGTGTCCCTTTTTGACAAGCTTTCTAAACGGGTAAATCAGGGGGTGTAGAAGATGTATTTACCTTGACTTTTAGCAAAACATCTGATAAAGTGTCTCATGTTAAACATGATAAAGGTGGAGAGATTTAGGGCTGGTGATCGTATAATTTTACTCCGTCTTCCAGGTAGTGTGGAGCTGGTTAGATGACCAGTCACCTTGGAGGGAAATCCCCAGTGGACTTCCTCAAGGAACTTTTCTTGGCCCTGTGCTGTTTGACATTTTTATGAGTGACTTGGATAAAGGCATAAATGACATTCTTGTCAAATTTTTTGACAACACAAAGCTAAGCAGAAAAACTAACTCACTGGTGACAGTTGGGATCCAAAAAGATCTTGACAGGCCAGAAAATTGGGCTGAACACTGTTGCACTATTGCTGGAACTGTGAATTGATGTGACCATTCTGGAAAGGATTTGGGAGCTCTACCCAAAAAGTCACTCACCTGTCTATACCCTCCCAGCAATATCACTGCTCAGTAGAGATCAAAGAAAGAGAGAAAATGCCCATCTGTACCAAAAAATATCTATAGTAGCACTCTGTTGTCACAAAGAAGTGTAAGCCAGTCAGTGCATGAGCATCAATTGGAGAATGGCTGAACAAATTATGGCCCATGAAGGTAATGGGATACTATTGTACAGTAAGAAGTAACAAAAGGGAAACCTGGAAAGAGGAGTATGTTTTTGTGTAGCAAAGTGAGCAAAACCAAGAGAACAATTCACTGATAAAATGTGGCCACTGAAAATATGGGGCCAGTAAAGGAGCTTGGCAATTTACCAAAAGCAGTCTCACCCACTGCCCTCTTTGTATTCCACTCTGGTCGGTCCTAAATGTACATACACTTGGACAGACTCTAGTGAGTGCCTTCTAATCCCATATCAACATTTGAGCGATGGACTTGCTTTATCCACTTGGTCTTTCATGTATGCATGACAGACTAAAACGCCTTCAGGTAATTTCAGAAAACTTCCAGAAGGTTTTGCAGTGTGGTGGGGTTTGATGCCATCAAGGAAGGTGATCCACAAACAGGAGCATCTCCAGGCTCTCACGATCCACAGGGAATCATTCTTGGACTTGGATTCTAGATGTTCTCCAGCACATTGGCAGATACCTTTAGTATCTCCCTATGTTGTGCCTTGAATGGTATTTGTTGTTGGAGGGTCACTGAGAAGGGTTATTTCTGTGGTGTCTTCTGGGGAATTTTGAACGACCTTGATGTCTAAATGGGAGAAATCTTGCAGTAAAAGAAATTATAAAAAATTGCAAGTTGTAGATGAAAAGTTACTAGCTTACATCTGTAGAGGGAGTTTCCCTAATGGAAATTTTCTGCAAATCATGAAAATTGCAGGTTAGAACAACAACACAAAACACAAACCCTCAAATAGCTGTGATATGTACCTGGCAGGGCTGTTGTGAGACTCAGATCTGATAATGTATGTAAAGCATTTTGCAAGCTTTAAAATACTACATAAATATCAGATGATTTTTAGGGTGAAAGACATTGAATTCAACTCCAACTCAATCTATAGGTCTCAGTATGAGTTTCTGCTTAAGTGTCATCTCCAAATCCCTATAAATCTGATACAGGGGAAAGGCCACCAGCTCTAAAGTCAAAGGACATGGGTTGAAATCTCATCTCTGATGCATCAATCAACAAGCAATTAAATACTTAGTAGTTGTTATGGTTGTTGAGTTGTTCTTCAAACTGTCCAACTCTTCATGACCCCCCTCTGGGGTTTTCTTGGAAGAGATACTAGAGTGGTTTGCCATTCCTTCTCCAGCTCATTTGACAGATGAGGAAACTGAGGCAAACCAGGTGAAGTGACTTGCCCAGGGTCACACAGCTCGTTAAGGGTCTGAGGCTAGATTTGAACTCAGGAAGATGAGTCTTCCTGACTCTAGGCCTGGCACTCTATCCATTGGGACACCTAGCTGCCCATTATTAGGTACCCATGAACTCTGAGCAAGTCACTTAACCTCCCTGAGCCTCAGTTTCCTCACCTGTAAAGTGGTGGGATTGGAGTAGCTGGCCTGGGGTTGCTTCCAGCTCTAGAGCCATGGTTCTTTATGCTTGTCTCTGAAGAGGTGGCTCTTCTTGCCATGGCCAGCCCCTTTGCTTGTGATCTCAGTCACATCCACTGAAAGCTTCCTCCATCCATTATTCCCCTCTCTTCTTTCTCTTCTTCAGTGTTTCCCTTGCTGGAGGCTCCTTTCCTATTGCCCAGAAACATGACCAGGCCACTAGCATCTTTTTTTTTTTTTTTTTTTTTTTTTTTTTGGGGGGCAATGGGGGTTAAGTGACTTGCCTAGGGTCACACAGCTGGCACTAGCATCTTTAGAAAGCCTTCACGTGGCCCTGCCATCCCCTCAGGTTCTGATCTTTCACCACCAAGCTCTTAGAGTTGCCTCTCATTGCATCCACTGCCTCAGCTCCCACTCATTGCTCCACCCCTCCTAGAGCCATGCCTTTAACCCCAGCCCTTGACGGAAACTACTCTCTCCACACTTAGCAACAGTCTCCTCACTGCTCAATCCAGTCCCTTTTTCCAGTCCTCAACTTCCTTGACCACTTATCACCCACCTTCTCCTACCAGCATAGTCTCTCCTTCCTTTGCTTCTGTGATACTGTCTAGGTGACATGGTGGGTAGGACACTGGACTTGGGAATCAGAAAGGAGGAGTTTGAATGTTGCCCCAGGCACTTGATAGCTGTGTGACCTTGGGTAAGGTCACAGCTCTGTCTGCCTCAGTTTCCTCTTCTGCAGTGGGGATAATAATAGTATCTACTCCACACACAGTTGTTGCAAATTCTTAAAGCACTGTCAAAATGTTAGCTATCATCATCATGTTTAAATCGGGCCCCAGACACTTACTAGCTGTGTGACCCTGGGAAGACTTCATCATTACTTGTCTGTTTGTTTACTTGACCATTCCTCCCTTAGTCTCCTTTGCTGGATCATCCATGCTCAGTAGATAAGTGCTGGTGTGTACTTCAGGACTCTGCCCTTGGCCCTCATCTCTTTCAAACCCTACATAGTCTTCTTTGGTTAATCTCTTCTGCTCTCGTGGGTTCAGCTAATTATTTCCATTTAGAAACCACACACACACACATATGGATTCTATCCGTTCAGAGGCCTCACAGACTGACAGACGGACTTAATCTCTCTCCTTGTGTCACATTATTAATTTCCTGTTGGACATCACCACCTGCCTGTCCCACTGGCATTTCAAACAACCCATACAAAGTGGGTTAGCCTTGGTTTCTCCATGTACAAAAAAGAGATGATAATATCTGTAGCATTTACCTCAGGGTGCTTTAGGAATCCAGTGTGATAATGTATATAAAGTACTTTGGAAACCCTAAAACACTTATATAAATCTGTTAATAATATTGTTCTTATTATATAACAGGATGAACCTAGTCTTCACTAAGATTCAATCTCTATGTATTGTTTATAGCCACTCTCAGATGAGCAGTTGGCTTTATGAGTTTTCAGTAAATACCTGCTGACTTGACTGGTTCCTTTGTTGTTTAGGTTCTAATTGGTCTATTCTTTAGCCAACACCCTGGAACATTAATGGAGAGCAGCTGACCCAATAATGGGCACTGGATGGGTTGGAACAACAATTAGAGTAGAGGAGAAAAGTGGAAGTGAAGGAGGTAGTTTTTGTAACAAATTAGTCATTCAACAAATATATGTTGACAAAGAGGCTTTATGAGGTAGGCACTTTGGGAATGACTAGTGTAAAGGAAACGGCATCATTAAAATGTTAAAAGACAGATACTTGACAGTGGTTGGATTACAAGGTGACCTAATCAGACTGGAACTTAACGTTCATTTCTATTTCGGGTACAATGAAAGTTTTAATTTGGCTTCAATTTAAAGGAGTCATTGGAGTGTTTCTCCCTGTTTCACCCACTCACACGATTTAGTAGATTAGCCTATTGACAGGGCATTAGTCATAGGAGGTAATATTGAATACTACATATACCCATTTTGCTAAAAAACAAACAAACAAAAACCCATGATCATACGGGAAAGACACAGATGAACAAATATATGCAGTTCAGGATTTTAACCATATTTATTTGTGTTTGTGTATAAAGCACCTATGCACGATACTATGCTAGACACTGTTGTATATAAAACATAACCCCAGCTCTGTGGATTCTTACACTATTATAGGGTAAATTATAATGTACGAGGTGATATGTGAATGGGATTTTCATAAACTTATCCATTAATCTCTCTCTTATCTAGATATCATCTCTGTTAGCAGAACTGGAGCTGATCCAGAAAAAGTCAGAGTTTCAAAAAAGGTAAATGCAATGTCTCACCTTCCTGAGTCTTGGTGATTACTAAACTGGAGAGTTGGATGTTCTTTTTTTGTTTTGTTTTGTTTTGTTTTAAGGGCAGTGAGGGTTAAGTGACTTGCCCAGGGTCACCCAGCTAGTAAGTGTTAAGTGTCTGAAGCCGGATTTGAACTCAGGTACTCATGACTCCAGGGCCGGTGCTTTATCCGCTGTGCCACCTAGCACCCTTGGATGCTGTTTTTAATTCATTTTCTGTGCTAGTCAAAAAACTTTTTCCAAGGACCTTGAGTCACACCCAAATGGAAAGAGCACAGGAATTAAGGCAGATATAAATCATCACTTCTCTGTGATTATAAATTAAAATTTTCTTGTGGTTCAGACTGAAGGAGAAATCTCTATAGGAGCCCTATAATGATGTGTCTGGAGGAAACTGTCTTAAAGTAAAAAAGTAGTTTGAGATGGATGGCTGCCCAAGAAATGGCTTGATTCTCTCTGTCGTTTCTCTTCTCTGAGAGAATAATAGATTTATCCTCTGGGTGGATACCAAGGATATAGAATAACAACAACAACAAAAAATCCATTTAACTACAGGCTCTTATTTTATTTTGACACTATTCTGCATAAGCAATTCAAAGAATTTATTCCTTGCCCTTTTCACCATCGATTCATAGCTAGGGTACAGCCATGTGGCAGAATTGGAGCCGCCCCCACGGCTGCCTCTGGAGGTGATAGGCTTGTGTTCCTCAGAAGCCTACAGGGGCACTGGGAGGGCAAGCTACAATGGGGACTTCTTTCCTGTACGTTTCAACTAGGTGAGCGCTGAGGTCCTTTTCACCTCTTTGATTCTGTGATTCTGTGAAACCTCAGAGGCAGGGCCTGAGGATGTGGCTGGTTTTTTTATTAAACAGACCTTTTTAAAGAGCCTACTATGTATAACGCATCCTGGGAGTACAAAGGCAAAGCCACTTTTCCTGACATCCAAAGGTTTCGTTCTGCTGGGGAACTAGCTACAACAGCTACACCCCTAGAAAGATCTAAGGTAATTAGAGAAAGTTTAGTGGATGGGATCAGGAAAGGCTCCTGGGAGGACAAGCCACCTCAGCTTAGCCTTTGGGTGTCTGCATGCATGTGGGAGGTGGGATGCTGAGCTGGGTGCAGGGAACAGCTGGTGGTCTAGTTTAGTCAGAGTGTACAGATTGCGTGTGTGTGTTGGGGAATGGGATAGTATATAAAAATCAGACAGAAAAATTAATTTGGAGGGTCTTGAAGGCCAGGACTAGGGGTTTCAGTTTTGTCCCAGAAGCAAGGAAATGACAGAGTCAGATCTGTGACTTAGCAAGGCTAGTTTGGCAACTCTGTCAATGGTTTAGAGGGAGAGAGCCTGGGAACTACAAGACAGAGGGGAGATGCTGTGAACCAGGCTAGGAGCCACATTGGCGGAAGAGCTTGGGGAGGGGGTGCTACTAACTGATCACTTGTTGGGGGAGAGAAGCTGAAGAGTCTGGAGGACTCCAGGGTTATAAACCTAGGGGACTGGGTGAGGGAGCCATGTCCGCTCTCCCTAGGGATGGGGAAGCATGGAGGAGATCAGAAATGGTTGGGGAACATTGTGCTGTGCTGGGGAGTCCAGCCTCTGCCTGGACTGTCTCTGTCTCCTGGAGCCAGTTACTGAAGCTAGGAGCTGGTTTCCTTATCAGTAAACTGGTGAGAAACAGCATGGTAGGCAGGGTGGAGACAGGAAGATCTGGACTGAAGTCTAGTCTCTTGACACATAATATAACTGCATGACTTTGAGCAAATTACTTCTAAGTGACCCGTGCAATTCTCAAAAACTTCAGTTACAGGTGAGAGTTGCTAGCTTGCATTTGGGTGGGGGCGAGGGGGGGAATTTCCATGGTGGGAATTTTCTTCACTCATGAAAATCATGGATTAGAACAACAACAAAAATGCCAAACCCTGAAATAGCTGCGGTCCCTCCTTAGCAGGGCTGTTGTGAGGCTTGGATCTGGTAACATATGTAAAGCATTTTGCAGCTTTAAAGTACTTCATAAATGCCAGGTGATTTTTAGGCGGAGAGGCGTTGAACTCAGTTTTATAAGTATTATTTGCAACGTCAGTGGGACAGCCTGGTGGTGATGTCCAACAGGAAACTGGTGATATGACACTGGAGTTAAGGAGAGAGATTAAATCTGGAGATCTCTCCCCCTCTCTCCATTATACAAAGTGGGCCAAAAGTCATGAATATTGAATAACTTTTCTTTTTTATTTACAATACCATAGCATCATATATACTGTATATAGGAAATGAATTTACACACTGTATAAAAAGTCAAATCTCGTAAATGGTGAAAAAGAAAAGAAAAAATTTTTCAAAGTAATTAATAAGCAGACCCCTTTCTGGCTTTTGGCCCACCCTCTGTGTGTGTGTGTGTGTGTGTGTGTGTGTGTGTGTGTGTGTGTGTGTGTGTTCACACACACTCTAAATGGAGATAATTAATCAAGGCAAAGGGCAGAGTCCTGAAGTACACACCAGCACTTATCTACTGAGCATGGATGATCCAGCAAAGGAGACTAAGGAGGAATGGTCAAGTAAACAAACAGACAAGTAATGATGAAGTCTTCCCAGGGTCACACAGCTAGTAAGTGTCTGGGGCCCGATTTAAACATGATGATGATAGCTAACATTTTGACAGTGCTTTAAGAATTTGCAACAACTGTGTGTGGAGTAGATACTATTATTATCCCCACTGCAGAAGAGGAAACTGAGGCAGACAGAGCTGTGACCTTACCCAAGGTCACACAGCTATCAAGTGCCTGGGGCAACATTCAAACTCCTCCTTTCTGATTCCCAAGTCCAGTGTCCTACCCACCATGTCACCTAGACAGTATCACAGAAGCAAAGGAAGGAGAGACTATGCTGGTAGGAGAAGGTGGGTGATAAGTGGTCAAGGAAGTTGAGGACTGGAAAAAGGGACTGGATTGAGCAGTGAGGAGACTGTTGCTAAGTGTGGAGAGAGTAGTTTCCGTCAAGGGCTGGGGTTAAAGGCATGGCTCTAGGAGGGGTGGAGCAATGAGTGGGAGCTGAGGCAGTGGATGCAATGAGAGGCAACTCTAAGAGCTTGGTGGTGAAAGATCAGAACCTGAGGGGATGGCAGGGCCACGTGAAGGCTTTCTAAGGATGCTAGTGGCCTGGTCATGTTTCTGGGCAATAGGAAAGGAGCCTCCAGCAAGGGAAACACTGAAGAAGAGAAAGAAGAGAGGGGAATAATGGATGGAGGAAGCTTTCAGTGGATGTGACTGAGATCACAAGCAAAGAGGCTGGCCATGGCAAGAAGAGCCACCTCTTCAGAGACAAGCATAAAGAACCATGGCTCTAGAGCTGGAAGCAACCCCAGGCCAGCTACTCCAATCCCACCACTTTACAGGTGAGGAAACTGAGGCTCAGGGAGGTTAAGTGACTTGCTCAGAGTTCATGGGTACCTAATAATGGGCAGCTAGGTGTCCCAGTGGATAGAGTGCCAGGCCTAGAGTCAGGAAGACTCATCTTCCTGAGTTCAAATCTAGCCTCAGACCCTTAACGAGCTGTGTGACCCTGGGCAAGTCACTTCACCTGGTTTGCCTCAGTTTCCTCATCTGTCAAATGAGCTGGAGAAGGAATGGCAAACCACTCTAGCATCTCTTCCAAGAAAACCCCAGAGGGGGGTCATGAAGAGTTGGACAGTTTGAAGAACAACTCAACAACCATAACAACTACTAAGTATTTAATTGCTTGTTGATTGATGCATCAGAGATGAGATTTCAACCCATGTCCTTTGACTTTAGAGCTGGTGGCCTTTCCCCTGTATCAGATTTATAGGGATTTGGAGATGACACTTAAGCAGAAACTCATACTGAGACCTATAGATTGAGTTAGAGCTTGTTATATTTATTCCTTTTACTATCTTTTAGTGTCATCGTGTCTCAGTGGACTAGCATGCTGAAAATTATAGCTCTGCATCTTCAAAGACGTGGGCTGACTTATGCTGTCATTGATGGCTCTGTCAATCCCAAACAAAGGATGGACCTCGTGGAAGCCTTCAACAGCAGCAGGCGGCCCCAGGTAGGAAACGGGTCATGAAAACTGATCACTGAACCTCTTGAAGATCAGCAGTCTATAATTTCTCTCCAGGGCACAGTTTGGTCAATTTGATACTGACTGTCTACAAAGATATAAGCTAACAATGACAGTATGAGGCTATCACAGCCTTCAGTCTTGCCAACAGGAATTAGTTCTCTTACTGATGACATTTGGCTTCATAGACCCCATTCATTTTTTTCATGGTCCTTTGATGTCAGGAGTTCTGAGAGCTAATTTATTGCTAACAATTGAATTGCCGGTCTCTGATATCAACACAAGTTTAGTTACCATTAAACAGAATCTGTAATTGCCTCCAAACTTACTGACTCTTGGCAAATCCATACAGGTCTGAGAGTTGGATTCAAGCCTACTTTCCCTATAGTTGATGGAATTTTGGACACTAGCAAAATACCCGCATTCTGAACGTAGGATTATTTCCTCCTGTATATTGGTTGATATGGTGCTTTTTGTGAGGACTTTTCTCTTCCTGTGGTTCTCCATCCCCATGAACTGTGAAGAGCAGACGAGTAGGTGTAGGAGGGTAGTGTGAACTGTGTCTCAGAGCTCTGGCTTTGTACCCAGTTCTCAAGCTGAGACTACAGGTAGGAAATCGTACTTCAGCACAGCACTGTGCTTGTCACAGACACTCGCTTTATTTTTGATGTCCGGCTGATTGGAGGTAAAGTGGGAGTTTTTGAAATGAGGAAGTGATGGGAAGATCTTGTGATCCCCATGGCATCAGGCAGTAATGGGAGAGAGGAGGAAATCTGGCAGCAGCCATTGGGTGATGCTGAGGGCCTTTCAGAGTTAGTGACATGTGCTTCCTTCTGAAGGTGATGCTGATCTCTCTGCTGGCTGGAGGTGTTGGACTGAACCTGACTGGAGGGAACCACCTTTTTCTTCTGGATATGCACTGGTACCGACTGCTTTCTTTCCTTATGCAGGACGGATGGCTGGAGAGGAAGGGAGGGATGCGCTTTATTCATTGAATTCTCACTTTATTCTCTAGAAGTGGACATGGACATGTGTTTGCTTATGTGTTGTTATAAGAACGACATAGTGGGGGGTGTTTCTGTCGGGGGGTGGCGTCCCAGAATTCTTGAGTAAGATTTCAAATGATGACTTAAAGTCTTCTAGTTGGTTGCTAAAGCGCACATCTGTTGCCATGGTAACTGAAGCAGGGCCATTCCTGGCAGCTGGGAGGAAGCACCTGTCAGTTTCAGCTGCAACACAACGTGCCAGTTTCCAAATACGTTTTCTGGGTCCCAAGAACATTTCAGCTGGGGAGAATTAAAAAAAAGTACTAGTCAGAAAAAACATGAAGAATTTTCCAATGACATGCAGAGGAAGCTGAAGTATACTTAACACGCCAACTCTACATTAGTGTTTGCATTGGACTTGACAGGGGTAAAGACCAGAAACACAGTTATACTCTGTTTGCATATGAATTTGAATGAATCAGACAGGTGCTGTGAGCATTTTTAATAATTATCTTTTGTTGTCTTGACTCTTACTCCCATCAGGAATTTCCATAATGAGCAGTGCTCCCAGGGATTCTTGTTGTGCTTCAGTCCTCACCAGCTTAGAATTGGCACAGTTAGAGCTACCATACCTCGGCAGAGCTCTGGGTAATTAGGTTTAGGCTTTGCTGAGCTTGGTACTCCACAGGTCATTATGAGGGAAGATTGAGTATGGAAGATATGGTAAAGAATCATGGCAGTTCCTGAAACTGAAGATTCCTAGAGATTTTAAGGAGTCAGACACTGAACTGTTGAGAAGAGGGTATTAGAGAAGAGACTGCGGTTGAAAAATAGACATTTTTAAGCAACAGGACAGGTTGACTCTTTGGAGATAGGCCTGATCTTACTCTTGCCTTAGTAGCTAACAGTTCTCATGTAATGACAGGTTAAGGAATTATTATTATTAATTTTATTTTTTGGTAAAGCAGTAGAGGTTAAGTGATTTGCCCAGGGTCACACAGCCAGTAAGTGTCAAGTTTCTGAGGCCGGATTTGAACTCGAGTTCTCCTGACTCCAGGGCCAGTGCTCTAATCCACTGGGCCACCTAGCTGCCCCCAGGGCAAGAAATTATTAAGGAGGAGCATTAGCTCTGTCCAAAACGTGTAGGATAGATGGTTGCACAGTATTACTGTGAGATACAGAAAAACAAGTTTTTAGCATCACTGAGGCAGGTACAGTTCAAGTTGCTAAAACCTTTACCTTTTCCTCTCATCTATGACAGGAATCCAGCACTCGAGGACCAAGCTTGTGACCGAATTTACCGAGTTGGACAAAAAAAAGATGTGGTCATACACAGGTGAGAAATGATCTTTCAGGACTCAGAGGCCTTCTAAGATTCTTTTTTGGACAAGTTACTCTGCTTTCTCTGGATAGGATATGAACTCTTCTACCCTCTGTTTGTTGGTTTGAAATGATTGATGTATGTGTTCAACAACTATTTCGCCACCACAAAAAAGAGCTACTATAAATATTTTGTATATAGAAGACCTTTTCCTCTTCTTTTGATCTCCTCCATGAATAGGCCCGGTAGTTGTATTGTTGAGTCAGAGAGTATTGCACAGTTTATTAACTTTTCGGGCACAGAACCAAATTGCTTTCCAGAATGTCCAGACCAGTTCACAGCTCTAACAGTAATGCATCCTACTCCAGAATTTGTCATTCTCCTTTTTTGTCAACTCTGTCCGTCTTATATATATGAGGTTGCTTTAATTTTCATTTCTCTAATTGGTCATTTGGAGTACTTTTTATATATGGCTATTGATAGCTTGGATTTCTTACTCCAAAAACTGCTTATTCATGGCCATTGACCGTTTATCAATTGAGGAAAGGCCATAATTCTTAAAAATTTGGATCAGTCTTTATATTGGAAACCCTATCTCTATGAGAGAAATTTACTGCCAAGATTTTTTTTCACTTAAATGTTTCCCTTCTAATCTTAGCTGCATTCGGTTAATGGTTTTTTGTTTTTGTTTTTCCGTGTGTGCATGTGAGTTCAAGTTGTCCACTCCGTCTTCTGTGATCTGTGATTCTTATTTGGTCATGGTCCTTATCCATAGTTCTCAAAGATAATTTCTTCCTTGTTCCTTTAATTTGTTTATGATGTTACCTACTATGTTGAGATCATGTGTCCATTTGGAGTTTATCTTGGTATATGGTGTGAGGTTGGCCTAAACCTAATTTCTGCCAGACAACTGCCCAGTTTTCCCATCAGTTTTTTTTTTTTTTTTTTGCGGGGCAATGGGGGGTTAAGTGACTTGCCTAGGGTCACACAGCTAATAAGTGTCAAGTATCTGAGGCCGGATTTGAACTCAGGTACTCCTGAATCCAGGGTCGGTGCTTTTATCCACTGCGCCACCTAGCTGCCCTCTTCCCATCAGTTTTTGACATGCAATGAGGCCTTACAACAGACTCTGGTATCTTTGAATTTATCAGATACTAGGCTACTAAATTTGTCTGTTTCATACTGATCAATCTTTCCATTTTTTAACAGAATCAAATTGTTTTGGTGATTATTGCTTTGTAGTATAGCTTGAGATCAAGTAATACCCTTTCTTCACACTTTTTTCATATCTCTTGAGATTCTTGACCTTTTTGCTCCTCCAAATCAATTTTGTTATTTTTTCTAGTTCTAGAAAGTAATCCTTTGGTAATTTGATTGGCACAGTACTGAATAAATAAATTAGTTTAGGTAGTATTGTCCATTTTTTTATGTTACTTTGGCCTATCTGGGAGCAATTAGTGTATCTCTACTTATTTAGGTCTTTATTTCTTTAAACAGTGTTTTGTATTCATTTAGTTCCTCTTCGGATTTGGTAGGTATACTCCTGAGTAATTATTTTAAAGGAATTTCTATCTCTTCCTGCTAGGTTTGGTTGCTATTATACAGAAATGCTTATGATTTCTGTGGATTTGTTTCATATCCTGCTACTTTGATGAGGATTTTCATTTATTCCCATTACATTTAATCCTGGCTCTTCATTTTAGATATATACTTTTTATCATGTGAAGGATCTATTTATTCCTATGTTTTATAGTGTTTTTAACAAAAATGAATGTTTTTACTTTATCAAAAGCTTCTTCTGCATCTTGATATATATAATCTTTGTTGTTCTTGATTATTAATATGGTCACTTATGTTTATTATTTTCCTAATATTAAACCAACCCTGAAATAAATCCATACTGGTCATGGTGTACAATCTTTATGATATGTTGTTTTAGTTCCTTTGCTAATATTTCACTTCAGGTTTTTGTATCAGGGTTCATTAAGGATATTGGTCTATAAGGCTTTTCTTTTTCTCCTTTTTGCTTTATTTTCCCTCATTTAGGTTTCAGGATCATATTTATATCTTAAAAAGAATTTGGTGGGATTCATTATTTTCCTGTCTTTGTAAACAGTTTGTATAATATTAGAATTAATTGTTCTGTTTGATAGAATTGGCTTGTTTTTTTTTTTGTTTTTTTTTTTAGTGAGGCAATTGGGTTTAAGTGACTTGCCCAGGGTCACACAGCTAGTAAGTGTTAAGTGTCTGAGGCCAGATTTGAACTCAGGTAGTCCTGAATCCAGGGCCGGTGCTCTATCCAATGCGCCACCTAGCTGCCCCTAGATTTGGCTTGTAAATGCATTTAGTCTTTTTTTTTTTCTTTGATACATTTGGTCTTTTTTTGTTTTGTTTTCAATTTCTTTGAGATTGAGTCATTTAAATCCTTTGTTTCCTATTCTATTTATCCAGATGTTACATTTTTGTAAATATTCATCCATTTCATTTAAGTTCTTGGTTTTATTGGCATATAGTTGGGCAAAATAGTTTCTAACAGAATCCTTTATTCATTTTTTGCGTGAATTCTTTTTCACTTTTTGATACTACTAATTTGGTTTTCCTTTCTTTTGAAAATTAAAGCTAATGGTTTATTTTGTTGTTTTTCTTTAAACATACTTCCTAAGTTTCTTTATTAATTCAGTGATTCCTTCCCCCCCCCCCATTTTACAAATGAGAGATTATGAATCACAGAGGTGACAGAGCTGAGATTCAGTTCCAGATGCTTAAACTCCAAATACACACCACTCTTTCCCCTACATCACACTGTCCAAATTCCTTATTCTAGCATTAGAACACTCCACAACCTGGTGCCAAACTACCTTTCCAGCCTTCTCTGACTCCATAAACCTTTTCATGGTCTCTGTTGCAGCCAAATTGAGCTACTAACTACTCATATTATTCCATCAGCAGGGTGATTGCTTTGCATTCCCTCTACTAGGATTTATCTTCCATCTTCTGGGTCTGTTCATATTTTAGGGTAGGGAAAAAGTTCTGATCATTGAATTAATTAGGGGTGTAATTCCCAATGTAGATTGTCAGATTATTTTGTAACTTATAGCTCTGAGAGTTTTGGGGGAACACTGACAGGTTATGTGACTTGCTCAGGATCATACAACCATTGTGTGTCAGAGAAAAGGTTTGAACTCAAGTTTTCTTGACTCAGCAGTAGGCTGACTATATCTATTAAACCATTCAGTTTTTTCTGAAATCTTACACATCTGAAAAGACTTTTCTTAAATCTATCTATCTTTTCTGATTCCATTTCTGTTTGGTATAAACAAAAACCACTCTACTTAAGGAAGTAATGGGTTCCCTGCCACTTCCTGGAGGACTTGAGAGTGGAAACTGGATGACCACTTGACCACTTGTTGAGGATGTTGTAGAGGGCATTCCTGTGCACGTACAGGTTAGACTCAACCCCTGTGCTGCCTTCCATTTCTGATCTAGTGGACAGGGGTCATACATTTTGATCTTCCTCAATGCAGCATCTTGCATAAAGTTGTTGAATTCACTTATATTGTATTGCAGTTGGTTAAGGCATGTGATTCTTGGGGCTCATAATCAGTAAAGAAATGGAAATGAATTTAGGGGAACTTAAGAGTACTTGTTGTGTGCCGCAAAAGGAAGCAGGCATCTAACTGTCTGGTGCCTTATTTTAATAAGGGGAGCCAAGTGGAAAGGGCTTTGACACTTAGCCTGAATTGCAAAGCATGTTTTTAGTTTTGATTCTGCTAGAGGATGTCCCCAGGCTTTGTTGTGCCTGGCTGAACCCAGCATGCTTTATGACATTCTAACCTCTCTGAATGGAAGCTAGACCTCTACACCTTATAGGTCTGCCTTTTGTTCACTCAGTCCTCCTCCACTATTTTGGTCTTAAAGGAAAATAGAAAGGCATTTGGAGTCACGTTTTTCAAGAATGGCTTGAATTTAGTCAAAAGTTTGTCAGTCCTCTAGGCCCTGGAGAAATAAAAACCTCTCAGAGATTCTCATGAAAAGACTATTGCACAAATTTCAAGTTATGTCAGGTTTTGTTGTTGTTGTTTTCCCCATACAGCCTGAGAAAAATGATGTTTTGTTTTGGTTTTTTAGGTTTGTCTGTGAGGACACAGTAGAAGAGAAGATCTCGCACCTTCAGACCAGGAAAAAGAATTTAGCCACACAGGTTCTGTCTGGATCTGGGGAATCCTTCACCAAGCTCACTCTTGCTGACCTCAAAATCCTCTTTGGCGTTTAATTTTCCATCGAAAACAGAACTGAACAACCTAGCTGGGGAATTTTTAGAAGCTTTCTTATGTTGATTTTTTGGGGCATCTCAGTTCTCTATCTGAGGTGGATAGTATTTTATATCATGACTCTTTTGGAGTTGTGATGGATCACTGTTTTGGTCAAAGTTCCTAAGACTTTCATAGCCGGTTATGCTTACAGTATTGGTGTTACTATGTAGATTATTCTTCTGGTCCTGTTCACTTTCATCATATAAGTCTTCCCAGGTTTTTCTGAAACGTTTCCCTTCATCATTTCTTACAGCACAGTGATAACACTCATAAACCGTAACTTGTTCAGTCATTCCTCAGTTCCTTCTCAGTTTCCAATTCTTTGACAACATGAAAAGAGCATCTATAAGTATTTTTTCTGTAGATGGGTTCTTTTTGTTTGATCTTTTTGGGATACAGACCTATTAGTGGTTTGCTGAGTCAAGGGGTATAGACAGTTTTGTAGCCCTGTGGGCATAGTTCCATATTGTTCTCCAGAATGATTGGACCAGTTCACAACTCCACTACTGTCTAGTAGTAGTGCACTACTGTCCCTGTTTTTCCACATCCCCTCTAGCATTTATCATTTTCCTTTTCTGCCACCCTAGCAATCTGATGGGTGTGAGGTGGTGCCTCACAGTTATTTTTGACATTGTTTCTAAAGAGATTTTCCCCTCTTTGGTGGAGAGTTGCTTAAACAAAGGCATCATGCAATCAAAAAAGAGCTGTTAGCTTCCTCAGGTTATAAAATGGCAGCTTTTGGAGATATGTTAAGAGATTCCCTGAAAAGAGCTTGTGTTAGAGTATTATTCTGAACTATTTAAAGGAAGATAACTTTAAATGTCCACTCTTTATTTTGGCCCCTGTCCCATCTGACTACTGGGGGTTGTTAACAACTGCTTTGGGTTGTTAACAACTGCTTTGCAGCATTTGGTAAGTCATACCTACTGTACTTTGTTCTCGTTGGTGCTGCTTGGCACAGCGGCTCCAAGCTGACTCCAGACGACCCAAAGATACCCTGGTCGGGTTGTGTTGGGTGCCACTAAATACAGCTTCTCTTTCTGGTTATCTGACAAAAGTTAACATGACCAGAATATCGATCCAAGGTGAGCTTCTAGCTACTGTCTTTACTGTACAGGATGGCTGCTTTAGAGCAAAACCATGCAGAATGACAGGAGGATTCTGGTAGCTCTTACCACAGAAATGCAAAGCTGAGGATTGTCGCACTTTTAGGATTTTCTGGGTGTCACTCAAACCAAAAACTTATCACACACAAAATAAATAGAAAAAGGGTCAACTGCATTATAACAAAAACAGTGTAGTACGTGGCTAGTGGCTTGTCTGCTCCACTGGTTCCTTTCTCTCCTCATACAGTCCTTGTAATGAAGAAACCAAAGGCCTTCTTTATGTTAATTGAATAAGGCAGGAATGTTTCCTACTTTTTCCCTCTGTTATTAATAAGCATCTTTAGTCCAAGCATCCTTCCCTATTGAGACAGACAACACCCCAACTACAGTCCCTTGGTGGGGAGGAAGCGGGGAAGGACTCTGACAAAGGGAAAACAGCTTTTCATTCAGCAGGGCTGTGCTGCCATCGTAAGATTCTAAAGAAAGCAAGCATGTGTTGGTAGTTCAGCTATGGCACCAAATGTCTGCTTTGTCATAAATGCTTTTATATACAGGGTACCCTAAAAATCCTAGCGCAGTCCTAAGCTTTAGTAACTTCAGGAGTATAATGACTACAAACTTGACAAAAAAGATTTGAAAGTTTAATTATTCAATTCTCTTACTTATTTTAGTTTTAACAGTGGGGCTCCCTATCACATCCTGCACAGGTGACAATTTCACAAACCATGGATTGGTTGAGGAGGTCCTCCTCTTGCTTGGCCATTTGACCTTTGGGGAAGGTCATGTCAAAACTGCCACATATGTATCATCAGAACCATATTCTCCAAATGATCCAAAGGCTTGGACTGCAAATGCCATCCTTTCAGTCATGGAGCAGGAGCTGTTGGAAGTTTTTTGTAAAGTTTGACAACCACTAGAGTCATAGCACAAAATGGTAGTTATGTTGAATTTGAATAAGTACCATTCATATTTCAAAAATCTTAAAATTTTTTTTGGTAAACTGTAGTATCTATGCTTCTGAGGTTATTGAAGTTTAAACAGCACTAATAGTTTTGGCGTCAGCTGGTATAGTAGTACTTCAATACTGACAACTGAAAGTAGATCTTGAAACCAATTGCTGCCATGACCTCAGAAAGCTTCCTGAATCACTATGTCTTGGCTTTGTCACAAAGGACAGTTAAAATCCTAAATATTACATTTTAGAATGTATTTACTCTCACAAGTTGTCTGTTTTTCCTGCTTGTACTTGAATTTTTACAAGAGACATCTTGTTCAGTTAAGTAATTCTAGCTACATTTAAATAGCATTTTAAGGTTTGCAGAGCTTAGAAATATTCAGATTTTTTTTGTCATAGCAGGAAGTTTTGACAAATAACAGTGTTACCCAATTTCCAGTGCACCCTGATCTGAAGTAGTTAATAGATTTCCCCTCCTTCAATTTTTCAAGTTCTGAACTTAATTCATTAATAGCCTGGGGTAGGGTTGGGAAGGGAAATGATGTAATCCAACCAGGATTCTTCACCAGGAGTTAACTCTCTTCACGTTTGAGGTAATCAGAAGAGTCCTGGCCACTTGCAGTCATATAAATTGTCTCTTGGAAAACAACTCAGTAAGAGGAGAGTTCAAGAAGAGGCAGGATTATTTTATGTAGCATTTTGTTAAATGAGGTACACATTAGAAGTCTAGTTTGTCTGTATGTGTTCCAAAAGGCATAAAAGATAAAGTGGGCAAAACAGGTTTAATGCTAAATTATAACCAATCTTCAACCTCAAAGCAGAAAATTGTACCAAAAGGATATAAAATGGTTATCTAACTATATATTCAAGTTATTGCTCCTATTTTAGATTAGAAAATACCCTTTTTTCCCCCGTGATTATTATGTAGTAGCAAAACCCCTTTATAATACTGTTGATTCACCATCAGCAAGAAACAGCTCGACTTTTAGCCAGTAGTGGCAGCTCGGTGGCACAGTGGATAGAGTACCAGACCTGAAGTCAGGAAGACTCATCTCCCTTCAGATAATGACCTTAAACACGTATTAGCTGTGTGACCCTGGACAAGTCACTTCATCCCATTTGACTCAGTTTCCTCATCTGTAAAATGAGCTGGAGAAGGAAATGGCAAACCATTCCAGTATCTTTGCCAAGAAAACCCCAAATGGGATTGCAAAGAGTCAGACAACTGAAATGCCTGGACAACTCTAGTAGCCTGAAAGTAGTAGGTATGGAAAGGAAAGCTCTGTTTAGATTAGAAAAATATCCTTTTGGGGCAGCTAGGTGGCGCAGTGGATAAAGCACTGGCCCTGGATTCAGGAGTACCTGAGTTCAAATCTGGCCTCAGACACTTAACACTTACTAGCTGGGTGACCCTGGGCAAGTCACTTAACCCCCATTGCCCCACCAAAAAAAAAAAAAGAAAAGAAAAATATCCTTTTTTTGGTGATTATTATCTAGTAGCATAGCCCCTTCTGTAGATGAAGAGAACGCTTGTGATCCACCATCAGCAAGAAACATACCTTGACTTTTAGGCAGTAACATTCAAGCCATGAATTGATGTTGCCTTTTCCTTGTAATCAGGGACACTTTGTGAGACAATCTGTGACAGTGATACAAAGACCACCTAACCCTAAATTTCACTTGGAATCTCAATAACACAATGCAAACTGACCTAGATGGTAAGATAAGGCACATTTATTTTAGTGGTTTCTTCAGAATTAACTGGCAGCTCTTCCACAAGGCCTAGGGCTTCCTGGTAACTGACATGCAAACTCGGCCTTTTCATCATCAGAAAGCTCAGAGTGCCACCGTCCTGACCAGACTCCTCTGGGAACACCCCTTTTCCACGTTCCGTGAGCAGTCTGACTTCTCCTCTGTCCCCCCACAGCATGACCAATGACGACGGCCTGGGTGACCTTTGTGTCCATGTCCACAACCTTGGTACCCACCTGCTGGTCACAAACAAGAAAGCAAGAATTAGACTGAACTCTTAAAAACTCCAGTGGCGATGAGGCTTATTACCAAGGGCAAGCATTCGGTCCGTGTTTTCTATCCACTTCTGCGTTCCTGTTTTTCCATGATAGAATGTGAGATCTTCAAGGGCAGGGACTGTTTCATTTCCTCTATTTCCAGTGCTTAGCCTTGCACACAGCGATGCTTAATGCAAACTTCTTGTTAACTGATCAGCAGAAGCCTTGGTGTGGTAGAAGGGAGACCAAGCATCAGCCTTCAGAAGGCAAGCCCTGGAAAGTAACTCTTGACAGAGCCAGCTTTGGCCACTCCGTGGCATTAAATTCCTTAACTACATGGGAGATACTATTAACAACAATCAGTGGCTGAAGCACTTAGAGGTTATTATCACAGTGCTTTATCAACACTGTCACCTGATCTTCACAACAGGTTAATATCAGTCAACCCACAACCACATTAACCAGAACTTTTATCCTAAATAAGTTGGTAGATGAGTGAAAGGTAATATGGTTTGTTTTGTGGGAAGACAGGGTTAAGAGGCTTTCCCAGGATCATATAGCTGGTAAGTGTCTGAAGCTGGGTTTGAACTCAGGTCCTGATGCCCCAGATAAGGTACTATGAATTATTATTTTAATCATATCATTTAGTCATGAATTATTATTATTTAATAAGCACATAGCCAGGAGTGTAAAGCAGCTAGGAGAGGCATTAGAGATAGCTGTCACCTCAGAGCCTTTCTAGTCATTTTACAGAAGAATAATCTGAGGCCCAGGGAGAGTTACTTGTTCAAGGTTAGGGGCAGCTAGGTGGCGCAGTGGATAAAGCACTGGCCCTGGATTCAGGAGGACCTGAGTTCAAATCCGGCTTCAGACACTTAACACTTACTACCTGTGTGACCCTGAGCAAGTCACTTAACCCCAACTGCCCTGCAAAAACCAAAACAAAACAAAAACAAAGATCACAGGGATAATAAGAATCAGAGGACCAGAACCCAGGTTCTCTGACTGCAGAACCAGCACTTTTCCCCTTGTACCAAGCTGAATGAAGCCTGGTTGAAAGGAAAAGTGGAGAGGGTGTAGAGGGATGAGTGGGTGCAGGAGAGGGATGGACATTAGGCAATCTACTTTCTGGTCTGCACTGTGCCAAAGAAATCAATGAACAACCTTGACCCCACACGTCTCCCTTCCACGTGCAGAACCAGAAGAGGCCTAGCTGAATTGTTTTTCAGGGTGTAAGAGGAATTGGTGGTTTTCTCTGCCATGGCTCAGCCCTCCAGGGTCCACACCAAAGTCAGGATCAGCTGCCTCATAGCCTAACTGCCAAGTTCTCAAACCTGCAGCCTGATAGTCCTTTAGCCTGATGTGCACAAGGCCGCCTTCCAGGCCTACGACTGTGTTGGCCAAACCCAAGGGCTGAGGGAGGAGAGAAGGGCAGCACAGGTCCTGCCACATGTGCTCGGACGCTTGGGTCCTCACCTGCCATGGTTCCTCCACAGGCACAGCGGGCGCTCTTCTGGCCCCCACTGGAACAGAAGGAGCAGCAATGAAAAACACCCTGATGCTGGCGGAGCTTTCTCCTCACAGTCATTGTGTACGGTGAGCCCTACAAAACCACAAACCAGGCAGAACAGAGGGTGGCCCGTAAGCAAGTATTCACTCAGCTCTTAATAGCTCCAGACACTGGAAGAAGCGAGGAGGATCACTGTCGTGAGCTGCTTACAATCTAGTCCAGGAGGTAAAAGCTGTTCTACTAAACAATAAAAGCCTCTGTATATATGTGTGCTCATGCTAAGGGAGGTGCAGGACCTTTTCCCACCTCTCACCACAGACCCTCAGGGCTCTGTTCCAGGCAGCTGAACTCCAGACACTCTCCCTGTGAATCACAGTGATCTCCAGTGCCTCTTCTAGCTGCTTTTATTCCTGGCTAGATCGTGATTAAATAATATGATTAAAATAGTAATTCATAATAACTAATTTGAGGTAGCTGAGTGGCACAGTGTTCTTAGATGTCATGGGGGGAAAAACTGGACAACTTCCATCTCGGCATCTGTGTCTGTGATAGAACATGTCTGGCCCCAAACCAATAAGAAGGAGCTATACAAATACAAGGTGGACAAAGTGGGATGGGCACAACCCCCCCTGAACCTTCCAGTAAGGTCAGAAGGCCTTAATGGTTGGGGAACGAGGACAGAGATTATTTCTTTAATGTGCTTATTGGTAGATTGTTTCCCACAATTATGGACATCTTGGTGCATGATATTCTGATGGAGAAAGAATGAACTAAATGAAGAGACAGGATGAGTGCAGGAACCTCTTGTGATCAACTACATCACCCGGTTCTCCAAAACACATCCTTTTTCCCCATGGAGGTCATCCCCCTTCAAGCACCTCAAAGGCAGCGAACGAAGGAAGGAAGAGGTCTGCTTATGATGGGGAAAGGACCACCCTGGGGGGGGGGGGCTGTGAGGGTGAAGGTGATCAGGTCAGCATAAGCACCAGTGGCCATCTCACCTGGACGTGCTGCCCTCTGACACAGACGCACACAGTGTAGGGGCCGGATTCCTCAGGGATAAAGGAAATAGCGTAAGTCCCATTGTTGTTGTCCTGAACCATCGTCTTAAGAACACTGAATGGGGACGAGAGTTTAAGAAAGACTCATTCATACACACCTGAGCATCTGTCATAGGAAGCGATTACACTTGGGTCTCTACAAAGGCCAAGGGAATCACTCCATGAGCCCTTCTTGTTGTCAGGGACCCGAGGAAGCTCCCTGGACAGCCACCCCTTCTTCCAGTTAATTCCACACCTGAACAAGTACAGACTCTACAGCTGCAAGAGACCTCAGCGGCCATCTACACCATACAGCACAATATGGTGGAAGAACATGTTCTTAAGTCAGATCCTGGACCTGTGTTCAAATCTCACCTCCCAGTAACTCAGTAACCTTGTGCACATTATCTCTTCCTGGTCCTTGATTTCCTCATCTGTAAAAGAGAGGGGTTTGGATTGGATGGCCTCTGCAGCCATCCGCCTCCAAAGCTTTCGTTCTGGTTCAACTCCCTCATTTTACAGAGGAGTAATGGGTCCAGGTGAGGGACTTGCCTAGGCCACATAGTGTCAGAGGCAGAAGCTGAACCCAGGTCCATTAAGTCCATGGCAAGTACTCTCTGATATACTGTGGTGCCTCAGGGGAGTTGATTATTTCTGAGATCCCTTTCATCTCCCAAACCATTGCTATGATTTGAATCCCAATTTCATCCTATTCTTCCTATTAGAATTTTCTTCCCTTTCGTTCCATCCTCTCCTGGAACATGAACAATGTCCTCTCAACATTACTATGGATCAAAGCAGATCTGGGTTCTAAGGATGTCAGTGCACCTCAGTCCAGCACAGATTCAACTTTTTTAAAAAGTCTAGAAACATACGGATCTTGGAGAGTGAGTGCCCCAAGAGAGCAAATGGTGTATGTCTGACTATAACAGATAAAGAATGACCTGCTCTCACTCCCAGCCAGACGAGGGAAAGGCGTAACCCATGGGAATCATGGCTTTTAAGTAGAATTTTCAGAGCACCCTGGAGGGGGCAGCTTTGTCTCTGTGACGATGGTCCCTGCACCTATATCCCCAAAAGCTAGTCTGGCGTTTTCACTTGTAGGTGTGTTAACCATGAGACTTAGCTGTTGGATACCAACCAGTCCTTCTTATTTCTGTGAATGACGCTCACTCGGACGTGCTCTCCTCCTCTGCCCATGTGCTCCCCCAAAATATCTCTGCAGAGCAGGGTGAAGGTGACTTTCTGCTTCTCCCAAGCTTTATGGAGGTCTGCAGAAGTAAGCATTCAGTAAATAATGACTGCAAGAGAACAAGTTTAAAGGACTCAAAGGATTCAGCAGCTTATTCCACAGCCTTTAGAGAAACAAACAAACACCATTTCCCTTTGTCTCAACCTGCTCCACAGACATTCTTTCTACCTTGTCCCTGAGTGACTGAAGGAGTGCCCCCTAACTGTGAGTCACTTGTCATGCAGCAGCTGTTTTTAGGCCACACCTCATCAAGCCCATCCCCAAGACTGAACCTGAGATTCAGGCAATGAGAATCTCCAGGCATTTTCTAAAAAGACTGGTCACCTGGCAACCCCAGAGGAACCCTGAACCCGAGCCATATCCAGAGTCAGAAAATGGACCTTCAGGGCAATTGTGAACTTCCTGAGCCAGCTCCAGTTCCAATGCAAACTCATGTAGCCCCAGGACCACCCAGAAGCCTAAAGGTAGTCTTAAAACCCACAACTGCCAATTGCAAAATGGACCAGACCACTCAGCATTTGGGTTTGGTCCCTGCTGTCCTTTTATGGGATCATCAGTAAAAGTAGAGAGCTACAAGGGATCCCCTAAAAAGATCACTTATTGTAGCACTTCAATAGCAGAAGAAATTGAAACCAGAAAAGTCAAATGACCAGCCCACCCCAAATGAATGTGCTTCCCTTCAGGAAGGGCTAAAGTATAAGAGGAACAGAAGAATTAAGAAAATCCTCCTTTCTAGCCCAGTGATACTCTGTTGCCCCCAAGGTTCCTGTTTCTAAAACATTGTTCAGTCTCTGCCTTCTGACTCCTTATCCTTAATCATCATCATTCTTTTTTTTTTTTCCAGGACAATGAAGGTTAAGTGACTTGCCCAGGGTTACACAGCTAGTTAACTGTCAAGTGTCAAATGTTTGAGGCCGGATTTGAACTTAGGTCTTCCTGAATCTAGGCCTGGTGCTTTATCCACTGCACTACCTAGCTGCCCCCACCTCATGACCTTTTAAAGAAGGTCCATAAAACATCTCCCTCCGACTCCCATGATAACTAGATAAGAAGGATGTAGGTGTCCAATTTCTCAAACGGTTTCCTCTCTCAGCCTCAGGAAACTGACCAAAAGGGAAAGGCGCTCAAGGTGAGTGCTGGGCTATAAACTGATCTGGCAAGAGTCCGTCCCCAAAGCCATCTAGAGATCAACAAGAAAGGCTTTCCTACCTTCCCCTTGGAGAATGCACTTGGCAGGATCAACCCCTTTGGTGAGAATGGCCCCAAACACTTCGTAGCCACCATACTGGCCAGCCTTCTCCTGAGGGGAGAAGCAGATGCCATCGTCCACCCCGGGGCCAATGCTGTAGTCCGTCTTCTGGAGCTTCTTCAGCCGGCTCATCACGACCCCCTTGGTGACGAGGATCTCCACGTCGGAGCCATTACTCAGCAAGTGTTCCGTGAACTCGACCCCAGTCCGCAGGTCCGCCAGCAGCTGCTCCACCTGGAGCTTCTGGAGGTGCAGGGAGTTCTCCTTCTGGATCCGGAGGTCTTCCAGTTGCTTCAGCAGCTGATCCCGGTGTTCTCTGATAGCGGTGATGTATCCATCACAAAACTCCCGGACGTCAGCGGAGAGGGCATCCATGCGGCTCCGGAGGGCATGGCCTATGCCTTCGATCTGGGCCAGGGCTCTCTCCAAGGTGCCCACGTGGGGCTGGGTGCTATGGAGGAGCTCCCGCATGGAATTCCCATGCTTGTGGATAACGTTGCTGATCAATTCATAGGCATGCTCCCGATGGGCACCCAGCACACAGTCCCGGCACACTGGCTGATCACACTGCTCACAGAACAGGTTCAGCTCTTCAGCAGGGTGGGCAGAACACAGAATTGGCCTCCCGATCTGGCTGTAGCCTTTCAGGTCCTTCATGGGCACCACTGAGTGGGAAGCAGTTTTTTTTTGCCGCCTGGGTTAAACAAACAGGGACAAGATGAGATGGAGATTATGACTCGGCAAAATCAGCGGTGGCTATGAGCTTTAAGGGGCTATGGGTTCTAAGCCCACTTCTGCATTTCTTTGGGTCGAATTAATGTTTCTGATTCTGCAAAAAAAAAAAAAAAATGAAATCACTGTACTGACTGACTTGTGGTCAGAGATAAATGTGGAGGAGCAGCAAAGAAAGAATGTGAGGTAGTGTCCGAAACGGATGACTATACAAAGTGTCCCAGAAATGGTAACCATGGAATCTCAGAGATGGAAGGGATCTGGGAAGCTGTCTAGTCCAATCAGTGGCAGATTAGGAACCCCAGCTACACTATGGCCATGAGTGGTCATCCGTCCTTGGTTTGAAAATCTAACATAAGTGGAGCCCATTACCTTCCCAGAGGCCTGTTCCACTCTTGGATAACTGAGTAGGAATTCTTCTCCATTATGCTTAGATATGTCTCTTTGTCACTACTATTGATCACAAGCCACTGACAATGACTCCATAGCACAGCCCACACACAAGTTCTTCTTTAGGCCGGCCCATGGTTATCTTAGCCTGCTAAAATCTAGGCAATTTCCGTTCTAGATCTGACCCCCAATCTCAGAGCATCTGACAAAAAAGCCAGCTCAAGGCACAAGGGGAAGTAAATTCCAAAGGGCCACAGCAGATTATAAAGGGGGTTATACCCCACTACTTACGGCTGCACAGACTGAAAGGAGAGCCTGCAGGAGGATTTGCCCTTTGGCAAACAGGAGAGGAGCTCTCAAGTGAAACTCTACACTAGGAGATGGAAAATCTGCTAAGTGACTCAGCAGTGACCCTTCAAGGGAACTGAATTATAGAGTAGCTTGTGCTGAATAAATGCAGCTAAAGTGCAAGTAAAAGGTTTGGGAGGGCATTTTCTCCTGGTAGCAGCTCCTTCCCCAAAGCAGCTGGTGAAGGCTTCCCTGTTCCAGTCCTTGCTGCTGGCTGGCTGGCTCCTGACTCAGAGGGCTCTCCTACTAGCAAACACTTAGAATGGACACCAGAAGAATACTACAAGAGTACCAAACACTCAATGGGGCATGTGACCTAAGCTGCCTTCAACTTGCCCGTTAGTCACCTTTAGTATCAGAGGAAGGTCCACATCAGTGACCAATCTTAAATGAACAGAACCATAAGGTTTACCAGCAACTAGGAATTCACTCAAAGTAACAAAATAAGGCTGATCCTGTGCTAGAATGGGGAGAGTCACCTAGGAGGGACCTACTGTCAGCTGTCTGTTTCATCTCACAACTACAGATTAAAATGACAAGAAGAAATACTATCCCTCAGATGGCCCTACTAGGAAAAAAATCAAGGTTGTTGTAAGTCATAGGACACTACGGGCATCTAGGTGGCGTGCAGGGAGAGTACCAGGACCAGAGTCAGGTAGACCTGACTCCAAAGTTGGTCTTAGACACTGTATGACCCTGAGCCAGTCACTTCACCCTGTTTGCCTCAGTATCATCTGTCAAATGAGCTGGAGAAGGAAATGGCAAACCACTCCACTATCTCTGCCAAGAAAACCCCAAATGGGGTCATGAAGAGCTGGATATGACTCAACAACAGCAACATGGGGGGTGAGGTGTCCTTGGGGGGCACAGAAATATCTAGGACTTGGTTTGCCCACCAAATTCCAAGACATCCAAAAGCAAGACAATGCCCTGCTGCCAGCACACACTGGCCTAACTCACCAAGAAGCTGTGGAAAGAAACACCAAGAGAACAGTCAAACCAACCCTTCCTTCCACTGCCTGGTACAAGCTAGGATAAATACTGAAAAGCCATCTAGGTTGTACTGTGAGCATAATGGAACATTAAAAGCTGTGTTCTGGTCCCAGGCCTACTACTTACTACCTGTGTGGTCTTAGGCAAATCATTTTTCCCTTTGTAGGTTTGTTTCCTCAATCTACAAAATGGCAAATTCTTTGACAGGGATTTTTTCTTTTTTGTCTGGCACAGTGTCTTCTTGTAGTTGGCATTTAATCACTGACTTGAACTGGGGTCCCTCCTAGTTGTTAATGATCACTGACTTGAATTGGGGTCCCTCCTAGTTGTTAATGATCACTGACTTGAATTGGAGTCCCTCCTAGTTCAGCAGAAGGCACAAGAGAGTGGAGCATTTATTTCAACTCTAGTAGAGAAAGTTCTCTCCACAGTGAATTTCTATGCCAGTTTTCTGTACCCTCCACTTAGCCCCACAAATAGGGCAACCCCTTCTTTACCTATGAGCCTGGCTGCAGAACTGGCAGAGATTCACCTTGCAGGTGAGACATCGACTATCGACTTCCCTGTCACTGCACAGATCACACACCACGCCTGGGGTGTCCTCTTGCAGGTTTTGTAGCAGCACCTCATTTATGGCCAGGTGGTCCACGGTTAGGGCCTTCACTCCTCCGGGAGGCAGATGGACCTCCGTATCACAGACTGGGCAGAGGATGCTAAGCTGGGGCTCCAGCTGCTGGGGCTGCTTATCCCAGAGCCACGCGCCCTCCGAGGTCGTTTCTGAGTGTGGGGATCTCAATATCAGTACGGAGAAGGGCTCCAACTGTTCTAGGCAGGCCGTGCAAAACGTGTGCAAGCATGGCAAGATCCTGGGGACTTTAAAGAGCTCCATGCACATTGGACAGCGAGTCTTGCCTAGGCCTCCAAGGGCAGCGGGGCTAATGTTGCGCAGCCCAGCCCCTTGGGGCTCCTGCTCCGCCTCCTTGTCTGACATTTCCCCGAGGTTTTTCCAGAGCGTGTCGACGATGAAGCAGCAGGGGGTTAGGACCGCTCCAATAGGGGAAAAGTCAAAGGTCGGCCAGAGATCACTGGTACATGCCTTTCAAGTCGGAAATCTGACAGACAGACAGACAAAAAGAGAAGGTGGGAACACCTGGCAGTGATGTCACCTGCATGCAATTCACCAATCTGACTATTACCCAATTGACCCGGGACTGCCCTCTCCCAACCCCACCCCTTCCACTGGGCTTAAATTCTACCTACAAAGTCCCGGGACAGTGCTGGACTCATTATTTCTCTGGGCCCCCTCCCCAAGCAGCTGCCACCCAAAGACCCAACCTCCACGTGGTCCTCCTGAACGCACCCGCCCTTCTCCCCACCAGTACGTGCCACCTTCCAACTCCCTCTCCCCGCCCCCCATTCCCTGTCACGAGCCGACCTCTAGCGCACGCCCCGCCCCCCAGGCCAGAGCCCCGCCCCCTTCCCACGGTCTCTTAAGGTTCCCTCAACTACGTGGCCCGCGCTCGACGCTTGTACCCCAAAGCTCAGTTTGCTCAGTCTCCTACTCCGCCCTCTTTCTCTCCAGCCACCCCAGAACGCCAAGGCCACCCCCCTCCCCCCCGCCCCGCCCCGCCCCGCCCCGCTGCCCCCTCCTCCTCAGGTGAGATCCAATCACCACCTTGGGAAGGCGTCCCTTGCCGCACGCACCCCGCCACGCCTCCATCCAGAGTGACACTGAACCTTACCGATCCCCATTGGATCAGTCCAGTCTTCGCCAATCACGTAACGGAGAGGGCGGCACTAAAGTGGAGGAAGTAGTTGAGTGGGCCGCCGGAGGAAGGTTTTACTGAGGGATAGTGGGACGGTACAGGTTAGAGGTGAGGCGGGAGTGACCCTTTTAGAGGAAACTATCTCCTATAACTCTGAGGGAACCAGGGAGGTCTCTGGATATCTTTAAACAAAAAACAAAAACCTTGGGGAAGATAGGAATAGAAATAGGAAGTGCCGCCTCGACTCTCCATTGGTTATTGGTGATGTCAGTTAAATTCTGTCATCTCTGGAGTCCCGAGGGATTCTGGGAGATATAGTTTTCTCTCGGCCAAAGTATATTCCCTTCTCCCAGGAAAGTACTCTGAGAAAAATGGAAACTTTCCCATCTTGTGCTTATCTAAAACCCAGGTGTTGTCACCCCGAAGCTGATGCTCTTCTTTTTCCTCCCACATTCTTTCTGGCGATACGACCCCGCTACCCAGGCCCAGAGGAGCCAGAGTACTGGAGGGTGGGGTCCTCTCCCACCGCCCATGGGGGTCTTTCTTGGTTGATTCTGCAGGTTTTGGGGCCCTGTTCCCCTAGACTTCTTACCCTCACTCTTCCCATGGCCTTCCCATCCAGAACGCCCCGATTCTCTGGAAGGGGAGGAGGCCAACAACCTGGCACTCATTTGGGACCCTTGAGTTCTAGGGTCGCTTTGCCCCTAAATCTTGGTTTGACCTTGGGCAAGTCATCTAACGTCCATGGAGCTCATTTTTTCCTCATTTTTAAAATTAGCGGGCTGAACCATGTGGACCCTTAAGGTACTTTCCAGCTCTGACCTTCTGTGATTTCATAATTCCATGCCACCATCACTATATAGCCCATCCCGAGTTTTGTGACTCAACAGGTATTCACTGAGGACCCGCTATGGGCGGTGTGAAAGGGAAGCAGGAAATAGAAAAGAAGTGTAAGACGAGAATTCCTTTGTCCAATGAGATATTTAGTGGGGGAGACGTGTGTGATAATAATTATTGAGTACCACCTATCTGCAAGGCATTGATGAGAGGATAAAAGAGTGAACACTCAGTCTACTTCAGCCCTGCCTTTGACTTTGTCATCAGCACTTTTCTCTATTTCCTGCTGTGCTGCCCTGATATCTTCTAAATCTGATCTTCACCTTCATCTCAATTTCTGGTCCCTTTACTCTTTTCCCTATTTCCACAATCCCTCAACTCGCTTCTGACTTTGCTTTTCTATTTAGTTTGCACTGGAGTCGTTCACCGCAAGATGCCCTAAAGTCCCTTCTTCTGACTTTTTACTGGGCTTGCCCTTGGAATCATTGGGTTACCCCTTTTGTTTGCAGACTCTAAAAATGGACATTTCTGATTTGCTGAAAAAATTATAAAACCACGCTGACTGGGTCTACAGCAGTTTTGTGTTTTCATACTTCAAAGAGGTGCTGGTTGCTACTTGACAATTCTTTTTATTTCTTATTGTTTTTCTTTTCTTTTCTTTCTTTTTTTTTTTTTTTTTTGCGGGGCAATGGGGTTAAGTGACTTGCCCAGGGTCACACAGCTAGCAAGTGTCAAGTGTCTGAGGCCGGATCTGAACTCAGGTACTCCCGAATCCAGGGCCAGTGCTTTATCCACTGCGCCACCTAGCCGCCCCCCCCTTATTGTTTTTCAGTAGAACATAAGCTCTTTGAGGGCACACTGGTTTCATTTTTGCCTTAATGTCCTCAGCATCTTGCACACATGTACTTAAAGATGTTACATGAATCCTTACTGTGTTCCTGAGGGCGGCTATTTTAACCCTTTTTTTTTTTTTTTTTGGTGAGGCAATTGGGGTTAAGTGACTTGCCCAGGGTCACACAACTAGTAAGTGTTAAGTGTCTGAGGCCGGATTTGAACTCAGGTCCTCCTGAATCCAGGGCTAGTGCTCTATCCACTGTACCACCTAGCTACCCCTAACCCATTTCTACTCTCCTTAAGTTCCTCATTATCCCCCCTACCCTACAATATAATCCGATTCCTTGCCTTTTCCATAGGTGTTGAGTTCTCTATAGGTACTTCATCTACCAATGAAATGATCTGTATGTTCTCTGAGGATTTGTCTTAATAATTTGCCAAAGGACACCCAGAGGTTAAGTGACTTGTCCAGAGTCACAAGCCACTACATGTCAGATGCAAGACTTAACCAGGTCTTCCTTACTCAGAAACCAGCTCTCTATGCTACCTCTTGAATTTTTAATTTACAAAAAAAATAATCCAGGTTATCAGATATAATCTCCACTGTTTGCCTCTCTATCTCAAAATATCTGTGACTATTCATCTATCCTTTACATCTTAGGCCTTTCCTCCTATAGAAAGATTGCTGTTCTACCCACATCCTGGATCCCATCCATATTTTGCTGTCCCTTCTGGGACCTTAGTCCATTTTGCCCTTCTGATCACCATCTCTTTTGATCTCTTTCCCTCCATAGTCTGTCCTCTCTTTACATTCTACCTACAAATATGCTTAGGCCTGCCCATTCCCTAAAGTTATCCTTGACTCTGTCATGCCTTCCAGCTATGTTCTCTCTTTCTGAAACATTCAAAAGTGGCAGAATGAAAAGAAAATTGGTCTTGGAGTTTGGAGACTCAGGTCTCAGCTGTGTGACTTTGGGGAGGTCACTGCTCTCTACTCCTCATCTGGCAAAGTAAGGAAGTTCAACTAGAATCTAGTTACTAGATAAGAACCCAGTTCTCAATAATTCTGTGACCTGATTTCTCTGCATTTAATTCTTCCATTTCCTGAATACCCACTGCAACGTGGCTTCTTTTCCTATTGCTATACTGAAAGGTCACACAATCACGGATTTAGAAGCGGAAGGGACCTTAGAGGACATCACATCCAATCCTCTCATTTTACAGATGAGGAAAGAGGCCAGAAAAGTGATGTTACTCTGCCCAACAGGTCACATAAGCAGACCGGAGATCTTGTCAGACAGGGTTTTGAAGTGAGGGCTTCTGACTCATCTAGTATTTTTACCACTGTACCATGCTGCTTCTTCCTGACTCCTGCCACCTCTAGAGCTCAGCCTATCTAAATTACCTCAAACCATTGGTCCCAAGGGTACCATCATTCTTCCGGTCATTCAGGCTCCTGAAACCATGGAGTCATCCTTGACTCTCCTCACCTACATGTAGTTAGCAAGTCCTGTTCTTTCTAAGGTCTTTTCCATTCATCCTGTTGCCATTAACCTTGTTCAGTCTTTTATTGCATCATTCCTCATTTTGCAGTAACCTCCCAACTCATCTCCCTGCTTCTGATTTTTTTCTAATCAGTTTATCCCATATGTGATTTTAAAAACCAACCTTTTTGCACAAGTAAACATGCTGTCATTCAAAAACCTTCAATGACTTCTCATTATTTGTAGGACAAAGTGTAAACTCCTTAGCTCTTTTAACATTCAAAGCCCACGATGATCTGGTTTCTACCCACTTACCCTAAACCTTGTGTTTCAGCTAAACCAGTCTGCCCATTGCTCTCTCAAACATTTTATGTATGTCTCTGCTCCTTTGCTCACAGTGTTCTCCGAACTAGGAATATACTTCTCCTCGCCCTACCCCATCTCTTCTAAATCCTATTATTCCTTCAAAGTCTGTCTCTACACCCACCTCCTCCATGAAGACTTCCCTAACCACCTCACCCCCTTTGATGATCACTGCCTCTTCTGTACCACTTGGTACTTAGTGTATGATAACCTGTCCTATCATCACCATTGTCATTAATATTAACAATGTGTTGTATTTCCCCAACTAGATTGTAAGCCCTTTGAGAGTTCAGACTACAACTTAGACCTCTTATTATCTCCTTTGTTTAACAGAGTACCCTACACATAGCATAAGCTCCATAAATCTCTGTTGTTGATGATGCAGTGATGATGCCAATAATGACAGGAAAGCATCAGTGAACAATACCTGCCCCTATGTGAGCTAGTGCTGAGAACTGACATGTAAAGTGTCAGTGAGGAGAAAGACCATGCAGGAGGTGCAAAAGGTATGTGGGAAGCTCCCGGACAATTCCTTGCCTTAATTATCTCACCTTTCTAGTGACCCCATGATGCCACATCTCCTTTGGGATCCAGACAGTAAGCATCAAGGGGAGAAACTGGGGAAAAACCAAGGTATAGACCAATTGAAAATGTTACAGACAGTGAAGTTAAAAAAAGGTGGTGGAGGAAGGGAAGACTCATTTCATACAGGAAAGCTGAAGTCATTCTTGTTTTTTTGTTTTGTTTTGCAGGGCCATGGGGGTTAAGTGACTTGCCCAGGGTCACACAGCTAGTAAGTGTCAAGTGTCTGAGGCCTGATTTGAACTCAGGTACTCCTGAATCCAGGGTCGGTACTTTATCCACTGCGCCACCTAGCTGCCCCTGAAGTCATTCTTTTCCATTGTTTTTCAGCAATTTCAGCAGTGCCAAATTCTGAGTTTGTAGATAGAAAGGGAACATTTGAACTATGAGGAGAAAGACCCTGTATTTCATTTCTAGCAGCGTTTTTCATTCACCAGAGTATTTGCACGTTGTATTTATTAAGACTATGTTAGGTGTTGGGTGCTAGGGCATATAGCAATATAAATAAGATCAACTTCTTACCCATAAAAAGATTCCAATCTCTAAGAGGATATTAGACATGCATTGATGATTATAATACAAATTAGACTATAATTAATCACAGGAATACACAGTCCTAGAGATCAGTGAAGATGAGATAGATCACTTTAAGTTTGTGGTGAAGTGTGGAGGTTAGGGTTAGGATGTCAATAAGGAGAGAATGGAAGAACAGCATTAGGGGATGCTTACATTTAGCAAAAGAAAAGCTGTTAAAAGAATGGTTGGAGAAGGAGGTTAAAAACCAAGAAAAGTGGTGTCATCGAAATTGGAGCAGAGAGTATGGAGGAAGGTTTGGGATGATAAGAACTGACAAAAGACACATTGTATTTATCACTTAGGAGGTCACTGGTCATCTCCCCATTCTTGTCTGATTTTGCTCATGTTTTCCCCATTCCAGGAGTAGATTCCCCTCTCATCTAACCTGGGGTTAGGAAGACCTCGGTTCTCAGACATGTACTAGCATTGTTATCCTGACCAAATCACTTGACCTCTGCCTGCCTTAGCTTGCTCACCTGTAAAATGGGCATAAATAATATAAGACTTATCTCTTGGGGTTTTGAGGATAAAATGAGATGATAAGAGGCTGAACCAGGATCGGATCTCTGACTGTTACATGGCTTGTATACGCAGAGAAGTCCAGGGACTGAGGGAGGGAACTCTCTCTGAAGTTTTTGGTCAAAGGTCCAGAATTCCAACTTGTCTCACTGGTAAATCTTGTTGTGGTCCAGCTATAACCAGCTTCCCACCTTTGGCCGTCTTCCCTTTTAGAAAGGCCGTCTTCATCTGCAGAGTTCTGAGCTTGTTCTCCCAAGCAGTCAGAAATGTGCTTCTTTCTAAAGCACTTGGCACTGGCACATAGTAGGCACCATATAAAAGCTTCTTGTCTTCTCTTCCCTTCCCTTCTTCCTATGAACAAAAAGAAACATAATTGGGGGTTTTCTGGTCAAAAGTTCCAGAGTCTGCTTCTGTCCCTAATTAAACATTGTGACCTTAGGCAAGTTATTTAGTGTCTCTCTGTGCTTCAGTTTTCTCATTAGTAAGATAGAGATTATAAGATATTCTCCACTTAGCACACAGGTTAATGGGAAGATGTGAAAGTGTTTGTTCCAATGGTTTCTTTTTCCTCCTGTCTTCCAACTAAGGAATTCCATAAGTTTTACTTTCTGCTTTTCTCTGAGCCTTGGAGAGCTCATTGATTTTTATGCATTTATCTACCTTTTAGATGATGGCTCCCAAATCTATATCTAAAATCCTTTTTTTTTTTTCCCACCTGAACTGCAGTCCCAACTTTTCAAATTCCTCCTAGGCACTTTAGATGGAAAATGCCCAGATCACTTCAAATTCTACATGTTGTGCAAACCAAATTCATTCCTTTTCTCCCTGGACCAATTTTCCCATCTAGCTGGTCTCTTTTCAGTAGCACCATCAATTTCCCACTTATGTAGGTTCAACACTTGGGCATCATCTTTGACTCATTCTTATTTTTCATGTGCTTTCTCTCATTTGTCACTAAGTCATTTCTCCTTTTGAAAGGTCCCTCTTTCTCCCCAATTTGTAATCCCACCCCCAACTTTCCCCACCCCTTCCAGTCCAGGCTCTCACCATGTCATGCTTGGATTACTAGAAAAAAGACTCATAATTGGCCTTCTGACTTAAGTTTCCTCGTCCTCCATCCATCACCCTACATTACTAGGGCCATTTAAAACAGTGAAATCACCAACAAAAAGCACAAAGATGAAGAAAACCAAATAATGTGGCACTTACTAGACTGAGAAAAGGACACTTGTTTACAGTATGAACTGATATAAGAAGGAAGAGTATGTCACCTTGTTCTACCCAGCTGGAGACATTCATGATGGGCAACTTCAGTTTTTTCCTGCTCTGAGCATGTCCACAAATGACTATGAAAACAATGTGGGAATGAATTTGGGGGTCACAGATAAATTTTATCAAGCAGGCAAATTCACAAATACGGAATCCATTAATAATGAGGAGTGACTTTCGCCACACATGTGTCTATATGTGCATATACATGCCTATGTGCACAGACATATACATAAATATAAATATATCTATATCTGTCTATCTATCTATCCACCCTCATTTACCTAAACAGGCCCTTAAATTCAATTTTGAAAGGATTCTGAAGGTAAGTCTTCAGAGGCTCACTTGGTCAGGGTCCCACTCTCTCACTCTCTTGATCTTGACACACTCTCAAGTTCTGACAAGGTAAGTTACATTGTGAAAGGAGTTAGGGAGAGATGGGTTAGAATTAGACAGCTGTGAGAAACTTGTTTCTCATTTAATTCTGTCCTGTCCTCTCTGTTGCCTAATCCCAGTTTCATTCACTGGCCCTATGCTCTGCCCTGTACTACCCATAGGGCAGAATCTGGTGAACTTGAGGAAAGGAGACTTCAAATCTCATAGTGATCTACTGCCTTCTGGCGGGAAGAGTGTGGGTGTGCTCTGATAACGCAGTCACTCAGAACAGCTCTGATCAGCTAGTCATAATATTGTGGTCTGTTCTAAGACACTGGCAGAGTAAGCTCTGTAAACAGCCAGGAAATCATAGCAAAGAAAAACCTTAAACTAAAGTGCTCAGCATTGGAAAGTATCTCATATAGCCAACTCTCAGTCATCTGATGTGAATTGTTTACTTGGCAGATTTTTTACTTTGTAGGTATTTGGTCCTGGGCACAGGAGTGGTCTTGCTTGTATATGGAATATATAGCTGGGGATTGGTCTCTGACCCAAAATCTGCCCCTCTAAGGCTTCAACCTAAAATTCCAACATTAGTTACTCCTTGGGGTTAGAATGCAAATATAACTTGGGAACTTACATATGAGAGAGTGATTATGCTCTGAGTTCTATCTCTTCTCTGGACTCCTAGAACACTTAGTTTATATGGCCCATATAACATATTATCATTTGTCTCTTCTTTTCCGCGCTATCAATAGCCTAGTCAGGCCCTAATCATTCGTGCCTGGAACAGAGCTATACCTAGGACAGAATCACTGGAACCCTGCCCCAGGGTCCAACATTTCTATGGTAAAGTGCCGTCATTTCCAAATGTGAAAATTAATATAAGGTCAACAAAAAACGTCTAGCATTTATCATCTTTAGTCAAGTCCACAAACATTTATTAAGTGCTTACCATGTGCCAGGTGCTGCATTAAGTGTTAGGGATACAAACACAAGGAAAAAGACAGACAGTCTGTGCCACTGAGAAACCCCCATTCTGATGGAGGAAGACAACATATAAAAGGGGAGGGGAAAAGCATCCTGGCCACAGAGTCGGAGACATGGTGAGCCTGGGCTCTTTTTCAAAATGAAGCTCCCCAAAGAACTGTAGGGGGAAGGCAGCCACAGCATCTTGAAGACATCGTTCTGAAAGATGAAAAGCCCACTCACATTTGTCTTGAGTTGCTCAATGCCCATAGGCAGTGTGTTTTCTATTTCCACCTGCGTCATGGGAGATGCCTTATAGTCAGTGGCCAGTACTGAGAGAAGCAAGGTCCAAAAGCTTGGGGACTATGTGGGTCTCACTTTTCTCTTCACTGTCCTTCCCCAACTTCCATGAGGCCATCCTGATACAATGCTCTGTCTCTAAGTATAGATTGAGCCTCATTTGGGCCAATCTAGCCTAAATTCTGGTTTAGAATTGAAATGAAACACTCATAGACCATCTAACAGAACAAACGAAAGTTTATTTAGCAGTAGTGTGGAAAAGATATTCAGCAAGGATACAGCATTACTTCAGTTGAGCACATTCTCCCTGCCTCTATGTTGACCATGCTGCCATATCAGTCAAGTCTTCTCGTGAGCAATAATTCTTGCTTACTCTCTGGCTGGCTCTTGTACTTAGGTCAACAGCTGGAGACTTAGTCTCCTGATTCAGTGAAGTCTTAAGGATGATTTCAGCATCTTTCAAGGAAAACTAGTTCAGCTCCTACCAGTCCCCTTCTCCCATTGATAAGCTCTTCTTGGATCCTCCATTTGGGGAAGGGCCTCAGGCTTGCTAACTGTTTCTCTCTTGGAAATGCTTCAGACTTTTCAGACATCAATAATACCATATGGCTTTCCCCTTTCCAGCTCCCTTTTGTATGTGGTCTTCCTCCACTACAATGTAAGCTCTTTGAGGTCAAGGACTCTTTCTTTTTTGCTTATATTTGTATCTTCAGTGCTTAACACAGTGCCTGGCATATAGTAAGTAACTTCATAATTGCTTGTTGCCTACCTCCCACAGAGGTGAAGCCTCAGAGTTGTTTTGATTTGTATTTTTCTAATAATTAATGATTATACCTAGACTTTAAAGTATCTCACGCTGTTTTTGTAGAAAAGATGCAGAGATGTAGACTAGACAATGACATAATTAGATAGATTTGGAACTAGTTGGATGGTTGGATTAATTTTATTTAATTTTTTATTATTTTTTGGTAAGGCAATTGGGGTTAAGTGACTTGCTCAGGGCCACACAGCTAGTAAGTGTCAAGTGTCTGAGGCCAAACTTGAACTCAGGTCTTCCTGATTCCAGGGCTGGTGCTTTATCCACAGCGCCACCTAGCTGCCCCAGATGGTTGGATTCAAAAGAGTCGTAATAAATAATTCTATGGCATCTTGGAAGAAAATCTGAAGTAAAATGCCTCAGTGATCTATGCTTGGCCCTGTATTTTTTTGTTGTCAAACACCTTCAATGAGGATGAACAGCAAGGTCAGCTACCACATTGATGGTAAATTCTTTAACTTGAAAAGGCTACAGTGGCATTACTTTTGAGGATCCAGGGCCACCTCACACCATGGAGTGGTATCAGAAAAAGACATGACAATGACGATAATGATGATGACGACGATGCCTTCTTCAGGAAGTTGTTTTCAACCCCTCTTAATTCCAGTGCCTTCCTTCAGTTAATTATTTCCATTTTATCCTGTATATACCCATCTTTGTACATATCTGTTTACATGCTGTGTCTCCCTTTAGACTGTAAGCCCTGTGATGGCAAGGACTGTCTTTTGCCTCCTTTTGTATCCCTAGCACTTAGCATAGTACCTGGCACATAATAGGTGCTTAATAAATGTTTCTTTATTGATTGATGAATTAAAAAAAAAAAGGCTACAAGCCAAGACTAAAGTGAGGGGAGTGTTTGTGCATGATTTTTTGTTTGCAGATGATTGTGCACTTAGTGCAGCTTCTGAAGCTAAAATGCAACAAAGTACAGACCAATTCTCTGCTGCTTATGATAATTTTGACCTAACAATACAGAGAAAGCACGGTACTCCATCAGCCAGCACCACACCATCTGTATGTGTAACCAGTTACAGCAAATGGAGGCGTTTTGAATACTGGGTAAGTTCACTGACCTTGGCAGCACACTTTCCAGGGATGTACACATTGATAATGAGGTTGATGCATGCATTGCCAGAGCTAGCTCAGCATTTGGGAGGCTCCAAAGGAGTGTGTGGGAGAGAAGAGGTATTAGACTGACTAACCAACTGAAGGCCTACAAAGCTGTTGTGCTGACCTCATTGTTGTATGCCTGTGAAACCTGGACAGTCTACCAGTGCCATGCCAAGAAACTGAATCACTTCCATTTGAATTGTCTTAGGAGGATTCTGAAGATCACTTGGCAGTATAAGCTACCAGACACTGAGGTCCTCAAACTAAGCTACTGAGAATTTGAACTCTACTACAGAGAATACAACTTTGATGGGCTGGCCATGTTGTTCAAATGCCAAATGTACACTTTCCTAAAAGACTATTTTATGGAGAACTCACAGAAGGCAAGCACTCACATGGTGGCCAGAAAAAGCAATATAAGGACACTCTCAAGGTCTCTCTTAAGAGCATTGGAATTGATTGCGTGACACAGGAGACACCAGCACAGGACTGCCCAGCATGGCGTGCCCTCATCAGAGAAGGTGCTGTGTTCTAAGAGCAAAGTAGAATTGAAGTAGCTTTAAAGAAATGTGAGATGCGCAAATTTAGAGACTCCAATCCAAATGGATTATTTGTGGCTGACCTGTAATAGAGCATTCCAAGCTCATACTGGTATGATCAGCCACAGTCGGACACACTGAACTATAAGGGCTAAAATTCTCGCTTGTCTGTCTGAAGTATCTAATGAGTGGTCGCCAATAAATTATAAGCTTTAGCAGGAGTTAGACTGTTAAGCATTTATTAAGGAGAATAGGAATTTGGTGAAGGGAGAGAGAAAGGCCTAGATTCAGCTGTCTATCTCAGGGAGCCAATGTCTCCAGCTCCTCTCCCCTCTGGGGTCCTCCAGAAAGAGTGAGAGAGCCAGCCTCACCTCTTTTATAGACAGTACCCACGAGCAAACATCACTTCCTGACGCCAAGGAGGGCATGCCCTCAGATGCCTTCTCATGGCGGAGCTTTCCTACAGTAGCTCTCCAGCAGGTGGCATCATTCCAATCATTACAGTACCTTGACTCTAACATGGTGATGTCATTTTGGTCCTCTTTGAGAATGAAGGAAAGCTACCAACTAATCAGCTTTTTAATATTTTTATCAGTAACTTTGGATGTAGTCATAGACGACATGTTCATCAGACTTGCAGATAGGATAAAGCTGGAAAAGCTGGATAAATACATCATTCACACATCTTCCCTCATCTCCTCCTTTACTCTTATGTTGGATAAAGAGTCAGCCCTTCTCCTTACCAGGGACAAACTCTTTACAGGTACCTCTGATGACATAACTAACAAATTTCCCCAGATATCCCCATTTTCTCTCTATTCTTCAGTCTTTCCGCATCTACCAGCTCTTTCCCTTCTATATACAAACATGCCTATGTCTCCCTCATCCTTAAAAAAAAAAAACAATAACCAAAACCCCCCCCCCCCAACTACCTTCATTTGTTATCACTGTCCTTACCATATATTGTTCTTCTTGGCTAAGCTCCTTGAGAAATTGATCTATACTAAGTGTCTCCACTTCTTTCTCACTTCTAAACCTTTGGTTTCAGATCTCATCATTCAATGAAAACTTTCCTTCTGAAGTTACCAATTATCTCTTAACTGTAAAGCAGTTATCATTTTCTTAGTCCTTATCCTTCTTGTCCTCTCCCCAAAATTTGACAATGCTGATTCCCTCCTGGATACTTTTTCATTTAGGGTTTCTTGACATTTCTTTGTCTTGGTTTTCCTCCTCTCTTTCTCACCACTCTTTCTTTGTTGGATCTTCATCCATGTAACACTAACCATAAGTGTCCCCAAGAGCCTGTCCTGGGCTCTCTTCTCTTTTTCCCCAGTAACTATCTCACTTAGTAATCTCATTAGTTCCCATGGGTTCAAATATCATCTCTATGAAATTGATTCCCAAATATATATACACATACACACACACACACAGATATATATATATATATAATATTTAGCCCTTATCTTTCTCCTGAGCTCTAGTGTTGCATCACTATTTGCCTTTTGAATATCTCTTATCTTGTAGGCATCTCAACATATCCCCAAAAGAATTCATTTTCTTTCCCCACAAATCCTCCTCTCTTCTGGACTTCCCTATTATTGTTGGGGCACCAGTATTCTCCTAGTCACCAGGCTCCCAACCTTGGTGTCATTCTTTACTCCTCACACTCATTCATCCACCTAGGTAATAATACATTGCCAGACCTTGCCATTTCTATCTTCACATTATCTCTTGTTTATATCTCTTTCTCCACTCATACAGTTGCCATTCTAGTTAAGGCCTTCACCACACCTCTTTCCTGAACTATTGCCATGGTCACCTAATTGGTTTCTCTGTGTCAAGTCTCTCCCCACTCTAATACATCCTCAGATGATCTGCCAAACTGATTTTTCTAAAGTTTAGCTCTAACCTTGTCTTATGTACATGCGCGCGCACACACACACACACACACACACACTCCTCACTTATTCAGTTAACTTGGGTATTAAATAAAGTCCTTTGTTTGATGGTTAAGCCTCTTCACAATTTGGCTTCTTCCTACCTTTCCTCTCCACATACCACTATTCATTTCTACTGGCTTATTTGCTAATCCTCAGTCAGACACTTCATCTCCCATCTCTGTGATTTTGCATCATTTTCCCAGCATGCTTGGAATGTTCTGCCTTTTCACCTCTGGATCTTAGCTCCCCTTCCTTACTTCAAAATATGGCTCAAACCTCACCTTCTCTAGGACTCCTAGTCTCTTCCCCCATTTCTTTTCCCCTTGCTCTACATATTGTGGAAGGTGGAGCCACCATCTTCATTTACAGAGGGAGCTCAGCTCAGGCATCTTCTCATTTGCTGTTCTCTGAAGCTTCCTCGGACTTGTCTGTCATGCATCTAGGCACTACCTCCTTAAGCCTTCTGGGTGTTGTCTCACACCCATTAGAGGATAACCCTTCAAGAGACTGTTTCATTTTGTGTACTTGTATCCCTACTGTTAAACTCAGTACCTGGCACATGGCAGATACCTAACAAATGTTTATATGCTGACTGACTATTGTGTATGCATGCATGTATTGGCATATTGTTTCCTCCATTAGAATGTGAACTTCTTGAAGGCATAGACTGTTTTTTACTTTCTTTTCATCCCTGGAACTTAGCACAGCGACTGGCAGTTATAATGAGCATTTCTAGCATTTATAAATGCTATGACTCTGACTTCACATCAAATCATTTGTTAGACTTTAAGAATCCTTGACTTACCTAACATTGGTTCTGTGTCCAGAAGAGGTCAGCCTTGTTCTCCTGTCATGCTTTGCAATTTGGAGCCAGTAGCCTCAAGTTAACCATTTTTTTTTTCTTTTGGTGGCCGTGATTTTTATGAAACACAGAATGAGACTCAACATTAGGCCTTCTAACTAGTCTTCCAACCACTATCTCCACTTTCCAATCTATTTTGTATACTTCTGTCAGGGTAATCTTTATATAGCTTAGCTCTGATCATGTTACTTTTCTGTTAAAAACCCCTACGTGGTTCACCATTGCCTCCTGAATAGTCTAACTTTCTTTTCCTGCATTAAGGCCTTCTACAATCTGACCCCAGTGTACATTTTTTACCATAGCTTGCCTCTAGCCAAACTAGACTACTCACTGTTACTTGGACATATTTAACACTGGATTTGCTCACACCATTTTCTTAGTCTTGGAATGCTCTCACTTTCTGTCTCTGCCTACCAGCCCTCTGGGTACACGTGATCTTGGTTCATCAACCTCTGGGATTCATCACTAATTACTATTTTTTTTTGGCTTATGCTCCCAGATTTTCCACTGAGAACATTATCATTCAGCTACTATTCAAGTCTATTTAGAAAAAGAAAAGGGTGGCTCATTTCTCATATAAGCACTCACTCCACCTAACTATATCAAATATAGAAGAGACTATAATTATCCTGACAGAATATGCAGGACTTACACCTGAACCCCTTAACAGCCAAGACCTTTCCTGGTTGATGAATCTTCTCCTTCCCCCAAGGAACTATATATTCTTTGGCTTTATAGTAGTACCCCAGGGTTGAGACTCCCTCACTACAAAGAACAAGAAGAGTCAGCCTCTGCTTGCTTAGACCAGTGCAATCTACCCAAATCCCAGTACCTGTGAAGGGCAAGGTCTAAGTTTGCTCCACCACGCCCTGACTCATGCTCCTATTAAGTGCAAGAATTCCTCTGCTTCGTTCTGGAACTTTTCCCCTGGGTGTGGCTATAGGAGGCTTGATCCCAGAACTCTTTGTTGTCCAAGGCCGCCTCCACTTTTGCTCTGCCATCGTCCTTCAGCTCACTGTTTGGCCCAGGAGTTCCCTGCCATTGACTTCAGCCTCTCTGCTTCTATCCCTGGTTCCCCCTTGGCCCCCTTCATACACGTGGTTCCCTGGAGAAGCCACAGTATCGAATAGGTTTACCATCAGGGAACTTGAACTGTGTCAGTGTGTGACCAGCTTCTCTTCACCTATCTAGGCTCTGGTTCTCTATTCGATATTGGTAGCTCTCCTGGCCTGAAAAAGGCCAAATCCAAGGTATAGCTCAGGTAGATTACTATCCTGGCTCAATCAGTAATCTTTAATGTGGTATTAACAGTACCCAAGGCCATAACTTAATAAGTTAATACCTTATCAAGGTAACTCCATTAATGCCAGAACAAAGGCTTCAAAGAATTAACCTGGTTAACAAGGAGAATTAACCTTATCAAGAGCTTAACATCTTCTGAAGGAGACAGAAGGGATTTGGGAGTGCTTTCCCCAGCCTCTATATTGGGCACATCTTTTATTTTTTTTTCTGTGTCTTATCAGCTCAGCTAGAAGAGATTCTCAAATGTGCTTTATTTAACTTTAAATCACCCTCATTGTTGAGCCTTGTACATAGCAGACGTTTTATAATGTTTGTTGATTGCCACGGAGTGAACTTATTGGTGTAAATTCTGCCCTGAACATCTTTGAAATCCTTGGAGGCCCCTTTTCTGTCAGAGACCTGTTTCATAATTAAGAAAAAGAAAAAGGGAGCAATGATCTTCTCTTGAAGAGGATGTCAGGCCTATCATTTCGCATGTAGTTAAGATATTCTCGTTATTGTAAAGCTGGAAGGAGAGGATTCTGAAAAGCCAAGAAAATGATCGTTTATTCTCTTTCCATGACTCATATATTACCTTTGTGACCCAGAAAAGCAGAAGTTAAGGGCTGGTTTCAACAGGAAGAAAAAGGGAGTGAGGATGGTGAAGAATGAAATTCCCTGCCTTTGGAGCCCCAGATCTCAGGGAAGATGGCCTTCTCACTGGGTTGCAAGTATAGCCCCAGGACCCAGAAGTGAATTGAGGTATCTGGAGCCCATCGAACTATCCCCACCTCTCACTTTTCCTTTTTTGAAGATCAGACCCACCCTGGCTCTATTTCATTCTCATTGTTTCATCTTGTGTCATTCTTCTGAATGCTTAAAATAGTTACCTGTGGTTTGGGAAGGCCAGAACTATCGCGGTCCTCTTAGAGTTGAAGAGTACATGTTTTCCACACGTGCCCCAGTTCCATTAGTGTCCTCTGACCTGATTTGTGTCAGTAGGAGGTTGGACAAGGCCTTTGGTTGTGTCTCAAGTGGTCAGCCATCAAACCTCTCTAGTCAAATAGAGATTGTTAAGAGCTGGTCTCATGAGTTAACATGGGCATAGCATTTGAAAACAAAGTGCTTTGTAAGTGCTATTGATGGAGATGTCAGCTACTTTTAGAGTTACCATGAATTATTTTCCACTCCAAAATATTGAGCTAAAGAGCCTGTATATCTTAATCTGCTTCTCTTCCATCCTCTTCCATTTTCAGGACACGTTTGTCTTTGTTTCCATCTTGACATGGAGAGCACTTGGAAAATAACTAGCATTTATGTAGCGCTTTGAGGTATATGGTGTTTTGCATATGTTAACTCACTTGATCCTCAAATGTTGCCATGGGAGGTGTAAAATTATTCCTATTTTACATATGAAGAAACAGAGGCATAGAAAGGTTAAGTGACTGGCCCAGTAGATTTCAGAAAAACCTGGAAAGACTTACATGAACTGATACTGAGTGAAATGAGTAGAACCAAGAGAACATTGTAAGAGTAACAACAACATTGTATGATGATCAACTGTGATAGATTTTGCTCTAAGACAATGCCAAAAGACTCATGATGGAAAATTCTCTTCACATCCAAAAAAAGAACTATGGAATCTGAATGCAGATGGAAGCATACTATTTTCACTTTTGTTGTTGGTTTTTTTTGTTTGTTTCTTATTCCTTGTGGTTTTTTTCCTTTTGTTCTGATTCTTCTCTCACAACATGACTAATGTGGAAATATGTTTAACATGATTATAATGTGTAATCTATATTAGATTGCTTGCTGTCTTCAGGAGAGGGGAGGGAAGGGAGAAAAATTTGGAACTCAAAATCTTACAAAAATGAATGTTGGGGACAGCTAGGTGGTACAATGGATAAAGCACCAGCCCTGGATTCAGGAGGACCTGAGTTCAAATCCAGCCTCAGACACTTGACACTTACTAGCTGTGTGACCCTGGGCAAGTCACTTAACCCTCATTGCCACCCCCCAAATGTTGAAAATTATCTTTACATGTAATTGGGAAAAAATAAAATAATATACTATTAAAAAAAACCAAAAAACACCTGACTGCCCAAGGTCACACAGCTAGTCAGTGACTGAGGCAGGATATGAACTCTCATGCCTTTTGGACATTAGCTCTCCTAATTTTCCAAGTTCCTCTTTTAATTGGAACTGACTTCCTAATGCTCTGTTTGTTCATTTCTGTTCATAAGATAATAGGGGTTGGCTTTGAAAGAGACTTTAGCAAGCAAACATCTAGTCCAAGCCCTTTGTTTTACAGATGAGAAGTGTCTGGATAAATCTATCCATACACCGAAAAATAAGTAAGAGAGTTGGAATTTGGACACTGTTCTTTTTGCTCCAGATTTAGTGCTCTTTCCATGCTGGCTTTTAAAAAAAAATAGGTGGACCGGGACAACACACTCTGAAGGTTTTATGCTTGGGACTTGGGTGGCAATAGGTCAGGGCAGGTCAAGAGGGTGCCAGGATGGGAACGCGCAACTTATTATTCAGGCAGGCAGTCAAGTCCTGCCTGAGGAGAGCAGAGATGGGGAAGAGCAGGGAATTTTGACATTTGGGATTAGAAACCCAGGCTGCCAGGGATCTATGCAGAGTCTGTGCAACATGAAATAAGAAACCCGAGCCAGACTCTGTCTCTGACTAAGCTGACTCTAGGTCAGAAGTTGGGCAAAGTAACCGAAAGAGGGTACCATCTAGAAGAATACAGTTTTATACTGAATTGGAGACTGTGGGGGCCAGAGGTTTCCTATATACTTTTGGCCAGGCCAGAGATTTAGTTCCAGAATATGGGTGGGCCAGAGGAGACTAATAGTAGCATGTTTTTATCAAATTTGTCTTGCGATGTTAAATTCATTTGTTTTTGTTTTTTTAATCTAGCAACTAGCCTGGTAGATTCAGGAAAATGTTGTAGAAGTAGATTTTAATAAAGCATTTGTCAAATCTCTAATTATATCCTATCAACCAATCAGTCAGCATTTATTGGCTACTTTGGGCAAGGCACTGGGTAAACAAAATACAAAGAATGAAATAATGGGACTTATATCCTGATGAGGGCGACAAGAAGTGCATATCTAAGTATGTATAAAATAAATATAAAGAGAGTAAATCCAAATAAATGCAAAGCAGTTAAATCCATGGTGGTTCTGTTGGGGGCGCTAGCAATCGTGACTCGAGGCAAAGGCTTCACACTATAGGTGGTACATGAGCCGCATCTGAAGAGACATCTTCAGGAAACTCTTGAAATAGAGGCGAAGGGGGACACGTTCCTGGCGTGGGGGACGGCCTGGAAATGGGAGGTGGGGGGTCACTGTGACAGACACAGAGAAGGCCAGTTAGAGTGGATTGCAGGGTATAGAAGGGGTAGGGACATATTGGCAATGGACAATGGGGCTGGAGAGATAGATGGGGCCCTGTGGTAGAGGGGACACACTGGTGAAGGAAATGGCAAATTGCTCTAGTGTCCTTGCCAGTTGGTCATGACTGAACGACTAAACAACCACATTTTAGAGGTGAGGGGCTGGGATGACAAGATCATAGATAACCATGATTAAAGAAAATGGGGAAGATTTAGTGGAAAGCATTTTAATAGAAATGGCATGAGACCCTAAGAAACTTAAAAGGCCTTAATGGCTAAAGAATCCCTAAACTTTAGACACCAACCCAAAGATTCCAGAAATGAAAAACAGCTCTGTTTCCCACCTCAGAAACGGGATGTTGCCAGAACACATAGACTGGGGGTCATGTAGACCCCAGAATGTTTAGAGACAGCTCCATCTATGGTGTACATGTTGATAAGCACACCAAGGTCTGCAAGGAACATAGATGATAGGTAAGTTCCATACATTTGAAATTCAGAATCTTTTCCATGTCAGCAAGACGTGTACATCACTTCACCCCCAAATGCCTCCTCCCAATGCCCCCTTCTTGGTGGTTTTTGCAATCTCATTATTCCTGGTATACAGTCTTCTTTGTCTGAAACTGTTTATAAGGTCAACTCTCCTTCCACACAGAGAGGCAGTCTCTATCTTGTCTCCTGGCAATGTATTCCTTTCTCCTAATAAAGCTCTCTATTTTACAAGATTTGCAGTGAGCCTGCCAATTCTTTGGGTGATCCAGCCCCCCAAACCAGCTCGTATGTCAGGAAATCTTTGAGATTTTAAGGGCCATCTTATAGAAGTGGAAATTGTTCTGCTCAGCTTAGCCTCAGCCATTAGAACTGTGAGAAAACGTGTGGGAGAATACAGCAAGATCGATTTGGTCTTAATATATGGGGAAACTCCTTAATAATTAGAGCTTTCTGAAATTGCTTTTGGAGGTAACAAGTGCTCCCTCAGTAAAGGTCTTTAAGAGAAGGCAAGATGACCATTTATTGTAAAGGGGATTCTTTATTAGGCTTAGGTTGGATTAGCTTACGCCAGATATGACTTTGAATGCTAAAGTTCTACATGAGCATATGTGCCTCCGTTTCTCATCTGTAAATTGGTCCCCATATTCTCTAAGTCACTGTGTTGTGGGGAATAAATTAGATACTGTATATGAACACACTTTGTAAACAGGAAGTGCTACACAGGTTTAAGCATAATTAGGCATAATTGTCAATACTTGACTTCATCTGTGCAGGTTTTCCCTCCACCAATGCAGGCACAGACCCTCCTTGTCTTAGTCAATGTTTCTACAACTTCCTCAAACCATAGTCACTTGGTAGCCAAGCCTAGATTATGAGCCTCTCCCCACTTAGACAAGCTCGTCCTTAGGTGACACATGCCATGGCCCAACCTGTACCGGAAACCTTTCCAGTTAGCTAGGATCTGCTCGGGCTTACACTTCCAGGCAGAACCCTTGAGAATTCAGGGATGCCTCTACTCCGTTATGGGATCTCAGTTGGAGAATGGTATACTCCCTGTCCTTGCTTATATCAAGGGAAAGAAGGAAGGGCCTATGGTAGTAGTGACAGGTGGCAGGAGCCTTCTGTTCTATCTCTGGTTTTGCCTCCATGGATTAGTACCAGGGAGGCTGTCTACTATCTTCTTTTAGCCATCTCTTTCTTCCTCCACATTCTCCTTTTCCTAGTCTTCAACCGGCAGGATTTATCAATCCAGATTCCTCGGCTTCCTGCACATGTCAAGCCCAGAAGCCCAAGGCTGGCTTTGGCAGTTACTCTGGTCGATAGACACTTCATCAGGATGGCGGTGGAACTTTGGAGAGGTTGGATGGGAATGGGGCTTGGCAGCTGAAAATTAAAGACCAAAGCACTCCTATGAAGATCAAGCCCGTTGGAAGCCCTCCAGACTTGTGAATGTTACAGTTAGTGCAATCAGTCAATTTGACCACTCCTACATTGGAGCAGTAAGTCTTTAGCAAGTGTTTATTGAGCACCTACAATTTCATTTGGCAGGGTGTGGAATACAGAAGGGAAAGACCTAGGACCTGCTCTCAGGGAGCTTACATTCTAAGCTGGGAAGACAAGTCATACACACGTGAAACATATCATGCAACATAAGACATTATACACTTGGGTTTTAAATTGTTTGGTACAGACAACTTTAATAGGAATTCCTGGGGGAGGGGAGATCAGTGAGGGCTGTGCTAGTTGGAGGAAACTTCATGAAGGAAGAGGCACTTCAAAAGGGAGCTTAAAGATGGCAGAGACGCCTTTGAGGTCATCTAGTCTGATTCCCTTATTTTACAGAAGAGGGAACTAAGACCCAATGAGGAAATGACTTGCCCACAGTCACAGAGAAAGTGAACAGCAGAGCCAAGCCTCTAACTCCAGCTAGCACTTTTCCGACAGCGTCCCCAAACCTGGGGAGGCCTCGAAAAGCGGCTGAAACATAAAGAAAGAAAGGCTTCAGGCAGGGGGTAGGGAAGCAAGGCAGTATTTAGAATGGGGGGAGAGACCGTGCCCCTTTCTCTGGGATTCCCCCAGATTTCCCCGTCACTGCTCACACGGTTAGGAGATACCATCCCTGTCTGTGAAAAATACAAACCAAAACCAGTTCCAAAGAGGAAGCAAATCACCATTGGAAGGGAGGCAATAAAGTCAGTCTTGTTGGTTGTGTCAGTCTTGTGAGTGAATGCCTGGCAAGGCTTAACCAGCCAGAGGGAGTCTGGGAATTGCAAAGTTCCTAAACATGCCAAAGGCACAGCACACATTCCAGAGTACAGGAACCCCTCAGACAAAAAACGCCCCACCCTGTGCAGGCACAATGCACAGACCTCCTCTCAAAACAGTCTTCCACACAACCCAAGGGTAGCCCGAGACTCACAGTTCACCCTGAGGTTTGACTTGTTTGTCCCCTTGAACTTTTTAATCCTTACAAAGGGAGTGTATGCTTGGGCAGCTGAGTTGGTTTTTCCCCAGGTTTTCCCAGTGACGCTTCATTCCTTGCATTTTCTTCAGCTTGTATGATGTATATTGGTGTCACCAGAGGAGTTGGGTGTGTGGTCAGTAACTAAACATTGATGGGTATAATGTAGAATTGTTGGAGAGGCGGACCTGAATCTTTCTCATACTTGGTTCTCCTAGGGCTGGCTGACAGAGGTCTTGCCTGGCATTAAGCTGTGGTGTGCAGCAGTCTGAAGAATAGCAAGTTCCTTGTGCTCCCACCCCCACCCCCACCCAGATTGTATTGCAATGAGTAAGGACGCTAAAGGTACTAGTCTTGGCTGTGTTACTAATTCACTGGGTAGCCTTGGACCAGTCATTGACCCTCTCTGGGCCCCACATTTTAAATTTCAAGATGAGTTGAATTGACCAGAGCCAGGTGACTCTTTTTTGGGTAGTGGAGAAGAAAGAATTCTTGTTCAAGATCAGCTGGCCTATGAGGTCCCTTCCAAGTTCTAGACTGTCATCTCTAAGGTTGTATTTCATGCTAACATTCTGTGAATCTGACTCTTCACTCATAAACATTATGGAGCTGGTATGGCATAATATTTAAAGAGCTGGCTTTGCAACCAGGAAGGCCTAGGTACAAGGGCTGCCTCTGGCACTATCATTTGTGTGACCCTGGACAAACCTCCCAGTGTCTGAGGTATCACTATGTCTATAAGTTACAGGAGAATTGCTGATCTGTGTCCTGGAGGAGAGTTTCAATGTTGGGAGTCTTCCCCATGGATGATATTACAGATCCAGAGTTTTTCCTCACCCCTAGGATCAGATTTTCTGGGACCTCATTGGCCAGCTTTCCTCCAGGGGGCCTACTCTTCTTCCCTTTGCCTGCCAAGTGCTGCCTCTAAACCAATGATCCTCTGGAGGTGAGATGGCTTCTTGTAGTCACCTGTCCATAACACTCAAAGCCCCCTCACTTCTCAGACCTCCCTATCAATTCTTTCACTTCCCCAGTGGGTATAGGAAATGTAAATTTAACAACTCTCAGAAATCCGGAAGTCTCAAGTTTTCTACGATAGAATTGAAATAGAGTCTTGCACCGTGACCTCCAGTGGAGAAGTGATGACTCTTAGTACACACAAAACATACAGAGCAAAGGAGGGAGGGAACCAGAGAGAAAGGTTCTTCACCCTCAGGTCCTGGCCTTGAGGGCTCACTGCCTGATCCCTCGGTCAGAAAGGTACATTTTGTGTTGCCTTTGATTATACTTTATGCCAAGCTTGATTCTGAGGGTGAAACTAGGAGGTGAGGGCAGAGATTGTCAGCAGTAGCTCTTTTAGAGGGTATGGTCTTGGTTTGTGATAAAAGGGAGCCAGAGTGGGCTGGAATGATGCCAGTGGTCTCCCATTGCCGGTGTCTCCATACGGGTTGCTTGGAGATAGCACTGTGGCTTGGTCGCTAGACAAGTAGGTCTGGCTGTGTTGTCCTTGTACCCAGCAAGCCTGAGGACTGTGCACCCCTCAGCAGCGGAGGCTTCTCCTCTTCATTCCTGGGACTTTTCTCCTCCGAGTGCTGCCGAGAGCTGCTCACAGAGCCCAAAGGGCCACAGTCCCAAGCATCTCCTCGCATCAAACACAGTCATCGCCTTCTCTGGACTATTAAGGGATGGATTTCTCTGTAGCAGAAGAGGCGAGTCCCAAGAAGGAGGAGAATGGAAGAGGAGGCAGCATTGAGGTCACACAAAGAGAGCTCGCATGGCAGGCCCAACCCAGTGTGGCCTCAGTCAAGTGACTCAGCCTCTGGGGCTTTGTTTCCTCATCTATGGAGTGAGTGGCTTGGATTGGGTGATGTCTAAATCCAGGGGGCCTGAGGGCTACTGGAAGGTGGGAAGCACCTAAATAATTTTGTGCACTTAACTAATGAAGATGTTGTGCATTTCATTGGTGCTCACTAAGTAGGAGGAGGACAACAAAGCACCTTGGGATGGCAATTATTTGACCCATCACTGAAATGCAGCCCCTTTGGGGCTGGGGCCATTTGGCCACACTGCATTGCAGGCAGTTCAGCATACATTTTATTTGTTTTTGTTTTTTTGGGGCAATGAGGGTTAAGTGACTTGCCCAGGGTCACACAGCTAGCAAGTATCAAGTATCTGAGGTTGAATTTGAACTCAGGTCCTCCTAAAGCCAGGGCCGGTGTTTTATCCACTGTACCACCTAGCTGCCCCCCATCATACATTTTATAATAGACAGTTGGAGTGAAATTTCGAGCATCTTTAGAGTTGACCTACATGCCAGTGGTCATCCAGAGATTATGAGGGGAGTGCTCGGTCCCCAACATGGGGAAGGGAGAGATGTGGGCAGGAAGTCCATTGTGTCCAGATGCATTTATAGAAAGGCCCTGAGATGGTTCTCTGTTTCAGATGAATCATTTTCCAAGTTATGAACCTGCTTCTAGGAAGAAGGGTTAGTTGTCTATATGCTGATCTGTTTGATGAGTTATTTTTTGCTTCTTGATCTTATTCATTCAGTCCTGATTTCCAGAAGTGAAGGCATTTACCTTCTAGAAAAAGAAGCAGCATGTAAAAAAATCATGTCTTCAAGGTATGAAACAGTCCAGGAGATTTTGGAGACCCTGGAAAAAAACACAATAAGGTATCATTTATCCATTTATTTGTTCAGCAAGCATCCATGTGCATAGAGCTGTACTGTGTGCTTAGCAAAGTGAAACAAAAATAATTGAATGGGTCTATGATTTCCTGTTTTGTTTCTGCTTGGTTTACTCCAGATCAGTTAATAGTAAGAGAGTCTGGGGCAGCTAGGTGGCACAGTGGATAAAGCATCAGTCCTGGATTCAGGAGGACCTGAGTTCAAATCCAGCTGCAGACACTTGACCATACTAGCTGTGTGACCCTGGGCAAGTCACTTAACCCTCATTGCCCTGCAAAAAAACCCAAAAAACAAACAACAACAAAATCACAAAAAAAACCCCCAAAACAAAACAAGATAGTAAGAGAGTCATTGCTGCTATTGATGACCTTGAGATACTTAGCCCAGGTGATCTAGGGCACTGAACCAACTGGCAGGTGTGATTGTTGAGCTATTGGCAATGATCTTTGACAAGTCTTGGAGAAGGGGACAGAGAAGTGCTACAGCGGTGGAGAAGGACAAATCCCCACTTCCCCAAAAGCAAAGAAAATGAAATCTCTAAAAACTAGAGGCCAGTGAGGCTGACTTCTATTCCTGTCAAAGTTCTAGAGCAGAGTATTAAAGGAATGGTTGTCGAACATCTAGAAAAGGAAGAAACCCTCACCAAGAGCCAGCATGGCTTCTTCAAGAACAGGTCATAGGCTCTTGGCAGATACGGGGCACCTGGATTTCCTCAAAGCATTTGACAGAGTCTTTCCTGTCATTCACGGAAAAGATGGAGAGATGTGGACTAGATGCTAAGACAATGAGATGAATCCAGAATGGGTGAAGTGGCTGGATCCCAAGTCATTATGAATAGTCCTATTGTGACTCAGAAGGAGATTTCTCATGGAGCGCCCCGGGGACTTGTGTTTGGTCCTATGCTTTTTGACATTTTCATTAATGACTTGGATGAAGGTACATGTATTATATGTTTGTCAAATCTTCCAATGATGCATGGCTGGGAGGAATGACTAACTAGATGACAACAGGATTCAGAAAGTTTTTGACAGGCTGGAACACGGGGCCAAGTCTAATAAGACAATATTTAATAGGAATAAATGTAATGTCTTACACTTGGGTTTGACAAATCCACTCCATAACTACAAAATAGGGGAAAGGGAGCCATGGTTAAATAGCAGTTTGACAAAGATAATGGGGTTTTAGCGGATTGCAAGTTCAATTTGAGTCAATGGTGTGATCTGGCAGCTAAAAAAGCCAGAAGATCAAATGGTGTCATTTGAGGCTCTGTTTAAAAAGGCCTGCCTTTCAGGAATAAGGAGGTGGTAGGTTGCTGTAATCCCACTACTACCTATGCAGTATTATGTTTAATTCTGACCATTATATTTTAGAAAAGATAGACTGGAGCGGGCAGCTAGGTGGCACAGTGGGGATAAAGCACCAGCCCTGGATTCAGAAGGACCTGAGTACATAGCCTCAGACACTTGACACTTACTAGCTCTGTGACCTTGGGCAAGTCACTTAACTCTCATTGCCCCACAAAAAAGAAAAAAAAGTAAGTAGCAAATGAGCAAATATAGGCTTGATATCAAACAGTGCTTCTCAACAATTAGAGCTGTGTGAAGGGGAATGGAGTGCCTTAGTCAGGAAGCACTAAATTCCCCTTCCCTGGGAGTCTCTGAGCAGAGCCTGAATGGCCGCTTGTCCAGTAGGCCATAGAAGGGTTGCTTATCAGGTTTGGATCAGATGGCCCCTGGGGTCCCTTCCATCGGAAACATTGTGGTTTTGTAACAAGAAATAGCATATCTGCCCTAGAAGCAACTTACATCCTCAATGAGGCATATTTTGGGAATTCATGCAACTAGAGAATATTTTTAAAGAAACATAAACAAGGACAAGATTGTGTGGCATAAATTCTATTTAATTTCCCCCAGTGTTTGAGCAGAAAGATGAGGCTACCTTGGGAGGACTCTTTGGAGGTCAGTTTTGAGATGGGTCTCAAAGGAATTATGATAAGCATGGGCTGTCAGAGAAGAAGGGAGAGCAAAGTAATTAATTCCATGTAGTAGGGATGGCAGGAGAAAAGGTGGTATAAGAAGTAGCAAGTTAGTTTGGCTGGAATGGAGGGCTCTATTGAAAAGTAATAAATGATGAAATGTCAATGAAGGGTCTTAAACACCAAGATAAGGAGCTTAGAACAACAGGGAAAAGGGAACTATTATTGGGTCATGACCAGTCAAGTGAAATGATGAAATTTGAATTTGTGCAAGATTCTGATGTATTATAATCAATTGGAATGGGGAGGAAAGAGGGGAAAAGGCAGCAAAAGAGTATTACTAATATAATTGATGATATAACATCAATCATCATTGTAAGCTATTAAAGCTTATATAGCATGTGCTCATTTCTGAGACGCAAATGTTCACATTGAAAATTCAGTTCCTGCTAACTTGAGCACACCCCTTCCTGTATGTCACAGTGCTCAGTGACTATTTGTTGAACTGAAAAAGAACTAACCCATTAGTGAGGCCTCTTTATCCTTCTCTGGTCAGGGCTAATAATTTCTTTATCTTAAATTGTTTTGCCTTCATTGAAGTATGTGATGCTCTTCAGTAAAAGATATCTGAATTTCTACAAATACATCCAATAAAATTTCAATTCAACTAAACCTTGATTATTCATCTTCTGTGTACAGGAGAGAGTGCTATGTTCTGCAGGAGGTACAAAGGTGAACAAAACATCATTCCTGATTCAAATGAGCTTATCCTGGAGGAGAAATGAGGCATGTACACAAATAATGATAATATCAGTAGCTCACATTTATGTAGAACATTGTACTTTACAAAGTACTTTCTTCAAGACAACCCTGTGTAGTTTGTAGTGCAAGTATTATTATCTCCTTTTTTCAGATGAGAAAACTGAGGCTCAGGGAAGTTTGAGTCCCACAAATAACTATAACACAAAATATACCACAATAAAAGCATGAGAGCTTATAAACTGCACAAGGACTTAGGAAGTAACAGTTATTTCTAACTAGGACAGTCAGGCAAGGCACCGTGTAAAAGTTAGCATTTATGTGGAATCTTGAAGGATGTGTAGGATTTTAAAAGGTGGCAATGAAGAAAAGGGCATTCTAGAAAAAGGCCAAGGTGTAAATAAAGGCACAGAGAGAGACAAGGGCAAAGCATTGAAAGAATGGGAGCACCTTTTCTATGGGATGCTGACTCTCAATCCCCCATGAGCATAGGGTCTTTGAAAGAATGATTGATAACCTTTCTTGTGTGTCACTTTCATTTCTGAGTAGTTTGCTACCCAAAAAGCCATCCCTTCTAGCAAAGATCATAACACCAATGTGTCTGACAGTATATACAACATTCTTCCACCATAGTCCTCCCACTTCTGCAAAGGAGAGGGTGGTGCATTTGGAGCACAGGGTCTTAGAAGCTAACACTATTAGTCCATAGAGTATGTGAATAAAAAGAGCCCTGATTCATGAATTTATTTGATTGTTCTCTGTGACCAACAGCTTGTAGAAAGTAGATCCAGAAGTGATCTCTCATGCCATTCACCTGGTCATCTTACCTGTTTTGTCAATGATTATGTATATTTCTATATGTCCCAGAGCACCTATAAGAGCATCAGGTGAGGGGTAAGGGGAAGAAGTGCCCAACCAAAGGCACAGAGTGATGAGCCTAGCAGGGCAGCTTCAGAGTTCAGCAGCTGTAGGTGGCCCCTTTTTTTAATTTCAGAGTCTGCAGAGGGAGGAAAAAAAAATACCATTGAGGGCAAGCTGGATGCTTTTTTTCTTCACATGGCTCATTAGCAAATAGCAAACATTGAAACAATAGAAGTTCCTTTTAACAAGAGTCATTTTTCAGATCACTATTTAACTTAGAGTTGGCTTAAGAGCAGAGTTTTCTTTCTTCAAAGGAAGTTCCATTCTTGGACCCATTCCCATGATCACTCAACCAAATGAGAAGCTTTGCCAATAGAATAATATTACACATTGCCCAATAATAGAATAGACTTCTGAGGTTCATTTTCTCAATAAACACATTCATGGCAAATCCCCATGTTCACACAGCACTTCTGCCTAGTGTTTAGCTCTTTACAGATTTTATATCATTAACCCTAACAATGCTCTTGTGAAATGCTTAGGTAGAAAGTGCCATCCTTATTCTATAGTTGAGAAAGTCAATGAGTGAAGAAATAGATTGCCTTACCAGAGGTCACCTAAGTTAGTGGGAGCAAGAAAAAGACCATCACACATAGATCCTAGTGCTTCATTCATTCATTCTCATTCATTTATTCATTCATTCATTCAATAAATGTTTATTGAGTGTCTACTATATGTAGAGTAAGGAAGTGGTCTGTGCAAATTAATAATGACTTCTGTGCTGTTCTATTCCAAATGCTTCCTTTGGGACCTTGGGCCACAGGTCTGATTCCCCTATTGTAGCTGACCTCCTGCAGACAGCCAAAGGACTAAGTCTCTGAATGAACTGAAAGTCCAGCATTCATGGCTTATGCAGTTCTTGCCCTTTCTCTGCCAATGGACATTCCTTGTGATATATGGGGAAAGGTCATTCAGTGGGCACTGGACCCAAACTCATTCACCAATTCCTTTTTTAAGGGCTTTATAATCAAAGGCACCTAAAAACAATGTGGTTGATCATAATATGACAGGATGAGTAAATGACCATTGAACTTTCTGAGTTAGGTTTTCCTGGCTCCCTTTTATCTTAGAGACCAATTTGATTCCATCCCCACTCTGATATAAACCCAGGCTGTCCTAGTCAGTCTAGAGCAAAGCTTCTTAAACTGTGGGTTGCTATCCTATATGGGGTCAGGGGGTGGCAAAAAATTTGGCAACAGTAAGAGGTTATGTATGCCTATTTTATATACCTATATACCAGGGGTTGCATAAACATTTCTCAGGCAAAAAGGAGTCTCCAGGGGAAAAAGTTTAAGAAGCCATGGCTAGAAGAGCATTTTTTTTAGTGAGTCAGTTGGGGTTAAATGACTTGCCCAGGGTCACACAGCTAGTAAGTGTTAAGTTTCTGAGGCCGGATTTGAACTCAGGTTCTCCTGACTCCAGGTCCGGTGCTCTGTCCACTGCACCAACTAGCTGCCCCTGGAAGAGCATTTTTAAAGAGTAGTCCAATCACAAGCTGTATTCTGAAAGAACCCAGGGAGAGCAGGGTGCTTCTGAGGACTATTTAGAGCCAACGTAGGAGGCCAGTTGGGTTCAGAGATTTCAAGCAATACTGCTGAGCTCACCGTTGTGACCATATAAACGACTTCTAGAGGACAAGCTAGACCTGAGATTCACAGCAGAGGAAACTGCACTCCCGCATTGTAGGCTAAACTCACCAGCCCCCAGGCAGAGCCTGAATTAGCCTTTGTGAGCAGCTGCTTCAGGTGAATAGCTGTTTCTGTAATTCTCTTGGTGTTGGCCCTGCTTTGAATCGTTAGGAAGGTGTCTGGCATGGCAAGTAGCGGCATGGATTGCAGAAGGCCATCTTTTAACACTGAGGCGATCCATAAAGAACTATTGAATTCCATCAAATTGAATTTCAGTCTCCCATCAGTTCCCTAAACCAGCCAGAGTTCTTTCAATTCCATGCAAAGAGCAGATGTAAAGGGACCCACCTGTCACTTTGATATCCCCTGTGGCTTTGGCAATGTCATTCTCAATCATACAGGAGTATGTGGTGTTGACAGTGACATTGTAGAGCACCGACACTACTTTCATGGTCACATTCTCAGAATTCAGCTCAAAGCTGGTGTTGGAAACTTCAGAGAAATTGGCTCCCTGGTCAACCTGCGAGGCCCAGGCTACAGTGGGTTGTGGGAACCATCGGGGAGCCTCACAGCGTAGACTTTCTGAACTGGCATTGTAGTCCACGTTCACTTCTGGGATGCTAAAGGCTGAAAGGTAATACACAAGGAGGGCATAGGTCAGTACTCAAGGTACAAATCAGGGGTTTCGGGGTAAAGTCTCAAAAGTTAAAACATTGATTATCCTGCATCCATTTGGAATTTATTTATAGAAACAACATGATCGGAACCTGTCCTTTGGAAAAATCATTGTTACACTGGGCGAAGAAGATGGATGGAAAAGTGAAAGATCTGAAGGAGGGAGAACACTTAGGAGGCTATTGCAAGGGCCTGGAGGACTCCACCAGCCAAAGAAACTATGGTCCTTTCACTTATATCTAGCCCTGGGCATCAGGCTGCTCCAGGGTCCTCCATGCAGGTCTAGTTGTTCATAGAAGCCTCCTAGAACTAGAGCACAATTAAGTTATATTTTAAAAAATATTGTGTCTGTTATGTGCAGTGTACTTGGATAAAAGCTGGACATGTTTATATAGAAATGACTCAGACCCTCCTCTTGAGAAACAGTTCTATAGGGATGGGCAAATATACCATTGCCTTGTAAGAGAAGAAAATGAAAATGCTCAGAAGAAATTGAAGAGAGACAGAGAGAAAGGGAGAGAGACAGAAAGACAGAGAAAAAGAAACAGATACACAGAGAAAGAAACAGAGACATCTCAGAGAGAGACACAGAGACAGAGAGAGAGAGAGAGAGAGAGAGAGAGAGAGAGAGAGAGAGAGAGAGAGACAGAGGGAGATCACTTTCATCTGGAGGGGTCAAAGAAAAGTTTATGGAGAAGATGACATCTGAGTTGGGCCTTGAAGGAAAGATGAGGCAGAGCAGAGAGTCTGCTCCAAGCAGAGAAGATGATATGAGCCAGGGCACATAGATGGAGGATGGCAGAATGGAGACGGTATGTAGACAGTAGTCCAGTTTGGCTGGATCAGAGAATACATGAAGAGGAGAATGAGCTAAGACTTCATAGATAGGTAGAAGCCACTGTGCAAAGCCTGGAATCCTGGGATCAGGAACTTATACTTTATTTGGTGGGCAGTGGAGAAACAGCAGGTTTTTGATTGATAGTCACAGCAGTGCATTAGGAATATTACTCAGTGGCATGGAGGATGGAACGTGGTGATGGACTGAAGACAAGAAGATTGATTTGAAAACTGTTACAATGTTCCAGGAGAAAAGAGATGAAGAGGGTGGTAGCCTTGGGAATGGCTGGGGAAGGATAGCCCAGTGGTAGTGTTCACGAGAAGGAAGGGGAGGATGAGGATGAACTGCAAGGGTGATGCCTCTTCAGGTTGGACAGACCTTCATTAAGTGAGGTCAAGACCACGATTGCTGTTTTTTACAGCAGGAAAAGAGACAAAGGCTCATTCTTTAACCCCCAGCTCTATCCACTACTAACTCATTATATGAACTTGGGCACTGTCTGGCACTGGTGTTCTATGACTGTGGATTGGCCTGATGCCGGCTTTGTAGCCTCCTCCTGCCTTTCTGGTCTTCTTAAACCTTACTTGCCACAAGAGACTCTTCAGTCCAACAACACTGGCTTCCTTGCTGCTCCTCACACAGCACATTCTATCTCTTAGCTCCTGGCATTTTCTTTGGCTGACCCCCCCATGCCTGGAATGGTCTCCTTCCTCAACTCCGCCTGCTGACTTTCCTGTTGTTCCAACTAATATCCCATATTTTAGAGGACGCCTTTCCCAACCCATCTTAATTCTAGTGCCTTCTCCCTATAAATGATTTCCTATTTATCTTATATTTGGCTTGTTTTTGTATATATTTGTTTGCATGCTACCACCCTCATTAGATTGTAAACTCATTAAGGGCAGACTGTCTTTTGCCCCTTTTTGTATCCCCAGCACTTAGCATAGTGCCTGGTACATAGCAGGCACTTAATAAATGTTTATTGATTGATTGTATGAAAATTACCCAACCCCAGCAGCTATAAATGGAGAGGTAAAGGGCTATGGTGGCAAGAGTCCTAAGGCCTGAGTACCAATTCTAGCTGTGTTAGGCAAGTCACTTCTCTATGACTCAATTTCCTTGCAAAATGGGAGGGTCAGGCTGGTTAATCTTCCAAGTCCCTTCCACCTCTACAATTTTGATGATATAACTTGGGCATCTTTTTCTCCCCCTGCAGATACTGCTTTCTACTCTGAAAGTGGCTATATTTTGAAGTTAAATTCATTTGTCCTGGACCTAAAGGATGAGAGACTGGGAGATGCAGGGAGGAACTGGCTCCTAGACTCTTCTCTGCAAAACAGTTGTAATCCTGGTTCATTTCTTCTTCAATTGCTCAAATGCCTTCTGGGTGCCAAGCACTCTACTAGGGTTAAGAGGTCTGCAAAAGACATCCCAATCTCTTTCCCCTGGAGTCTTCAGTCAAGAAAGCGTGACAAGACCCATAACACCTGAGGCACTCTCCCACAATTCAAGGCTGTATGTAGACTAGTAGGATACCACTCTTGCCTCACACTGGGGGAGGAGGGGAGGGTTGGAAACTGGGGAGTTGTGGTACATGTTGCATTGTTGCAGGGGGTTGGCATAAATGATCTCTCAAACTTCTCTCAGCTCTGAAAATTTATGATTTGAAGTCAAGGGGTCAGACTGTACATATTTTGGAATGCTCAGTTAGGGAAAGACCATGATGGACTGGGTGGGGTCAGCCTAGGAAAGCTTCTGGAGAAGATGATTCATGAGCTGAGAGCCTTAAAGATGAATAGGATGGGGCAGCTAGGTAGTGCAGTGGATAGAGCATTGGCCCTGGAGTCAGGAGGACCTGAGTACAAATCTGGCCTCAGACACTTAACAGTTACTAGCTGTGTGACCCTGGGTAAGTCACTTAACCACAATTGCCTCACCAAAAAAAAAAAAAAAGATGAATAGGATGCTGCTTGGCAGAGGTTTCCCAAACACTTCCCCATGAGGACAAATAGGTCTTTTGTTCGTTTCCAACTGCAGTACCTTAGATCTGCACCCCAGGCCAACCAATACTCGTATAAATGTCATGGAACTGGCACACTGTACCTGGCTTCAATAGCAAAGGAGGCTCCTCCTTGCCTCAGATGTCAATTCACTCTATTCAACAATCTCAGAGACTGTTGTGGCAAAGGATACATATACAGTGAGGGAGTGGAGCTGGCATGTGGGGATCTGCCGCTGAGACTCAAGACCAGGGGCATTTTAGGGCTCTGGGCCACACTGGAGACCACACTGGAGACTGGCTTCAAATTGGAGTGGCAGAGATAGTTACAGGCAGAACTGTGGAAGCATCTGGCTCAAGGTCTTATAGGGTTTTAAGGTTTGCAACGATCTCTCCATATAATAATACTTTGGATAATCCCTGTTTCTAGTATTCTTAGCCCCATTCGATGGATGAGGAAGTGGAGGCTCAGAAAAGTGAAGGGATTTGCCCAAGGTCAGACAACTCATAATTGTCAGAACCAGGAGGACCCAAATGCTTGTGATTCCAAGACAGTGCACTTCACACCGTACCGTGGGTGCTGGCTTTGGGCCCCCATTTTCCATTTACTGAAACATAAGAGACCCAAATAGGCTCAGGACAGGGACTGGCCTGTCATGTTGTTGGTGTAAGGGAACTCTCAGGTGAGGAAACCTCCTCTGCCAATACAGGGAAGCTCAGCGCCTTAGAGAGTTGCCTAAGCAGTGGGAGTTTGTGACAGCCATTATGGGTAAGGGCTGGGGCTGGCACCCAGGTCTTCCTCCTGGCTTCAAGGCTGGCTGGTGTCCACTTCACCACACCGCTTCTCTTATAGACCTACAAAGCAGTTCCCGGATGCTGCTTAAATGCTTGTTGAATTGAATTTTAAAGGCACATGATATGATTCTTTTTTGTTTGTAATGAGCAACCCCTATTATGAGTTGGGGGCCCTTCCCCCCATCTAGATATGACTCACCTCCAGTTCTGTATTCCAGTTTGGCATTTCCCTTGCCCTTCGAAGTGATGATGTAGCATTTGTAGGTGCCGGCATCTGTTAACTGCACATTTTTCAGCTTTAGAGAAGCATTGCCAACTATCACTTGATCTGCAAAAACTGCTGTTCGTCCCTTAAACATGACATCTTGATCGGACAGGTCATCCTTGCCCTCTTTGAACTCATGGACCAAGCCCATGACACCTTCCTTCAGCCACTGTATCACGATGTCGCCGAGCTTGATGTCAGGTTCAAAAGTGCAGCTCAGGATCCCATCCTCGCCAATGTTCCCGGCCGAAGTCAAAGTAGTGACGGTGATGGAGTGTCTCCCTGAAAGTCAAGAAGAGTTCAGGACTGCAGGGGGTGTTTGAAAATGTACCAAGTGTGTCTTTTAAGGGGAGTCCAAGAAGGGTCATCAGAAATGTACCTAACCCCAGGAAGGGACTGACTGACAGAATGAAGGGCTGTAGACCTAAATAGACAGAATAGGAAGAAAATACCTCTGGAGCTATTAATCTAGATGCCAGAAGCAGATTCTGTGTATTCCATAACCTAAAGCAGAGAGCTCAAGCTCAGGCAGCCTGGCACAAGCAGCCCACTAGCAAAACTCCTTAGTGCCCAAATCCAGATTAATTGGGAAATGTGTAACATAATAAATTAAAATACAGCACAACACAGATAATGTTAATTTGTAGTTTTCTAACTCAATATGCCACCAGCAGGATCTGTTTCTATTTGAGCTTGATACCACTGGCCTGGGGAACTTAGGAAGCAAATTTAGAGTTAACCAAAAGTGATACAAAAAATGAAACCATATGAAAAATTAACAATCCAGAGTGTGATAAATAGCTTTGACAACTAGACAGGATGACATGACATTGTTACAAAAAGACATTAAGGACAGAGTCCTTTGCTCCTTTTCAAATTGGTATTCTTCATTATCCTTTTGAGATGGTGCCATAGGAGACATTCAGATTCTGCCCAAATTAAATAAAAAAGGAAACACCAGGAGATTGTCAGTAGTGATAATAGCAGCAGCTTCTGTTTCTATAGAGCTTTGCTGTTTGTCCTTTTGTAACAGTGTCATGTTGTCCTGTCTAGATCCCAGAGATCTCTTGCCATTCACTTCACTCTGGAATAACCATTGTTGACAGTTATCTTTCATATGGTATCATTTTTAAAAATCTGGTTAACTATGAAATTGCTTCCTCTAGGCCAGTGGTGTCAAGTTCAAACAGCACAACCCCTTTATGAGGTAGGTAGTATAGGAATTATAATCCCTATTTTATAGATGAACCAACTTGTGTTCCCTACAGCCATAGGATCATATCTTTAAAGCTAGAAGGAGCTTTATATATTTTTTAAATAATAAACATTTTTATTTAAAGTTTTGAGTACCAAGTTCAATGTCTCTCCCCCCCTTCCTGCCCCTCAGGCGGTAAGCAATCAGATACAGGTTACACATGTGCAATTATGTAAAACATTATCATTTCAGTCATTTTGTATAAGAAAACTCAAATAAAAGAAAAAAATGAAAGTAAAAAAATAGCTGTCAATATCAGTTCTTTCTTGGGAGGTAGATAGTATGCTTCACCTTTGGTCCTTTGGGATTGTCTTGAATCATTGTATTGCTAAGAATAGTTGTCATTCACAGTTCATCAAACAATATTGCTGTCACTGTGTACAACATTCTTCTGGTTCTGGTCACTTCACTATACATCAGTTCAAATAAGTCTTTCCAGGCCTCTCTGAAATCATCTTGTTTGTCATTTCTTATAGCACAATAATATTCCATCACCATATAACACAGTTTGTTTAGCCATTCCCCAATTGATGGGCATTCCTTTGATTACCAATTCTTAGCCAACGCAAAAAGGGCTGCTATAAATATTTTTGTACAAATAGATCTTTTTCTCTTTTTTGGGATGTCTTTGGGATATAAACCTAGCAGCAGTATTGCTGGATCAAAACATATGCACAGTTTTATAGCCCTTAGGGCATAGTTCCAAATTGTTCTCCAGAATGGTTGGGTCAGTTCACAACTCCAACAACAGTGAGTTCACATAAAAGGAACTTTAGAGGCTATTGAGTCAGACCACCTTCATTTTACAGGAATGAAGAGCTTAAGTGACATAAAAATTGAGGTATAATGAGCCTAAGTGACCTCCCAACTGAGGTGAGACTTGAAGCCAGGTCTCCATGACTCCAGTCTAATCTCCTATCTACTATACCAAGATATTAAGTCAGGGGTTCTTCTGACTAGAAATACTTTGGTATTTTTTACTGCACCACAGATTTTAAAAGGAAAACTTGTGACTATATCTTGGTCATAGCAAGCATTTAATAAATGATTGATTTGTCAGTCAGTCTCTTAGGTACATGAATGATAAAGACGTTGACAATACAAGTCAATGATTACCCTGAAGAACAGTATGAAATTCATAGGATTATACATTTAGAATTGGAAAAGACCACCTTAGAGGCCATGTAGTCCAACCCTCTTACTTTACAAATACGGAAATTGAGATTCAGAAAGGATGAGTGACTTGCCCACAGTCACATGGATGTGAGTGTCACAGGTAGGAGTTGAAGTCATGTCTTCCTAACTTCCTCATTCAAGTTTAGCACTTTCTCCACTATTCCTATCCTGCTTCTGTCAGTTCTGTGTGATGGATTCCAGATGGGGAAGCAGTTTGTAGTAGAAGGTGATAATGGCAATTCATAGATGATTGTCAGGGCTACCAAGGAGAGAAAGTGAAAAATGGATGAGGGAGGAGAGGTGATGTAGTATTTTTTTTTTTTTAGTGAGGCAATTGGGGTTAAGTGACTTGCCCAGGGTCACACAGCTAGTAAGTGTTAAGTGTCTGAGGCCGGATTTGAACTCAGGTACTCCTGACTCCAGGGCCGGTGCTCTATCCACTGCGCCACCTAGCTGCCCCCAAGGTGATATAGTATTAATGAATTTGGACCTAAAGGACTTTGGAGGCAAAGTAGGCCTGCCACTTATTACCTACTTGACTCTGGGTGGGTCACATCTCTGGACTTAATTTTTCTCATGTAAAAAATAGAATTAGCACTAGAGGATTTCTCTACTCCCTTCCAGCTTCAAGTCTCATTATGACTCCCCTTTTCTCTCCTCTCCTCTCTTTCCAAGGTCAAGTAAGAGAAGAGCAACACTGATACTAGGGACCCATGATCATTCTGGGTGTAGTTTAGATTTGGGGAGTGTTCCAGGGTAGTGGCAGTGGGAGAGGAAAGGAAGAAACAGATACCAAAGAGTTTGTAAAGGTAGGATGGATGGAAATTGGCAGTTGGGTGGATGTATGTGGTGAGAGAGAAGGAAGAGTCAAAATGATTACAAGGTTTCAAGCCTGAGTGGCCAGGAAGTGATGATTCTATCACTAGAAATGGGAAAGTTTGGAGGAAGGATGGTTTTAGGTGGAAGGATGAGTTTAACTTTGGAGTCGTTGAATTTGAGGTTCCAGAAGTATATCAGGGAGGAGAGCACCAGGGAGTTGGAAACACAGGAGCTGTGGAGAGAGGTCAGGGATGATCATTGCAGCCACGGGAACACATGAGAATACTTGCCGTCTTGGGCAACACCCATATTTAAGGGGTGGAAAGAGGACTGAGCCAATAAAGGGAGGAAAAATAAGAAAAAAGAAAGCTGTTCAAACCCAGGGAGGAGAAAGTATTCAAGAGGAGGAGGTGGTCAGTGGTGTTGATGCCTACAGAGAGGTAAAAGGGCAATAAGGGCGGATCTTCTAATTTAGCAAGTAACAGGTTATTGATGACCTTTAAGAGAATAGACCTTCACTACAGTGCTAGGTTCAGAAAGCAAACTGAAAGGGTTGAGAAGTCAATGGATGGTATCAAAAGAAGGTGACTTTTTCTAAGTGTACAGCAGTGAAAAGGAGATGTTAAAGACAATTCCAAAGGACTTAGGATGAAAATGTTATCTGCCTCCAGAGAAAGGCCTGATGGCATCTGAATACAAACTGAAGCATACTATTTTTCACTTTTTTGTTGTTCCAGGTTTTCTTCCACAAAAATGACTAATATGGAAATGTTTTACATGATTGCACATGTATAACCTATATCAAATTGCTTAGCATCTCAAGGAGGGGATAGGGAAGGGAAGAAGGGATAGAATTTGGAACTCAAAAAACCTGCAAATGTTAAAAATTGTTCTTACATGTAATTGGGGGAAAATAAAATATTAAAAAATGTTAAAAAAAGAAAAGGAGGTGAGATATAAGATATCTTAAAGAGATGGCAGATTCTCATGAAAGGTGTGTGTGTGTGTGTGTGTGTGTGTGTGTGTGTGTGTGTGTGTGTGTGTGTGTGTTTAAAGGATAAGGGAGATCTGTCCATGAAGTACCCAATAGATAGAGAGACTGTTTTGTTGTTCATCCTTCATTTTTGAAGAGGACCAACGATATCACGATGTGATGATGTGTGATGTTTTGACTTGAGTATGAAATGGATTGAAGTGAGGCAGAATTTCACAAAGTCATCAGACTCACTCTCTCTTCCAGAGTCATCAAAGTCCAGTGGCAAGATGACTGGCAATGGCCTGGGACACAATGCATGGCCTTGGTGTCTTTGATGTCTGACCAAGCTCTAACCACTCCACGGCACCTGCTGCAGCCAACATCATGTCCAATGGAAGGAATTATTCTCACTTCCCCATTCAGCCAGGGAAATCTGCAGGTGCTTGGTGTAGACACCCCCTAGCCAAGATGATTTTACTAGGGTGTGGCTGCTAACCATGCTACAGTTGCTGGAGGCACAGGTGAGCGTAGTGTGTGATGAGACGGAGACACTGAAGCCTTTGAAGTGGAGGTGAGGGGTGGTGGAAGTGACGGGATCAGAGCTGTGTATTGTGAATATTTTGTTGTGAAGGGAAAGACCAATGTAGCTCACTTAAAGCAGTGTACAGAGGAAGGAGCAGATTTGAAACGGGGAACTTAGTCCCAGGCTTGCCGCTGAATGTCTCTGTGGAATCTTGCCCAAGTTGCTGAACTTCTGAGGGCCTTGGTGTCATCTGTAAAATGACCTCTAAGATCCCTTTCGGTCCTAAAACTGTGATCTGTTCCAAGCAGTGTTGGGTTTATGGTAATGAAGGGTCATTTGCATAAAGGCAAAATTTGTCAAGGAACATTATAGCTCCTGGCCACATTCTCTAAAGAGAGAACAACTGGAAGGTGTTAATAGGGGATATCTGTATAAATACCAGCTACTTTTACAGCTATGAAAGCTAAAGGAAAGTCACCAGGCTCAATTAAAATTAACAAAAAAATTCTTGTGTAATTCTGGGAAGGCTACCAGCACTCTTAAATGCCGGACACACACAAATGAACAATGGAATAGTCTAAATTCATGCAGGTTGTAGCTTAATAGAGGGCATGTGACTAGTGACTAGGTAGGTAGAGAATCAAAGAGCTGGCAGGGACCACCCTCTAGAGTCATCCAGGCTCTCATTTGACAGAGGAATAAGCCAAGGCCACAAGAGGTGAGCCAGGAAGGGTCGGGAAAATAGCCAGAATTTAAATCCAGCTCCTCTGATTCTGAATCTAGTGCTCTTTCCACTATCCCATGGATCAGATGTCCTCCTTTGCTTTTGTAAACTCTTCTTTCAAATCAAATGAGATAATATTTGTAAATATGGTTGGCATATGGAGGCACTTTATAAATTTTTTTCCTTCCCCTCTCCCTCTTTCAGAAGGAGTAAAAAACAATTTGTAAAATCCAAGAAATAAGCAAAGCCAAACAACTGAGGCCTCTATTTGAAAGACTATCCCATCAGTCAAAAGACTCCTATGCCTTTGGCTACACTATAAAGTTGTACTGTTACAGTGCAAACCACAGAATTCTCCAAAGGCAGAGGGTAGGAATGATAATATATAAAGCCAAGGAGAATTCTCTTAAATAAAAATGTACATTATTTGAAAATAGAAATTTCTGGAAAATAATTTACAGTTAAAATATTGCATTATCACATCCATTGCAAAAAAAAGGGTCTTGTTTACCTTTTAGAGGTCAAGACAAATTTGTATTCTTTTGACTTTTATATTAAGAAAAAATTTCCAAAGCCAGTATTTGTGCTTGAGTGTTAAGTCAGATGAGGGTAAATCTTGAACACTGTCAAAATTCGTTGGTTAGTGCAAGGTCTTGATGTTAGGATAGTGTGATTTTAGGTGAGAAAAAATATCCTTGAGTGTGATCAGCCCTTGCTTGCTATTGTGCTTGAAGGTCTCACTTAAAGAGTTCTTGGATTTCTGGTAGCCAAATCCAACACATCTACCTCTTAATTCTGCTCTTCAGATTTTAAGTCAATAGTTGGAATCACTCTGGGAAAACTGTAGAGCAGTGTGACAGAAACTAGACATATACCAATATCTCACATACTCGATCAAGAAAAGATCAAAATACAGACATGATTTAGACATAAAGGGTACTGTAACCTAAGCAAATTAGGGGAGCATGGAAAATTTTACCAGTCAGATCTGTGGATGAGGGAAAAGTTTATGACCAAGCAAGAAAAAGAGAAGATCATGGGAAATAAAGTAGAGAAATTGGATTATATGAAATTTAAAAAGGCTTTGCACAAATCAAGTCAATGCAGCCAAAATTAGAAGGAAAACAGAAAATGGGGGAAATTTTTATATCAAGTTTCCTTGCCTAAAGGCCTCATTTCTCATATATTATGGGGAACTCAGCCAAATTTGTAAAAATAAGAGCCATTCTCCCATTGATAAATAGTCTAAAGATATGAACAAGCAGTTTTCAGAAGAGGATATCAAAGCTCTCAGTAGTCACAGGAAAAAAATACTCTCACTCCTGATTAGAGAAATGCAAATTAAAACAGTTCTGAAGTATTACCTCATACCTGTCAGATTGGCTAACATGACAATTTCTTCATCTGCAGAATGGGGATAATAATGTTGTAGGTGATAGAGAAGCACATGGTGGGCATGAAGATGCAGCAGTATATCAGCAATGAAGAATGATGCACTAAAAGCAGTGTAAAAATATCATCCAGGGGCAGCTAGATGGCGCAGTGGATAGAGCACGGGCCCTGGAGTCAGGAGTACCTGAGTTCAAATCCGGCCTCAGACACTTAACACTTACTAGCTGTGTGACCCTGGGCAAGTCACTTAACCCCAATTGCCTCACTAAAAAAAAAAAAAAAAAAAAAAATCATCCAGGAGATACTCAACCAGAAGAGTGAGGTAGTCCAAGGGACAGTACTCCATTGGCACCTCTACAATATTGAGAAAGCTTGAGAAAGGCCCCCAGCACATTGGATAGAACCCCCATGAAGGAGTTGCAGGAAGGCCTGAGCAAGGGATGTATATTATGGAAAATAGGAGTGGGTCATCACCTGCGCTGTTGAAGGAAATATATAATCAATAACATCAAAGTTTCCTTCAAGTGTAAACATAATAGTTATTATTATTACTGTTTTGTGGCTTTCAGTAGTTTCTGATAACATCTGAGACTATAGCGAAATGAAATACAGTGCTGTAGTTGAGTAGCGTACCCAATTCCAAGGTGTTTTTACTTTTGTTAAAAACCAGACAAACATGTTATTTGCTTATGTAGTAGGTTTTTTAAAAAATTTACAAAGATATCTGTATCTTTTAAAGCAAATAATTCTTGTGATTACCACCTACTAGTATGGGCAGGTTTTCTTCAAAGATGGCTGTGATTAGCATCTTCCTTTGAGTACATTGAAGTTATTACTGAGAGATGTCCCTGGTGATTCTAGGTATAAAGAATTGTCATTTACAAGTCTGGCCTTGGACCAGCCCCAGTGTACTTGTGAAGGGCTAGAATCTGATTCTTTGCATTCTTACTGCTCTCACATTAATACTGTCAAAGAAAGATGTTTCAGGACCACCTGCTGTGCATCAAGTTAGATAAGAAATCTGGCTAAAATTCAGAGAGAAGACAAGGTTTCTTTTCAAGCTTGAAGGGTCCTTGAAGGCTTTCTAATCCTTCCCCTCTGCCCCCCACCTCATTTTACCGAGGCCCATAGCACAGATGACTTCTCAAGGTCACCATGGCAAGTGACAGAGGTGAGTCCTTAAGCCCAGGTTCTCTGACTTTAAGTTTAGTGCTTTCCCCAGTGTGCCATAGGTTCCTTTAAAGCACTGTCAGGATCAAGAGAGAGAAGGAAGCAAAATGCAGAGGAGAGAGTAATGGCCAGGAAGTCCTGGCAGCAGGCTCTCCTAACCAGGGCTATGGCATCCTCATCTGTAAGTTAATGGGCTGGACTAGATTCCTTCCAGTTCGTTCTGTCCTGTCCTATTTATATAGTGGGAGAAAGACTCAGACCGTAAGATGAAAAGAATGGAAAAGCCCGAGAGAAGCAGCAGCAGCAGCTCAAACAAGGCTGGCCTTCAACATGGAACCAAAGCAAAGCTTGTCGAGCCAAAATGGGAAGAAGTGAGCCTCCCACACACCAGTTTGGATTCCAGAATGTATTTCAAGAATCCATGTTGGTCTCTGCTCAAGAGTGGACCTGCTCCAAGGTGGTGGTCCAGAGGCCAAGGAAAGCTCTATGCAAGGTTGGGGAAAGGGAGGAGAGGGGGGCAGCCACATTCTGGGAGCGGCTTGTGGCCACAAAGATCCTGGGAAGGCCACAGAGCTAGGATGGTAAACAACAGGTGGGCTCTCTGACCCAGGCCCGAGTCCACGGGGTCACAAATGGCCAGCTACAGAGCTAGACACTCAGTGAGATTTAGTTCAAGTCAGCAAACATTTATTAAGTACTTAGCATGTACAGGACACTGTGCTAGGTGATCTGGATACAGATTTTTTAAAATGAACTGGTGCTGCCTGGAAGGAGCTTACAATCTAATTGGGGCAGGAAGAATATGACACATACACAAGTAAGAATAATACAAACACGCGATGGGGGCAAAGGAACCATCCAGACAAAGTCTTTTAGGAAAACGAGTGGAGGGTAAGGACACTTTCAGCTGGGGGAGGGGCTGGTTTGAATGAGTCACATCCTGGATATTTGAACAGAAATGGACATGAAAACCACTAGATTATTAATTCTGATACCTGGGTGACTAAGACAAAGTGATTTAATCTGTCTGGACCTTAGTTCCTCATCTGTAAAGTGAGAATTAGTTGACCTCTGAGGTCCCTTCCCCTCAAAATCTGTGATCCCATGTGGATCTCACTCTCTGGAATGAATGAAAGAGACCTTTCTTTCAGGCTCGACAAAGTTCCTCTAAAGTCATTCTTATAGCCACCTTGTGGATGAAGATCAAAGAAAATGAGGGCTCAGAGAGACCACATGGCCCAATGAGTCAGAGCATAGGCTGTTGAATTCAGAGAAGCAAGTTCTAGCCTGGACAGAACCTGAGCTGTGTGACCTTGGGCAAGCCATTCACTTTCTCTGTTGCTCAGTTTCTTCATTAGTCAGACAGCAATAATATCTCATGCTGTCCTAAACTCTGAAGGCCATTGTCCTGATCAAGTGAGATAACCACTGTAAAAGTGCTTTGCAGACATTAAAAGCACTGGGTGACCTTGTGGCATTATTCCATAATCCATGGGGGTTATAACCAGCAGGAGCTCAGGTGTCCTGCCTCTGTGTTTAGGAGCCTAGAATAGAAGAAGAGACCTTCAGAGGTGGAAGGGGTCTTGCCTTATACGTCATCACCTCTATTCTCCTTATTTTGTTGTTGAGGAACCTCAGGGCCAGAGAAATTAAATGATTGGTCCACACCCCCACAAAGTATTAGCAGGGGGTGGGATTTGAACCCAAGTTTCCTGACACCCAGTGTGCTTTCTAGTATATCAGATATTATCATTATCTCACAGTTAGGGATTAATAAATACAGAATGAAGTTGGCTAAAAAAAAAAATGAAAGCTAAGACAAAACTACTTCAAGGTCAACATCATTGTGCATTGATGAATGAATTTTCACCTAATGCAGACTTGAAAAGCTGAGAACCATGTTAATGATTGCCCCCTGATTATGTATGTATGGGTAGCTTGTCCTTCTCTGCCCATATCCCCAACTGCTGTCATCTTATTTAGAGGTGTGGAGCAAGGGGAGGAAAAGATGAAATGCAATTCACAACTTGGAGCTACACTGAACCTCCCAGTTTAAAAGGAGGAGCCCAAGAGATCATCAAGTCTGATTCTTAGCCTTCCCAGGAGGCCACACTGTCCTAAGATTCTTGCCTCATTCATCAGATGCAAGATCTTCCTGAATTATTTGGGCATTCTTCTATACTGCCGACAACAGCAAGAAAAATCCTTGCTGGTATTTGATGCTTCCATAATATAGCCCTTCCATCATTTTCTGCTGAGCCCTACACTTTGTGAAATAATTTACACAAGTATTAGTAACAATTATGAACAGCTGGAGCTTCTCTGGCACCAGAGAACGAATGCACTGAATCCAGGCCCCCAGAGGCACCCTTGAGACATTGTCTCCAGTTTGGCAATCATTTGTGGCACTGAATTACAGCCATCCCCAAACCAGAAAGAGCTACTGTGGAACATTTCCCCTCCCCTAGGTCTTTAAGCAAAGACTGAATGATGACTGTCCAGAGACGTTGAATAATCAAGAACTGACCACCAAGAGCACTATCCCAAAACATTCCCTGTAGGAAATCATGAGGGAAATGGTAGTGTATGGGGTGGTAGAAAGGGCAGTGATCATGGGATGGAAAGGGCTGGGTTCAAGTCTGTCTCTTATTAGCGATATCATAATGTGACATTTACTTCCTGGAACCCTACCTTCCTCATCTGTAAAATGGGGAAAATAATACTTACATGGCTTACCTCACAGGGTTCTTTGTAAGGCTTAGAAGAGATGGTGTTTATATAAAGCCATGAAAATCTAAGCCATTATCATGATGATGATTAAATCAAGGCCAATTTCTGGTCCCAGTTCTGCCAGAGGCGACTGTGGGAATGCGAAGTGAGCTGAAGATGGGGTCATCAAACCCAGAGATACTGAAGAAGCTGGTTGATGAAAGAGAAGGAAATGCCTCTCCCCATCAATTCTTATTAAAATAATGGAACAAATATTACTAAGAGAAAACATCTGTCAATTTGAGGGTAATGTAGCTATGCATAGCAGGAGTTTATAAAGAACCAGCCATGCTGGACGAAAGCAGATTGCTTTTTGGATAAAAATAGGCAATTAGTAAAGCTTATGAAAGGAGCGAAATGGTAATGATGTATCTCAATTTCAGTAATAGCGCTACTCACCAAATTAATTTAAATGGGTTGGCCTTGAGCCCACAGGTAGGAAATGAACTGAAACTTCTTAGAGCGGACATAATGATTGAAAACAGGCACCTGTGGCGAGCCGCAGGGACGTGCTGCGGGCTCGGGCCCCATTTACTGTTTTCATTAATGCTGTGGCAGATGGAATGAACATCAATGTTAATTAAGTCTGAAGATATTAAACTAAATTTTGTCACAAAAACAAATCTAAACTTTGAGTTTGCAAGGGTGCCCAACACATTGTTTGCGTGTGGTAGAAGCTCAATACAGATTCATTCAGTTTATTAGGATTCCTTGCTGAGGTCCTGGAGATAGTGCCTGCCCACCACCCTTGTTCAAGTCTGCCTCTTGCCTAGACTATTGCAATGCCTTCATCAATCTCCATGCCTCCAGTCTCTCCCCCTAGTTTATTGGAGAGGCTGTGGTGCAATGGTTAGAGTCCTGGGATCAAATACTACCTCTGATACTTTGTAGCTGGGAGGCCATGGGTAAATCATAATGTCTCCAACCCTCAGATTCTTCAGCTGGAAAATGAGATGCTGGGTAAGATGGCCTCTGAGGTCCCTTCTAGTTCTGAATCAATGGACCTGTGAACCATTGTCAGTACAGCTACCAAACTAATTTTACCAAACCACAAGCCTGACTATCTCACCTCCCCTACACAAGAGGCTTCCAGACCTCCCTGTTGCTTCTAGGATACATTACAAACTCCTTTGTTCGGCATTGAGAGTCCATCACAATCTGGCTCCAGCCTAACTTTCTATCATTTTTCATTGCTTGAGCTCTGATTCCAGCCAATCTGCTTGCTTGTAGTTCCCCAGTCCAGGATGCTGGATCTCTCCTTTCTGGGCCTTAGGACAATCTACCTCCTAAGTCTGCAGCATTGTCTCCACCTCTTGTTTCTTGGATTCCGCCTAACTGTCAAGGCTCTGCCCAAGGGACACCTCCCACATGATGCCTAATCCCGATCCTGATCCACTCCGCCTGTAGTTAGTGACCTCCCAGCCTCTGAACTTACTTGGTATTTACTTTGTATATACCTCTCTGGCCACATGTTTCCCCTCAGTCAAACTCATGGAGGACAGCAACTACTTTCTTTTGGTCTTTGATGCAAAATGCCCGACACAACACATGGTAGAAGCTCAAGAAATACTTGTTGAATAGAACAAGTGTGGGTATGAACTGCTACTACAGAGTTCAATTTGAAGAAAAAATTGTGGCTATAAGAGTGCCTCATCTATTGTAGATGCCCTATTAAGTAGTCCAAACGCTCCACTGATGTCCATACAGTATTAGAATAAGGAGAGGAATCCCCCTAGCCTAGTAAGTGAGTGGGTCCTCTGGGAGGATTTCTGGAAAGATTTGGATAGGATGAGAAGGCATGGATGGGTTGTGATCTTCAGTGATTTGGGAATTACCCACCCACACTTATGAAATCATGATTTCATTAGAATGTTGAAGGCCTCTATTTGGCGCAGTGGATAGAACTCAGGGCCTGGAGTCAGGAAGATCAGAGCTCTGATCTGAGCTATGTAGCTCTTGCTCAATTCACTTAATCTCTGCCTCAGGAGCCTCAAATTTCTAAGTAACATATATATATATATAGTGAGAATCAGGGTGCCACCCCCTGCTGAGAAAGACATTGTGAGAACCAGGGTGATGCCCCCCTGAAAAGAAAGCATTTGACTAAGTGTCCAGAAGCTGCCTGGTGTCCGGAAGTTACCTCTATAGAACTGCCTATAAGTCATGTCAATCAATGCTACCAGCCAATTAGCTTGGAGCTGTGTGGGGGGGACGGCCCTGCTTCCTGTTTCACAGGGGGCTTCTGGGAGAAGCCACTGAGGATTGCCCTTTTTTCATTCTGGGACTTTGGGTTGGTGGAAGAGAGAGAGAGAGAGAGAGAGAGAGAGAGAGGAAAGGAGATAGGCTGTACTCCATGGGTTATCTTTACTTTTTAATAAATGCTTAAAAGCCTAAACTGTTGTCAAATTTATCTGTAAATCTTAGCTAATTTTTCCCCCACACTGAGGTCAGGTCAGGCGACCACACACTAGATTTTAAACATCACAATAATAAACCCCAGCTACATTCCCTAAACTTGGGACAATTATAGGGCAACGACATATAGTTTTAAACTCCACAGTGAGATAATATTTGTAAAGTCCTTTGCAAACCTTAATGTGTTATATAAATGCTAGCTACTATTAAGTAAAGTTATATTATTTATTGCAACAAAGTATACTCATATTCAAATTCTCAAAACCAGTAGTGGTTCAGAAGGGTATATATTATAGGATATATAGGCTATATTATATATCTATATCCATATATATGTACACGTCAAGAGGAAAGGTGATGTATATAGTTCATTCAGCCTGATGTGACAACCACTGGTCAACCGAGAAGTCAGTTGCTGCACAGCTTGGTGACCTGGGGATGGATCAGTAAGAAGGCCAGAAGCCTCTTGAAAAGTCCCAGTAGCTGAGCTCTTGAGATAATGCTCCCCATATAAAGTTTTGCCAGTTTCATGCAGAATATTCGCAGTTTTGCAATGACCTCATTATTCATGTGCTCAGACAAGGAAGGGGAGGGGGAGCTTAAGGCTTCCTGGCCTTTGGTGTTCCCAAACACTTTGGTGCTGAAAAAAAATCCATCTTCTTACCACCACTACTTTCTGATGATGTGCTCTGGCTACAAATAATGAGACATCACGATCACAAAAGGACTAAAATTGGAAGCAACTTGGGGCAGCTAGGTGGAGCAGTGGATAAAGCACCGGCCCTGGATTCAGGAGTACCTGAGTTGAAATCTGGCCTCAGACACTTGACACTTACTAGCTGTGTGACCCTGGGCAAGTCACTTAACCCCCATTGCCCTGCAAAAAAAAATGTAAGCAACTTAAAGGACAGTGGAAAAACAGAAGTAGACTATCTTACATTATTTGGGACTAATGACATAGAAAAAAATGAGTCAAAAATGTTATTGAGGATGTGAGTATGTATAGAAAAGGAGATGGAACAGTCATATAGGAAAAATAGAAGACAAGAAGGCATGCCAAATAGTAAATTTGTCTTCTCAAGTTATAAACAGAACTGGACGTACACATCCCATGAAGGATTTATGGGTAAAACTTGGGTGAGAAGTTAGGAAGAAGAAGGGACATTGTACGAACAAAGACTGCATTGTCTATCAATCAATCAATCAATAAACATTTATTAAGTACCCATTTTGTGCTAGGTACTGCGTTGTGCTTGGAGATATACAGAGGCAAAAGACAGTCCCTGCCCTCAAGTTCCCTACAGTCCAGCCAGCCAGCTGATGGAACCATCATACTGAAGACCTGTAACAGGTGCTGTGGCAAAGCCCAGAAAGCCTGGGCTGAGTGATTGCCATTAGAACAAGTACATTCCCAGGACCACTGCCATCTACAAGGAGGGAAATCATTCTCAAGTGCAGAAAATGCAAAGGTAAAGGGGTGAAGGGACAGCTCTTATCACAGACTGACTGCAGGAGGAAATGAGCAGCTCCGAGCCTGTCCTCTGCCTGAATTCAGACCACAACCAGAATGGGATGTTCATTTCTGGATTGGACATTTATTTTTAGGAAGGGCACTGACTCACCAAACCCCATACCTAAGAGGGGAACTAAAAGGGTGAGGGTCCTGGAAATAATTTCCATATGACAGCCAGTTAAAGGGGTTGATGATTTTTAGCCTGGAAAAGCGAAGACCCAGAGAAGATAATATGTCTCTTCAAGTATCTGAGGGGCTGGCCTGTGGAAAGAGGAATTTGCTTTGTTCTCTTTAGCTCCAGAGCGCAGACCCAAGAGTAATGGATGGACATTGAAGAGAGACAGATCTGGGCTTCATATACGGACATATTTCCTCATAAGCAAAGCTTTTCAAGAGTGAAATGGACTGCCCTAGGCGTCAATAGAGATCATCCAGCAGAGACTGACTATGACTGTTTCTCAGGAATATTGTAGAGGAGACACTGAGGTAGTAGACATTGAACCAGGCAACCTCTGGGGTATCTCCCAAGACACCAAGACATGAACTGTATTAAAGTGCAAAGGTGGGGCAGCTAGGTGGCGCAGTGGCTAAAACATGGGCCCTGGATTACAGGAGGACTTGAGTTCAAATCTGACCTCAGATACTTGACACTTACTAGATGTGTGACCCTGGACAAGTCATTTAACCCTCATTCCCTCCCCACCCCTGCCAAAGTGCAAAAGAAAAGCAGGGAATGTTTGCCAATGTGCACAATTCAGGTTCTTTGACTATAAATGTTGGTTGAATGTGTGTCAGGTGCTTCAGAGAAATAGCCTGTCCACCAGAAGGCAGAGGTGACTTTGTATAACTCAAAACATAAGCTGCATTCAGAAAGCAGTCATCCACACTGGTGTGGCATCTGTCGCTGACATCCTACAGTGGCCACAGTGAGTTTTGCCTTTGTCTAAAATAAGGGAACAAAAACTAAGAACTGTTAAAGACTTCACTGGCAGCCTCATTGTCAAACAGGGTGATCTCCTCAGGTCACCTACTTGGGGAGCTGACTGTGAGTCCCAGGACCTTTACCTGGAGAGTGTGGTTGCTCCCAGAAGGGCTAGGCCTGTGAGAAGGGGACCTTATGGTAAAATGGGAATGGACTGTCTGGGAGGACTCTCCATCTCCTACAACAAATCACATACCTGAAATGCCAAAGCCGATGATGAGTGCAATTGCTCCCGCCAGAATTATGATGATGCTAATAATGCTACAGAAAACAAAACACAGAAATGAGGGATTATTCAATGAACTTTCTTCGTCCCAAATGATAGAGCTCTTTACAGCTTGTCATAGATAGCCAGAAACTGACACTCCGGAGAGGAAGAAAAGGCAGGTTCACCAGGGCTCGGGGCCAGATGTGGAAAGGTGCCCTGGGTCAATAATGAGACTCATGTGTCAGGACACCAGCAGCCACCCCACTGTTTTGTGTGTCATGGTTAGCTTTGGCTCATGCAGAGTAAAGAGACCAAGACCAGAACTGGGGATGGTGGGCAGAAGTAGGGGCAGAACTGCACTGGGAAGGTTTGCCCAGGCAGTGCCACCTACCTAAGCACATATTTGTCAAGCGTTCTTAGTCATCCCCACACCAAGTTTATTAAACAGAACAAGGACAACAAACAAGCACAAGGAGGCAAAGAACAATACTGTAGAGAGAAGGAAGCACCTTAAACCCTGAATAGTTTCATTGTCTCCAGCTCCCCTTGGTTCAGGTGCCTGCCCACCCCGATGAACAACAGATCTCAGACACAGAGCCTGAATATACGGCTAACTCCCTTGGGGGTCAGTGATCATCAGGAATGTTGGGACTGCCCTCAGCACAGTTTACTGATATGGAGGCATGAAACCAACATTTGCTAATTTCCCAGAAGAGTCAAAACTAGCCCAGTCCCCTTCCTCCTCTCTGTCCCCGGAGCAACTTCAATACACATTATTAATCTAAGCGTGTGAAGTGTAGGTGCAAACGAGACAAGGGGCCAGAGGCTGGGCTACCTTTGGTTGCTGTCTTGCTGCCCTGAAGCACACTTGTCCTTTGGCTTTGAATCATATGGACTGTTAGAACTGAAAGGGACCTTGCTCTTCATAAGATCATAGGCTTTAAAGTCAGAAGAAACTGGGGTGGGGGTGGGGTGGAGAGGAGCTAATCAGACACACTCATTTTACAGATCAGGAAACTGAGACCCAAGTGACTCATTCAAGGTTACACAGCTACTTGGTGGCAAAACGAGACTAGATCTTGGCATTCTGCTAGAAGTTTTCTCTTAAATGTTATCAGGAAATCAGACCTTGAAGGAAGGCCCCTCCTTCAGAAACAAAGAACCTTAGAGGCATGCAATGGAAGATCAGCTGACAGTCCCACAGAATCTCATCTACTCTGGGGTCTCACAGAGAGGTGCCTCCCCCCAGCCCTCGCTATTTCCCTTTGGTGAGCTTTATTTCTCTCCCTAGTCCCATTCCTTTAACACAGATAAATGACTACATGGGGACTACCTTCCACATGATTCAGTTCAATTCAACAAGTAGTCTAAGCTCATACTTGGCTCAGGGTACTGGGCCAAGCTTTGGCGATACAAAGATGAGAATTCTACTTGGGGAATACAACATGTCGACAGATGAATAAATGAAAGATATATACCAAAGTAATAACAGGTATGGAATGGAAGGAAAAGGGATGGCAATGGTAACATTGTCCTTGTCCTTTGAATCTTGCTCCTCTCCTACCTGTCTTCCCATGATGCCATAGTTGGATTGATTTATGAGGTTGCTTCCAAAGAACCTAAGCAAGGGGAAAGGGGGAAGACAAATGAATTGGAGTCAATTAAAAAAAAACAACAAAAACCACAAGTGACAATAGGGTAGTGTTAGTATTTTCATGTTAGTTTAACCTACTGATGCAATTGTGTTAGATTGGACTCCTTCCCCCAGAGGGAAGAGGGGGAAGTGGTAAATAGATTTTAAAATCTGGCTCTTAAAGTTTACAAGCTGCATATAGTTCATTGGACTCAGTTCTTAGTCTGGCCAGATAACGATTCTTACTAAATTTGTGCAATAAAGAAAACACTAAATTTTATAGATCAAGATAAATGTCTTTATATACAGAAAACTGAGGAATGCCCAAATGTTGTTTTCCAAATTTTTTCTACTTGTTTCTATTTTGGTTTGACTAGCTTGAATTTTTTTGTAAGTATACTCGTATATAGTTTGCATTTGGTAGATTGAAAATTATGATTGGAAGAAAGTTGGGTTTTGAAATGATTCTGATATGATGCATTTTACAATGTGGGAAGGGGAGGCAGGAACTGGCCTTCCCTCTGGGCATGAAGGAACAAAGGCAATAAAGCAGCAGGATACGGGATGGCCTCAATCTTCTGAGTCTCCAGGATCTGCACCTCACTGGATAGCAAAGTTGTATCCTCAAAAAGGAATGTGGTCTTGAAGACTCCTACTTCCTGTTAGGAGAGAAACAAGACCAACACTGGGGGAAGTGGTAGGGGAAGGAAGAGGCATATTTATGATTCCTCCCTCTGGGCTGATTTCCTAGCAGTTTGATAGTAATTCCCTCAAGTCATTGTCAGTGAGGCCCAGGCAAAGCCTTTTCACCTGAAAATCACTTTGAAGTACTGGGTTGAACAGTGGCAACTCTCATAAATGAAAAGCTCTTGAGGGAAAGTTTGTGTTATAACTAGGAGATGGATTTGTAGTTTAACTATAAGAGATGATGAGGCCAAATCTAAAGATGAAGGGGACAGCTAGGTGGTACAGTGGATAAAGCACCCACCCTGGAATCAGGAGGACCTGAGTTCAAATCTGGCCTCAGATACTTGACATGTATTAGCTGTGTGACCCTGGGCAAGTCACTTAACCCTCACTGCTCTGCAAAAAACAAAAAACAAAACAAGAACAAATCTAAAGATGAGAGGGCTGAACGTGGTTGTAAACAGCATGGAAAGACCCAATAATAGAAAGAAAGAGGGAATGCTGTTTAAGATCAATGCCACCAGTAGATAATTGGTCTTTGTAAGGAGAACAATTCCATCCACTGAGACTAGAGCAAAGACGTGGAAAGGGTTTCAGAGAAGCGGAGAGACTAGGGACATCGACTGGGTAGATTATGGTGAGGAGTCTTTCAGGGAAGAATGGAAGGATAGCTCTGCAGTGATATGGGTGGGGGCGGGGGGGCCTGTATTGTGTGAAAAGTGCTGTGCTGAACCCTAGGGATGACACAGAGATACTATTGTGTAGAGGTGAGAGCACTGGGTTCTGAAGTTTCTGCCTCTACTGCTTCCTAACAGTATGACTGCACAGTATATTGCACCTCTTGGGGCTTCAGGTACCTCTTCTCTAAAATTGTGATAAACCTGCTTTTCTCATAGAGTTGTTGTGAAGGCTTACTGTGATAATATCTCACATGTGTATAATACTTTAGCTTAGAAGGCACTTAATGTACATCACTTCATTTTGTCCTCCCAATAGCCCTATGAGGCAGATGCTGTTATAGTCATTTTTGCACACAGGCAAAGTGAGATCCAGAGAAGTCAAGACGTTTGCCTAGGATCTTACAGCTAGTGAACGGCTAGAGGTGGGCTTTTGTTTCCTGACTGGGAGCCCAATATTCTGTCTGGTGAAGTTAAATGAGATCACACATGTAAAATGCTCCATAAACCTTAAGACACTCTATAGATGTCTATGATGGCGGTGATGATGCCACATGCTGATATATGGGGGATGGGTTACCTTGCAGTAATATCTCAAGATCAGCTATCTTGTTTGTGTTTAAGTCTGCCTTCCTTCCTTCTCTCCTTCCTTTTATCCCTCCCTCCTTTTTTTTCTCTCTCTTTTTCTTTCTTTCTTTCTCTTTCTCTCTTTCTCTCCTTCTCTTTCCCTGGTTGAAGAATTCTTTCTACAGCTGTCGTAAACTAATGGAAAAAGTGATCCTGAATCACAGACTGGCAAAAGACCCACAACAAAGAGATGCTGCTGAAATGAGGATGAGGTTCCATTGTACAAAGCAGAACCACTCCTTCCCATATCACAATGGCTATTCATTCCCAAAGAGAAGGGACCCTCCTGCTACATTATGATAGGCTGTCCTATATCAGCCTCCTCCTATTATTTTAGTCCTTGGGGTATGAAAGTATCATTAATCTAAAGTTGGAAGAGACCTCAGAATCACATATGCTTGAATATTTCCACTAGTTTGGCATTGCTTAGCCTAGCCTCCACAATTGAAGTCCTTGAACAGAATTTTTTTTTCCCCTTCTTGGGCTATCTCAACAGATTACCTCTGCTTAACCACTCATTCTCAACCTAGGCATTAGGAGATTACACCTAAAGCTGGCCACCACTTATAGATCATGAGGAAATCTGCCCTAGCCGATCATGGAATAATTATCCTGACTTTCAGGGAGTCAGTGACACAACTGTCAAGGAGAGATCAGGGTGATTCTCCAAGATCTCGGGATGTCCCCATTTGAATGGCATTAGACATCCTTTCCAATGCAGCTCTGAATGGGGTTCCCTGACCAGAAGTGTTCCGAAAAAGGCCCAGACCACTGATGGTACATTCAGGTAACGGAGCTGAAAATCTAGGCCTTTACCCCATACATTAGGGAGTCTTCATTTGGGGATTTGGAAGCCACCATAATATAAACTTCCTTATTTAGTTTGTAACCCCCAATCTCAAACCCAAGATGTACCAAGCGTGATGAATCTGCTAATGCCTTCAACATACTTTCTAGGTATTCATTTTAGATTTATGGCTTCATGCTTGTGGGTGAGGACAGGTAACTGACATAGGAAACAATGCAACATACCTGCCGGGAGCCCCAGGGGATGCACTTTTGTATGTCCTCAATGGAAGAACAGAATACTTTGGACCAAAAGGCTGGAGTGAGACATTCATTAAGTGTAGACCCTAAGACCCAAAAGATTCCACCATGCCCTGCTCTCCTCATTTCTCCCACTTACTATTTGGGGGCAGCGTGGCACAGTGGACTTGCACAGTGACTTGCTCTGGAGTCAGAGGTCCTGGGTTCAAATTCTTCCTATGATAATTACTATCCCTGTCACCTTGGGCAAATCTCTTTGCCTCTCTGGGTCTCAGTTTCCTCATCTGTAAAATGAGGAGGTTGAACCAGATGGCGAACTATGAAGGTCCTCCACCCCTAGATCCTTGATATTATGCCTGGAATATTTCTAATTGACGAGGATGTTCATATGCCAGATTTATTAGAGTTCCAGGTCCCTTTGTCTATCAGAAGTAAGCACAATAGCCTCTAACTCCCCATGACCACTCAGGACTAGCCTGCAAATTCTGGGCAGGTTTCCTGACACCGTTGTGGGTTCTACATTGTCTGTCAGGAACCCTGGGTAGTGAGGCAGGGAAGTTGCATCCTCAGTATCCCTTGTCTACTAAACTGGTTTGTCCACTACCAATAAACTCCATAATTAGATCAGCTGAGTGTAATACGGCTCTGTCTCTGAATAATGAATTGCATGACTGGACTAGTGGACCTACTTATCCATCCCCTACCCTATTATAGGATCGAGACATTTGCCTAATACATATCCCTTGGTGCCAATCCTTTCCATATGTTAACAAGCTCCTCAGTCATGCTAAGATCACCTGATGTTTGTTTTGAATTGATATTCCCTTGGGAGACGACTTAGTCTAATTAAGAACCACAGAAAGAGGTATCAATAATCAAAGCAGCCGAACATAACATCATGTAGCTATTCTCTGCTGCCTGGAGAAGCATCAAGGCTTGGGAATGGGGGTGATACGAAGAAAAAAGATGCTTTCTCTTTTCTCCTCCATTGATTGACTTTTATTTTTTCTTTTCAAAAGAGCTTGAATTAGGCACCAACTCATCTTCCTCCTCCCCCCCTCCCCCAATGTTAAAGTCCTCAAAAAAATTCAAATGTGCTTTGGCAGTGTATGACTGAACGCAGAAAGTCCAGTGAGAAGGCTGTTACAATAGTCAGGGCAAGAAGTGATGGCCCCAACCAGTGTGATGGCAATGACAGCAGATACAAGAGCTACTGCAGAGATTGGATCACCAGGATGTGGCAACCAGAGGGTCTAGAGAGGAGGGGAAATAGGGCAAAGAGACAAAAATGGAGTGTTCCATGATCTGTTCTTAGTAAACCCATGCTAGCTTCTAAATTCTCCCCAACCATCTGTTTAATAATCCATTCTAGAATTTTGCCTGGGACTGACATGAAGCTCACAGGCCTATTGATAGTGGATGTGGTAGTGGGCCAAAGTGTGCAGCCCAGCCCTCAAGGGTCAGTCCAACAGAACCATGACAGCCAATCAAATGAGCAGTTCAAACTGTCCATTTCAGATTCATCAGCATTTTGCTCCAATATCACTCTTAAGTCTACCTCTTGTACCCTAGATATTCCATACCCCAAGAAACCGGGTCTCCCTGATACCTCGACACAAATTGTCAGTTTTGCTCCTGCTTACCCAAATTGCCCACTGGAAATAATTTCCCCATTCCGACTTTATTTTCTATCCCTAAACTGCACCTTATAGATGTCTCTCAAGAGAGACTTCTACGTCAGGGCTTCTTAAACTTTTTTCACTTACAATCCCTTTTCACCCAAGAAATTTTTGCTTGACCCTGGATATAGAGGTAAATAAAATAGGTATACATAACCTTTTTAAATGTTTTTTTCTTTTTTCTTTTTTGGTGAGGCAGTTGGGGTTAAGTGACTTGCCTAGGGTCACACAGCTAGTAAGTGTTAAGTGTCTGAGGCTGGATTCGAACTCAGGTCCTCCTGACTCCAGGACTGGTGCTCTATCCACTGTGCCACCTAGCTGCCCCAACATAACCTTTTACTGTTGCCAAATTTTCTACGACCCCCACATTCAGTTATATGACCCCATATAGGGTCACAATCCACAATTTAAGAAGCTTTGTTCTAGGTAATATCATTTTGCTTGCCCCCATCATATCTCCCAAGTCCTTTCTTGTAAAGATTTCTGGTTGCTGGTCATATTGTCCCTTTGGCCAGAAATCAGAACAATATTTACTCATCTCCAGATTCCAGGCCTCTACTCTTTGCCACAATTCCTCAAACATCATTAATTCCTCAGTGATTAGTGAATCTCCAGTACTTGGGATATGATTTGTTCAGGACATAATACTTAAACATATTTAGAGATGTTAGGTGTTCCCTTATTATCTCCAAACCTATCTTTGATTATGCTGCCCTCAAAGCAGAGGAAATATAGGGAGAGAATGGGTATTAAAGGGTTTCTCAAACCTTAGATCACCATATAAATGCTGTCTACCATTAGCCTCCTCATCATTATCACTAACTATATATATTTTTGTTCTGTTCTTTTTTTGGGGGGAGGGCAATTGGGGTTAAGTGACTTACCCAAGGTCACACAGCTAGTAAGTGTCACGTGTCTGAGGTCGGATTTGAACTCAGGTCCTCCTGACTCCAGGGCCAATGCTCTATCCACTATGCCACCTATCTGCCCCTTATATATATTTTTGTCTGCGTTGAATAGCACTTGGAGAGGTCTACTTTTAAATTTTTTTTTTTTTACAAAAATGAGTACTTTCAGAGTGAAATAAGCAGAATTAAGAAAAACAATGTGCACAATAACTACAACAATGTCAACAGAAAGGATAGAAAAAAAATCCCCAAATTGAACACTATGATCATGATGACTAAGCTTGACCTTGGAGAAGAGTTGAGAAAATGTTTTCTCTCTTCCCTTTTTTTGGAGATGTGATGGACTATGGGTAAGGAGCATCACAGATACTGACAAATGGCTGGTGTGTTGGTTAGTTTTGATGAGATGCTTATTTTTCCCCTCTTTTAAAATCTCTGTTATAGGAGATGACATTGGGTGGGAGAAGGGGAGAGATATATTTAGAAATAAAGCTCACATAAAAACAAAAGATAACAATACAAATAAGCTTTTCCTAAATGAGTGCTTTTTGTACATGCTTGATGCTGGACAGAATACCGGGTCCAGAACATACCATTACTTTGTCTTTCTGTTTTGTTTATGGCTGTGGTTCCATCTTGTCTCTTCTTTTTGCCTATTTCTAATAAACTAGACATAACTAAGAATTGTTAGAATCCTGCAAGTTCACCTGCTTTATCTCTCTTTGCACATACAGAGAAATAGATTTTAAAATTCAGCTGATAAATTTAAATGATCTGAATTGACTTTTAAATCTAATATACTAGGTAAGATGAGAATGCTCTGTTAAAAGAGACAGAAGGAGAAAGGAAGAACCTCTAAGCCATCTGCTAACCTGGGTTAAGGACAGCATGAGCTGCTCAGAGAAAAAAATGAGCCAGCACCACATGGAGATGCCAAAGAGGCAACAGGGTCAGCCATCTTTGCTCTTGGATGGAACTTCACCTGGGCCATTTTTGTGAATTGTGGCAACTCTGGGTAGAGGAAGGAGGCACCAACTCTAAGGAGCTTTCTTGATTCTCTGAAGATTCACACGTGAATTCTTTCTGTGTTTATCACTGTGGTAAGTCTGTCCTCAATTTGCTCTTTTCCTTGAGCTGAATGCTTATGGAGGAGCTGGGGACGCAATTGAGGTTAAACAATCTGAGAATGATACTGAGTTGCCAGAGTTTCTCTGGGTGAGGACAAAAAAAAACCCCAGACAAAGTAACTTTTTGTGATAGGTTTCCCAAAATTGTCCTGGGGTCCTCAGTAGGGATATCATGGTTACAGATATATTTGAATTTCCCCAAAAATTTTCATTTTCTGTTTATAAAGGGGCTAGAAGAATTGTTTCTACATTTCTAGGAAATTACACCCTTGGGGGAAGCTAGGTGGCACAGTGGGTAAAGCACCAGCCCTGGATTCAGGAGGACCTGAGTTCAAATCCAGCCTCAGACACTTGATACTTACTAGCTTTGTGACCCTGGGCAAGTCACTTAACCCTCATTGCCCTGAAAAAAAAAAGACTTATGTTTTTTGGCACCAGTAGTCTTACATTGATCCTATGTGACAATGAATCATAGAGTGTGGCAGTCTCAGAAGAATCTAAATATGCAGGTCACACAGAAGACAATGGAGAGATGTATGGTGGCCATAAATAGACCACAGTGTAAAATCAGTGACCCCTTGAATGCTAGAAGTGATGGAAAAGACAGCATCCAAGAGATATATGACCAGAAAAGAAAGTTGCTGGTCATGTAGCTGGAACACACAAGAAATGGACAGGCAATATTGCTATACCAGATCCCTGAATGTGTGATTTCTTTGGGGTACGTGTCTAGCAATGGTATTTCGGAATCAAAGGGTATTCACAGTTTAGTGATTTAGTGACAGTATGCTTCAATAGTTCTGGTTGATTCAGGGTGGATTCAGAAAGACTTGAGAACCTTTATATGAAATGATTAAATAGGACCAGTAGAACATTTCTATGATGACTATAACATTGTAAAGGAAAAGAACCTTTGAAAGCCTGGAGAATTGATCAGTGCAATGAACAGCCATGATTCCAGAGCACTGCTGATGAAGCATGTCGCCCACCTCCTCCAGAGCAGGGCTGGACTCAGGGTATAGAATGAGGTATACATTTTAGGATGAGGCCAGAATAGGAATTTGTGTTGTATGACTATCTAAATGAGATTTCTATTTTTGTAGGGGGAGAAATGTAGTATAGTTATATATACTATATAAATGTAGTATAGTTATATATATATACATATATATATACATATATATATATATATATAATATACCAACCTCGAGACATTGGCAGAAAGGTACTATAGAAATCCAAGTTAATGTTCAGCTAGTTGAGTTATTGTAGGTCTGTGGAGGGAATCTCTCCATAGGTTTGTGTGGCCTGAAAAATTCCTCCACCACAGAAAGAAATAGTGAAACAAAAAGAAAGTTATTTCATAGTGTCATAGATATAGAGTCCAAAGCAACCTCAGAGACCATCTGGTAAAACCTACTCATTTTCCAGAAAAACAAAAACAACAACTAAGGCCCACTGACATTAAATGACATGTCTAAGGTCATTCAGGTAACAAGTCTCCTTACTCCAGAACTAGTCCTCTTTCCATTATACCAGACTTTTAAAAAAATTTAACATATTTCCACATTGGTTGTGTTGTAAGAGAAGAATCAGAACAAAAGGAAAAAAACACAAGAAAGAAGAAACAACAACAACAACAAAGCAACAACAAAAGTAAAAATAGTATACTTCAATATTCATTCAGACTTCATAGTTCTTTTTCTGGATGTGGAGAGTATTTTCCACCATGAGTCTTTTGGCATTGTCTTGGATCATTGTATTGCTGAGAAGAATGAAATCTATCACAGCTGATCATCACACAATATTGTTGATACTGTGTATAATGTTCTCTTGGTTCTGCTCATTTCACTCAGCATCAATTCATGTAAGTCCAGGTTTATTCTGAAATCTTCCTGCTTATCATTTCTTACAGCACAGTAGTATTCCATTACATTCATATACCACAACTTATTTAGCTATTCCCTAATTGATGGGCATCCCCTTGATTTCCAATTCTTTGCCACCACAAAAATAGCAGCTAGAAATATTTTTGTACATGTGGATCCTTTTATACCATACTTCTTTTAGTGGTTCCACAGGACTTGCTGCTTTGCCTTAGTGGACCAGAAGGGGAGAACCAAGCTGACTTTGTGCATGAAAGCTAATCTATTTTATTCTTAAACTTGTTCTATTTATAACTCTCCCCCTGATTGCCTGTAAAGCACACATTAGTGTCCCATCATCCTTGTGCATGTTGTTTTGGAATAGTAGATAAAGCAAGAAAAAAGTCAATACAAGGTTGATTACTAGGGCCTCCCTAATCATATTTGTCTTCCCCCCTTCTTCATCACTTTCATTGTCAAAGAGAAATGATATATTAAGATTCCTTCTCAGATACCATTTCTTAGTAACCAGCACACATCAGAGATTTTGTAAGTAATGCACGTAAACATAGTGCAAGGTAGAAATTGAGTCTCCTGGTTAAAATTCCCCCCTTCCAATATTATCTCAAATGAAATAGCATTTGTTAAGCCCTTAGAACAGTGCCTGACACATAGTAGATATTTAATAAATGCTTGTTCTCTTTCCATCCCTCCCCTCTTGACCTCCTCAGAGAACATGATATTAGGGAAGTCTGAACTAAAACCAATCTAAATTATGGTTTCAAATCTAAATCATGGAGATCATTAGTTTCAAGAGGTTTGATGACTGGAACTGAGTACAATTTATTTGAAAATGCCTTGTGATGACTTGTCATCCCAGTAATCAGTTTCTCCTTGTTTTTGAGAATCAGGTTCAGAATGGCTTTTCTACTCATTAATTGAAGAATGAAATTATCATTAAGGTAATACAGGAAGAGGGAGGGGGAGAGAGAAAGAGAGGGAGAGACAGAAAGATGGGGAGGGGGAGGAAGGAGAGAGAAAGGGAGAGAGAAAGAAAGAAGAAAAGAAAGGGAGAGGGGGAATAAAGGGAGAGAGATATGGAAAGAAAGGGAGAGAGGGGGACTGGGAGAGAGAGAAAGAAAGAAAGGAGGGGACAGAGAAAGAGGGAGGTGGAGGGAGAAAGAGGGAGAGAGGGTGACAGAGGAAGGAGAAGAAAAAGGAGAAAAAGGAAGGGAGAGAGAGGGAGAGAGAAAGAGGAAAAGAGAGGGAAAGGGGGGTTAAAGGGAGAGAGATATGGAAAGAAAAGGGGAGAGGGGGAGGGGGAGAGAGAGAAAGAAAAAGGGAGTGAACAGGGAAAGAGGGAGGTGGAGGGAGGAAGAGTGAGAGGGAGGAAGGAAAAGAAAAAGGGGAGAGAGAAAGGAAGGGAGAAAGAGGGAGGGAGAAGAGGAGAGAAGGGAGGGATGGAGGGGAAGAGAGAGGGGGATGGAAGGAGAAGAGAGAAAGGGAGAGAAGGAGGGAGAAGAGAGGGGGGAGTTAGACAAGAGAGGAGAGAGTGAACTTTAGCAGATGTCCAGAGAATTTAAGTTCCCTACCGTTAAGGGTGAGAGGCAGTGTGGAATAGTGGGTAGAAAATTGATGTCCCAGTAAGACTTCTTTCCCAGTAAAATCTTCCCCCTGATACTTTGTGACTCAGCAGTTCCCCTTGTTTCTCAGTGCCCTAGGCACTTCTCTAAGACTAAGTAAGTCACAGAGAGGATGCTGACTTGCATTGGTGGGGTGACTTTCCTTATCTCACCAGGGAAGTCTCTATACCAGTGAAATCACAGGTCTGGTCCCATCCCAGTCACCATCACCACTATACCATGTCTCTGTACCAAGCTTCCCATCTGTTTCCCCATATCTCATCTATTTCCTCTGTCTGTCCCAGCAGTCTGTATACTCCAATCATGACATCACTTCCATTGTTCTTTAGTCAAATGCACTTTACTTTGCTTCTTTCTTCATGTCCCTGCTTCATCTGACATTAATCCATCTTCCTAATATACGGTGTTACTCCACCACCCCCTCTTTTACTGATCCTGTTGCTTTGGCATAAAACATACCTTTTCAGAACACATTCTAGTCATGTGTTCAACCTTTCCAGGTCTTAGTGATACCTGTTAGGTAAAATGTGTCTCTTTGGTGTAGAATATCTAATCCATTACCCTTTTGTTTCTCTTCAATATATTCCTTTTTGCCTGTTCCTCACACTCTCATAACCTAGCTTACTTTCTATTTCTAGATATAAATTTTTTCTCATAAATGAATTGCACAAAATTTCTAGAACATATTTTCCTTTGTCTTGAGTTTTATCTCTGCCTCTTGTGGAGGCAGCCAGATATAGTAGGATAAGCACTGGCTCTGGAATTAGGGGACTCAGTTCAAATTCTACTCCTGATGTGGACTGTGATACCTTGAGCAAGCTGCTGGACCTCATTTTCCTTATCTGTAGGCTAAATGGATTTTGAGGTTTCTTTCAGATACAGATCTATGGTTCTGTGAACTCTAACAAGTCTTATCTTTCTAAGGATGCTAAAATGTGCCACTGATTCAGGTCACTTCCAAACCACAGATCTCCCCATAATGTTTAACAAGTATTTCATATCCCCCCACCTTCAACTACAGAGAGTGGAAATGCCAAATTCTTTATGGTGCTCAGAAACCTAGCTCTCTCTCTTCGTGGGTGGCAGTAAGATCTGTATAGATTTATTAAACATATTCTTGTCTCACTCCCACCAGCTTCCCCTAGGAAAACTTCCCTCTTCCCTTCTTTGTTGTATGTCAATTGAGTCACACTACATTGGGTCAACTATATACTGTTCTTTATTAATAAACATAGAAACAAAGATGAATAAGACCAAGATACACAATAGGGACTAAGAGTTGCAGTTCCTCCCTGATTTGCATAAGCCCAAAGTATTCTGTGGGCCCAGGAATTCCAGGCACATCACTTGCATACTTCAATTCAGAGCTCTTCCTCCCACTGTTGCAGGGAAGGAGAAACATTCACTACAACCCATACTGTTGGGGTATCATAGATCCTCCACTACTGGTTCTGCTGCTTTTTAGCTCATGACTATACCAGCAAGTCCAGTGGATGTGGCCCCCATAAGCATCAAGACCCACCAAACTCTCTTGGACCTACCCAGTAGTCAGGGTCCCTTGTTTCCTTCTCTTTGTCCTTGCCTCTCTTTCAGAGATGGTGTGATCACTTCATCTCGTGTCACTTCCCCCTTGGAACTAATCCACCTCCTCCACTTTTGAGCTCTTTCTCCTTTTGCTCAGCAGCTTAGCTGTTTCCCAGTGGCTCCCTCAGGAAGTAGACATGCTCTCTTTTGGCTTTTTTAGAAGCTTTATGGGCGGAGCCAACCCCACTGAGACACAGAAATGATGCTCGTGAGTGAGGGACATAGATACAACTCTTGCTACCCTGATTTCTTCCATGCCTACAAACATGCTCAGGTTTCCCCTGGCCTTTAAAAACAACAACAAACCTTCCATCACAGAATCACAGAATATGAGAGTTGGAAGAGCTCTCAGTGGTCATCTAGTCCTATCCTAACACAAAAGGAACCCCCACTAGAACATACCCAACAAGTAGTCCCCACCCTCCATTTATAAAAACTCTAAGGAGGGTGACCCCTTTGCCTTTTCCTATACATGGCATAGCATCTTATAAAGAGTGGGTACCTTTAAAATATCGAATTGAATTAAAACAATTGTCAAGGGTCTAAATTTGTAAGAGAAACAATGTAGTATAAAGGGGGGACAGCCTCACCCAGGCAGGAAGACCTGGGGTCAAGTCCTGCTTCTGAGAAGGCAAGTTTCTAAATTTCTCAATGCCCTCAATACCTCTCCAGGACCCTAAATTGCAGACAGGTTTCTGATATGCATTGTGAAGGGGACTTCCATACTGGGAGTTCCCTATAGGAACATACAGGTCTTTGCTAGGCACTGGGGAAAATATAAAAAAGGACAAAAATCTCCTTTCTTCTGACAATTATGGTAGAACAGTTGTAATGAAACCTTGGCCAGGGAAGGAAATATCAATGGGCACTGTTTGTCCAGCCCTCTCTTCCTCCATTTTGTTTTTGTTCCAGAAAGCATCACTCCTGCCCCTTAGTGCTAGCTCAGAGTGGAGTCCTTTCCCAGCCCCCTCCTGTCCCTTGCAACACATGATAATGACCAGTAGAAGAAGCATCTTGGTCAGCTTCACTAGCTCTACTCAAACTTTCCTCACCTCTGTTATTCTATCTCAAATCATCACTGAAAGCCATGCATTCAATGGGGAATGGGAGGAAAGGGTCAAGGCTAAGAGAAGAGGAAGATATATTAATATAAGATATCATACTCATCTAATCCCTAGTAATGCTTGCTTTTAAGTCCTATCTTTTATCACCAACATTCCCCTATGTCAGTCATTAGCCCAATAGTCTTCTTTCTTGCTTAGATGATGCCCACTTTTGATGAAAGACACTCCCTACCCTCCCACATGCACCTGTTCCTTTTGGTTTTCTGGGCAGTCCCCTGACCCTGCCTGGTAGGGGTGGTCAGTGAGCCCAGGATCTCTCCACAGGACAAATAAAGTCTTTGCAGAGAATGAGTGTTACCAGCACATCTTCCTAGTTGCTTATATGGATGAGCCCCAGAGCCCTTAGTTTGGATTTGACATTTACTTTATCATGTAACTGATGATCCAGCACTGATCCATCCTGATGGACCTCTTTCCTTTCTCAGGAAAAAGCAAAAAAAGAGTCCTTCTCTTAACAGGATTGCCTCAGGGAGGAAATTTCCATTTACTAGATTAAATGGCCAAAATTGACCTTAAACTTTGTAGTTTTCCACTTGTGAAACAAACATGATCATCTTTATACAATAAAGCCTGCCTGATCTCCTGTCATATTCCCCTAACCCTCAGCAATCAGTGCTTTTAAAAGGGTATCATCAAAAATAAAAGGAAAAGGCAGTGGATAGAGCACCGGCCCTGGAGTCAGGAGTACCCGAGTTCAAATCCGGCATCAGACACTTAACACTTACTAGCTGTGTGACCCTGGGCAAGTCACTTTACCCCAATTGCCTCACTAAAAAAAAAAAAAAAAAAAAAAAAGGCTTTCTAGGAGGTCAGAGACAGAAAGAACAGTAGCTTATGCTAAAATACAGGAGGCTTTAAAAAATAGTAACAAAGAACTGGAACTTTGTAGATCCCATCAATTGGTGAATGGCTAAAAATTATGGTGCATATGTATACAGTACAAATGGTACTGTGCTATAAGAAATTATAAGTATGAAGTGTTCACAGAAGGGTAGGAAGAATTCTGTGAACTGATGCAGACTAAAGTAAGCAGAACCAAGAAAAGAATATACATCTAGCAGATGAAGTAGTTGTTTTTGCTTCTGGGAAGCTGGTACTGGTGATCTGGGGCTAATTATTCCCTCTATCTGGCTTCCACTTTTTGTGGAAGCTTTTCCCCAGCTTTCTCCTTCTGTCCTTTCCTTGAATGTGACCTTTTCTCTAGTCACTCCTTTGGTTCTGCCCTGAAGGTGAACTTTTCCTTTTAAATCTGAGAAGAAATAATGGGAAAATGGAAGTGGATAATGTGATCACAAACCATTTCCCACCAGTATTGCTAAATTATTTTGTCTAGGACTGGGCAACATCCATGTTTTCTCTGATTTTGAGAAGCTATACAAGTATGAACCAATATTTCTCTCTTTTGTACAGCTCTGAGCCCCCCAATAAGAAAGCCCAGCATTTGTTAAAAACTCTCTGTCTCTCTGTCTCTCTCTCTCTCTGTCTCTCTCTCTCTCATCTTCCTCCCTCCCTCCCCCTCCCCCTTTCTTTCTCTCTCTCTTCTACTTCAGTACTCTACCACCTGATACCTCTCACTTTGCCAACATTGCACAAATTAGTCATTCACTGGTTAACCATGTTATTGCAAAGAGAACAAAAAAAAACCCAACAAAACAAATTCTTAAGAAATAGGAATTAGGAAATATGCTCGTTTCATTCCTGAGAAAATGAGAATGAGGATGGAAAAGTACAAACTCACCCATTCCATTCTCAGTAGCATGAACAGCTCCACCAGAATTCAGCCTTAGAAACTGAGCTATTTTCACTCCCATGTCAGTTCACTCAAAATGAACAACAGTCCTCTACCTGGAGACTCATCCCTCCTCCCTATAACATCATTGCTTCTGAGTCTGTTCCTTAAGTTCATTCTACTTTCTCAGGTCTTACTATTTTCAGCAGACTCCTCCTCCTCCCTGCCTTAGGATAAGATAGAGGCTAACCTTTCAGTCATAATCTTCATAGACCTCTAAAGACTCAGATAAACATTCAGAATTCTTGTCTAACAGCAGACATAGGGCCCTACCAATGTCTTCTTATGATGACTATAATGACATAAACAGGAGCAAAAACAAAACAAACTGAACCTGATGCAGTTATAATGGCCAAGTTTGGCCTTGGAGAAGAGTCAATTTAATATACTTCCTACCTTCCATTTACAAAGGTGAAGGACTGCGGGGATGAAACGTTGCCAATGCTCTTCAGACAGCATTTGCATAACTAATGTGTTAGTTGGTTTTGTTCAATTGCCTTTGTTTTTAATCTTTAGATGAAGGCATGGGTGAATGAAGAGAGAGAAAAAGGAAGAAGTGGGACTATATTTAGAAATCAGAGTGATGTAAAACAACAGATAGCAATAAAAATAAGATTTAATTATTTAAAAATGAGTGGGCTAAAATTATATGTATCTTAAGCTTGTAATTAATATTTAAATGACACAACACATTATTAAGGGAAAATGGGAACGTTTTAGAGAATATTTTCAACCATTTGACATAGGCTGTGTGAGAGAATGCCTCTCTTCTTCCCTTGGTAGAGAATGTTTTGCTGTATGTGTAAATATTTTAAAATATATTCATTCTCTGGGCAAGTCACTTAACCCTTATTGCCCTGCAAAATATATATATGTGTTCATATTCTAAAATATGTAAGAATTTAAAGTATATTTATAAAATATTTTCAAATTCAAATTTCTGATTAGATATAAACATATAAAATACATAAATGTATATTCATTATATTACACACGTATTTATATACATATGGAGCAACCTCTCTGGGGCCACTCCCCCAACTCTTATGCTCATTGGCAAGCCAGAACCCCAGAAGGAGGCTGACAACACCTCTAGGAGTTCTGGGAGTAACTCAGAGAGGCCACTCATGAGCTCCCACTGGTATGCTTGCCACTAACATCAGTCACCCAAGTTTCAATTAGCTTCTTGAAAAGGCCTTTTACTAAGGTGAAGCCGGGTAAGTCAGTGGGTGAGAGAGTTAAACTTGGAATTAGGAAACCCTGAAGTCAAATCCCATCTGAGAAATCTACTGTGTGATTCTGGGCAATTCACTTAACCTTTCTCAGCCTCAGTTTCCTCATCTATATAAAAGGTATGATAATAGGGTTTTTGTGAGGATTAATTTAGATAACATACATGTGTGTATGTGTTTGTGTGTATATGAAATACACAAACACACTAGTGATAATGGTCAGCTAGACCTGAATTCTAGTCCCACCTCAGACATTTACTAGCTGTGTGACCCATGGCAAGTCATTTAACTTTTGCCTGACTCAGTTCCCTCATAAAATAACACCTACCTCCCAGGGTTGCTGTGAGGTTCAAATAAGATAGTATATACACCTTAAAATGCTATCTAAATGGTAGCTATTTACATGACTGTTGTTGTTGTTATGGTACAAAACATCCCCCGCAAAGTCTGCAGTCATATTTTCCCATGAATACATACATGTCTATGAGAAGAGTGGCCTCAGTGTAACAATAGTAAGGTACTAAATTTAGCTATCATTACACAGAAGCCCAGAGGTGTATCTGGTTCATTCAACCAATCACAAAATGCTTCTTGGGTGTGGCATCCTTCATCCAGTGGCTAATAGCCCCACCCTTTACAGTTTCCTCAATACCTTGTTATACCTATGATTGATACAATTTGAGGACTCTGAGCTTTCAGTGATTGTATTTGGGGGCAGAGGGGGGAGAACAGGGAGAAATTAATTTGGGGTTAAGAGAAAGATGGAATTCCAAGGACCTGAAAGGCCTCTAGGAGAGGGAAGGAGGCATATGCAGAACCAGTATAGAACAGCCTTAAGTCTAAAGAGAGTTCTAGGTCAGCAGGCCTGGAGGTGGGCAAATAGTATACCGATGGTCAAAAAAGTGGAGAATGGGGGGCAGCTAGGTGGCACAGTGGATAGAACACTAGCCCTGGATTCAGGAGGACCTGAGTTCAAATCCAGCCTCAGACACTTGACACTTACTAGCTGTGTGGCCCTGGGCAAGTCACTTAACCCTCACTGCCCTGCCCCCCCCCCAAAAAAAGTGGAGGATGGAGTCTCCAAACTACAAGAAAACTGTTTCTCTTCTCCCCTTAGGTTCACACCTTCCCTCACCTCTCCCACCTACTATACTTGCCCAGAAGGATTGCAGAGAGCTCCCCTCACCCATGTCTCTACCTTATGGGACTGGTAATTAAGGAGAAAAGGAGCACATAATGGGAGGAAGGAGGGATGAAAGTAGTAAGGAGCGGGGGATTTTTGGCCCTCATTTTGGAATGGAGAGACAGCATATAAAGACTGGAGGACTTTATAGAGAATCTCCAGGTTTTCCTAGAAAACTGGTAAACTGTGTGCTACCGTGTGGTCATTTGGAGAGGGAGGGGGGCAGAAAAATAAAGGCAGAGAGCAGTGTTGCCCCGGGGACCTCCACCATACGAACAATCATGCCAGGATCTGTTAAGTTACACTGGGGATTACATAACCTTGGGACTAATGGTTGCCCAATAAAGGGCTTGTTTAATTTCCTCCTTTTAATAAAACTTGGTCCTGTGATAGATACCAGGAACTCCATTCCTGCAGGCGGGTAAGGGCTTCAGTACACTGAGTGTATTACGCATTCCCGGTCCCAGGTTTCTGTTGTAGCACAGATGGAAAGCGCGTGAGTGCTGCTCCCGACATGCATATTTACACCACGCTGCTGATGTGTAACAGGATTATTATGGTAAAGCGACCCCATAAGTAGCAATGAATACAAGGGGAAGGGACAAAGGAGAGGAGAGAAACCCAAAAGCGTGCTCCTTACAGGTTCCCAGAGATAAAAACTCTCCTCTCTCGAACAGCTGTCCAACGACAATATCCCTAGTCCAGGGAAATATGAGTCATGACAGGCCACTAATCACCTTCTGCCTATTACTTCTACTTATGGCCTCGGGCTAACCATGGAGGTAGTTCTTTGTATCATGAGAGAGTTTCTAACTTTAAAGACTCTATTTAGGTGGGTGAGTTTGACTCTAATTGCTAGCAACATTTTAGGTTCTATTTTTCAATGAATGATGTCTGAGCATTTTAGGATTTTTTTTTTGGTGGAGCAATGAAGGCTAAGTGACTTGCCCAAGGTCACACAGCTAGTAAGTGTCAAGGGTCTGAGGTCGGATTTGAACTCAAGTCCTCCTGAATCCAGGGCCGATGCTTTATCTACTGTGCTGCCTAGCTGCCCCTGGTAGGAGTATTTTGAAGGGAAACAATAACTGCTAAGCGAGCTCCCCTAGATCCATCAAAAATGATAGTGCGAGACTAACTTAATTTCTATTTTTGATGTGGTTATTAGACTGATAAATGAAGAAAATTCTATAAACATGGAATTTTCAACAAGGCATTTTAAAAAGTCCCTTATGATGTCCTTCTACACAAGATATATAGATGTGGGTTAGGGGCAGCTAGGTGGTGCAGTGGATAAAGCACTGGCCCTGGATTCAGGAAGACCAGAGTTCAAATTCAGCCTCAGACACTTGACACTTACTAGCTGTGTGACCCTGGGCAAGTCACTTAACCTTCATTGCCCTATGTATGCATAAATAAATAAATAAGCAAATAAATAAAACATAATCACAATTTAAAAAATAGTTGTGGGTAAAATCAGAACTTTACCCCCTCTCATTACCCACAAATGTCTGGCAAAACTCTCAAGTGTAGCCTGAACCAGATTAAAATGTAATTGAGAGGATAAAGCACTGGCCCTGGACTCAGGAGTACCTGAGTTCAAATCCAACCTCAGACACTTGACACTTACCAGCTGTGTGACCCTGGGCAAGTCACTTAACCCCCATTGCCCCGCAAAAAACAAACAAACAAACAAAATGTAATTGAGAATTCTTTAACTAAATCAAAATAAAATACATCATAAATAATGTTAATTTGAGGTTTTTTTAAGTCAATATGTAGCCTTTTCTATTTGAGTTTTAAATCACTGGGCTAGATGATTATAGTTAGGTGATTGGAAACCGATTCAATGACTGCCCAAAAAAGAGTAGTGGGTCTATGTGCATTTCTAGTGGATTACTTTGCCAGTCAGCCTTTTTATTAACAACTTATAAAAAGGCATATATAGCATGCTTATTCATTTAGCAGATGCCATATAATTTATTCACCTGTATAAGGAACTACCCATGAAGCTACTCCCTCTATCAAGGCAAATTGAGACTAACAATTGTTCTACAACTTAGAGACTTACATAGTTAAATGGGACCTTGACTCATCATCAGAGGCAAAACTTGCACTCAGGTCCTGCTGACTCAGAGACCATCTCTATATCCACTATGCCATACTGTTTCTCAAGATGAGGTTGGATAAATGTTAATTCCTACATTTGGATTCAAAAATATCAACCACACAAGCACAGAATGAAGGAGGCATGTACATAGTTAAATTAAAAAAAAAAAAGATCTAGGTTTTTTGGTGGACCACAAGCTCCTTGTGTGTTGATTGTGTAACTAATATAGAGCCAACCAAAACTAATCCAATCATAGTCTAGAGTGAAGAAAATAATAGACTCACTTTATTTTGCCTTGATCAGACCATATTGGGAGGGTTCTGTTCAGTTCCAGGTACCGCCTTTTGGGAAGAGCATTGACAACCTGGCATTCCCAGATGACTTAGTGAAATGGCTAAAGACCCTGCCATGTAAGGATTACTTCTAGACACTGGGAATGTAGAGCCTAGAGAAGAATTATTGGGAACATGCTGGCAGGCCTTCAACACTGGAAAGGCGATCACATAGAGGAAAGACTGGATTTGTTCCTTATGGGCCTAGGAGGGATTAGGATCAATGAGTGGAAATTGCAGCTGAAGAAAGACCTGTTAAGAAGGAAAAAGTTCTTAACATTTAGAGATGCCTCCAAATGAAGTGACTCCATCCCACGGGAGTTCTTCAGGCAGGTTTGGATGACAACTAGTAAGGAATATTGTAGAGGGGATTCCTGTTCAGGTTCTGATTCAGGCTGAGCTAGGTGGCCTTCGAGGTTCCTTCTCCTTGACATTCTGTGATTCTACAAAACTTTGCTGATCGGACAAAAGCAATACCTTCTCTACTTCAGAGGGATGGGATCTGCAGGGTTGGGGTTGGGGTGTGGGGAGAGGGTCAGGAAAGGATCTGAGAAGGCAAGGATCAGAATTTTTTTTACAACATTCAGCCTTTGAAGATTTCTCATCAGAGGATAACAAAATAGAGTTATCTCTGTTGTTAAAGGCTAACATTCTAACTAGTCTGTCTAAAATATCTAATGAGTAGTCGCCAATAAATTATAAGCTTTAGCAAGAGTTAGACTTTTAAGCATTTATTAAGGAGAATAAGAATTTGGTAAAGAGAGCGAGAAAGGCCTACATTCATCTATCTATTAAAGGGAGAGTGCATTTCTAGCTCAGCTCTCCACCAGAGTCCAAAGGAAAGAGCACGAGACAGAGCACCAGTCTCTTCCTTCTTCCTCCCACTACCCAAAGTCACTTCCTGACGCCAAAGAAAAGTCGCATGTTCTTGCCCTCAAAGACCCTCACTTCATGAGCGGAGCTCTTCTACAGTAAGTCTTCAGCAGGTGGCGTCATTCCAATCGTTACACTGTGTTTACAATTATGAAGGAATCTTAAACATATACCTCCAAAGATTCCTTCAAGGCTTTTTGGTATCATCAAATCAAAAGCTTTTTTTTTTTTTTTTGTGGGGCAATAAGGATTAAGTGACTTGCCTAGGGTCACACAGCTAGTAAATGTCAAGTGTCTGAGGTCAGATTTGAACTCAGGTCTTCCTGAATCCAGGGCGGGTGCTTTATCCCCTGCCCCACCCAGCTGCCCCCAAATCAAAAGCTTTTAAAAAGATAATTAGTCAACAAAAAAACCACAGCAAGATCTTAATATTCTCAATTTCTTTCAGTTATTTGTGTGTCTGAAGATATGATCTTGCTGTAGAATATTGTCTGTGAAAGTCTACTCTAAGGACACCTACTTTGTAAGGTTGTTGTGAAGATCAAATGGGATAATATCTGTAAGGAGCTTAGCATAGTGCCTGGTACATACTAGTAGGCTTATTCCCTTTCCACTCATAAGAAATGACAAAAGTTACAATTTCAAAGAAGCTTGTATCCACTACTGCAGAACATTGTAAAGACAACTCTGAGTGACTTAAGAACCCTGACCAACTCAATGGCCACCCAAGATTCTAGAAGACTGATGATGAACTATGCTAATCACCTCTTGACAGAGAAGTGATGGATTTAAGATATAGAATAAAACATTCATTTTAAACATGGACAGCATGGAAATTTGTTTTGCTTGTCTTTGAATATTTGTTACAATATTTTTTTACATGACAGGGGGAGGTAGAAGGAGAGAAAATAAAGGCTTATAAAATGAAATATAAAAAATTATATATATTCCACACTTTGTAGAGGAGAACAGTTTGGAAAATAGTAACTGCTTAAGACAACAATAAGTATATATGGTAGCTTTTTTAACAGGAAATACCTCTTTGGAGATCATGTGTCTACTTTCTTGCAAATATAACTAGGATTCAGAGTCTTAAAGAGAGTCCTAGGCCCAAGCCCCACAGAATGTTTCTCATCCCTTCCACCAATCATCTCAAGCAATCAAAACACTGCCATATGCATTAAGGACAGGCTAAACTATTTCTGTGTCTCTGTCTCTGTCTGTCTCTCTCCCTTAGTTCAAATCCAGCTTCAGACTCTCAATCTCTCTGTCTCTGTCTCTTTGGCTCTGTCTCTGTCTCTCTGTCTCTGTCTCTCTGTCTCTGTCTCTTCCCCCCCTCTCCTTCTCTCTCGCTCTCCAGTCTATCTTTACCCCTTTTCATAGTGAATTTAAGGGCAGAGTAAGGTAGGAGGAGTCATCACTCTTGCTGCCTTTTGACTTTGGTTGAAGACAGTGAAAACAAAGAAAATGTAATCACAGAAGGGCAACTAGATGGCATAGTGGATACAGTGCTAGACCTGGAATCAGGAAGACCTCAGTTCAAATCCAGCCTCAAACCCTTATCAGTGTTAATCCTGTTTGCCTCTGTTTCCTCATATGTAAAATGAGCTGGAGAAGGAAATGGCAAACCACTCCACTATCTGCCAAGAAAACCCCAACTAAGGTCACAAAGAGTGTGAGATGACTGAAAAATGACTGAATAACAACATAATCACAGAGGATAATTAGAAGGACAAAGAGTCTCATTTGAAATACATAGATGAGATCTAATTGGTATATGGAGGTAATGTCCCTTTTCCTACACCTAAAGTCTGAGAGGCCATACTATTCAGGTTTTCTTAGGCTCATGCAGATATCACGAATAAATACAGGTTGCCTGGATCCAAGACCATCATCACTGGGAGCTGGTAAATAGCACTAAGCACTGGACTTGGCTCTATTTCTATAAGACATGATGGATTCAGAGATGCTTACTGTTTCTTACTGCCAAGAATTCTGGGCTACCATTCAAATCCTAAGACAAGAGCCCCTTTCCCACACACTTTCATCATTCCTACCATCAAGCAAATTACCTATAACTTAGCCATATTCTCCAGGCAGTTACTGAATAACTAGTTCTTAACTTTTGTTCTGGGGCATGTGATGTCCCCTGGGCGGGGAATGTTTCTATAAGCAGAAATTTTAAGTTCTGTACATCATCTAAATCCTCAGTGTGTGGGGTTTCCCTTCAGTTAACATTCGGGGAACACTTATGGAAGAATCTCGGTTCTGTCTAGGGAAGTAAATTTGAGGTTGCCTAATTGAACAGGGTCACCCAGTTGGTGACGTTCTGAATGTCATCATTTCTTAGGACAAAGGACCCTTTAGGGATAATTTCAATATAAGATTAAATTTGGGTAGATGAATTTGAGGCTTTAGTAGGATTAAAACCAAAGATAGGAAAATGAGTTTTATAGCCCCAAAACGATAAGACTCCATAAAGAACAAAAAGGAGACTTGGCAGGGAAAGCCAGCCTTAAAAAGAGATGGAACGGTTGGCTTAAGTATGCTTTTCAGAACCCCCACGAAGTCTCTCCAGCTCTCTCAAAATATCCCCCTTCCCACCCAGCTCAATGATACCAGCTCCATTACTTACTAGTTCTCTGGACATGGAAAAATCATTTTATACCTGTGAATCTCAGGGATTTTTTTCATCTAAAAAAGTGGAAATAATACATAAGATGGGAATAATTATATCAGTATGACAACTCATTTGTAAACCTTGAGGAGCTATATCAAGAGACTAAGATTATGATTATTCCTATGAAATTCTCCAGTTAAAGATACATTCCCTTGTATCTAATATTTGTCTCCTGTTCAATTACAGAAATATCGAGAGGCAGTTTGGCATAGCAGATATTGTACTGGACTTGGAGTTAGGAAGATGTAGGTTCAAATTATGTCTCTGCCGCGGCACACAGGTACAAGTCACTCATTCCTGGGCCTCAGTTACCTCACTTGTAAAATGGAAATGATGATGATAACCTACTTCATAGGATTGCTAAGGTTCCAAGGAGCAAAGGTAGCTTGAAAACTTCAAAGTGTATATATAAATATCAATTATTATCATGGTTCATTTATGTAGTTTGTTTGTTCTTCAGTGGGAAAATAATTCATTGGTTCCCTTCCAGAAATTAAGTTTGGAAAGGGGGCAAGAAGAGAAGCAAGAAGGAGAACACTGGTCATCTGAGATGGGGGAAAGGGGCATCACCAAAGAGCACAGAATGGATAGGCTGGGATCACCAAAGAGACTGCCTATTTCAAAATCTTGTCCCAGCCTAGCCCAGCAGGAAGCATCATTGTCATCGTCGTCATCCTGGTACCTTCTGTTATGTCTTGGGACTGTGGGCATTCTGTTGTTGTTTTGTTGCACCCAACTCTTTATGACCCTATTTGAGGTTTTCTTGGCAAAGATACTGGAGTGGTTTGCAATTTCCTTCTCTGATGTAACCAGGGTTAAATGACTTGCCCAGGATCAAACAGCTAGTAAGTATCTGAGGCTATGTTTGAACTCAGGAAGATGAGTCTTTCTGATTCCAGTCCCAGTGCTCTATCCACTGCACCACCTAGCTGCCCTGGCCCATGTTCTGCTGTTATTAAGAACTTGATAATGAAACTTTACTTTTTATGAATTTAAGTTAAAATCTCCCGACAAGATCAAACTCTCAGTACTAAATCTACTCATGAGATTTAAGTTCATAAAAACTTCTACATGAATGAGTTTGTGTGAATGTGTGTTATTATACTCACTAGAAACCAAGTTAGGTTTTTTTCTGTTTTGTTTTCTATAAGTAGCAGGTGTTGCATTTTCACAATTATAGGAAATGAAAGATGGGGAATCGGGAGACCCGGGTTTTAATCCAGACTTTGCTACTCACTATCTTGATGACCTTAGACAAATAATTCTACTTCTCTGGACTTCTGTCTTTTCATTGATAAAGTAAGGCAGCCAGATTACTTAATTTCTAAGTTTCTATATATCAAGCGATGGTTTTTACCAAGGCGCTCGCGTTTTAGTGAAGAGCTTTCCCTAAAAGCTTCAGAAGCCTCCTTTTCAGAAGCCATCAGAATATTCAATCAAAACTGAATACATTCTATGGGCACTTCAGCACCATGGAGAAGAGCTGATCATTATAAGTTTGGGATTCACAGAAACTCAATTCTTTGTAGCAGTACTTAGAAACAATTGCCCTAAGGACAAAGAAGCCTGAAACCCAATAGAATCCGGTCATAAAACAGATTGACCTCACTCACCTCAGGGCTGTGCTGGAGCCAGCTCAAACCAGCTCTTGAGAGGGATTGTGAACTTTTCATTGTTACCATTTGCATCTTAGAAATAAACAAAATACAAACGAGGGCTTGATTTAATGTCTTGTTGATTACTAAAAAGTGATGGGGAAAATGTTAATAATACAGATGTACTTAAAAGTGTACATCCCGGCTTAGATGACTTCACAAATTCATTTCCAGGGACCAGAAGAACAAAGTACATTCACTCCACTCCCCTCCCACCAAAGTATGGCTTATTTTTAGGTTGATTAACTTCCTGTGAATGCGAATGCTATCTTTCTGCCATAGCTGTGAAAATAAAGCCCTGGTTATTTGCCAGCTCTGTGAGAAGCAAAGATGTGACTGATTTCATAGGCCGGCCTTTAAAAAAAAATTTTTTTTTTAACAAATTTAACCTGTTAGAGGAGATATATTGGTAAATGTCAACAGAATTTTGAATGTGTTTTAATTCTTTTCTAAGGCTTTTATCTACACACATTGTAGGGTTGCTGGCATGGGTGTCTTTTCTCTACTTCACTTCGAAAAGTAAGGAGGAAATCCTTATTCCTGCTCCAGAATATCAGGAATGCAGAGGTAGAGCCAAAAGGATGCTCATTCATTTTTACAACTGAGGAAACTGAGGCTCAAAAATGTAAAATGACTTGGCCAAGGTAGTACAAGGTAGTACACATGGGACAGGTAGGACTTGAACTCACATCTTCTGACTCCAAATACAGGGTTGATTCACCGTGCTTCCCTGGGAGTAGTTGTTGTTGCTCAGTCATTTCAGTCGTGTCTGACTCTTCGTGACCCCATTTGAGGTTTTCCTGGCAAAGATACTGGAGTGGTATGCCATTTCCTTCTTCCCATTTTACAGATGAGGAAACTGAGGCAAACAGGATTATGAGACTTATCCAAGATCACTCATTTAGTAAGTGTCTGAGATCAGATTTGAACTCATGAAGATGAGTCTTCCGAACTCCTGGCCTGGCACTCTACAGACTGCCACTTACCGGTCCCCCCCACCCTCCCCCCCAGCCGCTAACCAAGTTAAGATCTTTTAACTACTTCCTTTATGGAGTAAAATCATCGACCTACCAGAACTTTGGAGTTTTTCAGCTAAATTCTTTTAAAGGAAAGTTGATCACTGGGCTTTGGCAGCTGCTGGCACAAATCTTAAATGAAACACAACTGAGACACAAGTTCATTTTACAGGGCTAGAATTATGGGGCCTCTTGGCAAGGAATTGCTGTTTAGTATTCTAGTCCATTCTTCTTCCCACCCCCAGCCTCTCTGTACTGCACATTCAGACACTGCCCTCCTCTCATCCTTTATCTTTTGTTTCATATTATCACATCTTCAAAGGACAAAAGACTGTGGCATCAGGAGTGGGGAGTGAATACCGGGAAATTATCTTGGTTCCAGTAGATTTGGGGCAGCTGGAAGAAAGGGCCACATCGAAAGTGATGACACTTAATCGGGATAAATAGAAAGTGCTGCCTTTAGGGTCAACTGCAGCTCTGAGTACCCGGTCAATGAAGACCTGGCCAGACAGCAGTCTGTATGGGAAAGACTCCAAGAGTTTCAGTGGACTGCAACTCTACCCAAATGTGTGATGCAACTACTAAAAAAACAACAACAATAACAAACAAACAAAAAAACCCCACCAACCCTGACTGATTCTGCATTCAATGGCACTGATAGAAATATTGTGATCAAAACAAAGAAGTGGATAGTCCAACTCTATTCTCCAGTGGTCGGGATCATATTTAGGTCATCATATTCATACTATATTTTAGAAGGGACATTGAAAACTGGAGAAGAGGAAGGAAGCCACATTTCTTAAGTGCCTACCGTGTCCTTTACAAATATTATCTCATCTGATCCTCACAAAAACTTGGGTGGTAGGTGCCAATTTTATAGTTGAGGAAACTGAGGTTAAGTGACTTGTCCAGAGTCACACAGTTAGTAAGTGTTAAAAACCAGATTTGGACTCAGATCTTGACTGCAGGGCCTGTCACTCTATCCACTGTGATACATAGTTACCACTAGATGTGAAGATGTGTGAAATGACCTTAAAACCTACCAAGGAGGTCTTTTAAACCACTGCCCATTCCCACAGCTTTACCGAATGTGGTAGGAACAAGGAAGAAACCCAGTAGACTTAACAACATGCTTAATGGTCCTCGAATCAGGGCAAGGTGTGGATGGGTAGAACTGTCTTACAGGATAGAACTTTGCCAAAAGGGTAAAACTTGAGGAAGCTTTATATCATAAGGTCATTTTGTAGATTCATCTAAGCATTCTGTAATTTTCTGTCATGTCTGACTCTTTAAGACCCCATTTGGGGTCTTCTTGGCAAAGATACTGGAGTGGCTTGCCATTTCCTCCTCCAGCTCACTATACAAATAAGGAACTGGGGCAAACAAGGTTAAGTGACTTTCCCAAGGTCACACGGCTAAGTGTCTAAGGTCAGATTTGAACTCAGGTCTTCTTGACTCCAGGCCTGGTGCCATCTACCTGTGCTAGCATGCGTCTCTTCTGCAAATCTAATAAGGAGAAATTTAATTGTAAAAATATACCTCATAAGTACTGGATGAGGAGGTATGAATAGACATAGCTTTCTCTGAAAAAGATCTGAGCGGTTTAGAGGACCGAAAACTCCAAATGAGTCAGCAAGTAGTGTGACGTGGCCAAAAAGCCTCAGGGAATGATCTTTGGCCATTGAAGGGTGTCTAGGAATAAGGAGATGATGGCCCTGCTATTGTGTACAGTTCTGGGCAGCATATTTTAGCAAGGACATGGGTAAGTGTCCAGAGGAAGGCAGCCAGGCTGGAACCGGGCCTAAAGTTAGACTCGAAGGAGCCATGGATGTTTATCCTGACAAAAAGAAGACTGAGAGGATTGTATCTTCAAGACTCTGCAGAACTGTCTTAGGGGAGAGGGAGTGGGTTGGATCCGTTTGGCTTGAGAGGGCAGAAATGGGGACAATCCGTGGAAGATGCCGAGAGGAAGATTCAGGTTCCATCCCCTTCCCTGTTACTCCCTCCCTATGAGGCCTTGGATAAGTCACTTAGCCTCCTAGCCACCAGTTCCTATAAGATGAGATTTTTTTTTTTTTTTTAGTAAGGCAATTGGGGTTAAGTGACTTGCCCAGGGTCACACAGCTAGTAAGTGTGAAGTGTCTGAGGCCGGATTTGAATTCAGGTACGCCTGACTCCAGGGCCGGTGCTCTATCCACTGTGCCACCTAGCTGCCCCAAGATGAGGAGATTTTAAGATGGGACTAGGTGCCCTCTAAGGTCCTTTCTAGTTCCTCAATCAAGAAAAAAGAAACAACTTCCCAATCATTAGAGCTAACTGATGTGGAAGTGGCCACTTGGAGGGGAGGCAGGTTCTCCTTCTGTGGAGGTCTTCAGGTATGTCGTAGAGGGGATTGCTTTTCAGGTATGGCTCGGACTGGCTGGCTTCTGGGATTCTTCTCAACCCTGGGATCACCAGGGGTGTCCAATCCCCTTTTCCAGACTTGATTCCTGCTCCCTTCACAGGAGCTGGGATCGGCTTTCTTGAGAAACCCCTGGCTCATAACCCAACAAGCTTTGGGTTTGTTTATATTTGTACTTGACAGCCTGCCCCCATTTGCCCAGGATGGGGTGCCTGCTCCTGCCCGATGACAGCCTTGATCCCTAACATAGTTGGTTACTATTGTCTAATTCCCTTCTGAGCAACCTGATTTGGGCAGACAATGGTCAAAAAACATAGTTTCCCTAGAAATATCCCCACTGGGAGTGCCAGAGGCCTCTGATTGGTAGCTACCTCAAGCAGATCTCTGAAGAACTGGCTATGCCCATCTCCTGGCTCTAGCAAGATTCCGAGTAAACTGCCCCACCTCGTGCCTATTGTGTCTCACCTTTTCTAGACCCTCAGGATGGATCAGCCACTCGGACTCTTTGGTATTCCAAGGCCCAATTTGTAGGCTCCTAAAAACTTTATAGATTTAGTTCTCTCCCAGAAACAACAAAAACCCCAGAAATCCCAACGTGACCTGGTGTTAGTTGAAATAAACAATGGGTAGCTACTTCCGGTCTGTCTCCATTGCCCCAGGAAATAAAGTCCCTATGGGTCTGAGTGTGAAATCAATTAGTTGAAGTGATCAGTTGGCTGGTGCTACCTAATTCAACCAGAACTGGAACCAGGGGAAAGTCACATTCTGAGCCCGGGGCTCCTAGACATAAGACGTAGAATGCAAGTATGTCTCAACGCAGCCAGACCCTGAACTAGCACTCTCTCCCCAGGACCAGAACTATAGGGATATTTTTAGCACCCTGCTGGGTGGTAAATGAGGTTATAAGTGGGGAAAGCATGATTTGACAGCAGTGTGATGAAAAATATCTGAAGGTAACAGCAGTCTGCAAGTTCAGTAGAAGTCAACAGTGGTATATGGAAGCCATCAAAGGCAGAGACCCTGGGCTGCATTGAGAGGCATAGCTCTCGGGGCAGCTAGGTGGCACAGTGGATAGAGCACTGGCCCTGGATTCAGGAGGACCTGAGTTCAAATCCAGCCTCAGACACGTGATATTTACTAGCTCTCTGACCCTCGGCAAGTCACTTAACCCTCATTGCCTGCCAAGAAGGAAGGAAGGAAGGAAGGAGTGAGAAAAAGAGAGGCATAGCTCTCCACAATAAGGGGGCCATGGTCCTGCTGGACTCTGCAGCTGCTCAGATCACACACCTATAGTTAATTTGAATCTAATAGACCATCATTAAGTAAACAAGCATTCAGAAAAGGCAACCACATGGATGAAAGGTCTTGTGTTCATACTCTACGAGGAAGGAAATAGGGATAGTTAGCCTGGACACGTCTCTAGGAACAACAAGAAAGCTATCCTCAAGTATCTGAAGAATTGTTATATGGAAGAAGGATTGGACTCATTCCATTTGGTCCCACAGTACAGAACCAGGAGAAACCGGTCAAAGTTTCAAAGAGACACATTTCAACTGGATGTTAGGAAAGCCTTCCTAATAATTGGAGTTAACCCCAAGTGCAATGAACAGTCCCAGGAGGTAGCAAATTTTACCACCTTGGAGGGCTTCAAGAGGCTGGATGACCACTTGTTGGGGATGTGGGGGATCCTTTATCTGGCATTGATTGGACTAGAGGGTCCTGAGGCCCCTTCTAACTCTCAAATTTTGTGAATCTGGGTGGAGTAATGGTGTCTTTTCCCCCATATTATGGGCCCAAATGAGAGAGCAAGACAGAGGTAGGAACTGACCACCACTGGAATAAAATGGTGTTTATTTTTATTTCTTTCTTTATTTTTTTGTGAGGTGATTGGAGTTAAGTGACTTGCCCAGGGTCACACAGCTAGTAAGTGTCAAGGGTCTGAGGCCGGATTTGAACTCAGGTCCTCCTGAATCCAGGACCGGTGTTCTATCTACTGTGCCACCTAGCTGCTCCATAAAATGGTATTTTTGAAGGATCAGATTTACCAGTCAGATGGTCATTTCTCAGGTACTCCTGATAATGTGGCTACACTTCAATTCACCAATTCACTATCTGCCAAGACCCATTATGTAGCAGGTGCTATGTTAGGCACTACGGATATAAAAACAAAGATGAGAACAGTCTCTCCTCTCAAGCTTGTATTCTACTTTCTCTTCCCAGACTTGAACTCTACTGAGGACCTGGATTTACCCTCTTGTTACCATCATCCTTGGATTGGGTACCCTGAGAAAATCACTCATACTTTGGATCTTTCCTGTCTTTCTTCTGGAGAGAATTTTCCCTTATAGCCAGTAACATTGCCCTAAACGCCAGCACATACCTGTTCTTCTTCCACCGCTCCCACAAACATACACTCTAGGGGGCAGTTAGGCAGCACAATGGGTAGAATGCTGGACTTGGAGTTGGGAAGAACTGAGTTTGAATGCTGTCTCAGGCACCTATCACCTGTGTATCTTGCAAAGCGACTTATCCTTTCTGAGCTTCATCTGTAGAATGGGGTAATAGTAGTACCTACCTCACTGAGTTGTCAAGGATCAAGTGAGATAACATATGTAAAGTGCTCTGTCAACCTTAAAATCCTTAAAAAATGCTATCTTTTATTACTATCAAAGAAACCAGGATTACTTAGGTTAGGGGAGAGATACAGAAGAAATTAGCTGTTTAATAGAGTATTATATAAAGGTTAAAGAATGTAGAATATGGAGTCAGAAGATCTAAGTTTGGATCCAGACTGCTCATTTCTACCTATATGACCTTGGTCAAGTCCCTTCACCTGTGTTGTAGTTTCTTCATCTGTTAAATAAGGGTACCAGACTGGATGACCTTGGGTGTCCCTTCTGGTTCTAAGTCTATGACTCCATGAACTATTGGAGTCATCCTGCTTGGTTCTAGAGGGGAAAGCTAGGACACACAAGGAAATAGATTTACTCTCCATATAATAAATTGCCTCATTTGAATTCCTTTTTAATGGAGGGATTCAAACAGAGGCCTGAAAACAATTTTTCCCCCGAACACTATAAAGGGGATACAAGCCTCTAGAAGGTCAAGAGCATTTAAGTTTCTCTATTGTCATCCAAAGGATCAGAAATCCATGTGTGCAAGCTGCAAGAATTTCATTATAAAATTAATTACTTTCCACTCCAATTATAATTGCTAATTGATCCAAGCTTAACCAGAATGACACTTTGGTAGCAGTCAGTTGCACAACAGTAGTGGGAGACAGGGAGTTGGATCCCACTGACCTACTTGTTAATGTGTGCTAACTAATTAGATAAAACCTTTTTTTTTCCCCAACAAATTCTCAAGAAGGCCACCTCCCCAGATCGGGTGGGCTACACAGAGCCTTCTGGTCACCGGGAGTGTGGGACTAGACAGTCCCGCACAAATGTAAGACTCAATGGCGTTCCTGCTGATTTGCAGGGACTGATGAAAGGCTTTCCAAAGCAACTGCATACTCTAACAGATGGAGAGGATAACTTCTTTCAGCTCAGGAAGCTGTCAGATGTACAGTGGGATGCCTCTCTGATGCGTCCAGAGACAGAGCTCCTTCCTGAGTAAATTAAGCAGAGGTAGAGGCAGAGGCTCAAGGCTGGACATTCTTTTTTTTTTTCAATTGGGGTTAAGTGACTTGCCCAGGGTCACACAGCTAGCAAGTGTCAAGCATCTGAGGCTGGATTTGAACTCAGGTCCTCCTGAATCCAGGGCCGGTGCTCTATCCACTGTGCCACCTAGCTGCCCCAGGCTGGACATTCTACAGCCAACTCCAGACTTGAACCAAGGCACTTGGCCTGGTCCTCTTCTTGCAGATGTCTGGGAAATAAAGGGCAAAGCAGCCAGTGAAAGAGAGAAGACAGTAGCTACAACCAGTTGGTGCCTCGCCCTCCTCCATATGCTTCTCAGACTGTAGGTTGCTCTCATGTGATTACTTGTCCCTTTCAAGATGGCACTTGGGGTTCATATGAAACTTATTTTACCGTTAGAAAAATGTTTGGAGTGGGGGGTGATCACCAGCACGATTTCCCCTTGCATCCTTCCCCTCACTTAAAGAGATAGCCCTGCCACCAGTCTGAGGTTCTCTGCCTTCTGAGGGATCCTTTGGACATGAAAGTTTGATTTGGAGTCAAATCATTTGTTCTTCCCAAATGTCTCAGATACTCACATTAAGATAGTTTCTAAGGGAAGGATACCACAGTATATAGAGCTGCGGAAAGCCAAGGGGATATTGTAGTAGGACAAATGGGTGGTGTTGAGGGTCTCTATTATCATGGGACAGTGGGGACTAGAGAGGCTATGAAATCCTGGAGAGAACAGAAAGTGAGAAAGAGGAAAGAATCCAAGCAACACCAAGGTTTCAAACCCTGGCGGATGGTGAAACAGTTTTATACTCTGATCAAGGCAATGATCCAAGACAATTCTGATTTTGGTTTGTTTTTTTTTTTTTGGCCAGGCAATGAGGGTTAAGTGACTTGCCCAGGGTCACACAGCTAGTAAGGACAAAGGACAGCTAGTAAGTGTCAAGTGTCTGAGGTCGGATTTGAACTCAGGTCCTCCTGAATCCAGGGCTGGTACTCTATCCACTGTGCCACCTAGCTGCCCCTATCCAAGACAATTCTAAAGGGCACATGATGAAAAATACTGTCCACTCCCAGAGAGAGAACTGATGAACTCTGAATGCAGACTGAAGCAGGATTTTTTTCTTTATTTATTCTCTTGGGTTTTGTTTTGTTTGGGGTTTTTGGGGGGGAGAGGGGGTCTGTGTTTTCTTTTGCCACATGGCTAATAAGAAAGTATGTTTTGCCCACAACCCTCCCTCACTTAAATTCAATTCACTGTACGTTGTGACATCACCCGGATGTCATGGTCCTCTTCAAGATCAAAGGACAAACATACATACATGTCTTGCACAACTTCACATGGATACTCAACATCATTTAACTACTGTTTGCCTCAGTTTCTTCAATTGTAAAATGTGGATAAAACAGCATCTACCTCACAGAAGGCCTGTGAGAACCAAATAAGATAATATTTGTAAAGTGCTTAACATATTACCAGTCATGTAGCAGGGGCTGTATAAATTCCTATTCCTTCCCTTCCCTTTATCTTATGAAGCATACTGTCTGCATGACCCTGGGCAAGTCACATGATTTCTCAGTTCCCCCAAGAAACCTTCTTGTTTTCCCAGAGTTGTGAATCTGGCATCAATGAAGGGAGTTTTCACATCAGGGATTCCCTGCACTGGATGAAATCACAGAACCGTCACAAAGGCTTTTAGGCTACAAGTATGGAGTAGGAAAGGAAGGGTAAGAGAAGCAAAGATGGTGTGTAAAAAGGGAAGAATGATGGAGACCCATTGTTTTGTCAGGTATCAGTGATGGGCAAAGGGGCTGCATGGGTGCATCTCTACCTGTGGTTTCACTGACACAGGCCTCACATCTTCTCTGCAGCTGAAGGTGCTAGAGAGTTGTCTGGAGCCCTCACACGTTCATTAACTCGTCCAGGGTCACAGAGCCAGTATGGGCCAGAGGCAGGATGGGAATCCAGGTCTTCCTGGCTCTGCAGCCTGCCCTTTATTCACTACTCCTCTTCTGTCTCTATAATGATGCCTTAACAAATGTGGAATTGAAGTAAAAGAGCTCTGAACTTGGAACAGGAAACTGAATTTGAGTATCAGTTTGGTTGGGGCAACTAGGTAGTGCCTTAGTGCATAGAGTGCTGGGCCTGGAGTCAGGAAGACCCACTGGAGTTCAAATTCTGCCTCAGACACTTACTATTTGACAAGTCACTTAACCCAGATTTTCTTAAACATCTGGGGCCATCTCCAGTCATCCTGATATATATCTCACCACTGGACCCAGATGGCTCTGGTGACCTTGCACAACCCTCCTTCATTTAAATCCATTTCATAGCAAGTCATGATATCACCCCAATGTCATGATCCTCTTCAAGAAACAAAGGACAAACAACAATGGCCCTGGGCAAGTCACTTTACCCTGTTTGCCTCGGTTTCCTTATCTGTAAAATGAGCTGGAGAAGGAACCACTCCAGTATTTTTTGCCAAGAAACCCCCAAATAGGAACACAAAGAGTCAGACAGGACTGAAAAATGACTCAACAATAAAACTCATCTTGGGGGGCAGCTAGGTGGCTCAGTGGATAGAGCACCGGCCCTGGAGTCAGGAGTACCTGAGTTCAAATCCGGCCTCAGACACTTAACACTTACTAGCTATGTGACCCTGGGCAAGTCACTTACCCCAATTGCCTCACTTAAAAAAACCCAAAAAAACCCCCCAAAACCAAAATTCATCTTGGCACTACCCTATGCTGTGTGATTTTGGGCAAGTCACTTCTCCCCTTGGCGGGGGAGGGGGGGGGTCCTCTTGCAAATTGAGTGGATTGATCTTTAAAGTCCCATTCAGCTTTAACTATGTATCAGTCTATACATTTACACCTGCTCCTCAGATGAACTTTAGCTCCATGTCACGTGAGGTCAATCATTGATTGTTTTAGGGGCTTTATTTGATTTGATTTGAGTGGGGTAGAGCTGTTCGGCAACCAAAGGTTTTAACTCTCCTGGCCTAACCAGAAAAATCTAAATGTCACAGAAACACTTTCTATACACCATGAATCTTTTTAGCGACCCCAGAAGGGACCTTAAGGACCCTCCCACCCTCCCTAGTTTGGCCATAAGCCAGCTAATTCGGTGGATTTTCCATGCTCTAGTATCCAATTTTAAATCTCACACTTGACATACACCATTTGACAGCAAATAGAATTTTGAATTTTTACAAATAAAAAATAGAATCTGAGAGATGAAGTGCCTGGTCGGACCAGCAATTCGTCAACAGGCAGTTTTATCAAGCAAGCCCTTTAAGGGGAAAAGTGGACTGCCTTCATCACTGATTACTTTCTGCTTTGCAGGGTGAGTAATTGAAATTTGTTTTTAGTCTGGTAATTGTGTGTTTGCACTGCCTTCAGGACAAAGGAGACTTGGGGAACTTTCTGAGTATCATTTAATAAGTTCCATCCAGGCTTCAATGAAGCCATGTTAATTAATTTAACTCAGGCAGAGATAAATCCTCCGCTTTTCAACTCCTTTATTCACCAGGTACCAAAAGATACTAATATACAATTAATCATTAAGGCAGCTTGGTTTAGGTTGACTACTTAGCCTGGAGTCAGAAAACCTAGGTTCAAATCCTGCCTCCCCAGAAGCCAAGTGACCTTGGACAAGTCACTTTACCTCAAATCAATTTGCCTTCGTTTCTCCATCTGTAAAATGTGTATAATAATAGCACCTATTACCCAGGGTTGTTGTGAGGATCAAATGGAATAATATCTCTAAAGTGCTTAGCATAGCATCTGGCACATAGTAAGTGCTATACAAGTATTAACTTATTATCTGCTGCCAACCCCAGGTATCACACAGTAGTATACAGTATCTCAGTGGAGATGAAAAAGAGGGTATTCTACAACTCTATCTCCACAGCAGAAGATGTAGCCTTAGTTAAGACTCCTGCTGTGACATCAGTTTGGACCAGGATAGAGGTCTGATCTCCGGCCACCCTGGCAGAGTCGGCTTCTGGTCTGGGCCAGTCCCAGGGGTCTGTGAGATCAATTTAGGTCAGCATCAGATTCTCGGTTGTTCCATGGGAGCTCTTGGGGGGGAAGAGGTCTCAACCGTTTCTCTCCAGCCCCGTAAGAACTCTTTAAAATCCCAAGACAATGATGAAGATGATATTTTGGAAGACATTTATGCCCTGGGATGTGCCAGGATCTCTGCTGAGTACTGAGTAAATCACAGAAATCACAATAATGGAAGGAGCTCACGGTCTAATGGGGGCAACAACACGTGACCAACTGTCTATGAACAAGACCCGTAGGGGAGAAATTGGAGATGAGAAACAGGGAAGGCACTAGCATGAAGGGGATTGGGACAGGGGATTCTGATAGACGTCTGGACTTTAGTTCTGACCTGAAGGGAGCCAAGAAGGGCAGGAGACCAACCAAGATGAGGAAGAGAAAGGATTGTCTGTCCTGGGGGACGGACAAAAACACATTGAGTCAGGAGATGGAGTGACCTGTGCAAGGAGCAGCAAGGAGGCTGGTGTCCCTGAATCACATACAACTGGAAAGCAGAGGAATCTAGATCCTTCTCCCCAAATAAGAATGAATCAGAATAGGCTCCTTCTGGGAGGCGGTGGGTGGGGTCTCCCAGCTCATAGCCTTTAGGCCCTGTGCCACTGAAAACAGTAATTAGAAAGGTCTGTGTCAGCCCCTAAACCCATTTCCACATCCCCATTAAAACTGGTTAAAAAGATAGCGCATAGGGGCAGCTAGGTGGTACAGTGGATAGAACACTGGCCCTGGAGTCAGGAGGACCTGAGTTCAAATGTGAACTCAGACACTTGACACTTAACTAGCTGTGTGACCCTGGGCAAGTCACTTAACCCCAGTTGCCTCACCAAAAAAAAAAAGCGCACAGATAGAAAGTTAATGTCTTAATTCACATTTAACCTTTGAGGTTCTCCCTCACAATCCAAATTATTTTCATTCTCTTCCCCAGCTCTGAGGGAAGAGGCTCTTTGCACCTTCAGAGCAGGGACGCTCATTGTTGAGGATGTGACTGTGGTGGTGGTTGGTTTTTCAGTCCTGCCCAACCTTTCTTTGGTTTCCCCATTAGGGGTTTTCTTGGCAAAGACACTGGAGTGGTTTTGCCATTTCCTTTTCTAGTTCATTTTACAGATGAGGAAACTGAGGCAAACAGGGTTAAATGACTTGCCCAGGGTCACACAGCTAGTAAGTGTCTTAGGTCAGATTTGAACTCATTAAGATGAATCTGACCCCAGGCCCAGCACTCTATCCACTATGGTGCCACCTAGCTGCCTAAGAAACACTGTTTTATATGTGTGTGTTATATGGAAGAGAAACATAAATATTATATATAATAGATTGTGTGTTATACATAAGATATATGTGAAACAGTGTTATATATAACATCAAATACATATTGTATGTAACATTATATATATATACACACACACACATATATTCATTCTATGTGCGTATGTATGTATAAAATGTGTGTGTACATAGTTTCCAGACCAGCTTTCATAAACCTCTTTAACCAAAACTGTAACTGGACAATAAAACTAATAGAGCTAACCTGAGTTCTGAGTCCTGGACATGTATGGGGAGTGGAGAGGGTATGTACAGTACTAGATAAAAAGAACTTTCCCCAGGTATTGGGATAAGCCTTACATAAATTTTTTGAAACATATTAATTTTAGTTTTGTTACGGTTCCATCTCCCTTTCTGTTCCTCTTTAACATCTCCTAGTGTCCCTCTCTCCAGATTCCCAAAGTCCACACCCCACCACTGCATCTCCCCTACCTAGACCTACCCTATCCCAGCAAAGTGCTCTGTGACCCTAACTTACCCGTCTCTCCCTTAATAGCAAGTCAAAATTCCTTTCCCCTTAGTAAAGGAATCTCAGCCAGGTGTGATGATAAGAATCTGACACCTAATTCATACTAATATGTGGGTGATCGATAAGCCCTTTCATCCACTCAGAATTATTTAAATATAATTTACCATTCCTTAGGTACCTACTAAGCAGAAGGAGCTATTTATATTTTTAAAAGACAGTTGAGGGGCAGCTAGATGGCGCAGTGGATAGAGCATCGGCCCTGGAGTCAGGAGTACCTGAGTTCAAATCCAGCCTCAGACACTTAACACTTACTAGCTGTGTGACCCCGGGCAAGTCACTTAACCCCAATTGCCTCACTAAAAAAAAACAACCCCAAAAAAACCAAAAAAAAAAAAAAAGACAGTTGACCCAAGACTAATTGGTAGAATTTCAAGCTTCATGACATAATAAAATAAAGCTTTTCAGAATTAGAAGGAGATATTTGAGAGCAGTAGGGGGCTGGCCAAAGAGATAGACCTGAGATTGTGACACCCTCCACACCCAGGTTTCTTAAGAAGGTGTGTCTTGGGGGCAGCTAGGTGGTGCAGTGGAGAAAGCACTGGCCCTGGATTCAGGAGGACCTAAGTTCAAATCCAGCCTTGGACACTTGATACTTACTAGCTGTGTGACTTTGGGCAAGTCACTTAACTCTCATTGCCCCACCCCCCCAAAAAAAGAAGAAGGTGTGTCTTGGGGGCAGCTAGGTGGTGCAGTGGAGAAAGCACTGGCCCTGGATTCAGGAGGACCTAAGTTCAAATCCAGCCTTGGACACTTGATACTTACTAGCTGTGTGACTTTGGGCAAGTCACTTAACTCTCATTGCCCCACCCCCCCAAAAAAAGTCATGTCTCACAGTTATTTCCTTTCTTTCACTTCTAAACCCACAAATTTTCTAAAAGCTTCAAATGTTTGTATTTGGCCTTGTTTTGTACAAGGGCTCCCACAATAGCTGCAGCAGAGCCTTACATGGGGCATGCTGGGGCAGCCAATTTGCATCTATGAGTCATTCAAAAGCCAGAACCTCTCGAGATTGGATGTGACCTTGGAGGCCAGTTTGTTCAACCACCAGCTCCATGCAGGAATCCCAATGCCTCTATAATGTGAAGTATTTGGACTTCATGCCGTCTCAGCCTCTGCCGGCTCATATACTTTATGGACCTCTAAGTCTAGTGAATTGGGTACGTCCTATGTTCTCATGCTGTCATAACCACTCTGTAGAGGCAGCAAAAATAACTGCGATTTGTTTTAGGCTGGTCACAAGAAGGCAAAAAGTAGTTACGCTCTGTTCTTTCACTGCAGGCTAGTACCTTTCATCCAGTCTCCAAATGGCCCCATTAACATTTGAAGCCAAAGGAAGTACTGGGAGCCGGCCCCAGAGGGAGATGAGGCAGATCTATGTCCCCGGCTCACAGCAGTCTTGTCATACCTCAGTGCTTCCCAGCCAGGCCGCTTGCCTACCAAGGTAGCTAACTGATGGAGAGCGAGAGAATCTTGTACCTATTCACTCCACCTCCTTATGCCCCTCACGGTATTCACAAGCAGTCTGGTAAAGTAGAAAAAGCCATGGATTTTGAGTCAAAAGACCCAGGGTTCAAATACCATCTCTGCTATTTTTGGTCTTGAGCAATGAGGGGAGTGCTCTAGATGACCTTTAAGGTCCCTCCCAGCTTGAAACAGTTCAGCCCAATGTCCAGGTTTTCCCAACCCCTCTCATGTCTCCTTCCCAGGGAGAGAAAGTCAACCTAGGGATCTACAGCAAGGAGACATTCCATCAGGAAAGTGTGTGGGAAAAACCTTCATGATGTGGGTTGACTCTCGTGATACCAGACTATTAGGCTGATGAGAGTCACTCTTCCTTGCCGCCACCCCTCATGGCCAGAATACAGGTTACTCCGTGGATCCGGAGGCCAATGCTCTCTTACTACAATCAAGGAGGTGGGGTGGGAGTGGGGGCTGGGGGTGGGATTGGCTGTGAGACAGCTCAGCTAGTAGGCAGCAGTTGCGGCCAAGACCTGGAGGGAGGTCAGGCAACTTCTCATACTGAAGTTCTTAATAACCAAGAGATAAAAGTAGGGAAAGCCTAGGCCTCCGGGTTGGCATTTGTTCAGTTATCTTCAGTTGTGTCCAACTCTCTTTGACCCGATTTGGTGTTTTCTTGGCAGAGATACTGGAGAGGTTTGTCGTTTCCTTCTCCAGCTCATTTTACAGGTAAGGAAACCAAGGCAAACAGGGTGAAGTGACTTGCCCAGGGTCACATAGCTAGTAAATGTCTGAAACCAGATTTGAATTCAGGAGGAGGTGTCTTCCTGACTTCAGGCCCAGTACTCTCTCCATGCACTCTATCCATTGTGCCACCTCGCTGCCCCCTAGACTGGCCTTTACATCTAGTAAATCTTGGTGCTGACAGGAAGAAAAGAAACATATCAAAGTGAGAACTTGGTAAGAGTCACAGAGCTCTGCAGAAGTTTGTTACCTGGATGAATCCTCCCCACATTTCTGCATTTGGGTTTCCCTGCAATATTTCACCTCCAGAATCAAATACAAAAAGTCCTCTGGCTTGAAAATCCCATCAGGGGCAGCTAGGTGGCACAGTGGATAGAACACTGGCCTTGGAGTCAAGAGGACCTGAGTTCAAATCTCACCTCAGACATTTACTAGTTGTGTGACCCTGGGCAAGTCATTTTACCCCCTTTGCCCATTTAACCCCCAAAATCCAGGGCCATCTCCAGTCATCCTGATATATATCTCACCACTGGCCCCAGATGGCTCTGGAGGAGAGAGTGAGGTTAGTGACCATGCACAGCTCTTCCTCACTCAGATCCAATTCACTACAAGTCATGACATCCATCACCTCCCGATGTCATGGTCCTCTTTGAGAACAAAGGGCAAACAACAAAAGCCCTCCACAACCTGGCCCCCTTTTACCTTTCCAGTCTTCTTACTCCTAATCTGCTCTTTGTACCGGGTGATCCAGGGACATTGCTGTTCCACTCCATTTCCAGACTCAGGGAATTTTCACTGGCTGTCCCTCTGTACCTGGACTTCTCTCCTTCTTCATCTTTGCTTTCTGGTTCTCCTCACTTCCTTCGGGTCTCAACTAAAGTCTCAACTTCTGCAAGAAATCTGTTCTAGTTTAATTTGGGGGTGGGGGTGGGGGTGGGGCAATGAGGGTTAAGTGACTTACCCAGGGTCACACAGCTAGTAAGTGTCAAGTGTCTGAGGCTGGATTGGAATTCAGGTCCTCCTGATTCCAGGGCCAGTGCTTTATCCACTGCACCAACTAGCTGCCCCCTCCAGTTTCCTTTAACAAGGAAACGCTATTAATCATCTCTAATTTATCGTGCATATATCTCGTTTGTAAATAGTTGTTTATACCATGTCTCCCCCTTAGACTGTGAGCATCTTGAGAACAAGGACTGTATTTAGCATGGTGCCTGGTGCTTATAACAAATGCTTATTTGTATGACCCTGGGCAAGTCACTTAACCCTCATTGCTCCACTAAAACAACAACAACAACAAATGCTTATTGACTTGCCTTGAAAGTACATTGGGCTTTACTTTAAACCACTTGGAGTCTTAGGCACAGAAAACACCAAGAGGGGAATGATGAAGTAGCATCCCAAATTTAACTCCATCTTCATCCTTGGTCATGGCTTTTGAACTATTTTCTATTCTTTTCAGTGTTATTGCTTCAGGGTCAAGATACCCTGACTTATTGTGGGTCCTACTAGACAAGGGTTCCCCAGGTTATAGGGTCCACTCTAACCCAGGCAGAAGTTGCCTTTTGTCTGAGCCTTATTGTCATTCCTGGAGACAGGTGAGGGGAAACTGAGGCATCCCCCAGAGACAAGAAAGTCAAGTGAGAATGAGCCAGAGGATAGCAAAGCTGGTGGAGTTCAGTATATTTTTTGTTTGTGTGTTTGTTTGTTTGTTTTTGGGGGGGGGTAAGGCAATTGGGATTAAGTGACTTGCCCAGGGTCACACAGCTAGTAAGTATCAAGTGTCTGAGGTCAGATTTGAACTCAGGTCCTCCTGAATCCAGTGCTCTATCTACTGCACCACCTAGCTGCCCCGCAGTATCTTAAAAAAAAAAATTCCCTTGGGCACTAGGATCCTTTGGGAACCATTGCCTCCTTATAAGACCCAGTTGGTGAGACAGAGCCCTCATGAGACAGGAAACATCAAAAGGACCTTGCCTGCTTTGACTGTCTCCAATTTGCAGGAACTCAAAGGAATAATGATCCTCATAGCTGACATTTCTACAAGCACATTTAAATCATTTAAATCTCCCAATAACTTTGTGAGGCTTGTGCTAGAAGGAGACATGTTCCCGTTTTTCAGATGAGGAAAGTCAGAATCAAGAAGTTAAGTGAATTGAGAGCATCCTGGTCGAGCAGGCAGAATTCTGGATTGCGAGGCAGAGGACCTGAGTTCGGATTCTGACGCTGTTTTCATGTCCTACGAGGCCTTCAGCAAATCCTTCAGCCTTTTTAGATGTCCGTTTCATCACCTGCTGGTCTCTGAGGTCCTTTCAGACTCTGAATGGGAAAGCCAATGACTGTCCTGTAGTCATAGCCAGTGAGAATCTGGGGCAGGATTTGAACTAAGGTCTCCCCAATTCCCTAATCCACTAGATCACTCTGCCCCTCAAGTGAGAGTAGATCCCCACTATGGATCTGTACAAAACTGAGCTGGGGAAAATAGAAATAAGTTCTAGGGGATCCATAGCAACTTGAATATCCCTTTAAAAAGAACCTGCAGGGGCAGCTAGATGGGGCAGTGGATAAAGCACCAACCCTGGATTCAGGAGGACCTGAGTTCAAATCCAGCCTCAGACACTTGACACTTACTAGTTGTGTGACCCTGGGTAAGTCACTTAACCCTCAATGCCCCCCCCCAAAAAAAAACCTGCAATCATTCGTGGGACTATTGAAATGGCTTAGAATGTTATAAGGAAGGGCGGCTAGGTGGCGCAGTGGATAAAGCACCGACCCTGGAGTCAGGAGTACCTGAGTTCAAATCCAGCCTCAGACACTTGACACTTACTAGCTGTGTGACCCTCGGCAAGTCACTTAACCCCAATTGCCTCACTAAAAAAAAGAAAAAATAACAAACCAAAGAATGTTATAAGGAAAAAGGAAAAAATATATTTTTTGCTACATGTGAATGTATTCCCAGAGAATCACTAGTATTTAAGAACCAGAAGGGACCCTGTGGGTCATTTAGCCCAACTTCCTCATTTTACAGATACGAGGCCTTCAATCAATACATTGCTAATTCCAAAGATGAATACCTTCGAGAACCTGTTTTTGATTGGCTTTCTTTTGAGATTTTTCTCTTCCCTCTTTGTCTTTCCCCTTCCCTCTCACCTATGATTTTCCACACTCCACTGCCTGAATTAAATAACCCAGAATCAACTGCTAAAGTCCTCAGGGTTTGTATGGAGTGGATAGAGCCTGGAGCCTGGAGTAAGAAGGCATCTCCCTGAATTCAAATCTGGCCTCAGACAATCGCTAGCTGGGCGACCCTTGGCAGGTCACTTCACCCTGTTTGCCTCAGTTTCCTCATCTGTAAGATGAGCTGGAGTAAGAAATGGCAAACCACTCTATTATCTCTGCCAAGATAACCCCAAATGGGGTCACAAAGAGTTGAACATGACTGAAATGACTGAACAGCAACAAGAGGTTTTCTTTTGTTTTTTTTTTTTTTTAGTGAGGCAATTGGGGTTAAGTGACTTGCCTAGGGTCACACAGCTAGTAAGTGTTAAGTGTCTGAGGCCGGATTTGAACTCAGGTACTCCTGACTCCAGGGTCGGTGCTCTATCCACTGCGCCACCTAGCTGCCCCGCAACAAGACGTTTTTAACAAGATCAGATGGTGTGTGTGTTCTGTCTGTTCTATAAATTTACAATTGTTCCTCAAGCCATCTTAGCTTTTTGTTACCACACATGTTTGGCACTAGGTAAAGTTGGCGGCCGTAATATGGTGGAGTGTGGTGGAAGAGCTGCTAGATCTCTTGTAAGAAGTGTAGCTTCAGGTCCCAGCTGGCTGTTTATTTCCTATGGGAGGCAAATCACTTTCCATTTCTGGCCCTGGTGGTGGATTGGCATGGATGACCTTGAAGGGACCTTCAGGCTGTCTGTCATCTTTCCTGTTATAATGGTTCATGTCTTCACTGTTCCCTTAGTATCAGTCCTGTAACCATGCCTCTCGTCTCTTGGAATGCATTCTGAAAGGGCACACCTTGCCTCTTTTCTGAGTTCAGAGAACCATGAAAGCAGCTGGTATGTGTAAATAACAGAGACTCAGCAGACAGAAAATGACCCTTCCTGCCCATGACTATTTGCTCTCACCCAATACAGCAAAGTTCGGGTACAGAATACCATCTTTTATTTTATTTTTAATTTCCTTTTATTCTTTCCCCATTCCTCCACTCTAGTTATATATAGCTCCAAGCCAGGTGCTGTAAGACATGGCCCTGAGAGCTGTATATCTATCTCTGCTTCTGAAATTGGTTTCTCCATTCCAAATCAGACCAGCAAGTCTGAAAAGGAAGAGATTTTGGCCAAGTTCATTTTTCCATGTTGACATCATATCCAGGTACCCTAATACAGGACTTTACATCATCTTGGAGTTCATAAGAACATATAAGCAGACCCAGAAGGGACTTTAAAAATAATTTAGTGGGGCAGCTAGGTGGCGCAGTGGATAGAGCACCAGCCCTGGTGTCAGGAGGACCTGAGTTTAAATCTGACCTCAGACACTTGATACTTACTAGCTGTGTGACCCTGGGCAAGTCACTTAACCCCAATTGTCTCACCAAAAAAAATTTTTTTAATTAATAAAAAATCATTTAGTCTAACCTCATTTTACCTATGAGGAAACTTGGCCCCAGAGCAGTGAAGTGATTTGCCCATGGTTGCACAGGTAAGTGACAGTCTGTATTTGAACCCAAGCTCTCTGACTCTGAACCCACAGCCATCTTTTTACTATAGCAAAATGCCTCTAGGAGTGGAACTTGGGTCCTAGACATTAGGAAAACAACTTTCTAAGTATTTGAAGAAATACAAGCATAGTCCCATGGCATGAAATACTAAAAAGAAAAACAACTCAAGCAGGATGGGAGGCTCTCAAAAGCATAATGATGATGATTCGATTAAGAATGTGCCCCTAATAGGAAAAAGGTGGGGTGGGGGATGTGGGGATCTGAAGAGAACAATATAGCTATACAGGGAACTCTCCAATGAACTTGGACTTTTAAAGGGCATATAAAATATGGAAAAAGGGAAACATAATTAAGGATGAATACAAAAGAATGCCATGTTCTTATAAAAGAAAATTTTAAGTTATACAAGACTCTATGAGAAACTGAGCAGTGGTTTAGTGATACCAAGACTGTTTTTTGTCACTGTAATCCATCTTTTGTACACTAATATTATCCTAGTGATACTAAATGGCTGAGAAATCATTAATGAATGAAATGGTATTTGTTTGTTTGTGTCAAGTGCAAAGAACTGTGCTAAGTGCAGGGAAAACAAATGCAAAAGCAAAGGCAGTTGCTGTCCTCAGGGAGTTTCTGTTCTAACAGAGGAGATAACACTCATAGAAGGGAGGTGGAGGTGGGGGGCAGAGAGGATACTGAAAGTTACAGGGATACAACATCACTGTCTCTGAAGAACTAAAATTCTAGATAATGAAATAGTGACCAAGAGGAATGAATGACACTAGAAGGAGCAAGGTATCATAGATAGGGAGAGTCAGGAAAACACAGCTTCAAATCCTGCTTCTGACACATGATGGCTGAGGGACCCTTAGTGCAGTGAGTGCCCTGGGCCACTCTCCAAAATTCTAAGTTGCATAAGTGGTGGTGCTGATCTTCCTTGGTCAAATGGGTTTCCTCACTGGAAATTCCCCTCATCAATAAAATGCAGGTCAAATGCATCGCAAAAAAAGAAAAGGAAAAGGGGAAAAGGGAAGGGAAGAAAGAGAAAAAAAAATCTACTATTTATATAGCACTTTAAGGTTTTGCAAAGCATTTTACAAAGACTATCTCATTCAATCCTTGGCACAACCTGGGAAGTAGGTGCTGTTCTCATCCCCATTTTATAAATGAAGAAACTGAAGCAGATAAAGGTCAGTAGGTTTGCCATTTTGTTCTCCAGTGGATTAAGGCAGAGGTTAAATGATTGGCCCATGGTCACACAGCTAGTGTCTCAGGCTGGATCTAAACTCAAGTCTTCCTGACCACAGGTTCAATGCTCTATCTGCCGCATCACCGAGATGCTTTTCTAGAACAGAAAAGGAATGAACATGGGTCAACTAAACAAATTTTGCTACACTGACCTGGTTTCCTTTTTTCAATAGATGGTCCAATGTCAGCCTGCATTTCTTTTTTTGTTTGTTTGTTTGTTTTGTTTTTTAGTGAGGCAATTGGGGTTAAGTGACTTGCCCATGGTCACACAGCTAGTAAGTGTTAAGTGTCTGAGGCCAGATTTGAACTCAGGTACTCCTGACTCCAAGGCTGGTGCTCTATCCACTGTGCCATCTAGCTGCCCTGTCAGCCTGCATTTCCAGTGGTAGACCACAGTGATCTGCCCTTAGCCCTGTTCTGTTCAACATTTTTCTTAATGATTTGGATGAAGATAGAGATGGCAAGAGGGGCAGCTAGGTGGCACAGTGGATAAGGTACCAGCCCTGGATTCAGGAGGACCTGAGTTTGGATCCAGCCTCAGACACTTGACACTTGCTAGCTGTGTGACCCTGGGCAAGTCACTTAACCCTCATTGCCCCCCCCCCAAAAAGATAGAGATGTCATGCAGATTATCAGATGTGCATATGACAAAGATTAGATGGATATGACAACATGTTAGACATCGATCTAAAATTTTGACAGTCCAGAATAAGGATATGAATCTAAGAAGTTGAAATTTAAAACCCATAAATTGACAGCCATACACTAGGAACATATTCCCTCTCACTTCTCACTGTAAAACCCATGGACAAGGGCATGCCTTGTCCTGCCAAGGAATCTCTCCTAGAGTGGTGTCTAAGGCTCTCCCTGAAACTCAGATAGATTTCTCCAACTTCTCATTGCCCTGTCTCACTCACTCACCAGTGCAGAGAGCCTGGAACATTAGCCAAAGACCAAAGCATTCAGAGAAACTCTAGCTACACTTTTTTTTGAGATTGTGTCTCATTATCTCACCTAGGCCACAAGTATAGCAGCTACTCACAGACTTGCCCCTGCTACTGATTGGCACAGAGACTTTGACCTGTTCCATTTCTAACTTGGGCCAGTTTGCCCCTCCTTAGGCAGCCTGGTGGCCCCCCTACTTCCAGGGGCTCGCCATATTGGTACTGGACACTCTATCAGCTTTACCTCTACTGTAGCATAGAATACTCAAACCCAATTGATCCACCAGCCAAAGTAGCAAGAATTATACACGTTTGGGGCAGCTAGGTGGTGCAGTGGATAGAGCACCGGCCCTGGAGTCAGGAGTACCTGAGTTCAAGTCCGGCCTCAGACACTTAACACTTACTAGCTGTGTGACCCTGGGCAAGTCACTTAACCCCAATTGCCTCACTAAAAAGAATTATACACGTTTGCCACCACACCCGGCACCAGCTGCTTTTCTGATGCACATCTGGAACCTGGTCAAAGACCTGGTATACAGTGTTGAAAAATCAAAAAGCAGGAATGAGACACCAGTTCTCTGGAGTGTGCAGAATTTAAAACCAACCTGGAATTTTAAGTTACCCAGAGCATTTTATTGTCTATAATGAGATGCATGATCCCTCAAAAGAGATCAGCTTTGCTTTCCTTCTAGATTGATATTGGACCAGTAACAGGTGTCCTATGGGTATGTTTATTTAACTATCTACAAATTTACCTAATTATATCACCCCCAGCTGACACTGCTCTATCATAGTCAGGAGTCTAGACCAACAAATTTTATAAAATGTCTTGCTGAACTACAGATACACAGTGCTGATACTAGAAAAACAGCGTGCACCTAATTTTCCAATTATGACAAACAGTTGGATGGACAATCTTTTCATTAAGTCAACCAACAGGTATATCTTGGATAGGGGCTGCAGATGAGTAATGAGCTAGGCACAAACTAAAATGAGAGGAGGAGGGGATTGGTCCCATTGGTACCACCAGGTAGCACGGACCACTGACTTAAACTCCTGCCTCGGACATTTACTAGCTGTTTGACTCTTGGCAAGGCATTTAGCCTATCTGTTCCTTAGTTCCTTTATCTGTAAAATGGGGGTAATAAACGTATCTACTTTATAGTGTTGTTAGGAAGGTTCAAATGAAATAACATGAGAAGGGGGCTTTAAAAATTGTCACAGAAATGCCGACTATCATTATGCCTTTTGGGAAACTGGTCAGTGATTTTGGTGATCCCAAACTACTTACTTCCAGACAAGCCCATGTTTTAACACTAGTATTTTCCTGGTGGTTCTATGCAGCTGTGAATCATTGGATAACAAGATCTCTGGAGAATTAAAATGGCAGGTGACTCATTGGATAGCGGAAAGACACACAGTGGTTGTAAGTCGTATATATGACCAACAATTTGTGGCTTGAGAAGTAGCACCAAAAAGCTCCCGAGGAAGTGACTGATTGTAAAAGGAGATGATCCAGCCAGTAGGAGGAGGAAAGGGTAATATTTGGAAAGCTTGAGCATGCTACTGGTACCTGTGAAATATTAGGAGACAAAGGAATACCTCTGATGGGTTGTGTGGCACTTCTATGGGACACTTAGGGAAAAACTCAGACAAGAGATTCATAGAATGGAAAGGGGCAGGGGGTTATGATCTATATTAATGCCCTTGCAGATGGGATTCCCAAGGCATTCCAGCATTGAAGTATAGTCAAAAGAGTGCCAAACTGGAGGTCAAATGACCTTGGGTTTGCATCTTGGCTCTTCTGCTTAATCACTAGGTGGCCTTGGGCCACTTAACATCTAGTCAAAATGAGAGGGTTGGGCTAGGTGACCTCTGAGGATTCCAGTTCTAAATGTAAATTCAGGATCTTATGGTCCAAGGCTAAAAGGACCTGCCAGCCCAAGAGCGTTAGCATTGTTGACAGCCTTCTCTACTGAGACTCATCATCTTCTCTCCTGAGACTCAGGTTTCAGAGCATGAAGCTGTTTGCCTCAAGGGTCAGAGGGGATCTCCTCCCCACCTCCTCATTCAGCATTACACAATTAACCTAGTACGTCCTTAGGTTTTCCCCAAACCCTAAGACATTGGACTGTGGGTTTCCCCCTGCTGACGTCACTTGTTAGTGTTAATTGTCCACATTCTGTTCATGAATTCTGAAGCTAGTTGGAAAAAGGAGAAATTTATATTCAAATGCAGGAAATAAAATTATTGAAAATCTGTAAGCTAGCCTTGTCAGTGGCTTAATCCTGCATGGCATTAGATACTCTAAGGGTTATGGAATTACTAGATTTACCACTGCACTAACTCTAAATGTGATTTAGTCAACTTCAGAAGACATGGATTGGTGATATGGATGATGCTATTAGATTGTAATGCAAAGATGTGAAGTGGAAGTCTGTTTCATCATTATAGTAGAGAGGAAGCTATTGACAACACTGTACTATTGAGAGGCAGCATGCTGCACTTAAAAGAATATTAGCCTCGAAGTTATTATAAAGGTCTTGAGTTCTAGTTTTGGCTTTGTAAATAACTGGCTATATGACTGTAAGAAGGTCATTTTCATTCTATGGGCCTCAGTTTCCTCACTCAAACATAATCCTTATACCAGAGATTCCTTCCTCTCGTATAAATTCATTCTGATTATTTGCCCTCCCACAGGTGAAACCAAGGAATCTCATTGTTTGGCACTCTCCAAAAAGTAGTGGCTACCAGCTCATCCATCTCATTAATGTGACTCCTTTACACCCCTGCCCCCCCAAGTATCACCTAGGACCATCAGCAAATGGCATACATACCCTGAAAGGGTGACCATCAACTCCCCATATAGGCACTTAGGCTCACAAGGCATTAGACATAAGAAAGGTTTAATATGCATAGCAAAGAACACAGAAAAGACTTGCATGAGAATCCATTGGAAGTCAAGAAAATCCCCCTGTCTTTCTGGTGGAACTCTGACACCCCCAGAACCTATACAATCCTTAACATTTCTGGTTATACGCTGGTGGGAACCCCACCAAGGGAAACAGCTTGGGATTTGACCCTTCTAGTTGTTCACTGCTGTGGCTCTGCTTACTCCTTCCTGACTATTTCCCTCTCCCTGGCTTCTCTCCTGTTGGTTCTCAACTACTGTTGTCTGTGTTTAGTTTAGCTGCTTTGGCTTCCTGCTATGCTAGACCCTCTCTCCTTAGTGTTCACACGTTCTGGTGCTCCTGCTGCTGCTGCTGGTATCTCTTCCTGATGGTCCTCAGAAGCCCATCTGGTCACAGTTCCTGCCCTTTGTTCCCAGCGGACATCTTGGTCTTTCTTGGAGATATCCTAAGTTTGGCATTGCTGTTTCAGCCCTCCTCAGAAAATGGTGCTACAGCTCTTTCTACAAGAAAGGGCCAGGAACAATACGCCTCCAGGCTACTCGAAACTTTTCAACTCTTTCAGGCAGGCCTTTCATAGCTTCTATACCATTAGCCTTTGTCTCCTTTGTTCTCTACAGGGTTTTTTGTTTGATTATTAAAGGAGAGTATGTATTATCTTTTGAACTATTACTTTGAAGTATGTGAAACAGTTGGTGGTTTTTTTTTTAATTGGTTTCCAGTCTACAGATCTGTAGGGGAAAGGTATCCTGTAGTAGGGCTTCCTTCTCATTTGTTAAATACACTGTTATTGATATTTTCTGGTTTTATATCATCCACTCTGATATTTATATTTCCCAATATCTCCCTCTCCTAGAAAGTAGTCCCTGATAAAGAATACAAAAGAAAGAAAATAGTTCAACAAAGCTAGTCCACGTATTGAGAAAAGCCTGACATAGTATTTAGTCATTCCCACCTATAGCTTCCCACCTCTTGAAACTAGTGGGGGGCGCCTTTTCCAATCTCTTTTTCTTATGGCATTATTTGAAGGGATTTGGAAGGATTTCTTCAATCTCTTTTTTGTGGCCAAACTTGGCCATTATAATTTCATAGCATTGTTTTGATAATTTTGTTCTTTTCCTTTCTGTTTACATTGTTGTAGGCATGGTGTGCATGGTGTTTTTTTTTCTGATTCTACTTCCCTTATTTTGCATCAGTTCATATTTCTTTGCATGGTTCTCTATAGTCACCATAATTCAGTATTTCTTATAGCACAGTAATTCATGTACCATAATATTCAAGTACCAGACTTGATTTGGCCATTCCCCAAATCAATGAGCATCTATGGGGGGGGGGGTGCGAGGCAATTGGGATTAAGTGACTTGCCCAAGGTCACACAGCTAGTTAACTGTCAAGAGGCTGAATTTGAACTCAGGTCCTCCTGAATCCAGGGCTGGTGCTCTATCCACTGAGCCACCTAGCTGCCCCAAGCATCTATTTTTTTTTTTAACAGTCCTCTATTCTTTCACTAGTTTCCACAAATCCTGCCTTTCACACAAAGGCCCTCCTTAAGCAGCCCTGGGAACTGCTTTGTCCTGCTCAACAAAAAAAATCCAAGAATGCCACTTCTGGTCTAATGAGGGTGTGGTCCAATGTGTCTTGTCCCTTTCTCTTTCTTTCCCTTCCCTTCCTTTCTCTTCTTTTCAAATGCTGTCTCCCCCCTCCTGAAATGCATTCCTTCCTTCCCTCTGCTTCTTAGAATCCCTTCAAAGCTCTCCCATACCACTTGCATGTAGCACAAAGCCTTTGCTAACCCTCTACCCCTCAACCCTCCTTCTGGTGCCTCTTGCCGGGAAGTACTTGGTACGTATTTTGCAGTGTTGTTTCCCTCCATAGAATGTAAACTCTATGAGGGCAGAAACTTCCATTTTTTTTCTCTATAGACCTGCTCCTAGTAAAGCACTTGCTATGTTCCACGTGCTTGATAAATGCTTGTTGATGGATTGCTTGATTCCCTAACACTTGAATGATTTGTCTCGTACTGGGTCAGCCCCTCCCTCGAGTCCTCTGCCGATTCAGAAAGATGCTAGAACCCTCTTTCCATTTCCAATCTTCCTCCTTGGGTGCTTCAGCTTTTCTGAATCTCCATAGAGCAATGGAAATGCTGGGGGGGGGGGGGGAGGGACAAAGCTCCCTGCTCCCACAGTAGGCACCGATGACACACAAGCTGGGAGGAGGTGGAGCCCTGTTGTAACTCCAAGTTAAATGCTGGACTACAGAAACCCCCAGGAATTTCTGGCATGAAGATTTCTCAAGCCACATTACTATGCTTAACTTGACTGTTCCTCCCCCTCATTACGGTCATATTGTCCTACTTTCCCTCACAGTTGACTGCTTGGTGCTAGAGGGAAAGAGCCATTCCCCCCACACACACACACACCTATATCTGGATCTGTATTTTAGATAAATTCACATGGAGACAATGTGGTGTATAGGAGGAATGCTTGTTTTTAATCTTGATTTTGCGGCTAATAAATTACATCACCTTGGGCAAGTCACTTAATCTCTAAGGGGCCTCAATTTCTTACTAGAATAATTATAGTGAATTAGAATGATAGAACAGTTGATCTTCAGGTCACTTTTAGTTCTAATATGCTATGCATCTATGAGGAGTCTTATTTTATGTATACTGAGCCATGTCTGGAAAAAAAAAAAAAGGACTAGGAGTCTATAATAATAAAAATAGCATTTATTTAAGTGCCTTAAAGTTTGCAAAATGCCTTGCAAATATTTTCCCATTTTATCTTCACAGCAACCCTGGAAATTAGGTGTTATTGTGCTCCTGATTTTATAGATAAGGAAACTAAGGCAAACAGAAATTGAGTGACTTGCCAAGGGTCACATAGCTAGTAAGTTTCTAAGGCAGGATTTGAACTCGGGCCTTCCTGGCTCTACATTCAGGGCTCTTTTCATGTTGTGACCTAACTTGTCTATTGGCACAACAAGAAGACACAAGGAAGCCACATTAAATTTCTCTGGACCTATCCTAAGACACATCTGGCTGCTTGGCTCATTCCAAACCATATGGAATATTCTTCATACTAGTAAATTAATAACTTCTTTAAGAAGAAATATAATGAGTCTCAGATTCTACTTTGGGAACAAGAAAATGATTTATTTTCCCTTTTGACAGTGTTGATTATTTTGCTTCCCACTTCTATATCAAAGAAATTGATCTCTAGATTGGTAAGGGAAGAACAAACATCATTAAGAGGGAATTGAAGCTAAGATAGATGAGGAGGTCATAATAGTGCCTAGCTATTCTAAATTAATTCAAGCCTTCTGGCCCAAACACATTATATCTCAGAGAGCTTGGAGTACTTATATATATATATATAATTGCTAAACCCACTCTCTGTAGTCTTCTAGGAATTATGGAGGACAGAAGTGGCCAAAGATTGGAGGTAAGGAAATTTTCCTCAGATTTTCCATAAGGCTAGATAGCTAATTACATGGCCTCAGGATCATCCCAACTCTTACTCATGCCACATATCCAATTAGTTCTCAAATCTTGCTTCTGTTTCCACATTTTCCATCTATCTCCTTCTTTCTATTCACACAGTCATCTTCCTGGTTCAGGCCATCATCCCTCTCCAAATGTTAATGGTCTTCTAATTGGTCTCTCTACCTCAAGTCTCTTCCCACTCCTAGGCACCCTCCAAGATTTTCCTCAAGCTCTGTTCTGACCGTGTCACTCCCCTTCCCAATAAATTCCAGTATTTCCCTATTGCCTCTTAAGAAGACAAACTCTTTTTTGGCATTTAGAGCCCTTCACCTGACCTTAACCTCACCTTCTGGTCTTATTTCCCCTCTGTTCATTCAATTGTCTGGCCAAATTGGCCTTCTCTTTGATCCCCATCCATGATACTCCATCTTTTATCTCTGCTGAAAAAGCATTCCTTCCTCACCCTGTCTCTTAGAATCCAGTTACCTTTAAGACGTGGTTCATGTGTCGCCATCAATGTGAAACCTTCCCTGATCTCCCACCCCCCTCCAAAAATTACCTTAAGTCTATTTTGTAGATATGTAGATGTTGTCTTTCTCAATTGAGAGTAAATTCCTTGAGGGCAGGGACAATTCATTTATCCCTTTGTATCCCTAGTTGCCTAACTCTGCCTGACCCTGTTGCTTAATAAAAGGTTGTTGTTGTTTTTTCTTTAACCCAATTAATTTTTTTTCCTTAAGCAAATTAATCGACATATTTTCAAGTCTTCCATTTTGTCTGGAATTAGATGCCCTCCCCTATAAACACTGGGCAGCTAGGTGGTACAGTTTATAGAGTCCCAGGCCTGAAGTCAGGAAGATTTATCTTCCTGAGTTCAAATCTGGTCTCAGACACTTACTAGCTGTGTGACCTTGGGCAAGTCCCTTAATCCTGCTTGTCTCAATTTCCTCATCTGTCAAATGAGCTGGAGAAGGAAATGGCAAAACCTCTGGTATCTCTGCCAAGAAAACCCCAAATGGGGTAAAAAAAAGAGTTAAATACGACTGAAAAACGACACCAAACATTATACTTACTGCCACTTACAAATGCCATTGGAATAAAATATTTAAACCTCCAAAAATTGATTGAATGATATTAGAAATTACAAACCGATAAACCATTTCAATCCTTAGCAATATTTTAGAAGAACTAGCTGAAGATGAACTACTGATTCCATGGAGCCAGCATGGGTTCAGTAAGAACAAATTTATCAAAGTAACCTCTTCTCCCTTTCGGATAGGATCGCTAAACTGGAAGATGGGGAAATGCAGTAGCTATTATACATCTGTATTCCATCAAAATATCTAACAAAATCTGTTATGATATTTTTATGGATAAGATAGAGATAATAGCATAGGTAGATTCTTAGCTAGCTGAATGGCCATAGCTCCAAAATGATGATTAATGAATCAGTCCAAACTGGGGGATGTCTTTATTGGTGTGACAAATGGCTCTGTCCTTGGCCCTGTCCTATTCAGCATTTTTAAATCAACATCTTGAATGAAGGCATAAATCACATGCTTATCAAAGCTAAAGATAGTGCAAATATGGGATGATTAGTTAATATACTGGATAAGAGAATCAGAATTGAAAAAGATCTTGACAGGTTATAATGACAGGCTGAATATAACGAGATAAAATATAAAAAGACATGTAAAGAAAAGAAAGAGGAAGGAAGGAGAGGAGAGGAAAGGAAAGAACTTAGGATTCTTAAGTGCAGACCTTTGTTGGGAAGCCTGTTAAATAGTCACTTGGCAAGGACCAATCAGTGGGGCAATGACTTCAAGATCTATGCTACCCCATCCTCCCAGTGCCAAATGATTCCAGATGTTCCCTCACAGGAGCACATATTACAATTAGGGATGAGCCAATAAGGTGACTTATCTCTCTATGACCATCTGTCACTGGCACCTGTTTGAGTCTTTTTGCTTCCAGAAATACAATTAGTTCCTTCTCTTCCTTGTTCACATCCTGCTCCTGGAAGATAACTGGGTCCTGCCACCTCGGTCAGGGGTGAGGTTTGGATGTCCCTCTAATTGGACCCTTGTTCCCATGCTCTGAAGAGGTACGTGTACCAGGCCAGAATAGTTTTCTTACGGATTGCCAAGCTCAATATATCTTGTCCTGAAAGATCCGACATGTCTGAGGCACTGCCACACCCTGACAGCTAAGGAATGGGAAGGCAAGATTCCAGAGCAATGCTGGTCCATGACTCCCTTGTTCCTTTCTCTCTCGTTTTTTTTTTTTTTTTTTGGAGTCTTTCCCACACTAACCTGTTTCAGTCTAGGTCTTCTTACCTGGGTCCCCTAGTCAGTAGCTTCCCTTCTTTTCTTTCTTAATTAAAAAAAAACCAAACATTTTCTTCATATCTTTCAGTTCTATGAGGCAATCATTTCTGCTCCCCCATGTCCCTACCCAACAATGGTAATGGTCTACTGTAAAAAAGAAAGCCACTCACAAACCTGTGATATAGTGACCTCAATTGACTTCTACAACATTCTACCCTGGTTTTTTCTGTCAAGAGGAAGGGGATAGATTTTGTTATCGGTCCTCTGGGATACCCTTCTTTTAGATCCCTTCCCCAAGACTTGTTGCTTCAGTGAAGTTTTCCCCTAGGCTTACACACCTAAAGGAATGCCTCCTGAAATCGATTCCAGACTGTGACTGTATAAATCCTCCAAAACAATGGCCTCCGCCAGAGGAAGAAGAAAGGAAGAAAATTGAAACCCAAGTGATAGTGAGCTCTCAGCAGCCAAAGCTTTTCACATTCATCATGGCTTGTGTCTTATCTAGATGGCCAATGTACTGGGTAGGGACTACGTGTTCCCAGAATTCTGTTATAGCCTTGGCATTGGCAGATGCTCAACAAATC